>NC_044551.1:81209994-81870340 GCF_007565055.1 Rhinopithecus roxellana
AATCATTACATGAGTATTTGGTCACATGATCAGGTAACCCAAAGCTATGTTAGTAAACTATCGTTATTCTTGACAAGAAAATGTGGATACTTGTTTTCCCTGAACTATCAAAATGTGAACTATCAAAATTTATTGAGAAGTATATTGTTACCCTGAAGAAAAATACACATACTGGTATCAGTGATTTACTCTAATCTTTTCAGCTTCTTCCCTAGTTTCCCATTTTTCTAAAACATCCTCTTTTATTGCAATCTTGCAATTAATACCATAATTGAGCTTACTGATTATCAGCACTAATTAGAAACAATCATCACGGGAGTCTCAGATGAACATAGATCTATCCCCTAATAATCTAGTGGTATAACTGGTGAATTCTGACAGCTAGAAAAATCATCATTAAAACTATTTCTGTGTCACATCATTTTTACTTTGGGGAAAACAATACTTTTTAATTACACCTGTAATTTTATCAGTCCTTTGCTCATCATGGAAACAGATTAACTTCAAAGTAATATTGCAGAACAGTTCTCTAGGGGGCCTTGACCTGACCCGTTCCCCTCCCCACCTGTTTTTGCCTATGTTTCTAGAATAAACTCTGGAATGTGCTAATGCATATGCTAAAAAAATGTTTTGAAAATGGGGGAGGAACTAGTTTGGAACAGTCCAGGTTTTCTTCCATCCCCACTAGAAACAACGATATTTTTTCAATGCTTTCTCCCAGTAGTTCATCAACTTCAAGGGGTATTTCAGCTGTGGTTTGCAATGTGGGGTGCATGTAGATAAGACCTGTACCTGATGGGCAGCTTTTTTGAGTGCATGGGGTGGACGGTCCAGTGAATCCTAGGTTTCTGTTGTCCCTTGCACCTATCCGTGAGTAACCTGTTCATGTAACATTTCCACTGGACTCAGACAGGTTGGTAACCAGCACTTGGTGAACGGCTTCACATATATCATTGCAGAGAGTCTTTCAGACCTAGATACTAAGGAGGGCTTTTAAAAATTAGAATATAAGGGGATTGTGCCCCACCACACATAGGTATCACCATTCTGGAGTCGGCTGTTGATGGAAAAAATTATTTCATAAAAATGCTATCTAATATAGAAATAAGCCACTTAATTTTACAGAGAGGATAGATTCACACTGTTTGCAGGCTTATTATTCATGTATTTTCAAATCCAGAGTTCCCGCAATCACAGTTTACTTAGCACAGAAAGTTCATCATTTTTAAGTAATTAATAGCTTTACTTCCCTTGATGCTCTCTCCCCTTTGCTGTACATTGCCATTATTATGGCTGTCATTATATTCTTACTGATGATTTTTAATAAAGGTAGCTCTACTATTAGCAAATTGCTCAGAAGCTGCTAATAGCTCTCTAGAGAGCACGTCTCACCCACCCCTTATATCTGTCACCTATCAAAAGGTCACATTATAATATCACCCTTATGGAGAGGAAATCAACATGCCAGTCATATGGGCTCACATTGTGCTGCAGGTAGAACATGAGGATTTAAATCAGGTTTGTTTAGTGTCCCAAAGTTAGCCCTTTACATTTAGCCCTTGTAAATGCATTAACACAAATGAAACCAATAAATCACACTTAGATTTGTGAGTTTTACTTTTTGGCAAAAGGCAATTTGCTATTCTTTTTATGTTTATAGTTCTAGTAAAATACTGTAAGCATCAGATGTTGGTTAAGAATAGTTTTTAAAAAATCTTTCATAAAATGGCTTCCAGAAGAGTAAGGGTTTCATTGTGCCTGTAGAGATCTTTCATTTACCATTTCAATGTTTTACTCATTGAACATAAATTGATTTTTGATAACCTTCTTTCACTCTTACCTGCTCCACATTCTTGATATCATAGCTTAAAGACTTTGATGAAAAGGCTAGGACACATGCCAGGGAACTGTATGAATTTGAATATTTCTAATTAATATTAATATGTTATACTTGGATAAGTACAATATCTTCTACCCACTTCTTTTACAAGTGAGTTCTATGTGTCTGGGAGCCAATTTCCCTATCAACATTCTTCTGCCCTTAACACATTATTTTTTCACACAAGACACAATTGTCCATTTGTTCATTTCACATATATAGTTTTAAATACTTATTGGTGTTTTAAATTGAGAACAATGCCCACAATTTATAATTATTTTTTCATTACTTTGGACAAATTGCTGACTGTGTACTTGAGTCATGGTCCCAGCAAAACAGATGGCACACACATTTTTGGATAATTTAAGGATTAAAAAAAGCAAAAACAAAAACAAAAACAAACTATCATTTACACAATTAGAAGTAGATACAGGAAAATAAGGAAAGATAACACAGTGATAACAGGTTTTGTGTATCTTAGCCCCTAAAGATGACAGGGGTTGAATAGGGTGAAAAATAGTTTCAGAATGGAAAGTAGAGTCAATAGAAAGTCTTCCTTAAGAGGATCTGTGACTATCAGCTGGAACACAACCAATCCCAGTAACTTGGCCAGGAGGCAGTCAAGGGTTAAACATCCTCATCTCACCCTTCTCTTTCCTGCCAATGTTGGATTCCTTTGTGGCAGCACTTCTTAGAAAAAGTCAAGGCAGCCCATTGATGTAATACACATATATCAGCTTCCTGGGGTAAATAACAGGGTAGAGAGTGGTCAAGAATAATCTGAAGAGTTAAAATGAAGATTGTTATTTTAGAGACTGAATTCATAATTTCTAATTGTCAGCTGGGATGAAATAGGACATAGAACTGGAAAAATCTGATATGTGCAAAGTGTGGAAACAGGCAAACGTATATGCATTCTTAAAAAAAAAAAAGAAGGAGTGAAAAACTAAGAAAGCTAAAATTTAAGGAGTTTTAGATTCCCAAAGGATTGATATGTTCGGGAGAGAAGCAGTTTGGAAGCTCTGAGTAAGCAAGAGTAAAATGTAACATCAAGTCCACCAACTTGGAATCAGGGCTACTAAGGCAAACCTCTCTCAAGAGCATCAGTCCTCTGCTATACTACTGAGAAAACTTGTCAAGTTACTAAACACTCTAAGCCTATTTTTTTTTTTCCTCATGTATAATTAGTATCTAACAGGGTAAGCCACAATTAGGCCTGAGAACGTAAGAAGATTGCAAATGAGAATTCTGAGTTTAATGTCCAGTATAACAGCTATCTTGATATATATATATTATATATATTATATATATTATATATATAATATCGTATTATATTATATATATTATATACGTATATATATATATATATATATATATAAAATTTTAAGCTTATATTTCTTGTCTATATACCGGTCTAGACTATGGTCTTCCAATATCCATTGCAAATTGTAAAATCATATTATTTATCTCAAAATCTAATAATTACAAGGCATAGCTAATTTTTGCTTCCTGGTAATTAACAATTATATCATAGATTAAAAGACATATAATTAGTTTCTGATTTATTAGAGATAATCTTCTCTATATGATACCTTGAACCCAATTATAACTGTGTTTTTATTCATAATCAAATAATGTAATAATGTCTTTATTACTACAGTGAGCCATTCAACTTAAAGCATTCATTTCTCCCTTAGCCACATGGAAAATCTCTTAGATTAATTCCTGTAAATAATTGTTTAACTAAATCAAATTTTAAATATTTTATTTTTGATGAGATATACAAGCAGAGGAACTAAAAAATAATTCCTGGACAAAAGTGGCTTTTCCACCAGGGTCCCATTGAACCTGAAATAATTACCACTAGAATAATTCCTAGGGGTTAAATTACTATCTCTTAGATAATCTTTTAGCCTCAATATGTGTTATTGAAGAATAGGTGCTCCAGTTAGACACACTAATGCTAAATTGATACCTAGTAGATCTTTCAATGTCATTCCAAATGTCTTCTATTTTTGGACATGGAAAATATAGGTCCAGCTTGAGGATGGTAATAGGAATTGATGTTTCACAGATTGGTGGCAACTGATAATATGCCAACTTTTTATAAATAAGGACTCTGAATAAACAATATCAAAGCATATATAGTCACAATATATTCTGTTTATCAGAAAAATATTATGTAATGTATTGGCCATTAAGAGAGCAAGTGTCATGAAAGCTGATTTTTTGATAAGGGAACTAGATTTTAATTGGTGCTTTTGCCTACATACTTAATATAACAATAATAACATTCAGACAAAAAAGCGGTACCACGTTTTTCAAAGAGGAATTCCACACTGAGATATGAACCAATCCTCATATTTGACTCCTGTTATTTGCAAAATACATTCTTGGATTTTACTGGGAACGGAATACTTGGAAGCTCACTACATTCTTTAAGAGAAAGTATTTTTTAACATACAATACTTTGTTTCCAGCAGCAAAACTCACTATTAGCTTTGACCTTGGGTCGTAATTTTTCAGGTTTTTGTGAAGAGGATGGTGATAGTATACTAGTGTTATTACTATATGAAATAAAGAAATATACATTCTAATTGTAATAATAGCTATAACACTATTTCAGTCAAGCCCTTTAAATAAATACATATTTAACTATATATTTTATACATAGATATATTTTAGAGAGTGAATTTATCAATTTCACTCTCTGTATAGCACTCATAGTTTTAATTAAGGAATAATTAGTATATAAGATAATCCAAATAATAAAAGCTAATATCTAGAGAGCACTCATCTATGAGAACTAAAAATAATAATCCAAGTCACAATACCCCACTTCGGGATTTCTGTTTAAAATGACATTCTCCTGGTAGCGTGCAAGCCAGGAAACTTCTGAGAGACCTAGCGCTCCACTCTGGATCTTGGTAGCCAGGTCCAGGCACTTCAATTAACTTCCAGAAGACGGCAGACCCTCAAGGAACACCAGAGCGAGAAACTGATGTCTGACAACAGAGTCAGAGTTCAAATATTCTTTGTAGCAGACACTGTGAATGAAGCACTTGAGGTTGCCAAGAGACTAAAAGCAAAATAAATTGTTTTAATTAAAAGCCCAGATCTTAGCTGGAGGAAAAGGAAAGGGTGTCTTCAATTGTGGTTTGAAAGGAGGTGTTCACTTAACAAAAGAACCTAAAGTTGTGGGAAAGCTGGCTAAACATGATTGGGTATGTTTGGGGCAATAAACCAAACTCCAAAAGAGGATGTGAAAGTTAATAAGCTGATGGTTACTGAAACCTTGGACACTTCCAGAAAAACTTACCTGGTGATTCTGATGGACAGGTCCTGCAATGGCCCCATGCTGGTGGGCAGGCCCCCGGGGCCATTGACATTGAAGAGGTGGATGCTTCAAATTCAGAATTTATTTTTAAGGAGCACATTTTTCAAGGGATAAAGGACAGCTGAGTTCAGAGTTCAGCAGATGGCAGAAAATCTAGGCTCCCTTGGGTCTTTGAAAAACCAGGTTGCAGATAAAATTAAGAAACTGTATAATCTCTTCCTAAAAGTTGATGCTACTCAGGTGATAGTGAATCCCTCTGGTGAAATTTGAGAAAGACAAGTTGTCTGCTTTAATGCCAACGTAAACTGTCATGACAATGCAGGATTCTGACAACAGGACATATCTGCTATGGTAACATCAGGAATGAGCCTGATATGGTTTGGTTCTGTGACTTCACCCAAATCTTATCTCAAATTGTAATCCCCACGTGTCAAGGAAGGGACTTGGTGGGAGGTGATTGAATCCTGGGGGCCGGGGCTACCCCATGCTGTTTTGTGATAGTGAGTGAGTTCTCAGGAGATCTGATGACTTAAAAGTGTGGCACTTCCTCCTTCTTTCTCTCTTGCCACTATATAAGAAATGTCTTGCTTCGCCTTCACCTACTGACATGATTGTCAGTTTCCTGAGGCCTCCCCAGCTATGCAGAACTATAAACCTCTTTCTTTTCTGTCTTTTATAAATTACCTTGTCTCAGGTAATATACAGTAGTGTGAAAACGCACAAATACAGAGCTCACTGAATATGAAGTTGCCAGACATGATCTAAAATACATAAGAATGGATGGAAACATTACCTGCTTTGTGAGCAAAATGAGACCTAATCTGAATTCATTTGGTGGCAAGACCTGACCTGAATTAACATGAGACGCTTTAGAATCTTAATTTATGTCACTTAGTGTGACAATCTGTGTTTCACTGCAGAAATGTTAATATAATTGCTAGTATTTGTTCCAAGTTTAAAGACACAGAAATGAATTAAATCACTTATGCTAATTTCCAAGGATTGATTGAGGTTTATTTAAAATAGTCTCTCTTCCTAGAGATTCACAAAAACTCATGTAATTTAAGCATTATTCGAAAATGAAATGTGGAATAAAATTACCATAGAGTCTACGGTTGGTTTGGAAAGTAGTATGTGAAACTAAATGGTATTAATGTTGCTTGATTTTATTTACGTTGTTGTTCTTGTTTATTTATGTACTTATTTTTATTAAGTAATAAATAAATACATGTGTACTTTGTGTGTGTGTGTGTGTAGCATAATGTTAATTTTCCTGAATGTGTTTGTGTGTGTATTTATTTATGTGTTTGGTCATTTTTATATATGGGAAGTGAACGGGCTACATTTAAGGAGCTAAATCTTGAGAAGATTTATCAAGGAAATGCTAAATCAGAGATTTAATGTGATAAGTATTAAAAGATGTACAATTTCAATGTAACTATTTTTGAACATTATATTAAACTATCTATTATTAATTATTTTCCCACAATGTAGTGTTTTATATGTCTTTGACACAAGGCTTTCTTTTTCATAAAATAACTTACTTGACTGAACAAGAACATTCAATTTAATGAGTTTTCACACTGCATTTAATAGGATATTAGAGGCCTAAGTGAAAGTTTTCTAAAACATGTAACAATTTGTATTTTTCTACTAAAAAATAAACATATGACATTATTTTGTTGATATTTTCATTATGATGCTGCTATGTCTCATTACTAGGTACTAGTTTCTTTGCAAATCACATGAATGGAGCTAAAGCCAGGTAAATGGTTTAAAACCACCTGCATTTTTATTTTATTTTTTATTATTATACTTTAAGTTCTAGGGTACATGTGCATAACGTGCAGGTTTGTTACATATGTATACTTGTGCCATGTTGGTGTGCTGCACCCATCAACTCGTCAGCACCCATCAACTCGTCATTTACATCAGGTATAACTCCCAATGCAATCCCTCCCCCCTCCTCCCTCCCCGTGATAGGCCCCAGTGTGTGATATTCCCCTTCCCGACTCCAAGTGATCTATTGTTCAGTTCCCACCTATGAGTGAGAACATGCGGTGTTTGGTTTTCTGTTCTTGCGATAGTTTGCTGAGAATGATGGTTTCCAGCTGCATCCATTGTGTCGCTCGCGCTGGAAGCTGGAGACTGGAGCTGTTCCTATTCGGCCATCTTGCTCCCCACCTGCATTTTTATGTGAGAAAATTATTGACATATTAAAATAGAAATCCTTAATTCCAACAGTAGTGCAATATAAACATTTTGTATCCAAATACTTCAATCATGAAAAGTTCCCCATACTAAACTAGAAGTATTATTTTTAATTTAATGCAGATAACTGGATTCTGGATAGCTTCTTTAATTTTAGATTTATTCTTTGTCTCCAACTTCCAGTGTTTTCGTATCACTCCCTATCAGAAAATATGTCTTAGGATTTTTTGCAATCGATTTTTTTCTTTATACAGACACAGTTAAAATATGTATGTACCCTTTTGAAAACTTTTAAAACAAAATATTATTCTCTTATATTTTTGTTGATTTTTTTATCAGCTGTCAAATGATTTTGAATTTTAGAATGTGCTAATGAAATAATTATTCTCAGAATCATAATATCAAGTGGTGGTTTTGTTTTTGAATGGGATATACAAATATATATGTCATGAATTCTGCACAAAATAGGTAATAAATATATAAATCCAGATGTTAATTCAATAGAAAAATAGCGAGAATACACTGTAATGTATTGTATCATGTAATGCATAATGTAATATAATATGAAGCATCCACTGCCTCATTCTAATTTCAAACTTTTAATCATAGTTTCTAAGTACTGGTAATATCTGTATGAGACTAGTATTTTGGTATAAACACAACGTAGTAAAAGTATTGTTTTGTGATTTTTGTCTTCAATTCATGTTAAATATAACATGATTTCCTGCTTTGTTCTCTTTACATTTCAGTAGTAATTAAGCCTGAAGAGTCTACTAGTATTCCTCTTAAAATAAGATGAATATTAAGTCCCTAATTGATTAACAAAATGCTTCAAAGGAAAGCATTAATTGAGTAAACCTTTTTAAAACATTTATTCAGAAAAAAACGAAGAATTCAATATTTATAGTAAAAAATTCCACACAGATTTAAAAAGAAATTTTCTTAGGCCAGAAGTTGGAGGTCATTTAACTTTGCCAAGGTCTAGAATTTTATTCTCAAACATACTTGAAACTAACTCAGATAACTTTGAGTGTCCATCAAATTTTTACAAGGGACATGAGTTGAAATTACCTGTCATAATAATGGGTATTTATCAAAATGAATTTGGATAGCTTCTTTAATTTTAGATTTATTCTTTGTCTCCAACTTCCAGTGTTTCTGCATTACTCCCTATCAGATTTCTCTCACTTCTATTTTTGAGAGCATCGTCTAATGTGAGAGTATTATTAGTCTGCCCAGAGATTTTTTTTCCTCTGGAAAATTATGACATTTAAAAAAATATTAGATTTCAATATCTCTCTAATAATAGGAATTCTAAAATAGAAACAAGGAATTGCAATATCTATTTCTTGGTGTGCTGGATATTTTCTTTGATCTCTTTATCCTTTTTCATCCAGTCTGTGACCTGAGGCACTGATCTTTATGCAAGGTGTCATTAAGCTTTCTGCTTTCTTATTCTTACTAAATTCAGTTCACCACAAGAACCAAGATGAGACCAGAAATGGGAAGAGAGTGAAGCCAGGACATTAATACTAGGACTTTTCCCTACCTTTTGCTATGAGTTACCGATGTCTCTCTACGGGAGGTGGTATTGCTTGTGAGATAGCCTCTTCAGGTTATGTGACCACTCCCTTGATCTCCCTCTGCTCCCTGGTATTGCAAAGGCTAAGTACTTTCCCTTTCCTTATGCACAACTTTGGAAATAGTCCATTCATTCAACTTTCTTTTATCAATTACCCTACTTTCATGTGCAAACTTTTCCAGATGTTACTATTGCAACTACTTAACCCGTGATGGGTTGTTAAAAACAAAGCTACAAAACAAGCTACAAAAACAAGCTCAGTTCATATCCACAAGTTAATCTTACATTCTAAACTAAAAATATTTTAAAATATATACATAATCTTAATATTTTAGGTTGAGAAATAATTCCAGGCTATAAATATGCATCATCAAAAGTAGATATAGCTTTTTTTTTTTCTTTTTTCGGAGCAAGTTGCCCCGTCATAGCATGTGTATGGAATATTCTGTTTTGTCCCCCAAATCTAATCACCTTTCTTTATCTTTCTGTGTGTCCTGTACCTGATGTTGTCCCAGTGTTCCATTTGAGTTCCCTTGCTCTCTGCTTCTAGCTGATGTTGGTCAACGGCTAGCATCAACAGCCGATAAGAATAAAGTAAAAAGATACTTAGGGATGTTTATTCTGGATGCTCCTTCCCTGTAATTTTTCAGGGCTAAGGAGGGTTAAAAGTTTCCCAGTATTGCGAGATTCTGGATGCTTCAGCATCCTTTGATGTTTTCCTTACCCCCACCCACACTTTAGTAACCATCTTTTCCATAAATGCTATTCAGTTACCAATTGGTGTTTGTCATCACTTTCCTGCCGGGATTTTGAACAAGTTAGCATCTGATTCATTTACAAATTAATTTTTTAAAAAATATCATGTTTGCATCATAAAATAATGTAATAGTTTTCCTTTTTTATAGTAGGGGAGTAGAAAATTTTAAACTTATAAAACGGACACTTTTTTATTCCATAGTCATAAAAACAGTCTAAAAGTTTTATTTTTACCCCCAAATTGCCTTAAATCTAAAATGCAGCACACAATATTTCAAAAACAACAATTAAAGTATAAGCCAACGTGAACACAAACAGAGGATTCCTATCACGGGAGTTGAGTTAGGATGATTGTATGTCCACTATATGCAGAGATGTTTCATTTTACACAGTATCAAAATTAAATTCACAACAGTTTCCCTGTTCACTATATAATATATCCCACAAAGACAGTTAGTTTTATGGTCACTGTAATAATATGACAGTATTATTTTAATATATTAGAAAACATGATACATATTGTGTATTATTTAGAGCAATTTTAGGCTAAGGTAATTGTTGAAGTCAGAAGTTGGATTCATTCATCTTTCAAAGCTATCAAGAAAGTTGTTTTAGATTACATGTAAGTTCTCCCCCAATATGGGTGAGTCTGTAATTCAGGGTGAATGATCTACAAAGATATAAGGCAATATACTTATTATGTTAAATTTTCTTTTTTTGAAAAACAATTATGTACCCTTTTGTGGCATGCAATAAATTATGATGAATGCTAAAGTTAATTTCGAAAAGATGTAGATTTTAATGAAAAATGGATGTGTCTGTAATAAAACTTCTGAGGGTACACTAAATTTGGCATATGTTTAATAAATATAATATTGGGTTTGATATATTTCTAATTTTAGAACATCAAATGATTTAAAAACCTAGACCAGCTTAAAAAATTATCATAAACTTCAACACTCCTATATATGAACTTTTATCTTTTATATAAACCAAAAAAAAACAAAAATTAAAAAGCACCCTACCTATATAAATGTTTGTCAGTTTCTTCTCCCCTTGTAGAGATGATGTGTTAGTGATTCTGCTTAGGGAAATATTTTGAATTTTCCAACAGTTATTTTAGTAGCCTTTGGGAGTCTAATCTGATTGGAGGAGGTTCAGCATTCCTTGTGTAATTTAAGAATAATTGTGACAAGTACTCTTTGACACATTATATTTAGTAAATGCCTTAAAATATTTGAAGGGTGTCAAAATATATCAATCTTTTCAAATACAAAACTCTGTCAAAGACTAAGAATGTAATAATTAATGTGATGTAGTTCTTGAAGTTATATAACAAATGGCTTTCACATGTCCATTTTTAAAATCAGTAGGAGTGTACCTTTAGATGCAATTCATTAATACATTCTTAAAATTAAATGCCACCGTCGTCCTATGTGAAAAAGATATTCCATTTCATTTCTTGTAAGTTTTTTCTCCCTTTCACTTTAGATGCATGAAATTAGTAATGACATTTATAATGCATTAAAAAGCTTTGGTCTTTAGAAAGAACTATATCCATTCTATGTTAAAGTAAAATAGTTCAAAATTAGATGAAAGCATCTAATTTCATTCTTTATACGGATAAGTATGCTAGTTTTCTATTTGTTGCTTCTAAGCTCCAAATTTGTTCTTTTTACCCACTCTGTTGAAAAGGAAAGTGGCTTTTTTAAAACAAAAATTTTGACAACTGACAATGAAACTGTGTCAGTGGAGGGTACTAGTGAGATATTAAAGCCTATTGAAAAAAGAAAAGGAACTCTGCTTCCTGTTTCTGATGTATTCACTTGGCAAGTTCCTGAAGCATACATGGCTTCCCCCTGCACCGGATTCCTGCTCTTCTCGCAGCTTATCCAGGGGACTTGGCTCCTGCAACACATTGTGGCCATCAATTCCCAGTGGCCACCAGCTCCCCTTGGCATTCACATTTAGGCAATTTTATAGCAAAGAACCTCCAGAGAAGCTACTCATGAACAGCCTTCCCTGGCATACTTGAGGCGGACTTCCAGCCAGCTCCATTAACATGGTACCACAGCAACTTCTTTGCCATCCAAGAACCACAGGCACATCCTGGATCTTATCCCCAAAGACATAGTTTTTCCTTGGAATAGTGGTTGCTTCTCATATCTGCTGTTCCTATATTCTTCACAGTTCGCATTACTTCTTAAGCAGCAATTCCCACATGACTTTAATCTTCTATGTTAAAAACTATGTAATTTTCCTGTTCAAATCACTGTGCGGCTTCTCTTTTTTCCTTGGGCACAGACTGAGTCAATAAGTAATTTGGCAGCACAATTCATTAATTGACATTTCTTTCTGCACTTGTCTGAATGCTTATTTATGCTAAAAGATTTGGGAACGAATGTTCATAGCAGCCCTATTCGTAAATATCCAGACAAACAAAAAGGAAACAACACAAATGTCTATCAAGTTAGAATGAATAAGTGAATTTCATGCCAATTACAATGTCGTATGTTATAAAGGACATTTTATCAATTGTTTTCCGAGCAACTGAATAATACTGTCTCTCTTGAAGGAGGGCAACGTGTCTCGAAATTTATATATGTAGGAGAGGTTAGTTATAACTTCGACACACACTCTAACAAATAGATCTTGGCCATTGACCTAGGTATATCCAACCATTTGCCTACATGTGAGTCTGTGAATGTTGAGGTAATAATGAAAAGTCTTGTCATTCGGAACTTACTCCAAAAGCGTCCTGAAAATCTCCAGTAGCAACAGCACTACAAAGGACATCGTAAGCAGCTCATTCAGAGTCTGAGACACCATAGAATTCACTGGGGTACACTTGGGTGCTTCCAAATATGGTGACAAAAATCAACCAGCTAAAGGGCTAGTCAAAGGTTGAGAGTTATGGTTTATTAAGAAAGGAAATAAATTATAACTACAGTCTTGGAAGTACTTCCTACACAGGGATTCTAGCTTGTGGACCTATCCTTCGTTTTCACATCACTTTTAAAGGTTATGGATAGAGATCACATTGGGGCCTCCGAAACAGAGGGTCAATCAATGTAGCATGAACACATTTGAATGGTAAAATGGGTGGACAAGCAGCACTGTCTCAGCCCCCTCTGAGTGCAGTTGAAGCCACATATTTCATGAATACTGGAGTTTTCTACCTCCAATACATGTGTCTCTCTGCTCCTGCTTATCAGATTCAGCACTTCCTACAGCACCAAGAGAGCTAGCCAGGTCCCCTAGTTTTGGTCCTAGAATGCTTGGAATTTTATGTTGTCAAAGTCAATATTCAACTAGTGAGAGACAAAAAACAGGCTGGATATTTCAATCTTCTCATCTTTCCTTAGTACATTGCTGAGGTATACAGTTTCTCTGACATTCCTGGGAAGACTGAGCTTCAGTTACCCACCTCATTAAACCACTCACAAAATTACCCTTTATTGGCTATTCTCTCTTCTCTCTGTTACTTTATTCTACTCTCTCACTTATACTTCCTGGATCACTTACCAAAAATACACCTGTGCATAGTGTTTGTTTCAGGATTGCTTCTGGGTAAAACTAAACTGTCTCTAGTTGCGTTGAAAATATAACAACAAACTTACAGTGAATATTAATTTGGGTTGTAGAACTACATACCTATATACTGGTGTATCAGCATCAACAACATGTGTTTCAGCACATAGTTTTGTGCTTTCTTTTTTGCAATGTCAATGTCTCATGTCAGACCTCCCCATATTGTGCAAAGTGAAATATTCAAAATCCCATGTAGCGACATCTAGGATTTGTCTCTAACAGGTATAGCTATATCACTGTAACATTTCATCTTTTAATATAAAAGTAGTAATTCCTCTTGCTTTGGGGACTTAATGTTAAAATTGCTGCTTTTAACTTTTAGTGCATTTTTGAAAAAGGAATAGAGAATCACGAATTAAGACCAGGAACTAATCTCTCATAAACTGAATACATTTAAAGAAAAGTCCACTGCTGTCAATAACCATCCCTTTAAGGACACTGTAAAATCAGGTTATTAATGATGGTTCTCAATGTAAATATTAGTGTGTTCGAATATTATGTTATTTTGTAATCAGAGACATGATAATAGCTTAATTGGGAGTTTATAGAAATCTAATTTTGATAGAAAATTATATTAAAATTATGAATGAAAACTATGTTTTGAGTCTATATATGTACACTGTGACTATAACTACATAAGACAGATAAGAGTAATTTTTTTATTTCAGAAAATCTAGGGTAACCTAGAATTTATATATAGTTAAATGTAAACAAAATATGTGAATACATATTTTGTATTAAATGAGAGACAATTTTAATTATCTTTTAACTATCTAAGAAAAGCAAAGTTCTGGAAATAAATACTTCAACAAATTAATATTTACTATTTTCATTACTGGAACTTTGAAGATTATTTCACTGTAGATGTCTATATTTTCTGAATTTTCGTAATAAACTTCAGAGTATGTAACTTTTTTTTAACAGTTTTAGGGTAGACATGATTAAATAACTATTTAATTTACAAATATGTATTTGACTATGTAGCAACCATTTTTCTCCTCCTCCGCAACTAAAATGAATTCTACATTAATCTCTAAACGTGGCTCTCTTTTTCCATATTGTATCTCATATAATACTGGTGTCCACTAACACTTTCTGCAATGATGGAAATGTTCTCATTTCTGTTCTGTTCAGTAGAGTAGTTGCCAGCCAGTTATGATGAGTCCTTGAAGTGTGGCTGGTGTGACTGAGCACTAAATTTTAAATATTTTAATAAATTGAACTTTGAATTTAAATAACCACAGGTAACTATCAGCTACTATATTGGACAGTATATTTTTCTATAACTAAAAAACACGTGCAAATAACAACTTTGAATTACAATGAGAATTGAGATTAGAAAAGTAGAGGTTGGTCTGTTATTAAACATGAAAACATCCTGAGCCCAGAAAATACGAAGTCCGTTTAACTGACACAATTCAGGTTTCATTATTTTTCTGGTGTATTTCGTCAGCAGATTTGAATGCTAAGGAATTACTTAATGGCATTAAATATGCACTATATGTCTGCGGATTTTACTTTTATGTTTTGTGGTTTGGAAGTGCAAGTGGGGTTTGAATTCACAGTAAAACTTAATGTACCTTTGTGAATGAATGCAACTGTGTTTCTAATTGAACTAATTAATTAAGATATTGAACTATTTTATTGAACTAATAAAAAGTCTAATATTAAGTAATATGTCATTGTATGCTTAGAGGAACTGAATGCATAGTTTAATTTAATATTGAATACTTTAAAACAAGAACACATGTATTACAATTTAAAATGATTATTATTGCTGGTTCAAATGAGCTAGTAAGTTTTATACCTATGTGAGCATATTGAATTCTCTAGAAAATGTTCAGCATAAGAGTTTTTCTTTCTATATCTGCATCATGCATAGATATAATTTTTGGTATATATAATATGTAATTTTTGCATATATAATATGTAATTGATTATATAGTTATTTCACTAAGATACCACTATAAGATGACATTTCCTATTATATATGCAAATTACATGGGTGCACCTTATCATATTCATCACAGAAATGAAGGAATTCGCTTAGTGGGCAAATATTATATTTACTCTCCATGACATAGTATTAGAAGAGCAGCATACTGAGAATTTTATATTTCTTGTTTTTGTAATATTAAGTCACTGCAGCATTCCTGAAAAGTGCTTGGAAAATGTTAATTAATTAGATAATTTTTTGTTAATCTAAGATTTCAAAGGGGATAAATAATGAATTAAATTGTAATATAAATAATCCTATATGGTATGTATCTGTATATGCATAAGGCAGATTCAATTTTGAGAAAAGTATGGAGTTTGTATATCTTGAGAATATTATAGTAGTACACTCATTTACTTTATATGCACCAATTTGGTTCCTTTGCTTTAGTGTAATGTTACGCTTCAGAATAAATTAAATTTCTTTAGAAAAGCTAATAAATGAAAAACTTTGGTAACTATGGGTGCTCCCTAGACCTTCAGCAGCGTCTACCTCCCAGATACATCTGTCATAAGTTATCTGAATACATTTTTTGATGTTTTACTGTTAACATATTTCAGTCTTCATCCTGCTCTTTCCCTTCCACCCCACATCTGGGAAAGCTAAGAAAGCCTGGATGTTCCTTTCTTTGGCACTAGTAGGGGTTCAAACAGTGTAAGTGTCTGCCCATATGGGAATCCCCACACTGGCCCTATCTTCTGTCCATGAGAGAAAACTCCAAACCAGTCCTCTTTCCCTGCTTTCTCAAGCCATTTCTGGAACTACTTGTGAGCCACCATGCTCTCTCCAGAAAGCCTCAGTCTGTGAGTAATACACCTTTTCATACTCTTAATGAGTGTGTGTGTCATCATGCACTTCTACATCTAAACCAAATTTTTGAGTTGTGGTATATCCTATACATTATTAGTGATGGCAACAATTAGCACAATGATCTGGGTAGCTAGTGATGACTACCGCCACTAGTGAGGCTTCTTCCCTTGTTTGGCTTGCCAACTGGCTTGGCTGCCTGCTGGCGAGCCTGCAGTTGGAGCTGTTTCTTGCTGGCAAGCTTGAACTTTGAACTGTGCTACTTTGTGCTGTATTTCCTGAATTCTACCCAACCTCTGTTATAGATTTAAAACTCCAAAGTCATAAATTTTGATAACTTCTATTTAGGAACAGAAGGATAGAACTGAATCTCTCCTGACAGTGCCCCTGGGTCATATGTCTTAGCCTGGACCTACCTATTTAGGTATCTTCGATGAAATTTTTCATCTCAGCTCCAGCATAAGCCTTGTTTGACATTAGACTCAGGCGAATGACCCTTACCCTATGACCACTGCTTCTGTGTCTCAACCTAGTGCTGGCTCCATTTTATAGAGAGGTCAGGTGAAAGACTTACACTGTGTGTGATATATGGTCCCATCAGACAGTTGGTTGTGTAGAGGGGAGGAAGAAGAGTCAGTATTTAGATTTCTGAGTTCCACTTTCTTAAAAGCAGAAGGATAACTAGAATTCTGCAAAATAAATGGTGTTGTTTCTGCTGCTACCTATATCTCTTATCAGAAAAAGATCTTGAGTTTCAGGATGATAAGGAAAGAATACATGAACTAAGAGTTTAATTCAGCCATTTTTACTAGGGTGGTGTTTAACCCTGGTGATATTGATTCCAGCCTATTTGAAGGCAGAGATTGGCTTTTGTGCTTCTAAGACATAGGTTCTAACTTAACTAGCAGCTGCCGAAATGCACAACTGAAAAGCCATCATGGCCTTAATTAACATTGGGGCTCAATTTACATTTGTGTCTTGGGATTCCACTAATTTTAAATAAGGTATCCCTCTAATCTTAGGGGGTTATGGAACATAAAATAGAGAACAAATAGATATTATATTGCCTTGCCTAAATCCTTCATGGTTATGGTACCCATTGTCCTAAAATGTTCTTGACTATGGCTAAAGACACTTTGATCAAATGAGTAATAAATTTAAATTAAATCAAGTCTTTGGCACTTGCAAATTGGCTTGAAAAAGTGAAACTCCATTGTTCTTCCACTACAGTTAAAATAGTTAACATGGTGCAATGTAAAGTCAATCAAGGATTGAAATCAAGCATAAAAGGCCTATTCAGAGAAAGGGTGATTATTTTCATTACTTCCACATGTATAGCCTAAGCTAGGCTCTTCTTAAACTTAGAAAGAGTGAATAGCCTTTACAGTTGATTACCACAAGCTTAACGCCACTTAATGCTGTGAACCAAATCCTCTCAGATGAAAAAGCAAAGTATGCTTTTACCTGTGTACCCATGGGATACTTCAACAGCTTTGATGTTGTACACAGTCTTCACTGCCAGGATCTTAAAAATGCCCAACTTTCTCCAGGAGCACAGGTGTAATCTTACTGACAGCATCCTCCTCCAGAGGAGATTCATTTGACATGCTCATTCAGTACACAAAGATACTCAAAAAGGAGTTAAAAAAATAAAATAAAATGAGGAATTGTCCCACACATAGTACAAAACCCACTATCCTGTTTAAAGTTCTGAGAATTATTTGGTAAACTGACGGACACTCCACTCCTTTCCTGACACTATCAAAAAACCACTATTGACCTTTTTATCACCCGCAATGTTGAAACAAACCAAATATCTTTTAGGCACTTTTTGTGCTCTGGAGGCAAAATATTTATCATTTACAAATTTTGCTTAAGATTATTTATGTTGTCATTCATCGTTACTTGCAAATCAGCCTACCTTGCATACAACCCCCTCCAACAAAGGTTGCTAAACATCTGTAAAAATCACAATAAAACAGCCACTCCCATTCATGTCCCCAAAGACTCCTTCACTATAGCATCTTTATAAACCTTCCCTCATGGTTCCCAGAGGCTTTGTTCCATAAGTTTATCACAATATTTTTATCACAATATTTTGTGTATGACTTTCTTAGGCAGTAAATTATTCTACCTGGCCTCACAGTATGGGTCATTAGAGAAGCAATTCCTGGTCACATACTATACTCTCTTGAAAACAGAGGCTCTTACGAACCCAAGATCCTTGACTCTTCATACCCAGCTACCTACTCTGCCTTAGGTCATGGAAGCAGCAACCCAAAAGCTTAGCACATCTATTGAACTGCCTTGCTATTGAAACCTCTTTGCTCAAAGATGGAGCAAAATGTGATCCTTCTTTCACATCTCACCTGCAATAGGATGTAGCCTCCACTTTCTTTGACAGATATTCGGTTGCTGGAGAAGGTCACTCCTCAGTTCCCTTGGCTACCTAGGGAGCCCCCTGGGATCAACTGAGTTAATTACAAATGGAGTTACTGTAATTTTCAGATGGCATCTGGAGGAAGCCAAATATGTGAGCTGTGTTGAGATGGCTGTTCTGAGGGCCTGCAAGCAGTAGCCTTTCATCTGTGGAGAAAATATGCATGATGCAACCAGGCTGTCTCTGAAGGCCCTCCCTTGTTCAGATCTAGGAAAGATTAACTGAAGGTCTGATAGCTTTAAAGACCTAAAAGAAACGTTTACCATATTTTCTCCCTGAGGGTTATTTCCTGTGAGAGATTTCATCTGCTTTACAGGACCATATTTGCTAGACAGGCATCCTCTTTTTTTCCATCCCATAACCTGTTTTGCTGCCATAACCTGTATTGTCTTGCTCCAAGGCCCCCATTTTTTTCTGTTACTCCTATGCACGTTAATAAATTTGTAAACCTTTTCCTTTTAATCTGCCTTTTGTCAGGTGACTTTTGAAAAAACTTTCAGAAAGCAAACAGAAGCCTTAGCACCTACACATTTTCATCATCACATGTGACGGAGCTCATGGAGAATTGCTGCTTTCCATCCTTTAACTAGGACATCCTAATAAAGATGGGCTCCAACGTCAGTACAATTAAGGCGATTTTTGAGAGATGATCAAAAACTAACAGTGGCATATTGATACAAGTATATAATATATCTATAAGTATATTTGTCATTGCTAAGCAAAACCAAAATTATAACAAAACAGAAACAACAAAAATCTCTATCACATGCAGCAACATGAATGACTCGAAAATATGCTGACCAATAGAAAATGCACAAAACAATGTATACATGAAAGTTCATTTTTGTTTCTTAATGTGTGATAACAGCACTATTTTTTGTAGAAAATATTCTCATATGTAGGAAATATTACTTTGAATGTAGTTTCACAATATGTGCAATGTGCAGAAAGTATAAAATGGTTCAGCCATGACATTAAATAAATGAATAAATAAATGATATGCTGATAGATATAGATGTATAGAGACAAATATAACACAATAATTAACAATTTTGTAATCTATCTACTTTTTTAACTTTTCTGACTTTATTAATATTTAAAGTACAGTTGGAAGAAGTGTATGAGGAAAAATAACCAATTTCAATTAATTTGTGAAAGTGAGAACTCAGACAATATAAAAACCAACAGATCTGAAGAATTTTATATTAAACTATAAGTTGAATATTTATAATAAAAAGGCTTTGTTTTTTATACTTTTGGGTTTTTTGCTTACTCTTAAATTGTGTAAGTCCATTCAGATGAAGATTTTATTTTTATGTATGTATGTATGTATGTATTTATTTGAGATGGAATCTCACTCTGTTCACCCAGGCAGGAGTGCAATGGTGCGATCTCAGTGCACTGCAACCTCTGCCTCCTGGGTTCAAGCAATTCTTCTGCCTCAAACTCCTGAGTAGCTGGGATTATAGGCGTGTGCCACCACGCCAGTCTAATTTTTATATTTTTAGTAGAAACGGGGTTTCACCACATTGGTCAGGCTGGTCTCAAACTCCTGACATCGTATGATCCTCCTGCCTCAGCCTCCTAAAGTGCTGGGATTACAAGTGTGAGCCACCACGCCCTGCCTGCCCATACAGAGATTTTTATACATAATAGTTATATTGTTTTTTTTAATTTCATGTCTTCTCTACCATATATTTAACTTCCTCCATTTTCTTCTATATATAAAGTTATCATCTTCTGAGATTTCTTTACTCTGTTCAAAGAAATTCACTTCATTCCTGCTTTGACCACAAGATGTCTCCTGCAGCACTGACTTCATTAAATGGTAATTTAAACTGTTAGTAACACCACATTTTATAACATTTTATTTTTAAAATTCTATATATCTTAGTGATGATTCTCTACAGAGCCTAGAGAGAATTCCTTCTGAAATAAATTGATTGGACAAAACTTATCACTTTCTCACTTAACATAAAAAAATTACATGACCTCACTCATATGGGGAATGTAAAAACTGCATCTCGCTGAAGTAGAGCATAGAATAGTGGTTACTAGAGGATGGAGATGCACAGAGGATGGACTGACAATGAGACATCTGTCAATGGATTCAAAGCCACAGTTAAGAGAAATGAGTTCTGCTGGTTTATTGCACGATGAGATGACTAGTTACCAATAGTGTAGTGTATATTTTTAAATAGTTAAAAGAGAGGTTTTTGAATGTTCTCATCACAAATAAATGATAAATGTGTTTAAGATGATAGATATGCTAATTATCCTATTTTGATCATTACACAATTTATATACATATGGCAACATCACATTGTATCCCATAAATAAGCACAATTATTAAGTGTCAATTATATTTTTTTTTTTTTGAGACGGGGTCTCACTCTGTCGCCCAGGCTGGAGTGCAGTGGTGTGATCTCAGCTCACTGCAACCTCCACCTCTCTGGTTCAAACAACTGCCCTGCCTCAGCCTCCTGCCTCCCGAGTAGCTGGGATTACAGGCACATGCCACCACGCCTAGCTAAATTTTTGTATTTTTAGTAGAGATGGGATTTCACCATGTTGGCCAGACGGCTCTCGAACTCCTGACCGCAGGTAATCCACCTGCTTTGGCCTCCCAAAGTGCTGGGATTATAGGCATGAGCCACCGTGCCCGGCCAATTATATTAAAAAAAATTTTTTTTTCAATGCTTTTAAAATCTTAAAAACACCACACACTTAGGAATTAATATAATCACACTTGTATAGAATGTGCCTCCCCGAAACTTAAACTGTTTAGAGAAATTTTAAAACACCTAAATAAATGGAAAGACAAAAATTGAAAAAAGAAAAAATAGATACTACTGCTATACAAACAAGCAAACAAAACACACTTTCAATTTCCTGACAGCTTAGTATCCATGAATTCAAAATGAGAAGTTTTACTAGGTGTCAATTTCATGGCAAGCTCTGCGATGCCTATTAGAACCAGCAAAGTGAACTTTCAGGCAAGGCAGATATTTCTAAGTGACGTTATCTTTTTTCCAAGATGGAGTCTTGCTCTTTCGTCTAAGCTGCAGTGCAGTAACGCCATCTCTGGTCACTGCAACCTCCACCTCCCAGGTTCAAGCAATTCTCCTGCCCCAGTGCCGTGAGTAGCTGGGACTACAGGCACTCACCACCACATCTGGCTGATTTTTTTTTTGAATATTTAGTAGAGACAGGGTTTTACCATGTTGGCCAGGCTGGTCTTGAATTTCTGACACCCTGATCCACCCACCTTCGCCTCCCAAAGTGCTGGGATTACAGGCATGAGCCACCCCGCCTGGCCTTATGACACCATTTTACAACGTCTCTCTCTTCTTTGTTTTATGGTATTCCATACACCTGAAAGATACAAAGGTTTCTCGGAGATATTCTCATCAGCTAACCATTTAATATGTTAACAAATTATTTAATCAAAAAATAAAATTGGAATCATAAGAAATCAAGATTGTATTCAAACAATATAGTAATTTTGAGATATTTTCTCTCAAAGCCCAACCTTCTCTACTTATTTTGTGCTGCTGTTGCAAGGACTTGGCCAAGACATTTCTCTTTTGCCATCTTGATATCAGTTTAGCTCTTCCTGTAGGAATCTCCACAGGGGGAAGCTGGTGTCTGGAAGGAGGAGTAATATACCACTTGCTTCTTTGTGTTTTCTTGCTTGATCATGTGGACATCACTTCAGCAATTTCTTCATCAGTGTATTTCAGTTAGACATCTTTCCACAGTATTATAAACAGTCCCACTGAACTTCCCTAGAAGCATCCAAAATTATTTGGCAGGTAGCTCTACGCCAGGCTTTGAATTCTGGCGACCAGTGGGTCTAACTGGTTTGCATAGCACTAAAGAAGGACCATCATCACAAGCAGTCACATAAGACCTTGAGGTAGAGTGGTTTCGGTGAAAGTGTGCATGAAAAGTGACTATTGCAGCTCATCCAGATTCAACTGACCAAGAAGAAATGGACAGTGCTCCTATTTTGACTTCTGGCTGCCCCTTGCTCTATGGAGATCTGCCTATGCACTATACTAGTGTACTCTGTTATGGATGCTTTGAAGTAAGAGCTGATCATAATGTCTAAAAATGATGTGATATCAGAAGTCTAGTGGAATAAGCTATAGCTCCTCCTGCAGCAGTTACTCCCAAGGCTTTAGTTAATACTCATCTTCTCTCTTAACCAAGCTTAGAATGTCAGCTGGTTGGTTTGCTTGTCCAGTAGAGTGGTATAGACATAGATTCTCAAAACTTTTGGTCATCTAGTTACCTTGTCTTGTCAGGCTATAGTCACAGCAGCTGTCAGGTGACTACTGTCACCAAGTTTGGAAGTACCCAGCAGCAGCTCATTGAATTATTCAAATTCCATACTTACTCTTTCCTCTTCTCATCATGCCTCAGCATTCCTAGTACTTCATAACATTCTAGAAAATTTGCCCACTAGTAGAATAATGTCTTTCTTTGCCTGATGATCTAGTATTAGCATTTAAAGTCTAAAGTCACATGATAGCATCCACAGCATTAGTTCATGGAAGGGATTCCTTCCCTCACCCTATTGGTATAATTAGCTATAAACCCTCATAGACTAAAAAGACTGAGGAGCACAAATTTTGCAATTGGTAATTGAAAGCGATGGTAATAAAAAGCAATTCTGCTATCACACAGTGATTCCTAGATGCAAGTCTTCTACCCATTGAATCTCAGCAGGATATAACGAACATTGGTTCCATATGTGTACCATATCATGTCCAACAAAATACTCCAGTAACATATCTCAGCACCTACTTGGTGATTTCATGGAAATTTTAAGAAAACACTGCAATTCTCTACTGGCCACTCTCATCAGCGTCATCAGTTTGTCAGTGCCTTCTCTCTTGGATCTCAGCTCTTCGAGGTCTTTCATCTAATTTACGCAACCTAATTATCCTAACTTCATCAATTGCTCCTCCCAACATAACAGAGTAACTGTAACTCTCTAATCTCTTGGTGTCCATCTCATTTATTTTGTTCTCTACAATCTCCATTACCAGTTCAAATAACTCTTTATGCCATCTTACCTGTGTTAGAATAACTAGTATACTTTGTATATTCTTGATTAACACCAGAGAACCAGAGAAACTTCGAGCCACACATGGCCTTTTACTTAATGTGGTATAACATTCTGAAGGTAGAGAATGGGGAGGGGAATTGTAAAGAGGAAATTAGTGTCAAACCCATTACAGAGATGCTGTGGCTATGGATAAAATTGAAGTTCAAGTAACCAAATGTTTTTTAAGTCATAAGAAAGTGTTACCTTGTGGAATGTTGTCATTAGAAGATAAGCCATAGCAGCAGGAATAGGGAGAAACACCAAAGAGAAACTCTTGAAAATGCCATCACTTTTTCTATAAATGAAGGGCAAAAAAATAGAAACCGCTTTGGTACTTAACACTATTAAAAGATTTCTAAGCTAGATGATGTGGTCCAGAATATAATAATATTATACAGAAATTCAAGCAATGTCTTTACCAGAATTTGTACAAACCATGTGCAATTATAATTAGAAAACAGAGTGGTCCCATGGTTGGGAGTTGGCACTGTAATTTAGTGACCAAAAACCAGCAGTGCCATATCTCCTGGCATGGGCCTTTACAGGACAATGCAAGACTCCCTCCCCCAATACCAGTAACATTCTCATTGAGAAACATAATCTCAGATGCTAGTTCTAAACTATTTTCTAATGATATATTTTCTAAAATCACTTCCTTGCATTTTACCTTATACACCATCTGTCTCATGTAATACTTTAGTAAAGAAAACATTTAACTAATGAATCTAAAAATGTTAACTGAATAAATCTTAAGCACAAGATTCTTGAGTTTTGTAACATACAACCTTCGAAATTACATAAGTACTTTCTATTAATCTTATTCAATTTGGAAAGGCACAGATATTCTCAAGATTTCAGAGTTGTTTATGTCAAAACAGTGATAAATGTTTGCAGATTTTTCTCAGTAGAATCAAACAGTGTTGCAAATGTTTTGCTTTTAAAATGGTATAAGACTTTGACTTCATTTCTTCACAAATTTCCCGCTCATAATTCTTTTCTTTGTAAATATTTATATGAAGTAGTCAGGATATAAACCTCGAAAGCTGAAAAAAATGTAGATTATCCATGGAAGGAAAAAAAGTTTTGCTGGAATCACTGCTGCTGGCTGGCAATGTGAGAATGAAAATATTCAATTGTTTATATCTGGGGCAGCTGTAAATGTGATAACTTTGCATAAATTTGAACTAAGTAAATAGCATATAAAGAGAAAATTCAGAAAAAATAAAATCTAATTGTAAAGTATATTTTTTTATAAAATGCAGCCTAGAATGTATTAAAAATCTCTCATCCCAAATTTTGTCTAGGATAATGTGTTTTTCTGATATTCTTTATAACATTCTCAGGAGAGCAATAATATTGCTATTAAAATGCTCTAGGGATTTTTCTGACTTTAAAGAGATTAAGAATTCATTAAAAAAATAGAAATAACCATTCAATGGAAATGCCATTCTTACAATCTTTAAATAGCTATTTAATCTATCACATGTTGTTGTTGTTTGTTTGCATGTTGTTTTTTGCACATAAATGCATCTATGAAGAGTGAAAAATAAAATGACTTTTTAAGGTATTTCTTCCCTCTTTCCTTTGGCAATTTGCAATAAAACTTTGATGTATCTTACAATGAAGTTGTCTGAAAAGTTGCTAGAACAATGCAGGTGGTTTACTGAGTTCATTACTGAATGAAAACTATTAAAATATCAGGAACAGAAACTGATTATTGGTTATGTTCATTACAGATTATAATTTGTAATTATTAATAAAAACTGATCATTAGATTCTTAATAACATAAAAGTTATAATCTGATTAATATCCATGAATACAATTTTGAGCACAAACAATTTTTCATTAGTTGAAATACTATTTCATTAGTTGTATTTCATTAGTTGTATTTCATTAGTTGAAATACTAATACATTTCAAGAATTGAATGTAGTTGACTTCTAAGAAGCCCCATTAAAAATGCCTTCCAGGCTGCTTTACAATGAGAGCTTCCCACCTCGGTGTATGGGGATGGCTGAACCCATGACACCTGACCCTGGGCAGATGAAATCAGCAGCAGTTTATCAGACACATATACTAACAGACCAGGGGAGGACAACGTAGCATGCTATTCAAGGCCACACAGGGATTGTATTTGGGAACAGATTGAAGAAGCAGGAACTGTGGGAGGCAGGTTTTGTAGTAGCAAAAGTGTAGGGTAAACCCTGGTCCCCAAAGAAGGGTGTGATTGACTTTTTTGAGTAATTTCACTGAATGGCAAGGAAATGAAACCTGCTTCTAAGGGGTAAGCAGGAATTGTATCTACTCTGCATGAAAACGAGGAGACTTTATCCGTGGGAGCAGTTGGGAAGGAGAACTTGTAGTATAACAATGAGAAGACTCCCTGGGTTTTCCCAGATGTCAAGGCAACATACAGTACTGAGCCTTAATTTTAAGACTTCTACCACATATTTCTTCTCTTGACTTTCACAATTATTTGAAGCTATTACCTTAAGAAATGGAGCAAAAGTGTGTCAGTCATATAAAATATTTTATTTCTGTGGCTAATGTTTATCATAATCATTTGAATCTGTGTTTAAGAATGGGTTTACACTTACAGGGAGTGAGGATTGAGAAATTCCTACGGGGCACAGTGTTCAATATTTAGATGATGGACACACTAGAAGGTCAACCTCACCATTATGCAACATACCCTGTAACAAACTTGCACATATACCCCCCTGAATCTATAAAAAATATAATAAATACTCGCTAGAGAAAACTACAAAAAAGAAAGTAAACATTATCTCACTCATTTCAAAAGTCCTTTAAAAAAGAATGGGATTCAGTCACTCATTCTTACATTTATAGAAAGATAAATCTCTATGAAATCTATCATAAATTCATAAATGCATGGAAAATAGAAAGTTACAGGACATGTTTATTAGTCTGTCTTCACATGGCTATAAAGGGCTACCTGAGAGTGGATAATTTATAGATTAAAGAGGTTTAATGGAATCACAATTCCACAGACTGTACAGGAAGCATGGCTGAGAGGCCTCAGGAAACTTACAATCATGGTGGAAAGCAAAGGGGATGCAAGCACATCTTTATACTGCAGGAGGAAAGAGAGAGAGAGAGAGAGAGGAAAGCAGGAGGTGCTACACACTTTTAAACCATCAGATCTCATGAGAACTCACTCACTATTATGAGAACAGCAAGAGGAAAATCCACCTCGATGATTCAATCACCTCCCACTAGGTCTCTCCCCCAACATTAGGAATCACAATTCAACATGAGATTTGGGTGGGGACAAAAACCAAGCCACATCATTCCACTCCTAGACCCTAACAAATCTCATGTTCTTCTCACATTTCAAAACACTATCATGCCTTCCCAACAGTCCCCAAAGTCTTAACTCATTCCAGCATTAATTCAAAATTCCACAGTCCAAAGTCTCATGTGAGAAAAGGCAAGTCCCTTCTGCCTATTAGCCTGTAAAATAAAAATAATAATAATAAAAGTTAGTTATCTCCAAGATACAGTGGGGGTACAGGCATTGGGTAAATGGTCCTGTTCCAAGTGGGAGAAATTGATCAGAACAAAGGGGTTACAGGCCCCATGCAAGCTCAAAACCCAGCAGGGGAGTCATTAAATCTTAAAGCTTCAAAACTCCTTTGACTCCATGTCTTACATCCAGGACATGGGAATGCAAGAGGTAGGCTCCTAAGACCTTGGCCAACTCCATTCCTGTGGAGGGCACAGCACCTGCAGCTGCATTCATGGGCTGGTGTTGAGTGCCTATGACTTTTCTAGGCTCAGAGTGCAAGCTGTCAGTGGATTTACCATTCTGGAATCTAGAGGATGGCGAACCTCTTCTCACAACTCCACTAGACAGTGACCCAGTGAGGACTCTTTGTGAGGGCTCCAATCCCACATTTTCTCTCCACACTGCCCTAGTAGAGTTTTTCCATGAGGGATCTACAACTGCTGCAGACTTCTGCCTGGACATCCAGGTGTTTTCATACATCCTCTAAAATCTAGGCAGAGGATCCCAAACCTCATCTCTTGCCTTCTGTGCACCTGCAGGCCCAACCCCATATAGAAGCCACAAAAACTTGAGGCTTGCCCCACCTGAAGCAATGGCCCAAGCTCTACCTCAGCCCTTTTTAGTGACAAATGGAGGTAGAGTGGCTAGGATGCAGGGTGCCATGGCCTGAGGCTTCATAGAGTATCAGAGCCCCGGGTCTGGCTCAACAAATCATTATTTTCCTCCTAGGCCTCTAAGGCTGTGATAGAAGGGGCTGCCATGAAGCTATCAAAAGTGTCCTGAAGTCATTTTTCCCATTGTCTTGGCTATTAACATTCAATTATTTTTTACTTATGCAAATTTCTGCAGCCTTGGATTCTTCCCCCAGAAATTGGGTTTTTCTTTTGTACTGCATGGTTGGGGTGCAAATCTTCCACACTTTTACACCCGGCATCACTTTTAAATTTAAGTTCTAGTTTCAGATCTTCTCTTTGCTTATGCAAATGAGCATAGGCTTTTAGAGGCAGCAGTCAGGCCATGTCTTGAACACTTTGCTTCGTAGAATTTTTTTTTTCTGCCAGATACTCTAAATCATCTCTCTCAAGTTCAAAGTTTTACAGATCTCCAAAGCATGGGCACAAGGCTGCCAATCTTTTTGTTAAGCATAGGAAAAATGACCTTTACTCCAGTTCCCAGTAAGTTCCTCATCTCCATCTGAGACCATCTCAGCCTGGACTTCACTGTCCATATTACTATCAGCATTTTGGTCACAACCATTCAACAAGTCATTAGGCAGTTCCAAACTTTCCCTTATCTTTCTATCTTCTCCAGGGCCCTCCAAACTGTTCCAACCTCTGCCCGTTAACCAGTTCCAAAGCTAATCCCACATTTTCAGGTATATTTATAGCAAAGCTCCCCTTCTCTGGTACCAATTTTCTGTAATAGTTTGTTTTCTCGCTGCTGTAGAGAATTACTCGAGACTGGGCAATTTATGAAAATAAAAGGATTAATTGACTTACAGTTCTGTAGACTGTACAGGAGTCATTCCTGGGAGGTCTCAGAGAACTTACAATCATGGTGGAAGTTGAAGGGGAGGCAAGCATGTCTTCACATGGCAGCAGGAGACAGTGAGAGGGAAGGGGGAAGTGCCACACACTTTTAAACCATCAGAACTTGTGAGAACACATTTGGGAGAACAGCAAGGGGATACCCTGCTTGTGATCCAATAACCTCCCACCAGCCACCACAAAACACTGGGAATTACAATTCAACATGAGGTGGGGACATGAAGCCAAACCATATCAGTATGGTAATCATTTTTCAAAACATTATTATACGTCAGTTTCTTTATTTGTATATATAAATGTTTATCTTGTCAGAGCATTGTGTTTTGCTCTAAAATTGCTACTGAAAGGGAAAAAAAAGATGCATCTAGTGGTATGTATTGACAACCAGGTTGTAAAAGTATGGATTAACTCAAAAGTCCACAGTCCAAAGTCTCATCTGAGAAAAGGCAACTCCCTTCTCCTATGACCTGAAAAGAACAAAAAAAAAAAAAAAAAAACTTAGTTACTTCCAAGATACAATGGGGGTACAGGCACTGGGTAAATAGTCCTGTTAAAAATGGGAGAAATTTGTTCAAAGGGGTTAAATGTCAAGATATTGAGTTGCTTAGTCAAAACAGTTATATTAAACAAAGTGGTTTATTGTGGGCTCACATTATCCTTTTTCTTGGTTTTGTATATTAATTGGTTTTCTTATTTAAAAATTATTAAAGATCCTCAGAGTACTTAAAATGGTTACATAATTAAAATAATGCAAATGTATTAAAAACACCATCTTAGTTATTAAAAAGAGTTCAAGAAAGGTGTGAAAATGGAAATTTATATTTTGAAACATCATATTAAGTGTTATGATCATGATAAACAGAAGAAGTGCCTAACTGGAACATTCATTGCAAGTAAGGGTTATGGATTATGAGAGGAAACGAAACCACCCTGATTCTTCTAACACAACAAAGAAAGAGCTGGGGTTGTGTGAATATATTCAAGGAAGCTGTCAATGCAGAACTATATAAAGAATAATTTGTGAAAATAGAAATAATGTTCTGTAAAACACAGGCCTTGCCTTCCATTTCAATCTCTTTTCCTACCAGCTTTCTTTTGATTATGCTTCTGATGTATTGTTTCTGCTTCTTGAACAAACCTAGTTTACCCATGCTTCAGAGACTTTGAAACTTATTTTCCCTTTGCCTGAGAGGATCTTTGTCTTTGCATGGTTGGCTATTTCAGTTCATGTCTCAGCTCAGATGTCTCTCCAGAAAGCTTTTTCATGCTGTCCCTCCTTCTCAGACTTCGTTACATTCAAACTGCTTCATTTCATTATTTTTTTAAGATTGGTATCACTTTTCAACATTATCTTTTCTATCTGATTTTATTTTCATTGTATTTTTGTTTTCTACTAGACCAATAGTCACATCAGAACAAGAACCATGGTGCTGACTAATGCTATATCCCCAGGCATATAATAGTGTATGACAGAAAACCAGCAGTCCATAAATATGAATGGATAGATAATGATACATTAATAGAATGAGACAAGAAAATTCAGTGTGTGCCATATCACCAATATATGCCAGATTTCCCTTTGATGAATGACTTTGAATTTGAAGGATATTAGGATTTGTTGAAGAATTTGAAGAGAAGTAACATGATCTATTCGTGTTTTTAGGAAACTGAGGAAAATGTGTCCCAAAGGATGAGAGCAGGTAAAGAGCAAGATGGAATAAATAGCATTGAATTCTAAACTAAGTCGTATGCAAGATTCACGGAAGAAAAAAACTATTCACCAAACACCAAGGAAGTAAAAATCAACCAGACCTAATAAAAAATGAATATTGAAGATAAAGTACAGGGTGGAGAAAATGATGTTAAGTATACTACAAATTTCTGGCTTATTATCTTACTTACAAGGCACCAGAAGATTTAATGTTTTGCTTTGGTTTATATTTCCCTAGAAATGGTTAAGTACTTATTCAGCATAATAGCATGTCTACCACATAACAGCTCTGAGGGAATGAACACATATAAAGAGTTTAAAATACTTTTTAGGAGTTATATAATTGCGCACATTGTAACAGTTTATATTTCCAACTTCACATTTCTGAAAACATTTGTGAAAGGCTGGTAATACTTTCTCCTAAACACATCTTTATCTGAACTACTTAAAATGCATATAAATTGCTACTTAGTATTAAAGATTAATAATTACTTTAAAACTGACATTTTAAATGAGCTGTTTTTCTATAATTTGATTATCAAATTTTGTTTTATTAACTGCTACATGATTGTAGCAGTCATATGTGGCATTAAAACACATTTAGACTGTACTTTAGTACAATAATTATCCAAAAATTATTTTGGGCAAATAAGTTTTGGATGTTTTATTACTGAGATATTTCATTTATAAAGGGGCAAAATATATTCTATAAGGATGTAACTCGGTGCAAGAGAGGCCCAGGTCACTTTCTCTTTTCAAACCTTCTTGAGTAATCGGTGACTCCAGCACAAGTGCCATGCCTCATGGGCCCCTGAGTTTCAGTGTCTTTCTGAAAATGTTGAAGCTCCTCTCTAGCATTTGAGATTAGCAAGTTCCAGCAAGGATATCTATGCGGGGCAGTGCAAGCCCAGACCTGGATCCATAATGGAGCTCTCTGACCCTGTGTCTCCATATATAGGATCCAACAAATTTCCCAACAGTCCCAGAATTATGTTTTTGGGGTTGTCCCAGTCAAAGTCCCAACACCAGACCCAGTTCCAGAAGGGGAACCTGGTAAAATGATTGTTTGCATTCCACAGTCAGAACAGAATGTCTTTCATGAAGCTGCAGAAAATTAGCTGCATATATAGTGCCAAAATGATGAATTTAGATGACTTTTACTCTGTCAGACACAGGAAAAGATCAGGATTCTGGCCTACCTAAAGACCACCTCTGACTTGTGGTCTCAAGTCATGTGTGTGGGTCCTTCCACTGGGTTTTCCTGGTCCATGTTCCCACTGAGGTGCTGCCTCTGGTCTATAGCTCCTGAAAGCGGCAGGAGCAGGGAAATACTTTACTTACCTTGTACACACTCCCTATCCACTACTGACGTCCAGTATGGTCATTCAATCCCCTCTAGTATCAGCAGGTCTTCTGTGGTTGGTCACATCAATCACATCTGAGATTTGACAATATCGAAGAACCACTCTGATTCGTGTCTTTTCTCCAATCAGGGCTGTCTTTATGAATGTGCAACCTGTGCAATATCTCAGAGCACTTCTTTGAGAGGGTCTCATTCTTTATTTAATTCTCTGCTATTGCTATCTTACAGTTTTGTGTAATTTTTTAACAATAGTCCTTCATTTTTGTTTTTCACTGGATCCTGCATGTTATACAGCCAAGCCTTTCTCTGATTGAGAAGGTAATAACATGATCTCCCTAGTAGGTCTTAAACTTTCCTGGACATGTGGCAAGCATTCTAGAACAAATTAGAATGTTCTTTTCACCTAGTCCATGCACTCCTAGTTTGGTCTGCATGCAGACAGAAACATGTTGAAGGCAATTACGTGGTCAATATTGAAAGAGATCACATTCTAGAAGTGTAATGATTGTGGCCTAAGAGTTCTCCCAGTAAATGCATTTGGAATACATGTAGCTCTACATTTCTGTTATAAAATTTCACATGCTAAATATAACAGGACCAGAAAGTGAATATGGTTCAAATATTTCATTTTCTTTCACACTCTTGGTAAGACTAGCATCTGTCATCATCATTAACTCATCTTTCAGAGAGTAACTGGAAGCCAGTATTTAGTAGTGGGTTGGGAGATGATGTAGGGTCCTGAACAAAGATGCAACCAACAAAAAATACACAGCATTAAGAAAATTCAGAGACAATTAGTACTAAATAGTTTCAATAGAAAGAAATCTGTGGAGCCATACAGTTATGAGTCACATAGAATTGCTACATATTCCACTGGGATGAGAGAGAGAAATTTTTCCAGTAACAGCACATTTAACATTGAAAAACTTGATGAGATAGTGTCTAGATCTAAACAGAAAAACAGCATGCTCTGATACTACAAATAATCTTCTGAAATATGTAACTAATTCTTCTCTTCTGATTTTTCTAAATCTTCATTGATAAATCACTATATCCCACATAGACCCACACACTTTGTAAGCATTTTTTTAATCAAATAGTTTGTATAGACAAGGGCTACACAGAAATATATTATCTTTGTATACCACACACTCTAGTGGTAGTCCTGGACTCTGATATGTTAAATTTTAGAAATGTCAAAATTGAGCTATAAAATTAAATATAAATTAAAGCTAAAATGTAACCAATTATATTGCATATAACCAAATACGAGTGCACATATAACCCCATTTAGCTATAAAACCAAAAGTTAATCTGTGTCCACTGTGAACAACTTAATAATCATTTTTTCCTATTTCACCACCTCACTCCTACCCCTAAATTGCATGTAACCACAAATCTCTCTGCTAATATGTGTTTCTTACTTAAGTCACAAGAATTCTAGGAATAATATAATAAAGAGATTTAAAGATGTTCGGAACTGGAAACTAGGTTTTGTAATTTTTTTCTGTTCAGCAAATGTGCCAAAAGGAATATTAAATTATATTCAAATTGTCTGTATAGAAAATTGTATTTAATATAATTTTATATGAAATATGATCCAGGATCTATCAGTTTGAAATATACAGCTAAAACACAGCAAATAAAAAAAATTATAGTGTCATACTCAGTAATTAAAATAAATACAGTAATGCATCATTTAATGACAGGGATATGTTCTGAGAAAAGCATTCTTAAGTAATTTTGTCATTATTGGAACATCATAGAGTGTACTTACCCAGAACTAGATGCTGGAGCCTGCTACACACCTCAGCTGTATGATATAGTTTATTGCACCTAGGCTATTCACCTGTACAATATGTTACTGTACTGAATGCTGTAGGCAATTGTAACACAATGATGAGTATTTGTATAAACACAGAAAAGTTACAAACATAAAAGTACAATTTAAAATATTTAACATGGTACCTCTTTAGAGGGTACTTACCATCAATGGAGTTTATAGGACTGGAAATTGATCTGAATGAGTCAGTGAGTGAGTGGTGACTGAATGTAAGCGGCTAGGACATTACCGTGTGCTGCTGTAGACTTTATAACACTGCAAAATGAGGCACCACTAAATTCATTTTAAATTCTTATTTCAAAATTTTATTTCTTCAATAAAAAATTAACCTTCGCTTACTGTAAGTTTTACTTTGTAAACTTTTAACTTTTTTAACTTCTTGACTTTTTGTGACAACACTTAGTTTAAAACACACATTGTACAGCTATACAAACATTTTCTTCCATTTATTCTTATTCCATAATATTTTAAAATTTTTATTTGTTAATTTTTTTTATTTCTTGTTAAAAACTGAGACATAAACACATACATAAGCCTAGGCCTACCTATATGTTTGGGATCATCAATAGAACTATCTGCCATCTCCATGTCTTGTCCCACTGGAGGGTTTTCAGAGGCAGTAACACCCGAAGAGTTTTCATCCTTGATAACAATGCCTTCTCCTGGAATAACTCCTGAAGGACTTGCCTGAGGTTGTTTTACAGTTACCTCTTATTTTTTTAAGTAGAACGAATATACTCTAAAATAATAAGAGTGGTAAAATGCATAAACTAGTAACATTGTTGTTTTATCATTATAAAGTATGTAATGTAAATAATTGTATATGCTATACTTATATGCAACCGGCAGTGCAGTAGGTTTGTTTACACAAGAAACATGAGTACTGCATTGCACTACAACGTTATGACGTCACTAGGCAATAGCAATTTTTCAGCTCAATTGTAATCTCATGGGACTGCCATCATATATGCGGCACATGACTGCATTGAAATTTGTGGCTAATCTTGTATTCTTAAGTTTGTATTTTTAAGTGGGGTTCTAAAATTATACAAACTTCAAGCCCTACAAAACCTAGATCATTCATGGCTGGTGGTATGTCAGTTGACCCCAAGATTCGAAGGGGCCAATCAACTTTTTACTTCTTTCTTCAAGGTGGGTAGTTTGAGGCGAACAATTTGTCTCTTACTTAAAAATGGATACCCAGATTACTAGATTCCTAGAAAGCTTACCAATGTTCCAGGTCTGAATTTTCATGAGGTACACCTACTATCTTTTGGCATGTATCTGAATTACTTGGTCATCTACAATGCTTACTACTCCAGGCCTACCATACAATAATTATTGTTATTTTATCAATATAATGAAATAGCATGACTTTCTTTGGGCTATTAAAATAGATCATTTGGCATTATTTGTACTGTATCATTACCAAGAGCATACAATTGGCCTAGCCCTAGGGCAAGAAAACAAATGTTATGCTATTTCTGCCGTAAGAATGAAACTACTTCTGAAAATATCCCATGTTACATGCAATGTATTTGAACCTGTGTTGAATTGTTTTAACAAGGATATGAAGCAACACCAGCAATTATCGATACCACCTGGTTAATTTTGTGGTAAGTCATTTTCTCAAATAATTGGCACCTGTCAAACAGGAACATTAAATAAGGATGTTATAGGCATCAACATAGAATTCTTTCAAACTGTTGATGGCACAAATATTGGTAATTCTCCCGGATAAGTAGTACCATATTTACTCTCAGTTCTGCCTACCGTAATAATCTACACATTATAGTACCTATGCACAGATTCTACCTGTCATGAGGCATACCTATTCCACTGTATTTTAGACATGTGTGAAAAAAAAAAAAAAAAAAAAAAAACAGGAGAGGTCCACCGTTCCACTAGACTTATTGTCAGACAGACTTGAACCAAGATTCTCTCTACCACCCGAAGTCCAGAGTTCTCACTTTGTTCAATGTTCTTCAAATTAATTACTACATAACCCTTTCTGAATTCTACTATATGAATTAATGAGGGGTTGGCCTTCAGTGTACAGACTATACCTTTATGAACCAAGATGCAAACACTTCTGGCTCAAGACATAATGGAGTTCAACTTATTTTGGGCCTGTGAGCAATGACATGGGAAGTGGAGAGGAGGTCCTGGAGGATATCTAGTTTCAGATTTTGCCAATGCAGTTTCTGAAAATACTGTATACAATATATAGAGGACTGGTTCACTCAGATGTGATGGAATGGGCCTGCTTTTTCAGCCAAAGATGTTCTCAGAAATTTCAAGATTCAGAATTCTCAGTGTCATTCCCAGCTACCCAAATATCACTCTCCCATGATACAATGTTTAAATCTCTTCTTAAAAGTATCTTCTTTAGGTTCTGAGACACTCAAAATGTTTATTTTTTTCTGCTATTAAAAGCTGGTATCAGCCAGGCTACTGGCTCACGCCTGCAATCCCAGTAGTTTGGGAGGCCGAGGTGGGAGTTCAGGAGTTCAAGACCAGCCTGGCCTACATGGTGAAACCACATCTCTACTAAAAATACAAAAATTAGCTGGGCGTGGTGGCGTGCCTGTAGTCTCAGCTACTCGGGATGCTAAGGCAGGAGGATCTCTTGAACCCGGGAGGTGGAGGTTGCACTGAGCCAAGATCACACCACTGCACTCCAGCCTAGGTGACAGAGCGAGACTGTCTCAAAAATAAATAAATAAAATAAAACAGCTGATATCTTGGTGGTATCTATTAAAAAATAAATTTACACTTAAATTTTTAGGGATTTTGAGCTTCAGGTTGAAAGATATTAAATGGGAAAAATCAATTTAATAAGTTTATAATATATATTTTCATAAAAACGAGTTGGTCAAAATGAGAATATAAGAGAATGTATCATATATAATAAAATACAATAAGTCCTCACTTAACATCATGAATAGGCTCTTAAAACTGTAACTGTAACTTTCGGTGAAATGACATGTAATGAAACCAATTTTCCAATAGGCTAATTAATATAAATAAGAGTTAAGTATTTATGGCAAATTTTTGGTCATAAAATATTAAGATCACTACATATCTAAGTAAATATCAAAATACATCTAATATTAAACATTAAAATAAATACAAGCTACGCATACATTTAAGACACTTTTTTTTAAAAAAAAAGCTAATTGTTTACCCAATTATTCTAGCTCAGGGTCGTGGGTGTCCAAAGCCTCTCCTGGCAACTAAAGGCACAAGACGGGAATCAGTCCTGGACAGGATGCCATCCCATCACAGGTCTCACCCACACTCATTCAAATTGGGATGTTGCAGAAATGTCATTTAACCAAATATACACATCTTTGGGATGTGGGAGGAAAAGGGAGCCCTTGGAGAAAATTAATGCAAACATAAGGAGAAGAGGCAAACTCCACACAGTCACTGGCCCTGGCTGGAAATAGATTTTTTTTTCCTCATAAACATTATAACAAAACAACATTAAACAAAAAGCCATTTATCTAAGATCTGCTGTACTGCTTTGTTAAGTTTTAATATCACACACACACACCACACACACACACACAGCAGTAAATTTAGCTTTGCCCTAGATATTCATCAAAAGTCAACAATTTAGCTTTTTCTTTCAGCTGAGGATTTTGAAAACTGAATAACTTCCTGTTACAATTTTAATGTTATTTCTAGTATCCTTGAATTTGCGCCATGATCATGATCATTTGATTGTGTGGAACACCATCATTTCTAATGAACGTAATTAGAGAAAATTCATTCGATTCAATTTAATAAGGTGTAAATGTTCAGTTTCATTGAATTCTTATTGTGAATATCCTATTTATATTTATTAATGTTTGTAAAAACTGATTTATATTTTGAAATTCTATGTATGAATTGCTTATAGATTGTAGGTATTATTGGAAAAATGCAATAATAAATTATGATATTTAATACATCTAATTAGAAACTAATAATAAATAGTTTTATATAGGTAAATAGGAAAATGTATTTCATGTTATGTAAATGAGAGGGTATGTTAGATAGATACAGTAAATAAGAACAACTGAAGAATAACATTATATAATTTTAAGCCAAAACTATTATAAACATTTAAATAATATTACAAAGCTAAATAAGATCAATTATATAGCATGATAACTTTAGTCACTACAGAGTTACTTGGTATACTACTATTCACAAAGTTAACTAAAAGAGCCAAGATCCAAAATTACTTTAGCTATTAATTCCAATGAGAACATGGGCTTTAGAGCAAATTGAAAACTTGTGAAGGAAAAATAACTCAAAATTACATTAATTTCAGAGAAAAGTAATTAAAATTATATTATTGTTAAAAGAAAAACTTTAGGCAATTAAATAAACAGAGTTCATTTGAGCAAATAACAGTTTATGAATCAGGCAGCATTGAGAACCAGAAAACGTTCAGAAAGCTATACCCAGTAGTATGAGGAGCAAATGCAGAAGCAGAGAAATTACGTGATTAGACACAGCGAGATCTTTGCTTTATTTCTGCACAATGTGATGAGGCATTTACCTTACTTGGGCATGTTCTGATGGGAGGTTTCTAGTTGTATAATGCATTGGCTGGTTGATTGGTGGTGACTGACTGAGGCCCCCTTTTTATTTTCTTAGTTACAAGAAATATTTTTTAAGTTAAGTCCTGGTTTTGCTAATACGAGAGTTTCTGCTACAGAGACAAGCAGAGAAAATCTCTGTATGTAATGGCCTCCTTCTTATTTACTTTAACACTACTTTGAAACTCACATGGAGGAAAACTTCCAAAGTCATGTTCAATCACATCCATGAAAAATCATCTTCCATCTAGCTGTATTAAAGGTTACAAAACATTTGAAGAAGAGAAATAAGATATTGAGAGAAATAGAAGACAGCTAATACACAATGAACCTTAAAAAAATTTACATGAGTTATGTTACAGGATAATTTATAATTTTTATTCTATGGTAATTAACATTTAAAGAAATTATTGTCAAAATGACTACTTACTGTATCAAAGAAAAGAAAGAAATTTGGAGGTACGTCAAGAAATGCCCTGTATTTTTCCATTTGCCTATAACAAGTTCATCAATACTATTCACAAACTCAAATACAATGGTTTATCTCGAACTTCTTTTCTTCAACTTATTGTAAATATTAGACATAATATATTATTTCTCCTTGATATTTTTTTCTGTCTTGAGTTTTGGGATCACACATACTACATTTTCCGTTTTCTTTACTGGTCTCTATTTCTGAGGGTCCTTTGTTTAACCTTAGTTTGTCTCTCACTAATACAACATATATAATTCATCAGTAAATTCCTAAACTTAAAAAAAAAAAGTCTTCCAAACTTTATACCGTCAGCTTGCCCCACACTAGTCAAATCTACCATTATCTTTTGTCTGTGCTGCAATAAACTACAATGAGTACCTCTTCAACTCTTGCCTCCATCACATTTCCCAACCAAAAACAGAACAATTTTTTACTCCTCTGTAAATATTTCTGAGTTTTTCACTATTCACAGTAGACAAATAAACAATAAACAATTCTGATCTTACTAGACCCCTTATGGCTTTAAGCTACGTTCTGGTACCTCTCTCCACACCATGTCCCTAATTCAATTTCTACCATTCTCATTCACTTTAACTCAACTCTTAAATAGCCTCTTTTTTTTTTTTTTTTTTTTTTTCCACCATTGACTTCTATAACAGGCAAAGTGACAGCACTGAGAACAAAAATTGGATTATGGTAGGCTTCTGTCAAAACCCTGGTCTCAAAACCTTCTGTCAAAACCTGTCTGGCCTCAGAGAAAACATAGTTCCAACTCATTGTTCTTTCAGCTACAATGGGGTTTATTGCCTATTTCATTCAAGTTTCTATTCAACATAGAGATCCTCCCTGGCAGCCCTACAAAAAATACTTCCAAATGCACCATCTTTTAACCCAACTTAACTCTTATGTATTGAATATTAATTTTGCTCCTCTGGAAAATAATCTCCATAAGAACATGGTCTTTGTTAAGTTCACTGTTTTACCCTACCTCTCACAATAGTCTGTGGCATAAAAATGGGTATTAGGGTTCTATCAAGCAAGACATGCCAAACATTGCTGTAACAACTTAATTTTTTCAAAAAGCTGCATTACTTTGTTTTAAGCAGAAAGAACAAAGTAAAATACAGATTGTATTAAGTTCCCTGTTGTGGAAGTCCGAATTGAGACAAATTTGGAGGAGGGAAACAAGATGGAGAACTATTTACAAGGCAAGTGAAAGTTGGTAAAGATTAAAATTAATATCCATAAAAAGAGAGACAGGCAGAAAAGAGAGGATGTTGCTGTAGTCTGGAAAATTGTGTCCTCCCAAGGTTTATATTTTAAAATCCAATCCTCAATGTGGTAGTATTAAGGAGTGGGGCTTTGGGGAGGTGATTAGGTCATGAGGGCAGAGCTCCCATAAATGAGATTAGTTATTCTATAAAAGAAGCTCAGAGAGCTCATTCTTCCCTCTGCCACAGAAGGTTCTGTCTGTGAGGAAGAGAACACCCACCAAAGAGAAAATTTGTTGATGACTTGAACTAGAACGTCCTAGTCTCCAGAACTGTGAGAAATAATTTTGTTTGTCGTAAGGTACCCAGTTTATGACATTTTTATTCAAGCAACCTGAACAGATTAAGACAAATGGTGATGATAAAATATAATGAACATACCTTGATAAATAAATAATTGGTTATAAACCCTCAAGGTGAAGAAAGTAATATAACATTTTTCTGTTTTATGTAAATGTATTGATGATAGTATAAGAGAGGTATTGCAGGACACACAAGTTTTTGAAATAGATAATAATATGAATATAAGTAATTGAAACATATTGAAAGGATATTTGAAAGTAAGGAAGTAGAATCAGTAAATAAAGAATGACATTCAGTGAATTTTGTAGTGATGGACATTTACATCATATTCTATTTATCTTAAACTGGAAGAGTTTTGAACTTGCCTTTAGTTTGAGGAAAATTTGTAAAAAGAAAAAGTGAAAGATGCAGAAAGAAGAAGATTAGAGAAAAAACATGAAATAGAGGTTTGAACACAGCTAATGGGATTAACCTCTAAAAAGAGAGGAATTCTCTTCCTCAGAGATATAAAACAATAATCTGAAGTTGGTTTCAGATAATGGAGATAAGATTAATACGATCAGACCAGGATTTCCAGGGGTTTCCTTTAAGAAAACCTGAATTTTTTCTGAAAATACTGCTTCACAGGGTAAAGATACTTTTGAAAATTAGTCTTTTAAAAAACAGCAAGAATTAAAAATAATTTTAATTTCTTAGATACAGTAGAAAACAGTGGCAAATGGGAATCTACCTGGGATTCCGAAATCAAATATTTACCCTAAAGTCTACATTTCATATAGACAAAAGGCAATGGAGAAAAATTTGCTTATTATCAGTTATTTTAAGTGTGTATATATGTAGATGAAAGCAGAAAAATAGCAACTCTAGCATCTGGAGTGATATTTTGCATCTTACATCTTCAAAAATTCTATAATTATTCTTACTCCATTAAAAGCATCTAATTAATTGTGTATCATGAAAATGTTGATACTGTAAAAAGCAATAAAATCTACAAAAAACATTAATGTCAATGATCACTTTACCTACATTTCCCTGTAATAATAAATTGGTTTAATTACTGAATTAACACAAATAGTCTATACCTCAATTTTTAAAAGTCACTTTTACTTCAGAAGATAGATTGGTAACTAGTATTCCTGACACAGAAACAAGGCTTTTATTCACCATTCTTCTCTACAAATATTTTTGTTGCTGTATTTACTAAACAGATGTGTAAAATTATTTGCTTTTTAAAAACTACTCATCTTACCAATATTTTTTGTTTAGTTTTTCAAGGAAGGGTGTTAAGAATGTGCTTTTAAAATTTTTGTTCGAAATCTTACTTTTAAAAAATGTTTGCTTTTGTGAATACTAAATTTAATTTAGGCTATATGGGAGGCTGTTTCTTTTTAAAAAATTAAAAAATATGAGGATATACTTTTAAGATGTGTGTCAATAACATCTAGAAGCTAAATATGTCTTTGTTATGACTTTCTACTGATGTTTAAACTAACTAAAAGTACTTTAGAAGTTTGTTTTCTCTCTGTCAGAAACATTAAGGTGTATCATTGTGTTCACAACTTATCTTTACTATTTTCTCAGTGTAGCATAAGGAGATATAGAGTAACTTATAATTGAATGTTCTCTTGATATAGCAAGCATATTATTTAACCAGGTTGTAGTATCATCCACTAACCAGTCAAAAATACCTTACAAATACGGAGTATATTCAAGGACAAGATTATATTTTAAATCTTATTTGAACAATGAGAACACATGGACACAGGGAGGGAGCATCACACACCAGGGCCTGTCAGGGAGTGGGAGGCAAGCAGAGTGAGAGCATTAGGACAAATACCCGGGGCATTCTGGGCTTAAAACCTAGATGATGGTTGATGGGTGCAGCTAACCACCATGGCACATGTATACCTATGTAACAAACCTGCACATTCTGCACATGTATTCCAGAACTTAAAGTACAATTTAAAAAAAATACAGAAATCTTTTGCTAAGAACAAACTATCTTTCTGCAAGTGTCCTTCTTCCTAACTTCCTTCTTAGACAGACAGAAGCAGAAATATTCCTGGGTGATAAAATCAAATAATTAAAGTATTCTCAATGAAAGGATATGTGCTTTATATTTGTAGGAATTAAAATGAAATATCAGATAAGGCCTTTGATCTAAAGGAGACGAAAATCTAGGTGAAACAATCTGTTTGTATTTCATATCAAATAACAAGATGATTATTATAGTTGATTTACCCAAGTAGTTTCCACTAACAGAATGTAAGATAGTTGTCCTTGGCATTGAGGAACTTGGGATAGTTCCAGAAGCAGGCAGTAGATACACACCAGGGAGGGAAACAAACAAACACCACAACCACTCTTTTACCAAATGCAATTTTTTGCTACTGTTATGCAGAAGGTAATGGATTAATACAGGAATGTCTGGGAGTGCCACAATTCCTTGTTACCTTTACCCTTGGTAAGCCAAAAATATTCTGCTCTCCCATGACACATGACAGACACAATGCAGCTTCTGCTGGAGGGATTTTATCAGGTCAGAGTGGCATCTGACTGCACTCAAATGCTCAGAACAGGGTTCCATAGGATCAACGTCCTCCCTGCTTTTAAGCCACAGCCTATTAATTGCATACAGTCAAAAAGCCTAAAATTGGATGATTCAGGAAACTGTTTTCATCCTAATAAGGTTGATATGGTGGATGATAGGATGGCTGACACTGTACACGGATCTTGAGTTTAGTCAACTGGCTTATGTTATACTCCACAATTAGCATTTGAAGATATGTTCTGGTGATCAGACACAATTTTCCTCTGACCTCAACCTTTCCAGAGTCTGATTAGCTTTTATTACACGTATTAGTCCGCTAAGATTACCATAACAAAGTATCACAGACTGGATGAGCTATTCAACAGAAATCTACTTTCTCACATTTCTCGAGGCCAGAAGCTCAAGATCAAGGTATTGACAAGTCTGGTTTCTCCTGAGACCTGGTGCACTGACTTGCAGATGGCTGCCTTCTTGCTGTGTTCTCACATGGCCTTTTCTGTGCATGCATCTACATCCCTGATGTCTCTGCCTCTTCTTATAAGTACATCAGTCCTATTGGGTTAGGGCCCACCCTTATGACATTACTTAATGTGGATTACCACTTTAAAGTCCCTATCTCTAAATACAAATACAGGAGAGGGTTAGGACTTCAATATAAGATCCTTGAGGTGTACAAAATTTCTTCTACAATGGTATATTTACATGTTTCATCACAAGAACCAGTAACTTCAAATTACCTTATTACCAAAAAAGCAACCCAAAGTCCAGCATATTTTCAGTTAAAAATTGCTGGTAGTTTTTTCTGCTAAAACACAAACTTAAAATTTAAACAGTAGCAACAGAAAGTTCATTTATTTGCCTAAAAGACATAACAATTGCTCTCATTTCCCATTTTGCAGGTAAAGGTAATCACACATATGTCTTTGTTAGGTAGCCTCTATCTATAATACTGGGTTTTATATAACAGCATATATTACTCTCAAATGAGCATATATTACTCTCAAATGAAGTGACATGGACAGTTATTATTCCTGAACTCCAAAAAAATAGGCAAGATTTGTTTACTACTGTGGACTAGAATTTCCAGAGCTGGCTTTGCAGACTGAATCACAAGCAGAAACCAAGTGTGAGTGATCTGTGATTCCTTCTGGTCTTTCAGTATTAGTGATATGGATGTTCTTAGTGTCACATCTACGGATTGAGAGAAACTCTCTATGTACTTGTTTGTCTGAATACATTAAATATAGAGAACAAAGGAGATTAGCTGGAATAATAACATGAAGCTAAAGTCATTTTCAGCCTTCATAATTTTAAGAACAGAAAATGGCATACTGTGTCAGGATATATGGAAAACAACACACAAAAAAACACAAATGTTTGTTATGCCACCAAAACTTCAGAAAGGACAGAACACCTACATAATGATAAGCCATGAATCATACAAGTTTTTACAAAAATATTATTTGGCAAATCAGAATATGTATGACTATGAGAGATAATAAATAGATAATAGTTCTATCCAGCTTTTTCTATTGTATTCCTAGTCATGTAACATTTTCAACTTCAGTGAATACTTAGATAAATGACAGATCAAAGTAGTTTATTTAGCATATTTTATGATCAAAATATGATTAGTAAAATGTCAGTTTCTATGGACAAATTTAAAATGTACCAATCTCATGATATGTTGTAAAGCAATCATCCTGTGTAAATGTTTTTATCACAGAAAGACTTTGGGTATAATGTAAACATAATGTCATACAACATCTTAGTGCATTACACACCACAGTACTACTCTTCCAGACTAGTTGGTATATACACTGTTTCTCTCATACCTCTGGTGTCACAAGTCATAAAAGCCATTCACTCTGTCACCAATGCACAAATTTTTTCATAAGAATTTTAATATCGTTCATTTATACTTTTTGAATATACAAAATAATATAGCCAGGGGAATAACTTTTGGTAGTATAATTCAAACTTCACTGCCTTAATTCTTCCTTGTTCTCCTCTCTTTGACAATGTAAATAATTTCCTTTGTTTACTTATATTGTTACATGGAAAGATTTAAGGTATTCATTTATAATAATTTATTTATTATGATTCATTAAAATACTCTCTCCCACATATGTCTATATCTAAAGCTCAGAGATGCTTTACTCAAACCAATTGCTTACTGCTATAATTTTCTTGGAATTTCTTATATACTATTTTGAATCACAAGCAGAAACCAAGTGTGAGTGATCTGTGATTCCTTCTGGTCTTTCAGTATTAGTGACATGGATGTTCTTAGTGTCACATCTACGGATTGAGAGAAACTCTCTATGTGCTTGTTTGTCTGAATACATTAAATATAGAGAACAAAGGAGATTAGCTGGAATAATAACATGAAGCTAAAGTCATTTTCAGCCTTCATAATTTTAAGAACAGAAAATGGCATACTGTGTCAGGATATATGGAAAACAACACACAAAAAAACACAAATGTTTGTTATGCCACCATACATAAACCAACATATGACTTGTGACACCAGAGGTATGAGAGAAACAGTGTATATACCAACTAGTCTGGAAGAGTAGTACTGTGGTGTGTAATGCACTAAGATGTTGTATGACATTATGTTTACATTATACCCAAAGTCTTTCTGTGATAAAAATAGACCACTTTGTGATCTCTATTCTATAACATTAGATTGTCATACACAATAAATTATAAGGCAAATTGAAATACTGCAACAATCTAATTCAATGTGCAGCTGCACTTGAGTACATCTCTACTATCTTTTTTGAAAATTAAAATTTATTGGTTCTTTCGAAGATAGTTTCAGTTTCAGTAAATAAAGACTGAAACTAATATTAAACTAAGAGTATTATTAACTGAACTTTCACGTAAAAATAAGATCATATTCAATTCATTACTTCTTAAATACATTTTTAGATAAGAAAAACACAAAGATTTTGGTTTGTCTTTTTCATAAATTATCTATCCTTTTAAAGGTTAAAAAAATAAAACTAATCCCATTGTTTTCTGTCATGGTGGTGCATATGATAATACCATGTATGGAAAATAATCTCTTGTAAAGCTATGCCTACCTCTCATGTACTATATATTAATGTAATTAACACCATAATTGGAATATTTTACAATTGTAATTTGAATTACTTCTGAATTCATTGAGTAATTAGATAGATGTTTTTATTTATTTTTTAAATCTGTCCAGTTAATCAGTTTTGTTTATAATGGTGTTCTTCTGTTTTTTTTTTGTTGTCGTTTGTTTGTTTTTTTTTTTTTTTGAAATGGAGTCTCGCTCTGTCGCCCAGGCTGGAGTGCAGTGGTGCGATCTCGGCTCACTGCAAGCTCCGACTCCCGGGTTCACGCCATTCTCTTGCCTCAGCCTCCCCAGGAGCTGGGACTACAGGCGCCCGCCACCTCGCCCGGCTAGTTTTTTTTTTTTTTTTTTTTTTTTGTATTTTTTTAGTAGAGACGGGGTTTCACCGTGTTAGCCAGGATGGTCTCGGTTTCCTGACCTCGTGATCTGCCCGTCTCGGCCTCCCAAAGTGCTGGGATTGCAGGCTTGAGCCACCGCGCCCGGCCTATAATGGTGTTCTTTATTTCATTGTATTGCAGTTAAGAGAATGTGGTCTTTACCATTACTGTCTTTGAGAGTTAATTGAAATTAATTTATCTAAACCCAGAGACATGTGCTCTCTGAAGTAGGTAACCACATTTTTAAAGTATTATTTTCTGTTATTCTATGTGTGAATAAAGTATCCGTATATGTATGATATATGTCATCTCTCCAATATAGAGGTGCTTATCTGGTAAATCTTAAGCTAACGTATCCCTCTTAAGTTAAATGTTTGTCAAGTTTGCGTTGCTCAATTCTACCCTTTAATGCAGAAGATTAATTGTTCTTATTGTTTATTAGTATCTAGCTACAATGAAAATGTGAATATATGCTTCCTAGTGTAGGCTCACTGGTCACGAAAAGGACTTGTTTTTTTTTTTTTTTTTGAGATGGAGTCTCACTTCTGTTGCCCAGGCTGGAGTGCACTGGCGCAATCTGGGCTCACTGCAAGCTCCGCCTCCTGGGTTCGCGCCATTCTCCTACCTCAGCCTCCAGAGTAGCTAGGACTACAGGTGCCCGCCACCACTTCCGGCTAATTTTTTTTGTATTTTTAGTAAAGACAGGATTTCAACTTGTTAGCCAGGATGATCTCGATCTCCTGACCTCGTGATTCACCCACCTTGGCCTTCCAAAGTGCTGGGATAACAGGCGTGAGCCACCGCGCCCAGTCGAAAAGGACTTTTTTACTCTAGTATTTTGAAGTTAGAATTGGATGGTATGTCTTTATAAACATTGTTGAAAATATTATTAGGACATTATGCTGGATGTGACTCACTGATCCCTATTTGAGGTTTCCCACAAATTGGTAGGACCTAAACAAAAATAGAGATTCCCATTGACACACCAAAACTTATCCCCTATGCCTAATAACTTGGTAGACTCAAGAAGTCAAGCTCACTGAACTCCTCCTCACTGATGCTGGTATCTAAAGCTGAGGCTATATTCTCTTTGCTTGTCACAGTAAACTAGAATTTCTACAAGACTCATGTGGTACAGTACTAGATTCTGCCAAGGTACAAGGCCATCTTGTGGGGAACTATTTTATTTTTAATTTGTTGTATATTTCTGATAAGTGAACAATAGCTAAATAATGGAACAGGTATTAGTATTGATATCACTAATGTTATAATGAGAACAATCTTACCAAATGTGTTAATACATAAAACAAATTATCAAAATTCATCGCCCACAGCTAAATTCCTCCATGCTTCTTCCTTTCCCCAGCTCCTTCCTTCTATGTGAGGACCTTAGCTTATCACACAAACACCTTTGCTAAGTATCTCCTTGTAACAGTAATTCTCAGGGAGACATCAAAATCTTCTAGCACCTTAACATATTTTCAGTTCTTAAAAAACGGGAAGTGAGTGTCTAGAGAGAACTTAGCAACTTACAGAGGGTTTTATGAACAACAACTTGTTGAGAAGAAAAGGATGACTGCTGGTTTGTGATTTCTTTAAAGTTTACTCACATTTGTAGAGCCTGAAGGGGACTGTGTAAAGAAGATAAAATAAAAGCCTGGATGCCACACAAGATTAACTTGGCAATAGAGATAAGAGCATTTAATCAATGGCGAACCAGCTTCACGGGAACAGATCAGATCACAGTGACTGGAGGAAACTGCACAAAGCCCATGAATGATTGCTATTTACCTTTCGAAAACAATGACAGTCATATTTTGCATTTTGATAGCTACTTTGATCATAAGTTTCCCAACTCTTAGCATATTTTAAGATATTAAACCTTCTAAGATAGATATGACTTCAATCAGAATTTTATAAAGGATAGGCTGCATGGATTTCTGTTGGAGAGAATGCAAGATGAGTCGAGATTAGAGATATTTTTGAAAACATCCCACAGCTCAACCCTCGTGGAGTACAGGCTTATATTTTATGTAAAAGCCAAGAGAGTTTCAAGCTAATCAGAATCCTTACTAGACATTAATGATACTTCCACACAGACAGAGATGTTGAAGTTTCATTATACGTGGGATGCTGTGTATTAGTCACTATAAATATATAATAAGTCTTAAGGCAAGAAATATCAATAGTAGTAACATAGGAGTAAAAAATTGCAGGCATAATAGCAAGCGTCATTTTTTTTGTATGCCATAAGTCATTATATGCATATATTATGATAAATTAGGCATTGGTATGTGGAATAATTATACACTAGTAGTTACTAGTTGTGATAAATCGTTAATAAAGGTATATGAGTAATGATTCATTAATATCTCCTTCTTAAAAAAAATATTTTACACATACCCATAATTGCAAATAAATAAATTGTTCCTCATTATAAACATATGACATGCACCAAGACATTTGTAATGTATATGAAAAACAATTATTCTTAATAAGGCCTTAAACTGGGTAAAAAATGAAAAAGCATGGTAGTTTGGGAAAAAACAATTTAGTTTTTCTACTAAATGGCTAAAATGTTATAGATGAGTAGATAGAAAGAGGTAAATTTCCTCCTTTCTAATAACTTCAATTAGGGACAGAGTTTATATGCAATGTTTTTCATTTGAGACTGGATGAAGGAAACCAAAAATATGCTCAAAATGTACTTCCTTGGCATATTTCAAGATGGCCATTCAAAGAAGCTAAACACACAGGAATAGCTGAAAAGCTGTCCCTCATAGAAGAGATTTGCATCTGCAGAAGAAATTAACAACAGATACACACAGGCCTTCTCTGAAGTCCCTCTTTGATCTAGGACAGATTATCCCATAGAAAAAGAAGACAGAAGGTCTGACAGAGAAACAGTTACCACAGACTGCCATATTTCCTTTCTGAGAGCTGCTACATGTGACCGTTTCTGTGCATAACAAGACTACCTTTGCTCCATGACTTTCCTCCACGTCTCCATCCTGTAACTTCTCTTGCCATTCTCCAAGTCCGTACTTATTCTGTAAACTCTGGATGATAAAAAAAAAAGTTCAGCCATCTGGCCCTTTCTTTGAGCTTTCCTGTTTTGTATGACTACTATGGACATGAGTGCATGTAATAAATATGTGTTCCTTTTTTCCCCATTGATATCAGTTTGTTTTATAGGCTCAAAGTATCTAACTTTCAGAAGTGGGGAAAATTCCCTTTGCCTCTACAGTTCGGCATAGTCGGTAATATGAAAAATTTGAAGACTACAATTGGGATCCTTGGACAGCTGGCTACAGATTGGCAAAAAGGGCAAGATTTCTTTCCAAAAGTCAGCTCCCCAGATCTCTCCCTGTCGCACTTGGTCTAATGAGAGTGCTGCAAATTTTTGTCTTTTTCCCTTTCCAAAATTGGATTAACAAGAAAAAAAGTATGTGAACCGAGTTTGCTTATAAAATAAATTGGCTACATTTAAAATAATACTTTTTAGAGAGCTCTCATCTTAAATAGCTACCTAATTGACACCTGTAAAAGATACAACAGAAACTCTGTTGGCAAGATTAGGGGAAAAAATACATAAATCAAATAAAAAATTAAAATATTTTGTATGCTCAAAATGCCTGATTTGAATCCCCTGAAGGGCTCATAAAAGGAAGTGCTATACGTAGTCTAGTGGTTAAGATTCCATTCCTTTAATGTTGTGGCCAGTGTTTGATTCTTGGTAAGGAAACTAGTCCTTTGGAGGAAGAAAAAATAAGGTCTTTATAAGACTAATTTTATAGAACAAATTATCAAAATTTCAGAAAGGCGGGAAAGGAAATTCTCTTTACTTCTACATGTACAATACATTTAATTTCCCTTATCTAATCTCTGGGGAAATGGATCTTTAGTCTGTGCTGATTTTCCCTGAGGACAATATTTTGTACAAATGTGCATCCAAGATGAGTACTATTTACCTCCAGTGATTAGAAAATGTGCTTTGCATTTATGAATTATTTTGACTGATAGATGTATCCCATTCTTTTACTATTTCATCTTTCTTATGATGAAAAAATAATGTTTTTTAAGAGTTTTCTAGAATCAAGAGGATAATGAATTAGTTAAATGATCTACTGCACATCTAAACTCTTAAGTCTCATCAATGACCTGAGTACAAAAGGTAACTAAGCAGCAACTTGCGGACAAATACAGCTCTAGTCATTATTGTGGCAATTTATTTTGGAGAGAAAATGTTATGGAATTTTTGAAAATATGGCAGAAAGGGAACCAAAACTGAAGAGGCTGACTGCAATATAATTTAAGCAACCTGTAAAAACAGAAATGCATCCAATGTTTAAGGAGTAAACAATGCTTAACCATGATGTGCTGACTGCATGTTTCCATACATTCCACACATTCCTCAATGTATGCCAAGGTCAAAGACTTCCGAGAGGACAAGCCATGGTGCATTCTGTAATGTAATATTAACTAAAGGATGCCAGATATCCACAATGAGATACCATCTCACACCAGTTAGAATGGCAATCATTAAGAAGTCAGGAAACAACAGGTGTTGGAGAGGATGTGGAGAAATAGGAACACTTTTACACTGTTAGTGGAATTGTAAACTAGTTCAACCATTATGGAAAACAGTATGGCAATTCCTCAAGGATCTAGAACTAGATGTACCATATGACCCAGCCATCCCACTACTGGGTATATACCCAAAGGATTATAAATTAGTCTACTACAAAGACACATGTACACGTATGTTTATTGCGGCACTATTCACAATAGCAAAGACTTGGAATCAACCCAAATGTCCATCTGTGACAGACTGGATTAAGAAAATGTGGCACATATACACCATGGAATACTATGCAGCCATAAAAAAGGATGAGTTTGCGTCCTTTGTAGGGACATGGATGCAGCTGGAAACCATCATTCTTAGCAAACTATCACAAGAACAGAAAACCAAACACCGCATGTTCTCACTCATAGGTGGGAACTGAACAATGAGATCACTTGGACTCGGGAAGGGGAACATCATGCACTGGGGCCTATCATGGGGAGGGGGGAGAGGGGAGGAGGGAGGGATTGCATTGGGGAGTTATACATGACATAAATGATGAATTGATGGGTGCTGACGAGTTGATGGGTACAGCACACCAACATGACATAAGTATACATATGTAACAAACCTGCACGTTATGCACATGTACCCTAGAACTTAAAGTATAATAAAAAAAAAAAAAGAATGCCAGATAAATTACAAGAAAGTAGCAAGAAAATAGTAATACTAAAGAATTCCTGTTTTGTCCTTGCACATATGGTAAATACTGCTAACACTTACCTGGCATTTTTACCCCCTTTACATTTATTAACAGAACCTGACTTTTATTCATGTAATTTGTTTCAGGAACTCCTCCCTAGGTACAAGAAAAATCATCATTCTTTATAAAGTAGGGTACTGAACAAGAAGGAAACAGACCGAGTTTATGCATGCTGTGACATCAATTTTGAGACCATTTATCTTCTATATTCATATTGTTGGATGTCAATGCTTGCTCTACAGCATTCCCTTCTGTTTGTTATCCTATGTCAAGTCCTGACATGAAAGTGACTAATGCCACACATAAGAAGAAAAAAATTAAGACCTGTGAGTGTATCTGAATTTTAAATAGTTTTCTTTATACCATCCATGTTCTCCCTGTAAAAGAATAAATGAGCATTTATAATACACTTACCAATATGTAACAAGTTTAAAATATGTCAATTTAAGTATAGATTTTTAAAAACATAAGCATGTTAAATATTAAATACATGGGTTCAGATAGTGGTAAAACAAATTGTAAAATTAGTCAGCATTTGTAAATTTATAATATTGTTATTTATTTTATCAATTAATATACAGTTGCATATGGATACAGATTTATTTGGGGCTTTAATTATGTATACATATTTATGATTATATGATTGAATAAAATATATGTTTAATAGTATTATTTGGAAATATTGACAATAGATTATGAATTTTGTTTTTCTATAACATATTTCCCAATTTTTCGGAAGTAATATCACACAAGATTTTTTTAAAAAAGAAAATTAAACCATTTTTTAAAAAACAAGTAAAATGTATACTTGTATAAAAATGTTACCTAGTGCTAATGTCAAAATTTTCAGAAACATTAGGGGGCATTCTTAAAGAATAACTTCATATAATTGTTTCAGATAACAGTGCATTAAGTCATTTTCAATATTACAGAAAACACAAAGATAAGTTTATGGGTGTAATTATATTGCCACACACTTTATAATTACATATCTTTAATTGGTGCTTTTAACCACCTACTGTGTTGTGCTACACCTGTGAAAAGGTTACACTCCAACATTAACTGGAAGCTATTTTGATTTGCAGAACTGAATGTTGCATTGATAGAATAGGCAGAAATTTTATAAAAATCATCTTAAAGTTTTAGAGCTACAACTGAAAGCATGTTTGCAATACAATCCCCGTAATCCCTAAGTCCAGCAAATGAAAGAGGGGATTATTTAGAACTTTTTAAAAGACTGTATACACATCATCTAATTGTTCAAATATTTTACTTGTGCTAACAATACAACTAGCTTTCTGTTTTCAATATTTCTTTAAGAGAATGTAATCAGAATGCCTGCTGGGCCAATTTATTTGACTCCCTAAATAACAATTGCTTAAAAGTCATATTATTATTATAGTTTTAATTTCACTAATACATACTCCAAATTGGTGCCAGTAAAAGCCTTTCTAAAACTTTATCTGATAATTTTATAAATTTCTTGGAAATTTTCACATCACTATCAGGAAAATTATCCTTCAATGTACTGATATTAGCTGATGTAATAACGCTCCAGTATATCTCTAAATATAATTCTCTAATAGTCACTCAAGTCATATCAGTTCAACATTCTATATTTGCCTCCAGACTCTCTCTGAGCCAATGTCGTGTATCTGGTTGACTATTATTTATTCATTTGTTTTTTCCTCTTTAAGTTCAAGACCTGCATTCTCTGGAAAGGGATTTTTACATATCCTCTGTGACTTAGGGTTCTGTGTGTTACCTATTATCACTTAGCGTGCATCGTATTACACTGTGTTTTAATTTATGACATATAGGTAAGCTCTTTGAAGCTGGAGATAATTGACTACTTTTTTTCTCTCTGGTTCATCTGTGACTACTTATAAAGTCACTTCAGAATCTCCTGATACACTTGCAAAATTTGTTTAAAATAATTAAACTGCATTATTTGAACAAAAAATTCTTCTTTCAGCTAGCACTTTCCTCTCACTGATAAATATTACTCTTTGCCCTAAAAGTATGATTTTTCAGTAACACTGGATTTAAAATGAAGGAATATATACATAAATAACCATAATATAAATATATAAAAGATTAATTATTTGTATATGCATTGGAGGCTGTCTTTGTTACAACAGATACCTACCTGTTGCAATTTTAATGATATGCTTTTAATTTAACATTAGTTTTTAAACCACTGGATTTATTAATTAAGTAAACAGAGCCCTGTATACATTTCAGTTTCAGTATCCCTAATGTAATTTTCATTTCATGTGGGGCTTATATACCTCTTCAAATATTTTAGTGTGTCTTCTACATGGGATTAAACAGTTCAAATGAGGTATTTGTCAGCATTTTATAATTCTGAGGGATTTCTGTTATTGTCGTGTGTTTGCTTGTTTTTGTTTTGTAGGGTGTCACTCTGTCACCTGGTCTGGATTGCAGTGGTGCATGCCCTTGGCTCACTGAAATTCAGCCTCTTGGGATCATGCAGTCCTCCTGCATCAGCTTCCCAAATAGCTGGGACTACACATGGCACATGCCACCATACCCAGATAACTTGTTTTGTGTAGAGGCAGGGTTTCTGTTACCCAGGCTGGTCTCAAACTTCCGGCCCAAAGTGATCCTCCCACCTCGGCCACCCAGAGTGCAGGGATTACAGGTGTGAGCCACTGCTTCCCGCCAAGGATTTTTAAAATAGGTATATTTCTCTTTTAATTTTTCTATTGAAATTACCACAGCAGTTATACCGTCACTATCATTATCAGTTTCTCCACCTATCTGTCCATAGAAGCTATTCTTTACGTTTTGAGCATTTCATATATTTCCATTTTCTTCATAGAAACTACCTTTTTATTTTACCTTCCTTACAGAATTTTATTTTCATACTTGAAATACCTTGTATACTTTGAAGTGTTCAATTTAGTAATTCTCTTAACAAAATCTCTCTTTCCCTCTCAGTCAATAGACAGATAGACAGACAGAAAGACAGACAAATAGACAGATAGTATGTTCAGTCAGGGTTTTCCCCAGAAACAGAACGAACAGGATGTGTTTGTGTATATGTGTGTGTGTGGGGGGGTGGGGGGTAAAGACAGAGACTTATTTAAGGAACTGGCTCACTTAATTATGGAAGGAGGCCAGCAAGTCCAGAATCTGTAAGTTTCCAGGATACACCTATAGGCTAGAGACCCAGGGATGAGCAAATGCTTCCATTTGAGTCCAAAGACAGACTTGAGGCTGAATTTCTTCTGTGAATCTGTGTCCAAATGTCTTCTTTTTATAGGGACATGTTTCATAAATGACCAAATTTTTACTTAATTACATCTTTAAATACCATATCTCCAAATACAGACACATTCTGAGGTACTGGGGATTATGACTTCAATATGAACATTTTGCAGGATAAAGCTCAGCCTATAACGGATAGATAGATATAGACACACAGTAATATAAGGAGATTAAACAGATATAAATTGAAATTTAATTTTATATATCTAATGTTTTGAATATATATAACCAAATGCTTATTGAGATATATTGAAAATTTATCTAAATGAGATGAAAACAGTTTAAAAAATAATATGTTTCTGTATAGAAATGTCGCTTACTGCATATATTTTACAAAGTAGTTTTAATAGGTCAGACTTAAGATAAGGTTTAGGATTCAAGAATAATCTATGCTAAAGGCCGACTGTGGACTCAAATAAAGAAAGGTGATAGTTTGTGGGGAACCAGATTTCTTGTATCATATAGGATTTTTAAATCTCTATAATAAATATCTTGCTGTTCAAGAAAACGTTAAGACAAATATTTTTCTGGGAGAAAAATGCTATGGTGACCCACCCAAATTGTTATCAGCTAGTAATAGTTCCTCTGTCACAACAAAATTTCTATTGTTGTTCTTACTCTCTTCTTGCATTCAAAGTCCAATAAACTTCTGGGAATGGTTATATCGAATTATGTAATTAAGAGAGAAAGATAGACTGTTTAATGGAGGAAAAACACTAGCAACAGCAAATGCATGTTCTTACTATCTTGGAGGTATCAGTAAAACCACAAACTCCAAGTTTAAAATTATTTAGCTCGGCCGGGCGCGGTGGCTCAAGCCTGTAATCCCAGCACTTTGGGAGGCCAAGACGGGCGGATCACGAGGTCAGGAGATCGAGACCATCCCGGCTAACACGGTGAAACCCCGTCTCCACTAAAAAATACAAAAAACTAGCCGGGCGAGGTGGCGAGCGCCTGTAGTCCCAGCTACTCGGGAGGCTGAGGCAGGAGAATGGCGTAAACCCGGGAGGCGGAGCTTGCAGTGAGCAGAGATCCGGCCACTGTACTCCAGTCTGGGCGACAGAGCGAAACTCCGTCTCAAAAAAATAAATAAATAAATAAATAAATAAATAAATAAAATAAATAAATAAAAATAAAATTATTTAGCTCAATCGTACTTTTTAATTATGTACTATTTAATTATGTTAACATTTTAATCATAATTTGGTTACTTATTTAGCAAGCATATATAAATTATATAATTCCCATCTAACAAAATCTGGATAAAATAAAAACAAGCCACTCCCTTACTAGTTTTTTTCATTTGGGGCACTTCGTAAAACATTATTATCTCTTAGATTTCTCTTTTTTAAGTTTAACCATCCAGCTGTTATTCTAATTAAGTCTGCCACAGGCAAGGATCTGGTATTCCACACCTGTGGAGAAGATTGTCATGGCATTTTAATGACTTAATAGAGCTTGCAGAAATGGAGGCTAGTGTGAATGCTAGCAATGATTAGTTCAAATTAGTGCCAAAGCTGTCAATTTCCAATTAGGAGATGTGTTTGTTCTTCAACAATGTACTACCACAAATTGGGTGTTTTGACACTGTTAATTCATCTTTTGCCACTTGATAGAAATAACTCAAATGGCTCCCAGTAATCTCTTCTACAACAGAGTTATTAAAGTTAGACACAGCTGGATATCAAGTTTAAAACCAAAGAAAATACATTATTCTCAGGAAAAATATGGGATGAAAGAATAATTATTTTTGGCCATGTTCCCAATTTATGGTTTAATTGCATGTGAAGGATGTTAGAGTACATAGTTGTAAGCACTGAATGTTCCATTTGATAGGGAATTCTGGTGTGGCTGATGTGATTACATGAAAAGGAAAAAATAGGAAAATTACAGTGCCCAGTGATAAGAAATCTTTTGACAACTGAAAGACAAGTAAATACAAAATTTATCTTTCAATAAAGTATCAAACTATTTATTAATTTTTACACAGATAATGTGCAGAAAAATGGATGCAAGGTCAGATAAAATATGAAAAAGATAGATTGATAATAAAAAGAAAACATTTTAATTTATAATGTCTATCCCTAAAGACGATTATATCTGCTCTATTTCATAATATTAAGTACTACTTATGATTATTGAGTAGTACAGGAATGCCTTGCTTTATCGGATTTCACTTTACTGTCCTTCAAGGATACTGAGGGTTTTTTGTTGTTGCTTTTTTGTTTTTTACAAATTAAAGTTTGTGGCAACTCTGCCGGCTCCATTTTTCCAAAATCACGTGCTCGGTTTGCGTCTTTCTGTCACATTTTGATAACTCTCAAACTATTTTAAACTTTCTCATTATTATTATCTATTAGGGTGATTTGTGATGAGTGATCTTTAATGTTGCGAAGGTAATTGTTTGGGGCATCACACACCACACCCACGTACAACAGGAAATTTAATCTATAAATGTTGTTTGTGTCCCCAGTTTGCCACACACCAGCCTCTCCTCTGTCTCTCTCCCCTCAGGCCTTCTTATTCTCTGAGACATGACCTTACTGATATTAAGCCATTTAGTGACCCTACAGTAGCCTCTGAGTCTTCAAGTGAAAAAGACACATCTCTCACTTTAAATCCAAAGTTTTGTGAAGAAGGCTTGTCAAAAGCCAAGATGGGGGCCGGGCACAGTGGCTTACGCCTGTAATTCCAGCATTTTGGGAGGCCAAGATGGGCCGATCGCTTGAAGCTAGGAGTTTGAGACCAGCCTGGCCAACACAGTGAAATCCCACCTCTACTAAAAATACAAAAATAAGCCGGATGTGGTGGCTCGCACCTGTAATCCCAGCTACTCGGGAGGCTGAAGCACGAGAATCACTTGAAACTTGGAGGTGGAGATTGTAGTGAACTGAGGGTGACACTCCAGCCTGGGTCGCAGAACAAGATTCTGTCTCAAGAGAAAAGCCAAGATAGGTCACATGCCTGCTAACCTAACATTCACTCCTAATGGATCAAAGATTAATTCTGAATTTCAAGTCTTAGTATTTAACAAATACATTTTATAAGGCTATAGCTGCCACACATAGGAATTCCTCTAACAGATCTGGGGCAAAGCACATTGAGCATCTTCCGGAAAGAGATCACCATTCTAGATCCATTAAGAACATTTGTGATTTAAGGGAGGAGGTCAAAATATCAACATTAATGGTAGTTTGAAATAAGTTGATCCCAACTATCATGGATAACTTTGAGGGGTTTAAGACTTCAGTGGAGGAAGTAACTGCAGATGTGGTGGAAATAGCAAGATAATTTGAATTAGAAGTGAAGCCTGAAGATGTGGCAGAATTGCTGCATTCTCATAATAAAACCTGAATGGATGAGGAGTTGCTTCTTTTGGATGAGCAAAGAAAGTATCTTCCTGAGGTGGAATCTAGTCTTGCTGAAGATGCGGTGAACATTATTGAAATGACAACAGAAGACATAGTTGGGGAAGCAGTAGTAGGGTTTGAAAGGATTGATTCCAATTTTGAAAGAAGTTCCACTGTGAGTAAAATGCTATCAAACAGGGCATGCTGCAGAGAAATATTTCATGAAAGAAAGAGTCAATTGCCATGGCAAACAATTCTGTTGTCTTATTTGAAGAAATTATCACAGCCAATCCCAAACTTCAGCAACCGCCACCCTAATCAGTCAACAGCCATCAACACTGAGGCAAGAATCTGCACCAGCCAAAAGATGATGAACTCACTGAAGGCTAAGATAAATGTTAGCAATTTTTAGCAATAAAGCATTTTTAATCAAATTATGTATATTGTTTTTAGACACAATAATATTACACACTTAGTTGTTTTAGACACAATGCTATTGTATATTTAGTAACTAATAAGCTACAGTATAGTGTTAATATAACTAGTATATTCACTGTGAAACAAAAAGGTTTGTGTAACTTTGTGAATCGTAGAAGGGATCCGAGTCACTGGTGGTGAATCTGTACGCATCTGCAGCGACCTCAATTCTTGCCTCCTCAGAAGAAAGTTTGACTGAGGGGTATAAGGCAGAAAAAAGAGACCGAGGTAAGTTTCAGAGCAGGAATGGACGTATATGAAAAAGCTTTAGAGCAGTAAAGAAAGGACAGTACACTTGGAAGAGACCCAAGTGGACACTGAGAAGGTCAAATGCAGCATTTTACCTTGATCCTAGAACATTATAGACCAGCCCACTTCTGGCGTCTTGTGCCCCTTTCCCATGAATCTTCCCTTAGGGCGGGCTGTCACAAATGCAGTGCCCTCCTTACACTTCGGAAGTGAGCATGCGCAGTGTGCTTAGGAAGTTATAGGAAGTTCTATGCATGTCCATCTGAGGCTTTCTTCCCTTTTTCCCAGTGGCTGTTCCTGAAAGGTCATACTCCTCCACTTTGTCTTTTAATGTTCATGCCCCGGGAGTTACCTCTTCCTGGCATCTGCATTCAGTTAACACTTTAATGTGACAGCTGTGGACCATCAAGAGATTGTCACTCCTTGGCACTGACTGCCAAATTATCATTTTTAGAGAGGCAATGAGATAACTCTCAAACCGTAATCCAATGATCACCTTACAGTCCCGGTGGGTGGGGGAGAGAGCCCTCTCCTCCCCTACTCATGGACTAACTCTCTGCAACAAGTTGTTTTATTACAATACTTGTTTTACTGTGTTGGTCTGGAACTGAACCTGCAGTATCTCTGAGGGTTGCCTGCATTAAAGAATTTCTACGGCATGGAACTAAGAAAACCTGTACAGAGAAGGGAATATATTTAACACTAAAAAGTTACATTTTCTGGATGTAATAACAGACTAACAATACTAATAGCAATTATTTATGAACTTTTATCTATCTGTCGAGGATTGACATAGGTTTGTTTTCACATATATTGTTCCACTTTATAGCCACAATTTCCATGCAAGTTAATTTTTAGTAGTATTGTTTTTCATTTTACAGATGATGGAAATCAAACTTAAAAAGTTACGTGAATGGTTTAAGAAAATAAACTTCAGACGACCCCATGACCTTTAATAGAAATGTCTATGTTCATTTATTTCAAAACTATTCATAGTTACTTAAGGTATTATCTTTAATAATACACATGAATTCATTTTCACAAGCTATATTCTACATTTAACAATAATATTATTAGCTATTTATTGCAATATAATGAACTCACCCTAAAATTTAATGGCTTAGGGTTTTATGGGTTGGACTGAGCTTAGCGAGACTAGTTTATTTGTGCTACTTAGCCTCACCTAGCATAGCTTGATTTGGGCTGGAAATTACGCTTTCATAAAGGCTCACTCACTTAAATGGCAAGTAATGTTAATTGTTAGTTGGAAGCTCAGCTGTGGCAATTGACCACAAGTCTCTGTTTCCTACAGATGATACCTCTTGATGTGATAGCTTTATTTTTCTTATAATATGGCGGTTGAATTTCAAAGAAAAAACACTTTCAGAGGACAATACCTCAAGTAAGATTTCTCATTGGGTTTCTCCTGTGACACTCTCTAATGTCCCATTGACCAAAGCCAGTCATATGAACGAGCTCACTGTGAAAGTGTGACAGGACTGCCCCAAGCATGAAATCTGGGAGGCATGGATCACGGTGAGCATCAAAATAACATCAATCTGAAAACATTTCTACAATTTTGGTGGGAAAGTGTAAGAAAAATATATTCATTCGTGGATGAACATTCAAGAGTAGTAAGAAACAAAATGCTTCCTTTCATTATAACGCAAAATAAGCATTTAATAAGTACATTTAAAATGTCTCTAATATGGAGTAAAGATTGTGCTAGAGCCTGTATGTCTAAAAATAATATTTTAAAAATGTGTAAGTATAGTTTTTAAACATGTGAGGTTTCTTTTCAGCAAGCAGACTAAGGAGATTTATGTATTTATTAATTTATTTTATTTATTTATTTTTTTTTTGAGACGGAGTCTCGCTCTGTCGCCCAGGCTGGAGTGCAGTGGCACGATCTCGGCTCACTGCAAGCTCCGCCTCCCGGGTTTACGCCATTCTCCCGCCTCAGCCTCCGAGTAACTGGGACTACAGGCGCCCGCCACCACGCCCGGCTAGTTTTTTGTATTTTTAGTGGAGACGGGGTTTCACCGTGTTAGCCAGGAGGGTCTCGATCTCCTGACCTCGTGATCCGCCCGTCTTGGCCTCCCAAAGTGCTGGGATTACAGGCTTGAGCCACCGCGCCCGGCTTAAGGAGATTTATTAACGATCTTACTAGGAAAGCAAGAGAAAAATATCAAAAATGTTCAATTAAACATTTTGAAAAAAAATGTTTTGAATGGAATTAATTAAATACTGATATAGTTAGAAATATTTAAATACCAAAACTAAGTGAACATAAAAGTTCTATATCTGGCTTTTTCATTAAGAATATTTGCAATAGGGTAAATTTGAGTTTCAATTATCTTCACCTTGAGGCACACAAGGGCAGTTGATAAAACCCTGTATCAGTCAAGAGGAAGAATCCAATTTGAGGCAAACTACAAAGGTAGAAGCTAAAATTTCTTACTCTTCAGTTATTAAATCCAAACTCAAAAAATCACACACACAAAGAAAAACACAACAAAACCTCTAGTCAACCATTTTGGTAATAACTAATAATAAAACAATATACTCTTGAGAATTCATAACTATGAGATATGAGTGTACTATTTATAAGAATTAGTTTACATCTAAGTTTTAATTCACTCTGTAAAATCATAAAAAAGTGTTAATGCCTAGTTATTGGGAGTTATGACTGCATATTGTAACAATTTTAAACTACTTGAGTCCAGTGAAAGAAGTCTTCATGGAAGTAAAATAACTAACATTAAAAAGAAACTACCATTAGCGTGAACAGGCAACCTACAGAATGGGAGAAAATTTTTGCAATCTACTCATCTGACAAAGGGCTAATATCCAGAATCTACAAAGAACTCAAACAAATATACAAGAAAAACACAAACAACCCCATCAAAAAGTGGACAGCGGATATGAACAGACATTTCTCAAAAGAAGACATTCATACAGCCAACAGACACATGAAAAAATGCTCATCATCACTCGCCATCAGAGAAATGCAAATCAAAACCACAATGAGATACCATCTCACACCAGTTAGAATGGCAATCATTAAAAAATCAGGAAACAACAGGTGTTGGAGAGGATGTGGAGAAATAGGAACACTTTTACACTGTTGGTGGGATTGTAAACTAGTTCAACCATTATGGAAAACAGTATGGCGTTTCCTCAAGGATCAAGAACTAGATGTACCATATGACCCAGCCATCCCACTACTGAGTATATACCCAAAGGATTATAAATTATTCTACTACAAAGACACATGCACACGTATGTTTATTGCGGCACTATTCACAATAGCAAAGACTTGGAATCAACCCAAATGTCCATCTGTGACAGACTGGATTAAGAAAATGTGGCACATATACACCATGGAATACTATGCAGCCATAAAAAAGGATGAGTTTGCGTCCTTTGTAGGGACATGGATGCAGCTGGAAACCATCATTCTTAGCAAACTATTACAAGAACAGAAAACCGAACACCGCATGTTCTCACTCATAGGTGGGAACTGAACAATGAGGAAACTTGGACTCGGGAAGGGGAACATCACACACTGGGGCCTATCATGGGGAGAGGAGAGGGGGGAGGAATTGCATTGGGGAGTTATACATGATATAAATGATGACTTGATGGGTGCTGACGAGTTGAGGGGTGCAGCACACCAACATGGCACAAGTATACATATGTAACAAACCTGCATGTTATGCACATGTACCCTAGAACTTAAAGTATAATAATAAAAAAAATAAAAAAATAAAAATAATAAAAATAAAAAAATAAAAAATAAAAATAATAAAAATAAATAAAAAAAAAGAAAATGTGGCACATATACACCATGGAATACTATGCAGCCATAAAAAAGGATGAGTTTGCATCCTTTGTAGGGACATGGATGCAGCTGGAAACCATCATTCTTAGCAAACTATCACAAGAAGAGAAAACCAAACACCGCATGTTCTCACTCATAGGTGGGAACTGAACAATGAGATCACTTGGACTCAGGAAGGGGAACATCACACACCGGGGCCTATCATGGGGAGGGGGGAAGGGGGAGGGATTGCATTGGGGAGTTATACATGATATAAATGATGAATTGATGGGTGCTGACGAGTTGATGGGTGCAGCACACCAACATGGCACAAATATACATATGTAACAAAACCTGCATGTTATGCACATGTACCCTAGAACTTAAAGTGTAATAAAAAATAAAAATAAAAAAAATTAAAAAAAATTAGAAAATAATTCAGATGCAAAATGATAACAAGTAACAATGAAACTTCAGTACACTTCTCTGCATTAAAAATTGTATATATATTTTATAGACATAATTTAGAGCTTCCTGACACTGCTGTAAAACATAATCTACTGATCAGAAATATAAGTTTTTCACACGTAACGTTTAACTTACTTGAAGAAAAATGTTTCAAGCAAAGATGTCTTTTATAACAAACGATATAGCAACCTAAGAAAAAGTAGAACACTTCTGTGATTTGAATATGGTCTTCAAAAAGCTTGTGCTGAAGCCTAAATTCCTAATACAACAGTATTGGGAGGTAGATCCTAATGAAGGATGATTAGACTGTGAGGTCAGAGTGAATGAATCAATGTCATTATTGCAGGAGTAGGTTAGTTATAGGACGGGAAGTTCTGCAATCTCTCTCTCTCTCTCTCTCTCTCTCTCTCTCTCTCTCTCTCTCTCTTTCTCTCTCTCCTCTTCCCCTCTCTTTCCCTCTCTTTGCCCTTTCATGATCTGATACCTCCAATGTGTTATGAGGCAGCACAAAATTGTTCATCAGTTGCCAGCCCCTCAATCCTGGAATCCCCATTCTCTAGGACTGTGAGAAATGGATTTCTGCTCATTATAAATTACTCAGTCTCAGGTTTTCTGTTACAGCAGCATAAAATGGACTATAACAGATACTACCTTGATTTACAGCTCTTTGCGATTATGTTTAATTATTTTGGAAATTTTGTTGCATTCAATGGTTTACCCTAGTGTATTAATTCATTCTCACAATGCTATGAAACACTGAACTGCCTGAGACTCGGTAATTTACAAAGAAAAGAGGTTAAATTGAGTCACAGTTCTGTAGGGCTGGGGAGGCCTCAGGAAACTTACAGTCATGGCAGAAGGGGAAGCAAACATGTTATTTTTCACATGGCAGCAGGAAGGAGAAATGCCAAAGAGGGAAAAACCCCTTATAAAATCATCATATCTCCTGAGAACTCATTCACTATCCTAAGAACTGCAGATGGGAGTAACTGCCCGAATGATTCCATTATCTCACACTGAGTCCCTCCCAGGATACGTGGGAATTATGAGAACCTCAATTCAAGATGAGATTTTGGTTGGGATACAGTGAAACCATACCATTCTGCCCCTGGCCCCTCCTAAATCTCATGTCCTCACATTTCAAAACACAATCATGTCTTCCCAAGAGTCTCCCAAAGTCTTAATTCATTTCAGCATTAACTCAGAAGTTCATAGTCCAAAGTTCATTCTGAGACAAGGCAAGTCCCTTCTGCCAATGAGCCTGTAAAATTGAAAGCGAGTTAGTTATTTCCTAGATACAGTAGGAGCACAGGCATTTGATAAATACAGCTATTTCAAATGGGAGTGATTGGTCAAAACAAAGGTGCTACAAGCCCAATCAATGCAAGTCTGACATCCAGCAGGCACTCAAATCTTAAAGCTCCAAAATGACCTCCTTTCACTCTATGTCTCTTATCCTGGTCACACTGATGCAAGAGCTGTACTCCCATGGCCTTGAGCAGCTCCACCTCTGTGGCTTTGCAGAGTACAATCCCCTTCCTGGCCGCTTTCACAGACTGGCATTGAGTGTGTGCAGATTTTCCAGGTGTACAGTGCAAGCCATCGGTGAATCTGCCATTCTGGGGTCAGAAGGATGGTGGCCCTCTTATCATAACTCCGCCAGGCAGTGCCCCAGTGAGGACTCTGTATGGGGACTCCGGCCCTACATTTTCCTTCTGCACTGCCCTAGCAGAGGTTCTTCATGAGGTTTCTGCCCCTGCAGCTAACTTCTGCCTGGACATCCAGGCATTTCCATAGATCCTCTAAAATCCAGGTAGAGGTTCCCAAACCTCAATTTGTGTCTTCTATGCACCCACAGGTCTAACACCACATGTAAGCCACCAAGGCTTGGGGCTTCCACCCTTTGAAGCAATGGCCTGAGCTGTACATTGGCCCCGTTTAGCCATGGCTGGAGCTGGAACAGCTGGAATGCAGAGCACAGTATCTCTCAGCTGCATAGAGCAGGGGGCCCTGGGCCTGGCCCACAGAACCATTTTTTTCTTCTAGGCCTCTGGGCCTGTGATGGTAGGGGCTGCCATGAAGGTTTCTGACATGCCCTGGAGATGATTAACTGGTGTTAACTGATGATTAACATTCAGTTCGTCGTTACTCATGCCAATTTCTGCAAAGGGCCTGAATTTCTCCTGAGAAAAATGGATTTTTCTTTTCTATCACATTATGAGGCTGCAAGTTTTCTAAACTTTTATGCTCTGATTCCTCTTGAACACTTTGCTGATTAGAAATTTCTTCCACCAGATACCTTAAATCATCTCTTTTTTAGTTCAAAGTTCCACAGATCTCTATGGCAGGGACAAAATGCCACCAGTCCCTTTGCATAGCAAGAGTGACCTTTACTCCAGTTTCATACAAGTTCCTCATCTCCATCTGAGACCACCTCAAACCTGGAATTCTTCGTCCTTATCACTATCAACATTTTGGTCCAAGTCATTCAACAAGTCTCTAGGACGTTTCAAACTTTCAAACATCTTCCTGTCTTTTGAGTCCTCCAAGTTACTAGGAAGTTCCAAACTTTTTAACGTTTTTCCATCTTCTTGTGAGCCCTCCAAACTGACCTCTGCCTGTTACCCACTCCCAAAGTCACTTCCACATTTTTGGGTATCTTTACAGCAGTGCCCCCCTACCTCAGGACCAATTTACTGTATTAGTCTGTTCTCACACTGCTAAAAAGCACTGCCGGAGACTGGGTAATTTATAAACAAAAGAAGTTTAATTGATTTACAGTTCCTTAGAGCTAGGAAGGCCTCAGAAAACTTACAATCAAGGCAAAAGGGGAAGCAAACATGCGCTTTACATGGTGGCAGGAAGAAGTGCCAAGCAAAGAGGGAAAAGCCCCTTATAAAACCATCTAGTGAGAACTCACTACCACAAGTACAACAGCATAGAAGTAACTGCTTCATGATTCAATTACCTCTCACTGGGTCCCTCCCATGACACTTGGGGATTATGTGAACTACAATTCAAGATGAGATTTTGGTGGGGACACAGCCAAACCATGTCACCTAGATTACCTCTTGGCTAACCCTTGGCTTTGCCCATACCTCTTACCAGAAGCTTTTTAAATCCAAGTCTTGGTTAGAAATGCTTCATGCAATTAATGATGTTTATAATTATATAATAATCTAAGTAAATAAATACTTGGTGTGTTCGGGGAAATGCACTCTCCCAGTTTTTGATTTCCATGAAATGCTTCCTGAGACTTAGACGAGCTTCACATTCTCTTGGGAGTATGTAGACACAACTTCTTCATACATTTGGAAATGTCAAAATTGGCTTACCTGCAATCAGCATGAGTTCTGTCTCACCCTTCCATTCTTCAAGACTGTCTACATAAGGAAGTTGTCTAAATAAGGTTTGGTCTAGGAATAGTACACATCTGACAATTCTGTAGTCCACTTAGCAAACACTTTTGGTTTCCACACTAAACTATGATCTCCAAAATTGATATGTGGGCTTCCATGTACTGTGTACAGTATTAGCTTTCTCAGTTACCTACAACATAGGTACAGAGGAGGAATTCTATTAATTGGAGGACACCTCAGAGTCTTCAATAACATTGTAAATAGCATTAAAATAGAATTAAAGAGGTGGTAAAATAAATCTATTATGCTAGTGTTTTATAGCATAAGAGATTTTCATCACATTGTCAATATGCATACTGAAAATCATTTAATAAAGAGTTTCTAAACTTGTGCTAGTCATTTAGTAGGCATATTGAGATTATTTATCATTTAGTTGACTCATGCCAATACTTTTTATTGCCAGCTAAATAAAATTTCAGTTTAAACAGTTCATATAATAAATTCATATAATAAAACTTAGTCAGTGTGTTAACCTTTTTAAATTAACTCCTCTACCAACAATAGCAAAATGTTGGGGTGAAGAAAAAACTTCCCCTTTGCCCTCTGAAAGCTCACTGAAAAATCAATGGGTAAGAAGCATACAAGCAAAGGCATATACGTATATGAATGTACACAAGCAGAATCACGGGTTAATTACCCCCACCCTCAATGGGGTGTGGAAGCTTGTATACCCTTTCCCATAGGGGAGGGAGGAGATGGAAAATGTACAGGATTCTGTTGAGGTGCAGGAGATAATTATTAGGGAGAATGAATAGACGAGAGAGATAGAAACTAACTTGCAAATAATTGGAATGACCCAAGAGACAGACATTGTCTTGTGAAAATAAGTTCCATCCAGGTGTGGTTGCATTCTTTACTATTCTTTAGTGAAATAACGAGATTTCAAGGAGGGGATAGAGGAAAATTGTGTTTCCTTTGGTAAAATATTTCTTGGTCAAATAAAGACATTCTTGAAAAAGTGTCCCTCCTTGAGCTTGAGCTTGTGGGGGAAGAGAGGGAAACAAGTCAAAGCTAGAGGGCTCCTGAGATTTATTTCTGAGGCCTTTTGATGTTCAAAAGCACTCAATATGCCCAAGTGCCATATTTTGAGTAACCATTTTATGCACTCCAACAAAAGGTCTTTAGTGGAAATCTGATGAGTCAATATCATATTGGAACATAACCTCTCAGAGATAAGTGATAATAGCTATAAGATTTCCTACTCTCTGTGGAGTTTTGATTTTTTGTTGTTGTTGCTTCTGTTTATTTAGTTCTTCATAAAGCCTATATTACTACTAAGTCAGAAAGCACTGATCAGAAAAAATAAAAGAAGATAAGAAACTTATTCTGTCAGCCACACACCACATTGACAACTGGAATCAACAGGTCCTTTGAAAGTAAGCATAACCTATTGGAAGCAGGGGCTTTGCCATTAGAATCTTTTTGAAGCAGATGAGGCACAAGATATAATTGTAAAGAGCTTACTTGAGCCAAAGTAAGGACAGCTGCCTGGGAAACACTTGTATGTTGCCTTGGAAAGTGTTTTCTTAATCCTTCCTTAAAGCATGTTTTTAAAGGCAAAAGAGAGCCAGGAGTGAGTTGATACAAAGTTGTTTGATAAGAATTTTTATTAATTTACAGAAATAACATTAACTAGTGATTGGCTATACATTGTTGAACTATAAGGTTATTTATGTATTTTTATGAAATAACATTGTATAGTGATTGGATATACATTGTTGAATCTCAAGGTTATGAGTTCTGGTATCCAGCATATGGCCTTTTATGGCAACCTGGTGTTCGTTAATCTAATGCCCTCATGGTGAGTGGTTTCAAAGGGTTGTAGTTCGAGGGAGGAAGTGAGGTATGACTGCTGTCACATGCTATCACATTTTAATACCTCTCTGTGACTGATAATTAAAGAAGGCTTGCATTACTCAGATAAAAATTCCTTTCTTTCTCAATTACAACTTCATCTTATTCTGTTTTCTTATCTGTGAAATGAGTAATAATTCTTCACTAATAGGAATGACAATGATTATAGGTACAGGACTAAACCTGTGTAGGGAATTTCATATTTAAATATAATAGGCTGGGCACAGTGGCTCATGCCTATAATCCCAGCGCTTTGGGAGGCTGAGGCAGATGGATCACTTGAACCCAGGAGTTGAAGTTCAGCCTGACCTACATGGCAAAACTCCATTTCTACTAGAAATAAAAAAAAAAAAAAATTTGCCAGAAATGGTGATACACACCTATAATCCCAGCTACTCAGGCATAATAGGTAAGGGGTCTGGGGTCTCACTGTTCAGATGTAATGATCTGGTAAGTTTCAGTTCCTTGATACTACATGAGAGGTATGATGGTTGGTTTCTTGAGAAAGGAACTCAGATAAGACAAAAGTAATTTTCTCAACTTTTAAGATTTGGAGGGTCAGTTTCTATCTTTGTTCAAAAGATACCACAAACATCAGTTCTATGAAACAATTCGGCAAGTTTCAAAATACAAAAGTTAAGAAAATGAAAAAAAATGAGATTTATTGAGTTGACATATTCTGAAAAATAAGGCATTTTTAATCTGCAAAGTATTTTTCTAAGTTTTTTACTATAGAATATAGATAACTCAAAATACAGCATAAAAGAAATGCTCTCATTCTAACTTGGATGTGAAGAAACTTTCTAACGGGGAGTAGAAATATATATAGATATTAATAGAAGAACAGTTAAGGTATCAGATATCTAAACTCCCTTTTTGTTAATGGTTTAAAAGATTCCATGATGGTCATACAATTAATTAAACAACTCCAATGCAGGGAAATTTCATGTTTGTTTATATATTTTGTTTTGGTAGAGATACAAACGATTTTTTTCTGGTGAAAATTATAAGCCCCCCAAATGTATCACCCTCAGGTATAATAATTACTTTTCCACCTAACCAAGCAATCTTACCTTTTTAAATTAAATTGCTGATTAACATGTAACTCCACAAATGCTACAGAACACATATTTTGATGTTAGAAATAGAGGGTAAAAAGCAACTTCCATCTATTGCATTCAAAAAGCCAAAAAACAGAGTAGGATAAACAGAAATTCCAGAAACAAACCTTCACCATATAAAAATACATTAAGCCTTATTTGAAACAAATTGATTTATTTTGTGAAAATAACAAAGGAGGGAATTGACTAAATCAAAAAGATTAAATGTTAATTCACTTGGTACTTAAAAGGGAATTCTACACACCACATTTCTCTTGTGGTCTTATTAACACTACTTCAGGCCAAATACAATATCCATGTATCATCAAAGAATTTACAAGCATATTCAGTTCTCTCTGATTTATCAACCACATTTCTCATTGAATAATCATTTTTTCATTACACGTATGAATTAGTTGCAAGTTAAAGTTGACTTTATTAGTCTTTTATTCCATCTAGTTTCTTGATAATTGTTACCTTGATTGGACATGGCACATCTTCTCTGAAAAATTATGTACAACTCATGATTTGTATATAGCTATGCTTATGTTATTCGCTATACTTTCTGATTAGAATTATTATAATAATTCAATTTATAAAAGTTATGTTTCCATGTAATTTAAAGAGACAAATATTTTATAAGGTTTATTTAAAAAATAAAGCAGGCTGTAAGCCACCTCAGTTTTTCATTTCTTATTTTCTCTTCCTCAGTTAACTGTTTTCAAATCTACTAAAACTTAGTTCTTGTGATTTACTTCCACGTCTCCAGAGGACATGCATCAATTGGTCCTTCAGGCATTATCTATTGACTTTTCACCACAGAAGTTGAAGATTTAACTTTCTTTCTTTCCCACAGCCCCAGTACACAGACATAAATTGTCCACCTGTGATCCTACATAAGTAAACATATAATTATATTTGTGAGGCTAATATTGACTATCGAACTTAAAAGGTAGTAACTTCTATTCACAAAACAGCCACACGGTAGATAGTCTTACTTTGTCATATCTGCATATGTTTAATTTCCCTTGCATGTAATACATGTTTTATAGCTGCTTTTGCTTAACTTTCTGTGTATCAATACTCCAGTCACAAATTCTTTACTGTTCACTAAATCTTATATTTAGGTGTTCATTTACAACAATTAATTAACCACTTTCTTCTTAAGTCTTTCCTAAAGTCTTTTGATCTGCTGCAGTGTCCTCTGTACTTGCTACTCCTGTGCATATCTGGACACTATCACCTTTCTCTCTTCCTGGGGTGTTGGTCTACCTCACTTCTCTATGTAGCCTGCATCATTATATTAGCCAGAGTTCTCAAGAGAAATAGAAACAACAGGGTGTTGTCTGTGGTGTGTTGGGGTGAGGGGGGAGTTCAGTCAGGCCTGTGGGAAAAATTTTAAGATGAAATTATAGGATATAGAGAAAAATCTTCTTGGAAGGCCAGAAGGTTTTGTAAAAGTCTCAAGATAGAGTTATGGTTGAAAGCAGTCTAATCCTTACCTTGAGTAAATAGCTTAAAGTAGGTACAAAGGAATGTAGAATAGTTTATCTAAATAGCTCTTTTACTGATGTGGTCCTAAGACCAACCTTTGATCAACCGCAGGTGCATAATTGCTCTCTACTTGGGGGATGGGCAACCAGGTCAATTACCCTCTAGTGGTGTTTACTCAATAACTTTATCATTTAATCTATAGTGAATAAATTTGCTGGCTGAACAGGGTGGAGGCTGCTACTCTTTACAGCACCTTCCTTGAGGTCTGTGAGGGGTCCAGACCGTAAGCCGAACTGACGGGCAGAGTATCTGTGTCAGTGTTTGTTATTCATCCATCACTGGGTCAAGGTCTGTGGAACGGACCCTGCAGCTGTAAGATGTGCGTGTTTTTGTATGTATGCGTGTGTGTGTGTGTGTATGTGTGTGTTTAGATGGAGTGAGATCCATTTATCTTCTGCCATGATTTATTTTAAGGAATTGGTTCACGCAGTTATAAAGGTTGAAAAGTCCTAGAATCTGCCATCTGCAAGCTAGAAACTCATGAAAGCCAGTGGTTTAATTTGGTCCCCATCTAAGGACTGATAACTAGTGTCACAGGATCATTAAGGTGTCTTTTTACCAGCTAGAAACCTCTGTAGCCTGAGGCACCTCTGCTTGGGTTTTGCTTGTGCCCACTGGACTTGTTCTGCCCACGTGGCCTTGTAGGCTGCTTTCGGTTCACACTACCAACTTAGATCCCATATCTGCCAAGGGTGAGCCAGGCACAGAGTGATGGGGGGTGTGTGAGCAAGCGAGCATGGGGTCCAGCCACTATGCACAGCTAAGTGCGCTGGCTGTGGTGGGGTTGGCAGCTCCAGGCCCCAGCACAGGCACTGGCTCCATGTGAGGCTGCTGCTGGACCAGACGTACTGCAAGTGGCTTCTGCTGCCGGCACCAGCATCTGGACAAGCAGGATGTGATGGCACCCAAGAGCTCAGAGATGCCAGGATCTGCAGAGTTCCAAAGAGGGTGTTACAGTGTGTCACAGCCCTGGCTTAGGAAGCCCTGAGGTCTGGGCTCCCAGAAGGGCCACAACTTTTCTCTCCTTCTCATTGCCCACAACATGGCAAGTGGTAGTGGTGGGGGGATATTTTAGCTCTGTTTGTGTTACAACTCTTTTAGTTCCACCATTTGGAGGGTCCCAAGTTTTTATCCTGTGACCAGGAAGAATGAGGTAAGCAGAAAACTGGAGGGTGAGCAAGATGAAGAGAAGCTTCACCAAGCAACAGACAGCTCTCAGGAGACTCAAAGTGGGCAGCTCCTTTCTATGGGCAGGTCATCCTAGCAAGAGTATGAGTCTGGCTGATTCTTGGGTTTTTATGTTTCCAAAATGGAAGAAGCGTGTGGTGATTGGTCCATGGGCAGCCACCAGCAGATCTGATTGGCTAATTGGTCATCAATGAAGTTCTCATTCTGGGCCATGGACTTCACCCAGGACTGACAGCCTGGCCCCTAGACTTAAGGCCCTCAGTGGCCTGAAGTTGAGGTTTCAACAGGGACCCACTCCTTCCCGCCTAGGAACCTGTCTGCCTTTAACATGCCATCCATGGTGCCTGGGCTGTCCACACAGAGAGGAGCCCACAGGCCTGTGCTGAGATACCCTCAGCCCCTTTGGCCCCACTCCTGTGCTCTTCGGTGCTTGAAGTCCAGAGGGAGTCAAGGTGACAGGGGGCTGGTATGTCAGCACTGCCCTGAGCTCGTGCACACCTGGTCAGGTTTTGACAGCACTCAGACTTGGCCACAACTTTGCTCTGCCCCAGAGCAGGCACTGGGAGTAGGGAGAGGCCAGGGAGAGGGAGCAGGCAGTTTCAAGTCTGCAGGGGCAGGGGACTTCCTGGGTCCCTGAGAGTACAGTGAGAGATGGGTCTAGAGCTGCAGCTGGGTGGCTGTAGCTGCACCCAGGAGCATGGGGCCCCACCCTGCCAACTCAGTAGTTGAGGGGGTTCCCACCTAGTCCTAGGCCTGATTGCACCTCCCCTGCTGCAGCTGGTGTCCACACAGCAGCTGTTCCAGAAAGCCTGCTGCTACCATCACTAGGAGAACTGATGATATAAATTTCAGTCAAAGGTTTAGAAAAGATGAGATGAGATATCCCAGCTCAGTCAGGAAGCAGGGGGAAAAGGGGTGAATTCCTCCTTCCTTCACATTTTGTTCTGTTCAGGCCCTCAACAGATTGATGCCCAACCACTTTGGGGAGGGCACTCTATTTTACTAAGGTCACCAACTCAAATGCTAATATCATCCAGAACCTACTGTCACAGACATACCTAGAAACAGTACATAATCTGGGTACTCTCTGGCTTACTTAAATTAACACACAAAGTTTATTGCAGCACTATTCACAATAGCCAAGATATGAAAACAATCTAAGTACTCATCAATAGAAGAATGGATAAAGAAAATGTGGTATATATACACAATAGAATACTATTCAGCCATAAAAACAGTGAAGTCCTCTTATGTTCAACAACATGAATGGAACTAGAGGTAATTGTATTAAGTGGAATAAACGAGGTGGAGAAAGACAAATGTTACATGTTCTCACTTCAAATGTGAGAGATATAAAAGTTGATATCATTGAGGTAGAGAGTAGAATTATGGTTACTAGAGGCTGAGAGGAGTGAGGTGAAGAGTGGCTGGTTCATGGGTATAAAATACAATTACATAGAAGAAATAAGACCTAGTATTTGATAGCAAAGTAGATTGAATATAGTTAACAATAATTTATTGTACATTTCAAAGTAGCTTGAAGAGATTTGAAATGTTCACAGCACAAATGAATGATAAATATTTAAGGTAATGAATATCCTAATTATCTTGATTTAATCATTATATCTTCTATGTATCAAAATATCATATGTACTTCTTACATTTGTGCACTTATTATGTATTAATTTAAAAAATGGTTAACAATCACAGTAATATTCTCAATATATTCTCTCCTCAAAAAAGGATATGTGGAATGACAAATGTTTGATACATTGAAACCTGAAAATACTTTTATTTTATGCTAATACAGAATTATTAGTTTAGATGACTGTAATATTTAGATGGAAAATAATTTATCGGCAAAATAGTAAAGGCGTTGATTCATTATTGTTAATTACTTTGGCTTTCTGTTTTGTTTTCAGAAATATAAGATTATTTTTATTTCTTATATTTTTATATGATCTATTATTATATATATATATGTATCTGTACTTCCCTCCTTCTTTCTCTCAAACTGCAGATTATTCTTTTTCTCTCCAGTGTGCTAAACTTTCTTAACATGCTGCCCTAGAAAAAGTCTATATTCTTGCCCAGGGCTAGGGCCTCGGTGGACTCTGAATTAGGAAACATTCTTTAGTCCTGACCTATTTTCATGATCTCATTAAGGATTCTCTACACTGTCTTCTTTTTGGAAGCAATCTATAAGTTTATGCTTAATCTGTTCAGTTGGTCCTCCCTTTGTCTTCTGTTCTCCATGTCTCTCACTCTCTAAGGTATGTCTACAATTTTGTCTTCTAAACATTCAAAATTATATATATATATAACTATCAGGTTTTTAATTTCCATTTTTTCTCTAAATATCCCTTTTTATAGTATCCTGCTTTATATCATAGAGTCAATATTTTCATTAACTTTCTGTTTTCCATCATTGTTTCCAAAGAACGAATGTTGACAGGAATGCTGCATAAAAGAGAGGCCTCACTGATAGTCTCTTCAGTATTTCATTTTGGGCTGGTCAGTTTTTCTGGGAACTACTCCCAAAAAGTCTTTGTTTGATAGTAGAGGACAGGGTGAAAATAAAGATGGGCATTGGCTTTCAGTTTGCATGCATACTGAAGATTTCTGCTTTTGGTCTGTTACCTCTGCCTACAAAAGTGTCTGAATTCCCCTCATTAAGAAGTCCTATTCTTTATTATCTCCAGAGGACAAATTGGCATTCTTCTGTCTGTTTGAGAGACTGTTAGTCATGTGGCTGAATGCAGTGGAGGAAGAAACTCAGGAAGCTACTCATTCTTGAATAGGTTTTAATTTTGCGACTCCTGAGTTATCACTATTTTCAGAGGTATCAGATGCTTTTAATTCATGAACCTTTAGGTATTCTGTATTACAAATACATACATTTGATTATTAATCTTCCCCACTGCCAATTTAGAATTTCCATTTTATTGCTTCTTAATTTACTACTAGTTTATTTACTTTTCATTGTTCAACATTTCACTACTTTTTAAAAAATTATTCATTGGAGGTAAGAAGTTTGTCTTAAAGATCAACCTTTATTTTGCGTTCAAAGCAACTATAGTTTTGTGATACATTAAGATTATACAGTTTGTGGGGGAGGTCCATTTTAAAAAATAATATTAAAATATGAATAAATTCGAAATGCCTCATAGAGTAACTCTGTGGTTTTATGTTACCCACGGGACTGTGGTTAAATATGTGGGAAAGAACTACAAGACAGTTGCTAAAAGTATGAAAAAGACAGCTGCTAAATGTATGAAAGACCTTTTTTACCTTAGGTATTGGTATATTCCACACGTCTGTACTATTCTTAAGTGAGATCGCTTAAGAATGAAGATGACTTGAACTCATTCATGTTTAGAGAGGGTGTGAAATTGACAACCAGGCATATCTACCTACACTAAAAATAACCCTAAAGTAAATTGGTTGAAGAAATTAGATCCCAAAGATTCTTGGTGAATTTTTAAGTCTTCATCCATATATCCATATTCAAAGGAGATGACAGAAGCCAAAATAAAATAATTATGTGCTGACAGGACAACTGGAATAAAATAAGCATCAGTTTCATTAAAAAGGGCTGATTTGAGGATAAATCTTTTGAAGATAAATTTTGACTCTAGCTCTTTAGAGGATCTAAAGTGACCTTGATGGACAGTGGAAGAATCACAACATAGAATTATTTGAATAAAAATTTATTGACTTTAAATAAAAATACATAAATAAAATAGGAATAAAATAGGAAATTTGATACAGACTCTTGGAAGCAGTTCATGCAATTTACATGCCCTAAAGTTTAAGATTAACTAGCTTCATGGTAAATGTATTTCTGATTCTAGTGTCAATGGTTTTTGGAGGATCGTGAACTAGATGCTTATTTTCAACTTGCCCTCATTATTCAGAAGTCTGATTTGAATCACTTTGCAAGTGTGCTCACTCAAAAATGTCATGTTTTGAAACAGCTCATTTTTTTGTATTATTTTTGTGGTTATTAGATATTAACACGTAACTGGAATATAATCTTTAATGGACTTAGGCCTTTATGTAACACCTAAAATAAATTTAGCCTCATTTACTCTATCATATATGCAAACTACTTTGAGTATGGTAAAACTTATTGTCTCACAGAATACGAATAAGTGTCGAGCCTAAAAATTACACAAATATACAAAATATATGAGCGTATAAATGCCAAAGAGAAAAAAATATGAAAATGAGGAAAAGAAGAAACTTGGAGAGAAGGTATAATTTTAAAGGGATCCAATAGGTCTCAAAAACGTGGCATTTAACAATCAATTAGTTTCTAGGCATAAGCAATTCCATGAGAAACAATAGTAAGTGCAAAGGCCTTAAGGCAGGAGCTATTTGATATATTCCAGAGACGATGAGGAAGTCAATGTAGATGAAGTGCAGTAGCAAAGGTGTCACAAATTAGAGGAGGCAAGATCAGAGTTGTAAGAACAGGGAGAGAAGAGCATATATGTGGCATCATCTATATAGCATATATGTAGGCTATTCTATGGATTTTGGCTTTGGGACACATTGTTAACTATTTATGGATTTGCTCATACATTAAATGTTCAATGTGAGATATTTGTCATGAATAATTCCAAGATTTTTGAAGAAATTTGTCCAAAGTTATGGAAAGGAAGGCAGAATATGTGTGTATAGATGAGAAAATGAATGAAAAAGTTAGAAAAGAAAATTAAGTGACATATTTGGAATGATTAGTAAAATGTCTAGCACAGAAAGAACAAAACTATTATACTTGTGGCATAAATAAAAATGAACATAAACATGAATATGAATAAAATTGATTAGCTCCATAAAAAGTAACAAATTTAAATAAGCACAAAATGTGTTGTTTTCAAATAAGACAAAATATTATGTATCTCCAGATAAAGTTATGTGGACTCATCTTGAAATCTTTTGTCGTCTTATTTTTATTTGAAATTTAGAAATTCTAATTCCTATATTTATTTCTTCTTTAGAAAAAGCTTACTTATTTCTATAGGTTAATAGAAACTCTCTCTTTCTTTTCCTATATACACATGTAAAATACCTACAATTATTTTATTTGTATATGCATGGACCAATAAATTCTATGGTTTCATCTTAAAGTGCCAAAAAAGCCACAGTGAATTTTAATAAAATTAGATGTTTACTGTTGGTTTTATTTTAAATTGACCATAGTTGTACATATTTATGGAGCACAATGTGCTGATTTGATACATGTATGGGGAAATAATCTAATCAGGCTAACTAACATGTACATCACTTTACACAGTTAGCACTTATTTGTAGTCAGGACATAAAAACCCACTTTAACAATTTTGAAATACACTATAGTATATTCAGAACTATAAATATAATTTAGTATTATAGTACAATATAGTTAACTATAATTTAACTATATACTAACCAGAGTTAAATATTAACTATAGTCACTATGTTATAGAATACATAAACAGAACTTATTTCTCTACAGGACAATAATGCAAGTGTGTTAAACAATTTTTGCTGAAACACCCCCAAAACCAAAACCAAAACCAAATATTTAACTACATGGATCTTGGGAGTACCAACAAACTCATATCATGTGGAGGAAGACTGTAGAATAATGAAAGATGATATGGGAACTTGACCATCATGTTGTCTTTCATGTTAAACATGATGAAGAATTCAAAAAAGATTATGGAAAGGGTGTATTCATTTCAGCAGAGTGGGACGGATTTGGACATACTGTTTGGTACTGTCACATGACATACAAAGTCAGAAGAGGGAAAATATTAAAGACCAATGAAATTTAGAACATTATACACGTTTTGAATTTTAGGAAAAAAATACTGCCAACGTAAATCAGAAAAAGAGCATTAAAAAACCTATTTATATTACTGTTTCATAATTACAAAATCGAATTGGACTATCTGTGCATAAAAATATGTCAAGAAAGTGATTCAATCTACAAAAAGAAAACATGCTAACTTTATATAATTTGTCAGAAAAGCAGCAACTAAAGACAACAGAATTGTATACTTTGAAAAAGGATATTCGTGAAAAAAAGAAAAAACAAAAAATAAAATGGACATTATACTTTCAACGAAACCAAAGCAATTCCTGGAGGTACTATGGATGAAACAAAGCTTCATGTTGTGTTCTAGATTTAGAAATTGACAGAAGTACTTTGAATTTGACCCGGTCTTATAATATGCTGCAACTGAAAACCACTGAGTTGTCACAAATATAAAAATGTGTACTGAATTTTTATTGTATATAATAAAAAAGTTTGGTTGGGAGAAATAAAAACAAAACAAAAATAACCCAACAAGTTAAATATAAATTTAGCTAGATCTGAAATTATTAAAATAGGTAAAATCTATGCAACTTTATTGTTCGTGTTTTTTGACTTCCTACGATTATCTTAAATATGTTAAGAAATGTTGACATCTACACAAGATATTCATTAACATTTCATATTGGTAAAGATGGTATATGTCAAAAAATTATTTGACATGGTTCAGAAAATAGTACATTTTAATTATTTTAACTAATAGTACATTTTAACTATTATGATAACAGAAGGCAACAAAATTGATATCACTCATGATAAAGGAAATGACATGGTGGTATATAATTTTCATGAATATTTTACTTCACCCTAAATGTTTTAAAAATAGGATTTTTGTTTAGTTCTCTGAAACATATTACATAGCTTTTATTTAATCAGTGTAGAGAACAGATTTAAGACCCAGTACCTAATTAAATGAATTAATTTTAATTCCACATGAATTCTTTAATTTCTTTTTTACTGAAAACTCGACCATAAAGAAAAACATAATTATTTAATTATACTTTGCTCTAAAATTGGTCTATTATTATTTGGTTTTCTTACAATGAAATCAGAAATATTTATAATAAAACACATGAGGTTGGGCGCGGTGGCTCACGCCTGTAATCCCAGCACTTTTGGAGGTCGAGGCAGGCAGATCACCTGAGGTTAAAAGTTTGAGAACAGCCTGGCCAACATGGTGAAAACCCGTCTCTACTGAAAATAGAAAAATTATCCTGGCATGGTAGCGGGCACCTGTAATCCCAGCTACTAGGGAGGCTGAGGCAGTAGAATTGCTTGAACCCCGGGGGTGGAGGTTGCAGTGATCTGAGAAGCTGAGATTGTGCCACTGCACTCTAGCTTGGGTGGCAAAAGTGAAACTCGATCTCGGAGAAAAACAAACAAAAACCATGAATGATTGGGAAAAAGTGATCAGTAGAGTGAATGAAAGAACTCAGGAAAAATTAAAGGGGCGCCTTATCTGTAGCTTGAATAATCAATTTTCAGGGGAAAAAATGCTCTTCTATAAGACTGATCATAAGACCTAGCCTTGTGAAGCTATACTGAATATCAAATATAAAGAAATAGTAGCATTCAGGCAAAGAAAATAAAATTTTCCTTAAAGTCTTTTTTAGTAGTTTTAGGTGTCAGAAAAGCAGAAAAAAAATTTTTCCTAAATCAAATAAACAACTACTAGAGCTGAGTAAATTTAAACTTTACATATGACAAAGTTAATGTACAAAATTTAATTGAATTTTTTTATCCTGGAAATAAATCAAATATGTAAATATCCGATAAGGGGATTTACAATGACAGTAGTTTTGAGATTCAATAGACATTGCCCCAGAATATTATACGTGAGACAAAAGGTCAGTAGATCCAATAGCCAAGATCTTATACCAAATTACACTAAACTGCATTTGCAACATACACCTATTATAGGTTACACATTTATCTGTAACTAAGACACCAACATGTATGTGTGCTTAGGCTAAGTATAACATTGTTTTCTAAAGAACAGAGCTAACTTTGCCCAGTCATAAATTTGCTTCCTTCCCAGAGCATCAAAATGTTAAAATAAGCAAGAATTATCAACTCGGCCTTAAAGATCTCTATTAGAATGTTTCTGAAATCAAAATCCTAGAAATGCAGCCACCAAATTATAGTAAGCTTCACGAAGTTTGGTATTATGGACAACCACACAAAATTGTGTCCTATTTTTCTTGCCCAATTTCCCCTAAGTTTTCTGGCCAGTGTCCCAGAATATCTTCTGTCCATATCTCAAATGCTGGTACAGTTCTGGCTTCAGGTTGTAGCTATGGATGATCATAAGTTCCAAATACCAAGAATAATAGCAGCTTGGAGATGAATTTTAGCATCCAGACTCAGATGTCTCTTGGAGTATATGTCATTTAGGATGCTTTATATCATGTTAACACAAAATCAAAAATGACAAGAAATATTTTAAAATAAGGTACACTTGTTATTTCAATGAACAGGAAGATTATAAAAGGAAGCAATTTTATGGCTACTTAGCTAAAAAATTCATAAAGTTCATCAAGAAATCATGATCATCCTCAAGGAACAGTGATATGGTTTTGCTGTGTCTCCACCCAAATCTCATCTTGAATTGTAATCCCCGTAATCTCCAAGTGTCTAGGGAGAGATCTGGTGGGAGGTTATTGGACCATGGGGCCATTTTCCCCTATCCTGTTCTTCTGATAGTGAGTTCTCATGAAATCTGATAGTTTTATAAGGGACTCTTCCCCCTTCGCTCTTCACTCTTCTCTCCCCTGCCACCATGTTAAAAAGGTCCTTGCTTCCCCTTTGCCTTCCTCCATGATTGAAGTTTCCTGAGGCCTCCCTGTTATGCAGAACTGTGAGTCAATTAAACTTCTTTCCTTTATAAATTACCCATCTCAGGTAGTATCTTTATAGCAGTGTGAGAATGAACTACTACAGATAGATTGTATCAATTATTCTTCTCTGCCATCCTTCACATGTTGGCTCTTGTTTAAGTTTGGCCCCTCATGTTTACAAAATGAACAAAGCAATTTTAATAATTCATTCTTCATATGGCAAAATCTAAAGCCATAGGAGAAGAGAACATATTCTTTCCACTTCTTTTTTCTTAGAGAAAAGAAAACTTTTTAAAGTCTCTCACACCCCAGCAGATTATTTCAACTGTTAACAATGCCTGTCAAAAATCTATAGAGATATGCAAAATGCCTGTGGGTTATCAATAAATTGAGAGCATACGGAATATATGTGTAATAGGGTCTTAAATTAGGATAACAGTCATTTTTCATCCATTGAGATATTTTTAAATACCAAAAGATTGAATGTACTTGAAACAATATTTTAGGCCTTTTGTTATATTGACAAGAGCAAAGAAATTCATTCTTTGCAGTTGACATTTCTAACTCCTGTTGTGAATTCTTGTTTTATAATGGTATTTTAAAAGGATGTCAGTTTTAAGTTATCCTTTGTTGATTTAATTCAAACTACTAGGCACTTCAATTTTGTATTTATTTTTCTCTTCTTTTTGTATGACACTTTATGGTGCTGCAGATAATATGTTTGGTGCACTCAAAATGAAAAAAAAAATTGCGAATCACTGATTATAAATATTCCATCTTTTACAATCAGACTGCATATTAAGGCTTTTTAAATGAAGTTATGTAATGCTGAGTTGCTCATTCAAGTGTAGTGTTCAATTTTATGAATCATATATGCTTGGCTAACATCTAGAAAACTGTTCCAGCCTAGCAGCCCTCAGTGTGAAATTTAAGTGGACGGTACAGTCTACCAACTCACAAGCTGCTTCTCTTAATATTTAAATGCTTCTAAAACTACAGATTTTTAATCGTATTATTTAAGAAGAATCAAGAATCTTAATTAATATTAAGATAAATTAAGATTAGATCATGCAATAATAAGAGATGATAATAGCAAATGTTATAAGATATTACATGCTTATAAGGTAACCTATGTTGTTTTAAATGCTTTGGGTGTCATCTCAAATCATCTTCCCCAAATGTAAGTGCAATGGGTTTATATTTTTTATGTTACATTTTAATTTTATTTTATAAATTTGACTTACATAGATGGCATTATGGATTTCCCCAGAGTCATATAAGGTGTTTCTGCTCACTGGAAGGATTTCTCTTCATCAGTGTCCTTCAGGGATATCCCAGAAAGGGGCTGTAGTGCTTCAGCTGTACACTTTCAGGAGTGCTGGCATGTCACATAGGACCAAGTGTAAACCACGCTCAAGTCTCGACTTCCTTTGTCAACTGGTCATAGGAAATTCCTAATAAAGTAATAGGTATGGGCTGGAAGAGAAAACACAATGCAGGAGAGGTATGGGACATGGGCCAGTTTTCCACTTGTACACGCATCCTACTTCTTCCTTCAGGGCCAGCTTAGGCCCTAATTAATGTATATCGCTTTGATTTGATAATGCTGTGTTGCTGTGCATGCTCATATTTATGGCTTGACTCATCAGACCACACCCTATTCATGATGAGCGACTCAGGCTTCCATCTCCGCTGAGGCCCAGCAGGAAGCCCAAAACTGTTTCTCAAATGGAGAGCAGTTTTCTGCATAGGATGACAAGACTTTTCCCCCAAATTCTAAGGTCCTTCACTGTGATTCAACTATTGTGGCCTGCCAGAAGCTCTAAGCAGTATTAGTCTCTTCCATTCACATTTCAAGAATCACTGGATCTGCTGGATCATACAATCCAAGTTTTAAAGCATTTTGAATGACAGCCTGAGCCTGTTGCAGAGCCTTCTCTTTGTCTAAGCCTCACTCAAAGCTTGCTTTTAGGAGGTTATGCAATAAACAGAGCAGAGTAAAACATTCAAATGAGGAATATATTGTCTGTAGAGTTCAAAGAGAATTACTAGGCATTTTTCCCTTCATGTGTGTGTGTGTGTGTGTGAGTGAGTGTGTGTGTGTGTGTGTGTGTGTGTGTGTTAGGAGGGACCAGAGGCAACAACCTATCATTTTTATTAAAAGGAATGTCACAACATTGTCCACAGTACTGAACCCCAACAAATTTTGGCAAGGTAAAAGTCCCCTCAATGTTTGTAGAATTTATTTCTCACCTTCTGGCAAACAAACTTCATATGAATATATCTAGAGGTAGCAGCTATTTTCTGTTCAGCAAGTACAATCAGTATAATACCATCAATGAAAAGGATCCATATTAAGTCTTCTGGAAGGGAAAAATGATCAAGGACTCTGCAGACTAAATTATTACAAAGGGCTGTAGAGTTTATATCCTCTTGGGGGAATGGTGAACATATACTCTTGGTCTTGCCACCTTAAGAAACAAACAAACAAGAAACAACAACAGCAAAATTACCCCAGTGTCTTGTCGTATTTACCAAGAGAGAAAAAGAAGAAAAGAAAAGCATTTACAAGATGAATACTTGTATGTCAGTAACTGGGGACGTGTTGTCCAAACAACAAATTCCACATCTGGAACAGAAGCTGCACTTAGGGTCACCTGAGTTAATTCACAATAATTCACTGTCGTTCTCCAGGATCAATTTCTTTTCTGCACTGACCAAATACGCAAGTTAAATAGGTAAGCTGAAAATATTGCGGAAATAACCACCTCTGTTCTTTCAAGTCCTTAATGCACTAGTTTCTATAATCCATTCAGGAATGTGGTGTTGCTTTTCACTCACTGGATTTTTTTTTTTAGGTAGAGATAATTCTAGGAGTTCCCATACAACATTTCCCACCATAGCAGCCCTCTCTACAGGTCTGGGAATGAAAGTGGTGCTCCTGCCAGTTGCTGAGTATGTTTATTTCAATTATGCATTCTGAAACTGGGAAAGTCATAATGTGATGGGTTTGGAGACCTAATCTAAAAGTCCATTAATCACCTAACTTTCATAAGCCTTTATTCTGAATACTGAACCAGAGTAATGTCTCCAGGAATTAGTTATCAGTTCAGATCTAGTGTTCAGTAATCAATGGACAGTCTGATCATTTCCCTTTCCCCTATGCAGAGTCACCCCACTCAATGACTGTGAGTTAATTTGGAGAGGCTGGGAGAGATTGCCACTCTAAATTTGTTTTGAGGACTCAAATCAGTCTTTTGTTCACTAGACCTATAATTCTGATTATGCAAACTAGGGAAGAATTCAGTATAGTATCTATCTATTTTCTAGGAACAGTATCATCAAACAATCATTGCTATAGGTCTCTCTATGGGTCAAAAGATCCTGATTACTCCTGTGGCTTTGATGTCCATCATGGTAACAGCACCCACTACATCTTTGGTGATTAAGTGCCACCATTTGATGTTAACACCTGAGATTTTAGTATTCCCACTACAATTGGGGATTTTAGCTGAGTGGGAACCCAGCAATTCTCACTATAACTTCCCACTTACAAAGGAGATTAGAGATAGAATGCTTCAAAAATTTTAGGAGTTTCTCTCATAAATTAGTGCTGATTGGCTTGGTGAAAAGTTTATCCTGGGGACTCCTCCAAAGAGAAACAAGCCTTAATTGATACATCGATTGTAACATTGCATTTCCCTAAGGCTTTGGTTACATTCTTTTATAGAATAATAAGGCAATTTTAATTTTTTAACTTAGAGTTGACCATTTTCTTTGTGTTGCTAGAAAGGGATACCTGTGGCTGAGGCTGGGTAATTTATAAAGAAAATAGACTTATTTGCCACAAAGTTCTGTGGGCTATACAAGAAGTATAGTATCAGCATCTGCTTTTGTTGAGGGTTTCTGGAAGCTTCCCCTGCTGGTGGAAGGTGAAGGGGTGGCGGCATCACAGGATTATATGGTGATAAAGGAAGGAAAAGAGAGAGGAGGGAGGTGGCAAGCTATTTTCAACAGCCAGCTTTGGTGGGGGTTGGGGACACTTCATGGGTTAATAAAGCAAAAATGTTCTCATTAACTCAAGGATGGCACCAAGCCATTCATGAGGAATTTGCTTCCATTACTTAAATTCCTCACTTTAGGTCCCACCTCCAACATTGGGAATCAAATTTTAACATCAGATATGGAAGGGATCAAATGTCCAAACAATATCACTCACCTTGTGCCCATATAGCAGACAAGAAACCAAATGGTTAGAGCCCTTCTGATTCTCCAAGTTACAAAATTTATTAATATGGAGTCCATTATTAGGAACCCATATTAATAAATTTAGGTTGAATCTACTTTAAATTCCTTCCACTTTAACCCCCCATTCTTAAAGTCTATTTATAGTTATATTCTCCAGATTCTGTCTGTATAATTTGGCAAAATCATGTAATAATCCTGTCAGTGTGTAGTTTACCTCATTCTTTGGAGACTGCCTAGACTTGAGTGTAGTTATAGGTCTCGAAGCAAAGAAGTGTGATAGAGTGTGATATGGTTTGGCTCTGTGTCCCTATCCAAATCTCATCTTGAATTGGAATCCCCATGTGTCTAGGGAAGGAACTGGTGGGAGATGACTGGATCATGGGGGTGGATTCCCCTCCCCCACACTATCTTCTTATAGTGAGTGAATTCTCATGAGATCTGATGGTTTCTACCTGTGGCACTTTCACCTTTGCTCTCTCTCTCCTGTCGCCGTGTAAAACGTGGCTTGCTTTTCCTTCATCTTCCACCATGATTGTAAATTTCCTGAGGCCTCCCCAGCCATGCAGAACTATGAGTCAATTAAACCTCTTTTCTTTATAAATCACCGAGTCTCAGGTAGTTCTTTATAGCAGTTTGAAAACAGACTAATACAAGGTGGATGCTGAGGAGAATCAGCAGTGCCTTCTAAGGCAACTACCTCAGAAAAGGCCATTACAGATTTATCAGGCAATTAAGGGCTAACTTCTCCTGGCAAGGGTGGAAGGGTGCATCTACAGGCAAAGAAGACTTATCAGAATATGAAGGTGCAATAACCCCGACTCATTAATGTAAAGGTAAACTGAGGCTGGAGCCGAACCAGGAACAAAGACACAAGGCAAATGGCAGTGAAAATAGCCTTTATTAGGACTCATGGGCGAGATTCCTCGGTCCAAAGGTGCGGGCCAAGGAAGTCGTGCTGAGGGAGGAGGGTAGGGGCTTCTTATAGCCTGAGAGGTAGGGAAGCTGGTTGTGCAAACAGGGCCTGGGGGGGGTCTTGAAACTACTAGGGCAGGAGTTGAGTAAGGGTCATGAGGAAGGGGTCTTTGGAAACTGTCAACCGAAACTGCTGTTTACGAACTTGTGGAATGCAGGTGAGCTGCAGGTCATGGGGGAGTGTGGTTGCCCAGCCAGAACTCTGCCGCATGTAAATCTGCAGGTGTATACAAGGGTGAAGGGAGTCTTTAACAAAAGGCCTGCTACGCCGGGTAACGCTGCCATGTTGGGTCTAGATTCCTGCCTAACAATTAGGACCTGCCCCTATGTTTCAATTTCAATTTGTAATATCTTAACCTTCTCAATCAATACACTCGCTTTAACAGAAGGCATCCTGCCAGGTTGAAAACAGAAATTATATTGTGATTCAGCCGCTAGAGAATTAGATTCTAGGTTTAGTTTTCAGAAATCTTAGCCCTCTGGTTATAAGGCACGAGATTCTGTCAGGGCTGAAACAGCTTCCATGTCATATATGTGGGGGTTGAGCTGGGAATTTTAGTCCCTGAGCTCCTTGTTTTCGTTTGTAACTTTGTCCAGCTCAATTAGGAACAACCAGCCAGGCTGGAGGTGATGACTCATGCCTGTCATCCTAACATTTTGTGAGGCTGAGGCAGGCAGGTCACTTAAGCCCAGGAGTTCAAGACCAAGACCAGCCTGGGCAACACGGTAAAACTCTGTCTCAACAAAAATATAAACAATTATCCAGGCATGGTGTGGCATGCCTATAGTCCCAGCTACCTAGGTGGCTGAGGTTGGGGGATCGCTTGAGTTTGGGAGGTGGATGCAGCAGTGAGTTGTGGTTGCACCACTGCACTCCACCCTTCCAGCCTGGGTGACAGAGTGAGATGCTGTCAAAAACAAACAAACAAACAAACAAACAAACAAAAACAGTCAATTTATTACACTCACTAGTTTCACTAGTTTGACAAAAATTTTCTTAAGACACCAAATATGTGACCACCCATCACCTTGCCTCTCATAAGTATTTGGCTATGTGTAGCCAATGGACACTTTTAAGAATATTTTGAGTATCACTGTTGTCACAAAACACCATACAAGCTTTATCTTTCACATTAAAATCAGGATCATTGCTGCTTTCAGATCTAATCAGAAAAACCAGTTCTCACACAGAGCCAATTCAAACTTCACCCTTAACATTTTCTTCATTTAGAACAACCCTCGGCCAGGTGCAGTGGCTCATGTCTGAAACCCAGCACTTTGGGAGGCCGAGACGGGCGGATCACGAGGTCAGGAGATCGAGACCATCCTGGCCCACATGATGAAACCCCGTCTCTACTAAAAATACAAAAAAAAAAAAAAAAAAAAAAATTAGCTGGGCGTGGTGGCACATGCCTGTTATCCCAGCTACTCAGGAGGCTGAGGAAGCAGAATCACTTGAACTCAGAAGGCACAGGTTGCAGTGAGCAGATATTGCGCCACTGCACTCCAGCCTGGCGACAGAGGAAGACTCCGTCTCAAAAAACAAACAGGCAAAACACACACACACACACACACACACACACACACACACACACACACACACAGAAGAAACCGAAAAAAAACTATTCTCAGTACCAAAGTCTGTGTCTGTCAAGGTTCTCTAGGTCTATTAAGAAAAGTATACTAAAGTCTTTATTGCAAGAAATGATCACATAATTGTGAGAGCTGGGTAGGTGAGTCTAAAATCAATAGACAGGCCACAAGGAAGAGCTTGCTTGATCTTCTGAACATACGTCAAAGCTGTTGCCAATAGGCAGAATTTCCTCTTCACTAGGGAAGTCTCAATTCTCCTTTTTAGACTTTCTCACTGATTGAATCAGGTTCATCCAGATTATCTAGGATAATATTTCTTAAATAAACTGATTATGATTGTCTGATTATGGAGTATAATCACATGTACAAAATACATCTTCACAGCAACATCTAAATTAGTATTTGATTGAATGACTGAGAATTTTAGCCTGGATACGTTGATGCATCAAAATGACTATGACATTAACCAAGAGGAATTGCATGTAATTTGTATTCAGAGGTAATTTTCTGCAGAAAATAAATAATATATATTCTCTGTTGAGAAGTTCAGGTTCTATCCTGTGAAAGATGAAGAGATGATAAGAAATTGTAGGCAAGAAAATTGCCAAGATTTGAGCTTGTTTTGTAATGATAACTCTGAGCCCTTTGTAAGGAACGCCAACAGGCTTCTCTAATAACAAGTCTAAAATACAAACGTTAGAACCATCAGAAAAGAAGTTGTAGGAGGTGTAAACCATGGGGATGGGTAATAATCACTCATGAATCACACTTTAATTAAGATTAGATTTAAAGTCATTTCTTGAGTTATCAGAATGTGTTTAAAACTATGTTAGGATTTAAAAATGCTAACTTGATAAAAATCCTGTTCTTGACTACAGAACCTGACACTGCAGTGGCACTAAACTTGGAAAGAGGAAACTGTGAATATATATAAAAAAAAAATGAATATAAAGTGATTGAGATATGCATGGAGTAATGCAAGTGCAGTAAAGGGGTGTTCGTGTGCAGGGGACAGGGCAAGTTCCAGAAGCAAGACTAATACATTGAATAAGATAAGAGGGCCTGGGGCAAGAACAATCTTTTTAACAAAATAGACAAAGTCAAAGAAATTGAAATTCAGCATTTAGCTTGAATGCCCAGGGGACCTGAGAAAAATCTAGTAGGGAATAATGTTACAGAAACTAAGAAAGGCCATTTTGAAGAATAAATTAAGGGACCACAGATTTAATAGTGCAGCAATGTCAAGTGAGACAAGAACTGAAAGGAATTTATTATATTTTAAAAATAAGAGGAAATGGCCAGGCACAGTGGCTCACTCCTGTAATCCTAGCATTTTGGGAGGCTAAGGTGGGCGGATCACAAGGTTAGGAGTTTAAGACCAGCCTGGCCAGGATGGTGAAATTCCATCTCCACTAAAAATACAAAAATTAGCTGAGTGTGGTGGTGCGTGCCTGTAATCCCAGTTATTCGGGAGGGCAAAGCAGGAGAATTGCTGGAACCCGGGAGGCAGAGGTTGCAGTGAGCCAAGATTGTACCACTGAACTCCAGCCTGGGCAACAGAGCAATACTCCATCTAAAAAAATGAATGAATGAATGAATAAATAAATAAATAAATAAATAGCAATTTATTAACTGGGAAAACAGTTTTATTAGAAACATAGAGGGTAGAAGTTCTACTATAGTAGGTTAAGGAGTTATTGGGAGACCAGAAAAATGATTAATATTTACAGACTCTAGAAACTTGGCTTTAAAACAAATTTATATTAGATGGTTAGAGGAGAATGGAGACATGAGTTGTTTTTGTTTTGTTTATGGATGGTACTAGGGCATATTTTAGGCTGGGGAAAAATAATCTAGTGGTTTGGAAGACATTAACAGAGCAATAAACGATCTGTCTTCCAGAACATAAGAGCCAAAAGAAAAAGACTTTCTATTTGTTTGGCTTGCTGTTGTGTCACATGCATAGTAGTTATTCAAAAATATTTGCAGAATGGATTAAACAAATCCTTAAAAATAAGAGGTCTTCTAAGCTCAAAAGTAACTAATGGGAGAGAATTTTCATAATCATATTAGAACAGTATGATCATCCATATAAGAGAATGGACAAAAAATAATATTTATGGTATGTATTCATTTGCTATATTCTGACCTACTTCTAATTTAATTTGACTGTATAAAATTATTGTATTTAAATACGATTTTCCCACAATCACAAAACCTAAAAGAGGTTCAGAGAATTTAACAAACTGGAGAATCCAGAAATTTTAATCAAGGTTGCTCTGATTTTATAATCTTTGTACTAGATGATACATATAATCTACCTGGTATGTGCTCTATTTTTTCTTTATTCTTTTAAAAAACATACAAAATGTATAATTGTTGTTATTAAAGTAAAATCAAATCATAATTGTGTCCACATCTTCTCTGGTTTTAAAGATATAACATATAATTACTCAGGTATATATATTAAATAATATAGCGTATCATGCTTCAGATGTTGGTTCATCTGTCACTTCCTCAAAGGAGCTTTCTCTGATTTTCACACTAGGGTGAGTAATCCTCTTACATGTTCCCTAGCACAATTTTGTGAAAGAATTGTCTTAGGTGAGAAACTAAACTTCTCTGCTCTTGTGTCTTAAATCCAGTTTCCTTGAAAATTAAGGCAAGGCTTAAGTGTAATTTATTTCTTCAGTAAGTCATTGGCAGAACATAGACAGTGAGGGAGGCAGAGACTGAGGTGGAGAAAGCTGGAACTCAAATGCACTTGCTAGGTCTTTGTTATAATTTGTGGAGAGTTTTAGCTAGTTGCTGCATGAGAGTGCTCTGTCTACCATGTAGATGTCTTCCAAGAGGCTTTACAAAAATACTGTGTCTCCAAAATATTCACTGTAGGAAACAGAGAGAGAGAAAAAAATCTAGTATTTCCCTTCCTGCTCCTGTTGGTAGAGTTTCTCTAGGAGGAATTCACCACCACCCCAACCATGCCAAAACATACTGGAGAGCATTACCTGGTTACTTTTGCAGCTTGTTGAGAAGCCACATTTCATGTACAAAGTGTGCAGATATTTTAAGTATTTTAACCAAAGTCCACACTCAGTCCTTTATGGCCTCAGATGATATAATTAAGTGGACTTGCACAGTGACCTTCATTGCTTATTCAGTGAAGAGACAGAGAGAGAGAGAGCGCGCACACACACAGGAGATAAGTGAGGTCCAGTGCCAAGGAAAGGAAGAATATATGCAGAAGACAATTTTCATCACTTGTTTCATAAGCAGCTCTACTGTGTATTTCTCTGGGCAGAGGGAATAGGAGGGAGGGGGCGGATGAACAGACATACTCTTTTTGCTATAAAAGAAAGTATTATACCAGCTTCTCAGAAAACAAAAGCAATTAGCAGATACAATTACTATGTGAGGTATTATTTATAAATTTAGTGATAACTTGTTTCATGCTTGCTCATTAAAAAATGAGAAATGGATCTGAGAGAATGTAAAGATTATAAAAAAACTTTATTCTAAAATAATTTTCCTTCACAGAAACATAATTCTAAATTATTAGAATACTATAAGGAGAGAACAAAACAAAATGTTCTCTTTTGATGATGATCTGAGTTCTAACCTATCTTCTTCAGTGTTCCCTGGACAAAAACCTTAGAAAGCAGTGCAGCCGAGTCATAATTGATGAGTGAATATTAGTTATGCATTTGCCCTAAGCATATTTATCTTGAAGGTGATAATCATGAGACTATAAGAACATTTTGCCCTGTTAATGGAATGAAAGAATAAGAATAATAAAAAATGAATATATGTTTACTTTTAATTGCACTAAATATCAGGCTTTCTAAACTTTCTGCTCTTGTTCTACATAAATAATCCTTGAAACAATGCATTTTCATGCTTCAAGCTAACTTAAGAATTACCTGCACAACACAGCTCTTCACATTTTCTCATGTAGCAGACTCTGTGTTTTCTGATTTGAGGAAAGAGTTATGGGAAACAGAGACATGACAGCTGTCAGGTCCTTTGTCCAAATTTAATCAGGAATCAGCCAGAGAGGAATGTCCTAATCCATCAACACCTGCTTGGGATAAGCAGTAAACCCACCAGAGACAGAGCCAAATACAGTGATTTAATTAATTGAAAGGTGTTGGCAATTCATCAACATGTGGTGCTTCTGAGCAATTTCCAGTACCAACTAATGTAGAGAAGAATATGCGCATAAGTGTCTCAAAGCTTTTTTATTTGCTGTAATTTTTAAAATACCAGTTAATTTGAAAATATTTCAAAATACCAAGAAAAGATACCAAAGAATGTCATCTTGACTTTTTTTTTGTTTTAAATTGATATTTGCTATTTTTAATAAACTTTTAGATGGTAAAATTTTATAAATATTCATAATCTGATGCAGAGTTATACTTCTATATGAGTGACATTTTTACACAGCTAACATGGTGCTGATTAAATTGATGTGTGGGTGTTCTAAGACAAGGCTATATTTGTCACTCTTGTTCTGAAATGCATATGTAATAGCTAAAGACAATTATTTCACAATTAAATTGCAAATCAAAGTCATCATTTAGTCTTCCTTATTTTTTTCTCGTATAGTAATTTGGCCTGAGTCATGTTAGATCAATCCACAATATTTCTCTCATCTCTTCTCTTGTTTCTGTAACCAGCAGCTATTCAAATCATTATTTCATCATTTCTTTGTCACACAGACCAACATATTAATCTCCCTCCTTTTCCCTAACCCTTGATCATTCTGCACTCAGTCTGGCCAGCCTGGATTTTGTTAATTGGTTACTTTTTCCCAAATCTGTCTCCCCTAGTTTCAATAGATTAAAAATATGTACCTTAATTCCACCTTTTTTTTTTTTTTTTTTTTTTTTTTTTTAGATGGAGTTTTGCTCTTGTTGCCCAGGCTGGAGTGCAATGACCTGATCTCGGCTCACCACAACCTCCACCTCCTGGATTCAAGGAATTCTCCCGCCTCAGCCACCCCAGTAGCTGGGATTACAGGCATGTGCCCCCACGCCCAGCTAATTTTGTATTTTTAGTAGAGACTGGGTTTCTCCATGCTGGTCAGGCTGGTCTTAAACTCCTGACCTCAGGTGATTTGCCCACCTCAGCCTCCCAAAGTACTGGGATTGCAGGCTTGAGCCACAGCACTTGGCCTCCAATTCCGTATCTTTTTAAAGACTATTCATATTTAAAAATAAATTTAAAATACTTTCTTCTCCAAAAAGGCTTTCTTAATCCAATCAAACAGAATTGACTGTCTTTGTATTTTTTGAATTCCACATGGCAATATGGTCTTCCTTTGGGGTTTGTAGTTTTCATTTTTGTTTGTTTCACATATTTGCATTTTCAAGACAAAGATTGTTTTGCTCTTTTAGCCTTTTGTTCTCATTTTTTTTCTTTTTTGCTATTCAATTTTAATTTTCTACAACCTAGCATTATCTATTGAACTATTTTATTAAATTATAAAACTCTTTAGAGCATATGCTTGCAAATTCAATTTAATTAAATTGACACAACCTTTAAAATCTCTAAATATTGATCTACAGGTTTGAAAACTATCTTTCTCTACATAATACTTATGTCAGAATTTTGGGCAGTCAGTTCATAGCCATGATATTTTCAAATATCTTCACCTCATCAGCCAAATCTTTTGTTCTTCCAAATTTAGCTACTTGTTTAAAAACTACATAATGTATTTTTTTTCCTTTTTCTACATAAGTTTACATAATGTCGCTTTTTCCTTTTTCTACATAGGTTTTTACCTATTTGAAAGCTCTGATTTTGGCCAGGTGCGGTGGCTCACACCTGTTATCCCAGCAGTTTTGGGAGGCCGAGGCAGGCGGATCACGAGGTCAGGAGTTTGAGGTCAGCCTGACCAACATGGTGAAACCTTTTCTCTACTAAAAATACAAAAATTAGCTGGGCTTGGTGGCACATGCCTGTAATCCCAGCTACTCAGGAGGCTAAGGCTTGAACCTGGGAATCAGAGGTTGCCGTGAGCCAAGATCATGCCACACTGCACTCCAGCCTGGGTGACAGAGTGAGACTTCTTCTAAAAATAGAAATAATTTCAATAAAAAGCTCTGATTTTTCCCCCTAACCCAATAAGAAGTCCTCATACACATCAATAAAAAGAAATGACTAGAGTGAACATTTTATGTGTATCCGGTGCAGTTTTGCACTTCTCTTTCTTGGAGTCCATACGACTCCTTTATTTCCTTGAAGAATAGACTTTTATCCTTGCCAAATTTAGTTATTATTTACCTCATTTTCTCATCTCTGCCTTCCCTGCCATCTCTTCCAGTGGCTTGCTTTCTTGACTGTTCTCTGCTTTTCCTTCAGTATTGTCAGACTTTCCACACTCATTAACTCATTCCTGTAAATGTAAAAAAACACTCATTTTTTTCAAATAAATTATTATTTTTTAAAAAATTTAAGATTTAAATTTTTTAAAATTTTTTTAAAAAAAATTTTTTTTAAGATTTAAATTTCTCAGAAAAACTGAGAAGATCATACAGAAGGTCCCATACACCTGTCACCCAGTGTCTTTTGTTTTTAACATAGCTTGTTAGTATGGTAGGTTTGTTACTATTAATAAACCATTGTTGGTAAATTAGCTTTAATAAAAGTTTATATTTCATTCAAATTTTCTTAATTTGTACGTAATACACTTTTTCGGTTCTAAGATCCTATTCAGGATATCATGTTACATTTCAACATGAGGTCTCCTTAGACGTCACTTTTCTGTGACGTTTTCTCAGACTTTTATCATTTTATTATTTTGATGATTCTGAACAAGAAACAGTGGTAAATTTGTTTATAAAATGCGGCTGGATTAAAATTTGTCTTTTTTTCTCATTGTTAAACCAGAGTTATAGATTATAGGGGGAAAGACAATAAAAATACAGTGCCATATCCATTATAGACTATCAAGGGTATACACTGTCAACATGAATTATAACTGTTGATGTTGACCTGATACCTAACTGAAGTAATAGTTGTCAGTTTTCTCCTCTGAAAAGTTATTTGCCCTCTTCCTCTACATTTTTTTGGGCGTCCAAAATCTTTGTGAATATTTGTAATTATTCTGTACACATTTTTCTCCTTGTCCAACAACTCCCCCATTTATTTATTCAATCATTTATTTATATCAGGATGGACCAATAGATATTTATTTCATACTTTGAGTTCTAATCTGATACTACTTTATTTATTTTTATATTCAAATTTTTCATCATTGCTTATCGAGAGGTCTTTCAGGTCCTGTCTCCCTTTGCTGTCCATAACCCATCAATGTGCTATTATCACTACCTCCTTCTTCCTTTTTGGTCTTTACCTCCACCCCCTCCTCCTCCTACTTCCTCTTTCTTTCAGCATTTTCTTACTTTTGGCCACAAGATCTTCCATGCTCATCTTGTGTATTTCCTACCCTAATTCTATAATCAGTCATTTCTCTAAGAAGCTTTGCTTCTGTTTATTGGAGAATGGTATGATAAACCAAGATATGGGCACTGGGTTCACTAGTTACTAGTGAGGTGTCATTGATTCTGAAATATCTCAGCTGACAGAGAAGGAACATATATGTGTCTAGGCTAGCCACATATCTATAAATATTTCTGTGGACTGCTATGTACATCTCAGTTAAGCTAAGTAGGAGTTCATATGGATGTCTTTAACCCTACCCCATGACCACAAGGGCAATTCTAGACTCCCCCTCTTGCTTCTCTGTAAATTCCCACTCCAACTGGCTGGCTGGCTCCTGATGCTCATGATATGTTTATTAAATTGTTCAATTCCAGTATACATGTATTATAGTATCAGAATTTGTAATCCAGATCCTTGCAGGAAATACCTTTTATTAACTAGTGTACAGTGATTATGAACAGCTTTATTTTTTACTTTTACTTTTATAGATCCATGACATTTTTACTTATTTTGGTGAGCATCTTTTCCTCCCTAAGCCCCTTTAGTGAAGTTGCTTCATACATTTCTAATTAGCTTAAACTGTTTTGTCATATTGTGCATCTCATCCTGGAATTTCACTCTCCTACAAAATGACCCCATATAATTTACATATTTGAAGGTTCACTCTTCTGTGCCTTTGGAGAAATGTACAGTGTCATGCATCCACAATTAAAGTATCATGCAGAATAGTTTTATGTCTGCCCCCAAATCCCTATGCTTTATATATGAAACTCTCCCTTTTCCTCACAAAACACTGCAAAACACAAATCTTTTGCTGTCTGCATGATGGGTTATTTTCTTTCTTTCTTTCTATTCATTTATTTATTTATTAAGATAGAGTTTCTTTCTGTCAGCCAGGGTGGAGTGCAGTGGCGGGATCTCGACTCTCTGCAGCCTCTGCCTCAAGTGATTCTCCTGCCTTTGTTTCCGGAGTAGTTGGGATTACAGGCACCCACTGACACGCCAGGCTAATTTTTCTGTTTTTAGTAGAGACGGGGTTTCACCATGTTAGCCAGGATGATCTTGATCATCCAAAGTGCTGGGATTATAGGTGGGAGCCCCTGCAGCCAGCCAGTTTGCCGTTTTCATAATGTCTTTTACTAGAATCATACATCATAGAACATTTTCAGACTACCTTCTTCACTAAGCAATGTTTAAGATTCGTCTATATCTTTCTGTGGCTTTATAGCTCTTTACTTTTTATGGTGGAATTACATTCCCTGGTATGGATGTACCATAGTCTGTTTATCCATACACATATTGAAGGACTTCTTGGCTGTTTCTCATTTGGGACGGTTATTAATAACTTTTCCTAAACATCACTGCCCAGGTTTCTTTGTGAACCTAAGTTTTTTCATACAGTTTGACATATACCTACAAGTGCAATTGCTGCTTCTAAATAAAATTATGTTTTTCTTTGTAAGACATTGGCCAGCTGTCTTCCAAGTGGTTGTGTGATTTTTGTATTCTCACCAGCAACAAATGAGAATTTATATTGTTCTTCAGTAATTGGCATTGGCAGTTTTTTGAAACTTACTTATTATAATAGATTGTAATGGTATCTAATTGTGGTTTAACTTTAAATTGCCTCATGACAGATGACGTTAAACATCTTTTTATATGTTTATTTGCCATTTGTATAAGTTATTTGATAATGTCTCGAGATATTTTGTCTACTTTATTGAGTTATTCGTTTCCTAATTGTTAGGTATAGGAGTTTTCTGTCTATTTTGGATACAAACTGTTTATCAGTTATTTGATTTGTAATGAGTTTCTTTCAGCCTGAGGCTTGTATTTCCAACTCTAAACATTTATTTTGCAGAGCAGAAGTTTTTAATTTTATTAAAATTCAACTTACCAATTTTTCTTTTCTGGATCATATTTATGGTATTGTGTCTAAAAATTCATCATTAAATCCAAGCTCACTTAGATTAAGGAAGGAGACCACCCCTCATATTGTCTTATGACCAATTTCTGCCTTCAAAGAAGAAGAAGTAAAAACTAAAAGGCAGAAATGGAATCCACAGGCAGATTGCCCAGCACCGCACCCTGGACCTGGTAGTTAAATATCAACCCCTAACCTAACTGCTTGTGTTCTCTATAGATTTTAGACATTGTATGGAAAAGCATGGTGAAAATCCCTGTCCTGGTCTGCTCCATTCTGATTACTGGTGCATGCAGCCCCCAGTCACATACCCCCTGCTTGCTCAATTGATCATGACCCTTTCACACAGACCACCTTAGAGTTGTAAGCCCTTACAAGGCACAGGAATTACTCACTCCAGGGTTTGTTTTTTGGAGATGTGAGTCCGCCGATGCTCCCAGCTGAATAAAGCCCTTTCCTTCTACAATTCTTGTCTGTGGCTCCTCCTGCTCCATTTTGCTCCTATGTTTTCTTCTAGAAGCTTTAAGGTGTCATGTGTTACCTTCAGATCTAAGATCCATTTTAAGTTAATTTTTAATCATATGGTTGCTTGTGTGTAGGAAAATAAATTACATTAGTTTATCAACCTTGTATCCTGCTACCTTGATTTACTTATTAGTTCCAAATGTTTTATTTTCCATTTTTACTTATTACATTGACTATCACATTGTCTTTGAACAAAGATAGCTTTATTGCTTCCTTTACAATCTGTCTACTATTTATTTCCTTTTCTTATTATATTGTACAAGTTCAGTTGTCTAGCACAACATTGATAGAAAGAGTGAAATAAAACACCTTTGCCTTTTCCCAGTCCTAGATGAAAAGCATTTCTACTATTAAGTATAATATTAGCTGTAGGTTCTTTCTAAAGTTGAGGAAGCTAGCCTGTATTGCTAGTTTATGAGGGCTTTTGTCATGACTGGGTGCTAGATTATGTAAAAGGCTTTTTCTGCCTCCATTGATATGATAATATTTTTATTCTTCATAGGCTCTTGATATGGTAAATTATATTAACTGATTTTTGAATAAGGAATCAGTCTTACATACCTGGAACAAATCCCACTTGATTGTGGCGCATACTTATTCTTATACATTTTTAAAATTAAATTTGCTAACATTTTGTTGAGCAACTGTGGATCTGTATTCCTGAGAATTATCAGTCTGACGTTTTCTTCTCTTACAATGTCTTTAACTGATTTTGGTAGTTGATTAATTGTGACCTCTAAAATGACTTAGAAAATATGACTTATTCTTCTATAATCTAGAATAAAGTGTTAGAAAATGTTGTAATTTTTTCTTAAATTGTTCATAGAATTCACTAGTGAAGCCATTTTAACCTGGTGCTTTTATTATTTTTTTGAAATATGATTAGTTGTAGATTAAATATCTTGAGTGAACATACTTATTCAGATTATCTATTTCTCCTTGTAGGAGTTTTGGGAATTTGTGCTTTTCAAATAATTGGTATATTTAATATATAAAATTTGTGAGCATAGAATTATTCATAGTGCTCATTTATTATACTTTTAATGTCATTAATGAGATGTACATTGAAGGAGTCTGTTTCATTTATGATATTAGCAATTTGTAGCTGCTCTCTCTTTTATCCTTTGTCAAACCAGTTAAAAGTTTATCAATTTTGTCTACCTTTTCATAGAACTTGCCTTTAGTTGTGTTAATTTGTTTTGTTATTGTTTTTAATTTATTTTTCTCGGCTCTAATTTGTATCATTTCTTCCTTTCTGTTTGCTATAAGCTTAAATTGTTAGGTTTTCACTAGCGTTTTGAAAGTGAAATAAATTGCTAGATTATTGAATTGAGATCTTTGTTTTCTAATATAGGCATATAATGAAATAGATTTCTCTCTAGGCACTGTTTTCTCTGCATCCCACAAAGTTCGGTAAGTTAGATTTTTATTCTTACTTAGTTCTAACTTTAAAATATTTCTTGTGAGACTTTTTCCTGGACTTCTGCATTATTTAGAAGCATGATGTTTAGCCTCCAATTATTTGTGGACTTCCCTGCTATATTATTGATTCTTAGTTTAATTCATTATGGTCTGTGTAAATTATTTGTATAATTTTATAGTTTTAAATTTGTTAAGGTGTGCTTTATGGCCCAGAAAGTGATCCATCTTGGTGAATGTTTTATGTGAGCTTGAGAAGAATATGTATTCTGTTACTGTTAGATGAAGTATTCTATAAATGCCAATAAAATTACGTTAATTGATAGTCAATACTCATTTCTACCCACTTGATCTATCAATTACTGAAAAAGAGATGTTGAAATCTCCAACTATACTGGTCAATTAGTCAATTTTTTTCTTGAACTTTTTTTTCAAATTATGTCCATCACTTCTATCAGTTGATGCCTTGTCATTAGATGCATATATTGTAGATTGCTAGGTCTTCTTGGAAAATTGATCACATTATGATTATGTCATTGTTTCCTTATTTCTGATGACTCTTCTTGATCTGAGGTCCACTTTGAAATTAATGGAATAACTACTGCTTTTTAAATCAGTCATCATATTATGATATCTTTCTATATCCTTTTTCTCCTTTCCTAAAAAAATCCTTATAGTTAAAGTGGGTTTTACAGACAACATATTGTTGAGTCTAAATTTTATGCACTCTGCCAACCTTTCTAATTAGTTTCTTTAACCTATTTATACTTAATGTACTTAAATTAGATACATAGCTAGGTATGTATACAGAAATAGAGATAGATATGAATAGATAGATAATAGATAGATAGATCTATTTGTAAGGTTACGTATAACTCTATTTTTCTTCTCTCAGCATATTAAGTATATTACTTTATAAAGATAATTTCAGGAATTTCAGTATTTTAAACTATTCTGTATTCTGTATTCTTGTATTCTGAATACAGAATATTTAACAGTAGAATGTTAAATAACTTATAATTATAGTACATATAATTATATGTACTACATAATATATAAGTATAATTATAAAATATATAATAACTACAATATATATAATAACTATAATTACTTATAGTACATATAACACAGTATTATATCTATGGAACAGAGTATGTTTATTTTCTATTCCCATCCTTTGTGACATTGCTCTCATCCATTTATTGTGCTATAATCATCCAAGATATCATTATTATTATTAGTTTAAACATTTATCTTTTAGTCGGTTAGCAATAACTTTAAATATTTTTTTTTTAATTTATTCCTCCTCTGATGTTCTTTCTTTATGTAGATACTAGATTATTACTAATACCAAATCTTTTCTGGCTGAGGAACATTCTTTAACAGTTCCTGTAGCACAGGTCTTCTGCTGATGAATTCCCCCAACTTCGGTTTTCTGAGAAACGTTTTATTTCTACTTCACTTTTGAATACTAATTGTAGTAGTTATAGAATTCTAGGTTGACTTTTAAAAAATGTTTAACATATTAAATATTGTAGTTTTCTTTTTTCTAGCTTGCAAATTTTCTGCCATGAAGCCGGAGATTTCAAATTCCTCTAGTGTCTTTTTGTTTCCACTGTTAACTTCTCTAAGTTTTCTTTTCAAGAGTTTGTGTCTTGAGGCCCTTCCATCTATAATCCACTATTATTATACTAGAGCATTGTTAGTGTCGTGCTAATGTGTGATGAATGGTGAAAGAACATGCCCATTAAATCTGCCTTTCAATGGGCTTATGCTTCTTGTCTGTAACCTTCACAAGTGTTTCTTCTTGTAATTTTCTCTTCATTTCCACCTCAGATAAGGCAAAAATGATATATATCTCCTACACACAGATAGCTGCATGGTAAATTTTAGTATAGTACATTGGAACTTATGATTGTAACTTTTGAAAGTAGAGTGTTACTATCTATAGTTGCAGTCAGATGTTAGTTGGGGGAGGAGTCACCTCAAAGGTTTCTTTAATGTTATGTCTGACTACGAATGTGGGAATAAGCTGGGTCCTCAGTAGAGACTATTGGTTAAACTATACAAACGTGACCTCTACCTATAACCAGGAATTTCTTGCAGTGTGATGACCTGGTTTGAAGGTCAAGGATATCACATTTTCTTACCTGGTCTTAGAAGTCATGGAGCATCCCTTCAACCACATTATGCTTCTAATAATTGGGTCACTAATTCAATCCTATATTTAGTAGGAGGGAAATTAGACTCTAACTCTTAAAAGAAGTATCAAATAATTTGTGTATTTATTTTAAATACTCCATACATACTTTACAGTCCATTTTGTGTATATACTAGCTCAGAACATCTAAATTAATCCAATAATGTCCTCTAGAATCTTCTATTTGCAATCTATTGCAAATGTCAATGTTCCCCATATTCTCTTATGTTCCCTCATGCTCTGTTGCAACATAAAACGGATCACTCATTATTCATACACTTAATATGAATAGTTCACATTTGTTTACAAATTTCCTCTACATTTGTTAATGACCTTTTTTGTTTCTGCTTAAATCTAAGGACAAATAAAGATTTCCAGTACTTCTATAGTCCCTAAGAATTGCTGATTTAATGTAATTTTATTTCAATACTTCACTTCATTCTCTCTTGGCTGCTTAACTTTCTTCTCTCCTTCAAATTTCAGTTCTGTATTCAACAGAATATTCCTCAAAAGAAAATTGTAAATCAGGGTCACACTACTTGGCACTTAATAGGACACACACACATACACACACACACACATACACATGCACACCACTGTTTTATTTTATATGGTCTTCTTGCTTGACATTGTAATACATATAGACATTACAGTTTTGTGATTATTTTAATATTTATCTATAGTATTTCATATCTACCATAGTGTTGAATATATATAATGAGATATTCTCAAGAAAAATTTCCTGTTATATATAAGTAACAAAAATAAAATGGCACAAATATTCTGTAGGATGATAATACTTGTTTTTATTTTATAACATTTTAATGACTTCAATGAGAAATAATTTTCGTAATATATAATTTACCTAATTAAAATGTTCAATTCAATGTTTGTTAGTATATTCATAGAAGTGAGAAATCATCATCCACAATAAATTTTAGAACACTTTAACAACCTCCAAAGAAAATTCCTTACCCATTAGTTGTTATTCAACAATTACCCAAACTTCTTAGTCTTGAGCAAACATGAATCTTCCTGTTTCTGTAGATTCGCCTATTCTGTGTTTTTTTATTTTGATGGGGAGTCTCTCTGTGTCGCTTAACCTGGAGTGTAGTGGCACGATCTCAGCTCACTTCAGCCTCCACCTCTCAGGTTCAAGCGATTCTCCCACCTCAGCCTTCCGAGTAGCTGTGATTACAGGTGTGTGTTACCAGGCATGGCTAATTTTTGTATTTTTAGTAGAAACATGGTTTCACCATGTTGGCCAGGCTGGTATCAAACTCCTGACCTCAGCCTCCCAAAGTGCTGAGATTACAGGCATGAGCCACCATGCCTGGCCTGAATATTTTATATAAGTAAAATTATACAATATTTGTGTTCTTTGGAGGTCTGACTTCCTTCATTAAGCATATTCTCTTCAATATTCATCTCTGTTGTAGCATGTGTCAGTGTTTCATTCATTTTCATGTCTCGATAATATTAAATTCCTAGTAACTTTTATAAACAATTTAAAGTCTATTTTTGACTGAAATTATTATAGTAACTCAGTCTTCCTTACTGTTGAATGATAAAGTTGCCCTATCCTTTTACTTTTAACCTAATTGTATTTTTTTATTTAAAGAGTTTCCAGTAGAAAGCAGAGTTGGATCTTGTTTTTATTACCAAGTGTATCAATCTCTGTCTTTTATAATTATCAATTGACCTTAGCCATTTTCTTTGCTTTCTGTATTTGAATTACTGTCTTGAGTCACTCGATTTCAACCTGAAGAGTTTCCTTTACTATTTCTTCTAAAGCCAATCTAATAGCAGCAAAAGCTCTGTGTTTTTTTGTTTTGTTTTGTTTTGTTTGAGACACAGTCTCACTGTGTCGCCCAGGCTGAAGTGCAATGGCATGGTCTTGGCTCAGTGCAACCTCTGCCTCCTGGGTTCAAGCAATTCTCCTGCCTCAACCTCCTGAGTAACTGGGATTATAGGTGCCACCATCACACCTGACTAATTTTTATATTTTTAGTAGAGATGAGGTTTCACCATATTGACCGGGCTTGTCTTGAACTGCTGACCTTGTGATCCACCTGCCTTGGCCTCCCAAAGTGTTGGGATTACAGGCGTGAGCCACTGCACCTAGCAAAATCTGTTTGTTAAAATTTTTCTATTGATGTCCTTTTTGTCTTTATTTTTGAAAGACAGGTTTCTGCAGATAAGATACTTGATAGTCTTAACTTTCTTTGTTATAAATGTATTCCCAATGATTTCTAGACTCCATTGTTTTTCCTGCTAAGAAGTTAGGTGTGATTTTATTAGAGCTTCCTTATACTTGAAAAGTGATCTTTCTGTGCTGTTTTCGGGACATTTTCTTTGTCTTTAGCTTTCTATATTTTTACCATGCTGTGTCTGGGTGAGACAACCCTTTGGCTTTTCCTACTTAGCATTTTTTTAAATCTTCTTCGGTATATAAATTAATATTTTCATCATAATTTGAGGAGTTTTGCCTTATAATTCTTCATTTTTTTTTTTCTGCTTTTTATCTCTCTCTTGTCCTTTGTGCTTCTATGATGTGCATGTTGGTGTATTTCTCTGGAACTCTCTTCACTTATCTTCATTCGTTTCTCATGTCTTCTTTAGATTGTATAACCTACATTGATCGATTTATGGCTTTTGCTTAATATTTTATTTTATTTTATTTATTTTATTTTATTTTATTTTATTTTATTTTATTTTTTGAGACAGAGTCTTGCTCTGTTCCCAGACTGAAGTGGAGTGGCACTACGTCAGCTCACTGCAACCTCTGCCTCCCAGGTTCAAGCGATTCTCCTGCCTCAGCCTCCCAAGTAGCTGGGACTACAAGCGCACGCCAGCACACCCAGCTAATTTTTGTATTTTTAGTAGAGACAGGGTTTCACCATATTGGCCAGGATGGTCTCAATCTCTTGACCTCGTGACCTCGTGATCTGCTAGAGCCTCGGCCTCCCAAAGTGCTAGGATTACAGGCATGCGCCACCGTGCTCGGCCAATCTTTTGTTTTTTTATTGAATGATCAAATCTGCCAGTTGAGCCCCTCTAGCTAATTGTTAGCTACTATGTTTTTTAATTCCAGATTTTCTTTTCATTCCTTTTTATAATTTCAATTTTTCTCATTGATATAATCTATTTGATAAGATATTGTCACCATATCTTGCTTTTCCTTTTTAAACATAGTGTCATTTAGTTCTTTGAAAATTTACCATATCCATTTTGCTTTTGTCTGCTGAGTTGAGATTGGGGCCCCATTAAGGAGAGGTTTTGCTTTATTTCATAGGTATAGGTTGCTCTTTCATGTTTATTTGCATATCTAATAATATGTCATTAGAGATTGAATATTTTAGATAACATATTACAGTAATTACAGACACTGTTACCACTTCCCATCTTGCTCCTCATCTAGGGTTTGTTGTAGTTGCTATTGCCTGCTTCATTTATTTAGTGACTTGGGTAGAAAATTTTAGTTAAGTATATTTCCCAAGCAGGGTGTCCACTCTGATGCCATCTTCAGAGATCATAGCCTTGGATTTGCACACAGTCACTTTGAGATAATGTTAGGGTTCACAGGTCTGCTTTTGAAAGTATCCTGTGATATTTCTGCAAATCTATCTACCTCTGTTGGTATCACATGCAGCTATAGCTTTCACTAGCTGCCAACTGGCTTCTCTATTGTTTTTCACAGTGTCCTCAGATAGAAATTGTTCCACAGTCTGATCAAAATTTAGGTGCCTCTTCATGGGTCTTCTGTCATGCTAGTCTTTGAGGTTTGTTTTGACCCAATGAGGAACTTTTATTAGCAATCTCTTTCCCCAGTTCTCGGTTCTCTCTGGTAAACCTTTAATTTATATGAAGTTTATTTTGTTATCTTATGGAGCTATCAATCTACTCTCAATTTTTTTTTTTTGTTTTTTTTTGTTGTTGTTTGTTTTTTTTTTTTTTTTTTTTTTTTTTTTTTTTTTACCACCATTGTGTTCTAAACTGCAATTGGACTTGTTTTTCCTTAATTCTTTCCCAAATAACACCAGTTCCTTGGGGTTCCCCCTGCACAAACACTCTTTGCTACTTTTCCAGATCAAGACATAGATACAGTGACCCACTTCTCTTGGCCTGACACTTCTTCTTATAAGTGGTATCCTAGTAAAGGCACTAGCTTATGGTCTTTAGGGCTTACCTCTCCAAGCCTGTAACCTCAATCCTACTATGAGCCACAGAGGATCTATTTATGTCTTCATATACTCAGCCTGCCATGCCTAACATGAAACTGCCACCCTACAGCTGGGGCTAGGTGGAAGAAGAGAGTCCAAGCCTTTTCAGCTGTTCTTGCCTTAATGAGAACTTCTGCCAAATGAAGTGATGGTAAATATAAAAGGCTGATGGTTTGTTTCTTGGGGGAGATCTTTACCTCATGATTCACTGCTGGGAGAACAGTAAGTCCTGTGTTCTTGGATACACCCGCAAAGGTGGAAAATTCTGCATGCTGAACTTGTGAGCAGGAAGAGTGGGTCATGGTTCAGATGCCACAGATTCACTATTCTTAGCAAGATTTGATCAACTTGCTTGAATACATGCTCTTTTTATATTTGCTGTATTGCCTTAGGGTAATTTCTAGAGATTTATAAATGGTAAGCTTATACATTTACCATTTTCACTAGTTATGCTGTTTCCCTAGAGAATGTGTCTGCATTGATATATATATATATACCACTATTCTAAAAGTTATGAAACTCTCACAGAAATGCGTTGAAATATTTTACTTGCAAGGACATGTGTTGATTTTCAAACACAATATAAGACTAGATTTTCCACTTGTCTTTTATTTCTGCATCCATACATGGACAGCTGGTACTCTCAATTCTGCACCAGATGGAACGAAGGCTATTGGTACCTCTCTGGATAATGGTACCTATATTCCTGTGTTAACTCAACTTTCCTTTTTAGTACTTTGTGAAAAGATAACTATAATTTTAAAGAATCTTTCATTCCCCTCGGATAAAGTATGTAAATGGCCCCCAATGAATATTAAGAGTAAGTATACCATGATAGATTAGTTTCTGAAAAATGAAGAAAAGAATACTATTTCAGTGAGTGAGTCATTTTATCAAAATATTAAAGAATTGACTTTCTGGCACTATCTTCATTCTTTCTAGTATCCTCAAGGCAAATCTACATAAAACGATGTCTATTTAGCTTACTGAATCCTATGTATAAAATGTAATGACTTACTCTTTGTATCTCCAGCAGAGCTGAATCATAGGGTGAAATTTTGTGCTGTGTAAACCTAGAAGACATAAATCTAGTCACTTTACTGCACAGATTGGTAAACTGAGGTTCACAAAGACTAACTATTTTGCCCATGGTGACATAAATCGTTACTAACTGAAAATATGAGCTCATGAATCTGGGTTATGTTTTCTTCCCAATACATCACTCTGCTTTACCAAAAAATGTAGAACCACTTCTCTTTCCAAAGAACAAAATAATTCTCTTATTGTTGTCTTTTAGAAAACATATAGATGGCACTTGGTATAATTTGTGGGCTCCAGGGAGTTATCCATCAGTGAGCGAAGAGAACCATATAGCTTCATGTGATTACACATAGAATGATCAATAGCTACTGGTTACTTTTTTTTTTTTTCACTTTTATTGCCTTGAGTATTACTGAAGAAGTCAAAATGTTATAATTTATTAGAAGCAGAGAAGGGACACTTTATTCTGCATCTCTTGGTAGTTTCTGATGTTATACTATATTACTATGATAGGTGAGTTTGGGGGAAGTTTTAGAGGGAGCAAAATTAAGTGTCTAGATGACACTAATATTCTTTTTAGGGAATCCTGAGGTAAGAACTTGCCTATAGCTATATTTTTCTCATAGGTTTGTCTGAAAAGGCAGGAAGGCATAGCAGAGACTGTCCTAAAATAAGTAAGTTATATAATTTATTAAATTATTTATTGAAACCAATAATTCAGTAAATTTCCACCCTCTGTTTCCTTCTTTTGTCATTCTTAAAGAGTAAATCCTAATTTCTTATCAAAGTTAATATCTTAAAATAATTCAGTTCCACATCACTGCTGCAAACTTAAGTCATTCTCATATATGTATTTAGACTTTTATCCTTCTAGTAGCTTAACTTTCAGCATTTCTTCTACGTTTTTTATGGATCAATTATGTATTCCTAGCCTACAATGTATTCAGAATAAATTAACTTTACAAATAATTTCCATTACTCTATAATGTATTTATTGAGTAACATCCTTTTTGTAATAAGATGAGTACAGTGTATGCAAATATTCCTGGAAGTCAGTAGTGAATGTGAACCATATAAACATATAGCATGAACGCCAAACTCAAAGTGTCCTCCAGCCAAAGTCCCCTTATATGTATACATAAATTCTTGTGGCCATTGTAACACCATCTGATACAAGAGAAATGTGATTGTGAGAAAAAGGTGGACAGAAAGAAATAGTAATGTTAGCTAATGGCAGATAAATAGGTCATTTTGCAAAATTTATGAAAAATATATGCTCACGTGAGTACATTATTAATGCCCCATTGTGGGCCCATGTAAGAGAGCGATCTTGAAGGTTAATCTGTATTAGTTTTCTGGTAAAGGTTCTTCTGTTTCTATTAACTCCCAACACTTTGGGAGAAACATCTCTACTCATGTAACTCTTGAGGAACATCTCTACTCATCTGAACTCTTCCTATGAAGGATGAGATTACATTTACTCCAGGACTATGGCTTCTTCAATTATCTCTAATGTCACCACATTATTCTCTTTGTTTATAGGAATTGATCCTATTTGTAAAATACAAATATAATGTTGTATCACATTCTTTATTTATAATGTATCACATTCTTCATTTATTGTATTGCATTCTTCATTTATGTATGTATACTTTCCAAAGCCTTCTATTGTTATTTAAATAAATCTGAAGTCCTTATCATTGTTTACAAAGCTTTGTCTTATCACCACAACCAAATCCCCTCCAATATCCCAATCACACTACACTTATTTATGGTTCTTGAGAAACCTAGACATGTTATAATCTCCTGGGTTTTTATCTATTTTTAATCTACCCTTCTTGGAAACATTCCCTAGTTCTTCACAAAGCAATCTTCTACTTTCAGTTGATACCTATGCCTAAATGTTCTCCTAGACAGTTTCCTATAAGCACCCCACCACCATTAATCTCTACACAGTTCTTTTAAATAGTATTTGCCACAATTTGAAATTGTCTACATTATAGGTATAATAGGTATTTATAATATTTTTTTTTATGTAAAAGCAAGGCATTCTCTCTTATTAACCACTGTTTCCTCAGTATCTACATGAGTGCCTACAATTCCAGTGATTTTGGATGAATAAATGAGTAAATAATTATGGATATTTAGAAGATGGAGACAAGTTATTCACCCGAACAAAATGTGCAGGGTAAGTTTAGAAGACATTGCAAAGAGAAGGAAACAAAAGACTACGAATTGTAAGTAGTTTACATCGTGAAATAGGTGTGTCACATTTACCATTTTTCCACAATTCAAGCATACTTCGGAGATACTGTGGATTTGGTTTCAGACTGTCACAATAAGTAAGTCATACAAATTTTCAGATTTTCTAGTGCATATAGAATTGTGTTTACACTATATTGTTGTCTGTGAAGCATGTAATAGAATTATATCTTTAAAAAGTACATATCTTAATTTAAAAACAATTAAAAATGCTATTATCTTAGCTTTAAGCAAGTTGCAATATTTTTGCTATTGCAGGGCCTTACTTCAATGTTAATTCCTGGTAAATGATCAATGCGTTTGTTGCTGAAGGCTGTGGTGGCTTTGGCAATTTTTTACCATCAGACAATGAAGTTGCTGCACCGTTGACACTTCCTTTTACAAGAGGTTGCCCTGTGGTACTTAGTGCTGGTTGATAGCATTTTACCTACAGTAGAACTTCTTTTAAAATTGGAATCAATCCTCTCAAACCCTGCTGTTGCTCTATTATAGTGATGATGTGATTACACATAGAGTGATCAATAGCTACTGGTTACTTTTTTTTTCACTTTTATTGCCTTGAGTATTACTGAAGAAGTCAAAATCTTATAATTTATTAGGAGTAGAGAAGGGACACTGTATTCTGCATCTCTTGGTAGTTTCTGATGTTATACTATAGTACCATGATAGGTGAGTTTGGGGGAAGTTTTAGAGGGAGCAAAATTAAGTGCCTAGATGACACTAATATTCTCTTTAGGGAATCCTGAGATAAGAACATTTTATGTGTATGTAACATTATAAATCTTTTGTTTTCATTTCGACAACATTCACAGCATCTTCACCAGAAGTAGATTCCATCTCAAGAAGCCACTTCTTTTACTCGTCCAGAGGAAGCAACTCCTCATCCATTCAAATATTATGAAAGATTGCTGAAATCCAGTCACATCTTCAGACTTCACTTTTAATTTTTGTTCTCTTGCTATTTCCACCACATCTGCAGTTACTTCATCCACTGAGGTCTTGAACCCTTCAAAGTCATCCATGAAGATTCAAATCAATTTCTTCCAAGTTCCTGTTAATATTGATATGTTGGCTTACTCCTATGAACCTTGAGTGTTCTTAGTGAATGTAGAACAGTGAACTCTTTCCAAGAGATTTTTAATTTACTTTGCCAATATCTATTGGATAAATTCTTATTTATGGTAGCTATAGTCTTATGAATTATATTTCTTAATGATAAAATTTGAAAGTCAAAATTACTCCTTGATCCTTGGGCTGCAAAATGAATGTTGTGTGAGCAGGCATAAAAATAGCATTAATCTCATTGCGCATGTCCATCAGAGCTTCTGGAAAAATAGGCACATGGTCATTGAGCAGTAATATTTTGAAAGAAATATTTTTCTGTACAACAGGTCTCAAGAGTGGGCTTAAAATATTCAGTAAACCATGCTGTAAACAGAGGAGTTGCCATCTAAGCTTTGTTCCTCCATTTGTGGAGCACAAGAAGAGTAGACTTAGCATCATTCTGAAAGGCTCTATGATTTTCAGAATGTTCAGAATGATAAATGAGTGTTGGCTTTAGTCACCAACTGTAATCACCCCTAATAAGAGAGTCAGCTTGTGGTTTGAAACTCTCATTCTTCTTGAATCTAAAATGTTGACTTTTTTCTGGATGTAACACTCCTGACAGCCAGATATGTCTTGTTATAAATAGAAGATTTTAGGGTCAGTTCTTGTGGTTCTGGAGACAGAAACATTGGATAAAGTCATCAAGATAGTAAATAACAACCCACATGGAAATGCAACTGACATCTTCACCAATAGAGCCATAACTTGAAAATATTCCCACTCACATGGTGGAAGTCAGACAAGTTTGTGGACAAACTTTTAGAAGATTCTTAAAGTCATTCTTAAAGTCTTCAGTGGAGACAGTAAACAACGATAAGCACTGCAATTTATTTAAAGATTGTCCCTCTAATCTTTCACAGTGCCCCATTTCTGCCTCAGTAATAAAAGGTCGGGGTGGAAAATTGGGTACAAGGTGGGTATTTAAAATTGGTCTCTGATGCTATTGTAGTTCCAAATGAAATGCTTCTGTCTTTGAGTCCTTTGCATAATATTTGATGTGGATTTATTCTGCTGTAAGCAGAAGTGAATGCCACTAATACAGTGCTTTTGCAAATGTTCTCATTTACCAGCTTCTAATCTTCCCTCAAGGGAGACACTAATTTATGTGGCAAACAGGTAACTTCTGAGTTAACTTTCTTTCTTTTAAGATACTTTCTTGAACATAATCGGAAGTAAGAATTCTACAAGGAAATGCCTGCTCACAGCTTCTGTGGAGTTACCTGCTGTTCATCTGTGGTTCTCAGAAGATTTCTGTGCCAGACACTTGTAATTTTTTTTTTTTTTTTCAGAATATTAGGAAACATCATTTCACTAAACGGTCTGATAGAGGATTGCCAGGTGATGAAAGTCTGGTCTTGAAGCTTACTTTCATTCCCCATTTTTTTTTTCTCTACCATCAGAGACAATACAGTCTGGAACTAGAGGCCTAGAAATCTGGCCAAATTTCCTAAAAACAAAACCATTTATTTTTGCAAAGAGAAATAGCATTACTTTCTCATTCTGCTCCCAGATCAAATCTCCGATATTCATATTTCCTTCAATACTTGTCAATTTCTGTCTCTGTAAGAGCCTGTTTTACTATTGATGCTGGGCTCTCTGTCATCAATTGTCATGATTTGGCGATATTCCATTCTTCCTGTAAGTGCTGCTCTCAATTGTAATTGAAAGCCCCTTGTGCTTTCAATTCAAATGCTTCCTGATAAATAGGATCTGTTATTTCACTTGATGTAGGGCATTTAAAAAAGAACTGTCCAGTTCTGTTCTCTCACCTAGTATGTTCTTGGCCAGCTTCTTCACTCAATTCATTTTTCTTTTGTTCACCTGACTTTGCTACTGCTTGTCAATTTATACGTAACCTGATTGGTTCTCTATCATTGCTGTTGCTGCAGTTTTAACGCTTCAGTCTCAAACTCTGGTCATATAACTTAGAGCAGTCTCCAACCTCACTACCTTCTTCTGAAGTATTTGGATTTGTGTTTTCTACTGGGTAAGCTGCACAATCTTTTCCTTAACCAAGAGCTCAATAATCTCCTTTTGTTGTAAAAGGATTTGATGCTATTGCAACCTCTGAGAGTGTTTTTGTAGAGCATAAACTTCTTTCAGGTGGTATGCAAGAGCATTCTGGAGATAACTTCTCTCTTTAAACACATTCTTTCCATCATTGTTCAATTGCTCGACAACTTCATGATGGACTCTCATCGTCAGAACTGTCTTTTTTCAGCCTTTTGTTCTGGTAGATGATTTTCTTCAAAGACCATGCCTTCCCAGGTCCTAACAGTCTCCTTATGTTTCTATTAATTGTTCTTTAAATTCTTCTTTAGAACATCTCATTCTTTATTGTTTTCAGCTCTGTCTGAATAAGGCTAATCCCTTTGGATTTTTTAATGGAACTATTTCTCCAGCTTAGTTATTTGCACAGTGTACTTTTTTTTATAGTTTTCCTTTCTCCTCCTGGGATTTTTCCTTTATTTCAGTCTATTGCTTTTTTCAGGTTTTCAATTTTTTCTGGCCCTTGTCTTTGCTCTTGCTTTTCCTTTTGTCCTTTCCCTTTGACAGCCATCGTGGCTTATCCAGTGGCCTGTTGTCCTTGACCAGCCACTGACACTCAGGCTGGCTTTTTCTCTAAGAAAGGCAACATGTAAAGTGAGCAAATATTCCCTCTGGGTCATTCCTATGCATGAAGAGGGCCTCCGAACCTGACATGGCTGGAGCACAGGAGTAGAGCAGAACACACAAGTGCAGTGTATGTGCAGTGAGTATGCAAGTGGGACAGGTGCCTGACCCTGCCTAGGATAGGTCACACTGGTTGGGGAGTCCTGCTTATCCTTTGAGCTTTGAAACCAGGCATTGACTTCTCCTCTCTAGCTATTTAAGTCCTAGATGGCATCTTCTTTCAATAGAAGGCTATTTTATCTCCATGGAAAATCTGTTGTTTATTGTAGACACCTTCTTCAATGATCTCAGTTGAATCTCTGGATAACATGTTACAGCTTCTACATCAGCACTTACTGCTTCTTCTTGCACTTTTATTTTGTGAAGACACCTTTTTTTCCTTAAGCCTCAAGAACCAATCTCTGCTAGCTGCAAAGGTCTCTGGATTCCTCACCTTTCTCAGCCTTTTGATAATTGAAGAGAGTTAGGGCCTTGTGCTGTATCAAACTTTGGCTTAAGGGAATATTAAGGACGGTTTGATAGTCTATCCACACTACTAAAACTTTCCCCATGTCAGCAATAAGGTTGTTTTGCTCTCTTAACATGTGTGTCTTCACTGAAGGAGCACTTTACTTCAAAAACTTTTTCTCTTATTCAAAATTTGGTTAACTATTTGGTGTAAGAGGCCTAGTTTTCATCCTATGTCAGCTTTCTTTATTTAATAATTGCAATTTTTATTTAGATATGAGGGTACTTGTGCTTGTTTTTTACATGGGTATATTATGTGATGCTGAGGTTTACATATCAAGTTCTTGAATGCATGAACTATGACGTTTTTAATCTTTGTCAACCCAGTGTTCATCATAGTGCATGACATATGATAGGTATTCAATAAATCTTGGTTAAATTAATGGGATTTTATTTTATTTTATTATTATTTCAATAGTTTTGAGGGAACAGGTAGTGTTTAGTTACATGAATAAGTTGTTTATGTGTGATTTCTGAGATTTTAGTGCACCTATTACCCAAGCAGTGCACACTGCACCCAATGCATAGTCTTTTATCCTTCACCACACTCTCAACCTTCCCAAGTTCTCAGAGTCTGTATATCATTCTTATGCCTTTACATCCAAATATCTTAGCTCCCAGTTCCAAGTGAGAACAAATGATGTTTGGTTCTCAATTCCTGAGTTACTTTACTTAGAAAAATGGTCTCCAACTCCATCCAGGTTGCTGCGAATGCCATTATTTCATTTCTTTTTTTGGCTGAGTAGTATTTTATGGTATTTATATATCACAATTTCTTTATCCACTCACTGGTTGATGGGCATTTAGGCTGGTTCCATATTTTTGCAATTGTGAATTGTGCTGCTATAAACATGTGTGTTCAAGTGTCTTTTTTATATAGTGACATGTTTTCCTCTGGGTAGACATTCAGTAGTGGGATTGCTGGGTCAACTGGTAGTTCTACTTTTAATTCTTTAAGGAATCTCCACACTGTTTTCCATAGTGGTTGTACAAGTTTACATTTACACCAACAATGTAAGAATGTTTCCTTTTCACCACATCCATGCCAATATATATTATTCTTTGATTTTTAAATTATAGCCATTCTTGTAGGAGTAAGGTGGTATCACATTGTGGTTTGGATTTTCACTTTTCTTGATAATGATGTTGAGCATTTTTTCATGTTTCTTGACCATTTGTATATCTTCTTTTGAGAATTGTTATTCATGTCTTTAACACACTTTTTGATGGGATTTTTTTTTTTTCTGATTTGAATCCCTTGTAGAATCTAGATACTAATCTATGTATTAATGCAAATACATAATTTGCAAATCTTTTATCTCACTCTGTGGGTTGTCTGTTCATTCTGCTGATTATTTCTTTAGCTGTGCATCAGCTTTTCGGTTTAATTAAGTCCCAACTATTTATCTCAGTTTTTGTTAACTTTGCTTTTGGGTTCTCGGTCATAACCTCTTTGCCTATGCCAATGTCTAGCAGAGTTTTTCTGATGTTATCTTCTATCTTCTATAATGTGAGAGATGAGGATCCAGTTTCATTATTCTATGTGTGACTTGCCAATTATCCCAGCACCCTTTGTTGAATAGGGTGTCTTTTCTACACTTTATATTTTTGTTTGCTTTGTTGAAGATCAGTTGGCTATAAGTATTTGGCTTTATTTCTGGGTTCTCTATCCAATTCCATTGGTGTACCTGCTTATTTTTATACCAATACCATACTGTTTTAGTAACTATAGACTTGTAGTATAGTTTGAAGTTGGATAACGTGATGCTTTCTTATTTGTTCTTTTTGCTTAGTCTTTCTTTGGCTATCCGCAGTCTTTTTTGGTCCCATCTAAATTGTAGGATTGTTTATTTCTAGTTCTGTGAAAAATGAGAATGGTATTTTGATGAGGGTTGAATTTATAGATTGCTTTTAGCAGTATTGTCATTTTCACAGTATTGAGTCCGTCTACCCATCCATGAGCATAAGTGTTTCCATTTGTTTGTGTCATCTATGATTACTTTCAGCAGTGTTTTATAACTTTCCTCATAGATCTTTGACTTCTTCGGTTAGATATATTCCTAAATATTTTATTTTTTATTTTTTGCAGGTGTTATAAAAGGGTTTGAGTTCTTGATTTGATTCTCAGCTTGGTTGCTGCTAGTGCATATCAGTGCTACCAATTTCTATACATTGATTTTGTATCCTAAAACTTAACTGAATTCATTTATCAGATCTAGGAGCTTTTGGATGAGCTTTTAGGGTTCTATAAGTATAGTATCATATCTTTGATGAACAGCCACAATTTGACTCCTCTTTAATGATTTGGATGCCCTTCATCTGTTTTCTCTTTTCTGATTGCTCTGGTTAGGGCATCCAGTAATGTGTTAAACAGAAATGGTAAAAATAGGCATCCTGTCTTCTTCCAGTTCTCAGGGAAAATGGTTTCAACTTTTCCTCGTTCAATATAATGTTGGTTGCTTTTTGTCATAGATGGATTTTATTACTTTAAGCCATGCCCCTTTTATGATGATTTTCCTGAGGATTTTAATCATAAAGTGCTGCTGAATTTCATCAAAGGTTTTTTTGTTTTGTTTTGTTTTGTGTTGTTTTTTTCTGCATCTACTGAGATGATCATATAATTTTTATTTTTACTTTTGTTCCTGTGGTGTATCACATTTATTGACTTATGTATGTTAAAATAACCCTGCATTCCTGGTATGAAACCCACTTGATCATGGTGTATTATCTTTTCGATATGCTGTTGGATTTGGTTAACTATTTTTTGAGGATTTTGTAGTATTCATTTTTTTTATGTCCTTTCCTAGTTTTGAAATTAGGGTGATACTGGCTTCATAGAATGATTTAGGGAGGATCTCCTCTTTCTCTATCTTTTGGAATAGTTTCAGTAGGATTGGTACAAATTTTTCTTTGAATGTCTGATAGAATTTAGCCGTGAATCCACCTGGTCTTGGACTTTTATTTTCTGACAATTTCTTTTATTACTGTTTCAGTCTTGCTACTTTTTATTGGGTCTGTACAGAGTTTCTGTTTCTTCCTGATTTAATATAGGAGGATTGTGTATTTCTAGGAATTTATCTGTCTCCTCTAGCTTTTCCATTTTGTGTGTGTAAAAGTGTTCATAGTAGCCTTGAATGATCTTTTGTATTTCTGTGGTATTGGTTGTAATATCTTCAATTTTGTTTCTAATTGAGTGTATTTGGATTTTTGTCTTCTTTTCTTGGTTAATCTCACTAATGATCAGTTGATTTTGTTTATGTTTTTAAAGAACCAGCTTTTCATATCATCTATCATTTGATTTTTGTTGTTGTTGTTTCAATTTTCTTTCATCTTATTCTGATTTTTGTTATTTCTTTCCTTCTGCTGGCTTTTGGTTTTGTTTGTTCTTGTTTCTCTAGTTCCTTGAAGTATGAGCTTAGGTTGGCTATTTGTGCTCCTTCAGACTTTCTGATGTAGACATTTATTGATGTGAGATTTTCTCTAACACTGCTTTTGCTGTGTTCCAGAGGTTTTGAAAAATTGTGTCACTATTATCATTAACTTCAAATAATTTTTTATTTCCATGATGATTTCATTGTTCACACAAAAATCACTCAGGAACAGATTATTTATTTTATATGTATTCATATAGTTTTGAGGATTGCTTTTGGAGTTAATTTTCAATTTTATTCCATTGTGGTCTAAGAGAGTACTTGATATAATTTCAATTTTCTTAAATTTATTGAGACTTGTCTTGTGGCCTATCATATGATCTATCTTGGAGAATGTACCATGTGCTGGAAAAAAAAAAAAAAAAAAAAAAAAACAAAGAAAGAATGCATGCTCTGCATACTCTGCAATAGTTGGAGAGAATATTCTGTACATATCTGTTAAGTCCATTTATTCTAGGGTATCGTTTAAGTACATTGTTACTTTGTTGACTTTCTGTCTTGATGACCTGTCTAATACTGTCAGCAGAATATTGAAGTCCCCCACTATTTTTGTGTTGCTGTCTGTCTTATTTCTGAGATCTAGTAGTAATTATTTCATAAATTTAGGAGCTCCAGTGTTAGGTGCATAGATATTTAGGATTGTGATATTTTTCTGTTGGACTGATCCTTGTATCATTATATAATGTCCCTTGTGTCTTTTTAAACTGTTGTTGCTTTAACATCTGCTTTGTCTGATGTAAGAATAGCTATTCCTGCTTGCTTTTGGTGTCCATTTGCATGGCATATCTTTTTTCACCCCTTTACCTTAAGTTTATATGAGTCCTTCTGTGTTAGGTGAATCTCTTGAAGACAGCAGATACTTGATTGGTGAAGTTTTATCCATTCTGCCATTCTGTATCTTTTAATTGAAGTATTTAAGTCATTTACATTCAACATTAGTATTGCAATATGAGGTGCTTTTCTATTCATCATGCTAGTTGTTGCCTAAATACCTTGGCTTTTTTTTTCTTTTTTTAATTGTGTTACTGTTTTGTAGGTCCTGTGAGATGTATGTTTTAATGTGGTTTCATTTTGATGTATTTTTGAGGTTTTGCTTCAAGATTTAGAACTCCTTTTAGCATTACTTGTAGTGCTGGTTTGGTAGTGGTGAATTCTGTCATCATTTCTTGGTCTGAAAAAAGATTTTATCTCTCAATGTCTAAAGCTTAGTTTCACTGGATACAAAATTCTTCGCTGATGATTTTTTTTTGTTTGTTTAAGGAGGCTAAAGATAGGACCCCAAATCCTTTCTGGCTTGCAAGGTTACTGCTGAGAAATCTGCTTTTAATATGACAGGTTTTTCCTTATGGGTTACCTGGTGCTTTTTTTTTTTCTCTCAGTTCTTAAGATTCCTTCCTTTATCTTGACTTTATATAGCCTGATGACCATGTGCATTGGTGATGATGTTTTAACAATGAATTTTGTAGTAACTCTTTGAGCTTCTTGTATTTGGATATCTAGATCTATAGCAAGACCAGAGAAGTTTTCCTCAATTATTTCCTCAATTAGGTTTTCCAAACTTTTAGAATTATTTTATTCCTCGGGAACACCTACTATTCTTATGTCTGCTTGTTTAGTATAATCCCAAATTTATTGGAGGTTTTGTTCATTTTTAAAATTTATTTTCTTTTTCTTTGTGGAAATGGGTTAATTCCAAAGACTTGTCTTTAATACCTGAAGTTCTTTCTTCTACTTGTTTGATTCTATTGAAACTTTTCAGTGTATTTTGCATTTCTCTGACTATGTCTTTCTTTTCCAGAAGTTGTGTCTGTCTTTTCTTTATAATGTCTGTTTTTCTGGAGACTTTTTCATCCAAATCCTGTATTGTTTTTAAAATGTCTTAAGTTGTCTTTTACCTTTTTCTGGTGCCTCCCTGAGTAGCTTAATAATCAACCTTCTAAATTGTTTATCTGGCAATTCGGAGATTTCTTCTTGGTTTGAATCCATTACTGGAGAGCTGGTGTGATCTTTGGGAATCCTTGTTTTGTCATTTTACCAGAATTGCTTTTCTGGTTCCTTCTAATTTGGGTAGATTTTTTCAGGGGAAAGATCTGGAACTCAAGGACTGCTGTTCAGATTCTATTATCCCACAGGGTGATCTCTTGATACGGTACTCTCCACCTTCCCTTAGTGATGAGGCTTCCTGAGAGCTAGACTCCAGTAATTGTGTATTGGCCTATTTTCACACTGCTGATAAAGACATACCCAAGATTGGGCAATTTACAAAAGAAAGAGATTTAATTGAACTCATAGCTCCACGTGGTTGGAGATGCCTCACAATCATGACAGAAGGCAAGGAGGAGCAAGTCACATCTTACCAGGATGATGGCAGGCAAAGACATAACTTGTGCAGAGAAACTCCCATTTTTTAAAACCATAAGATCTTGTGAGACTCATTCACTATCACAATAACAATGCAGGAAAGACCCGCAACTATAGTTCAGCCACCTCCCACTGGGTTCCTCCCATGGCAGGTGGGAATTGTGGGAGTTACAATTCAAGATGAGATTTGCATGGGAACACAGCCAAACCAGATCCAATTGTTATTGTTCTTCTGGGTCTAGCCACCCAGCAGGATTACTGGGCTCCAGGGTGGTTCTGAGGAATGTCAGTAAAGATTCTTGGGATGTGATCCATCTTCAGGTCTCCAAGCTGTGGATACCAGCACCTACTCTGGTGGAGGTGGCAGGGGAGTGAAGTGAATTCTGTGGGAGTCCTTGTTTATAATTTTGTTTAGTGTGCTGGTTTCCCTAAATACCGATTATGCTAATAATGAATTTGTCAAGTGGACAGACTTGGGACCCTTGGTTAACCAGAGTGTTGCAGGTGGTGGAAGTAGCTGTTATTTTCTTCTTGGAACAGGGCTGTTCTGTTACAAGTTGCTGTTATGGCTTCAGTTGTTTGGCCTCCAGCCAATAAGTTGTACTTTCAAGAGAATGTAAGTTGCAGTAGTAGAAAAGGGATAGAATCTTGCCCTACATTGGCCAGGATAAGTTTTCAGGTTACTCAGGCAATGGCCAGGGCCATAGAGCTCCCAAGAATTTATGTCTTTTGTCTTTGGCTGCCAGGGCTGGTAGAAAAAAACCATTAGGTGAGGGCAGGGTGGGGTGGATCTGAGCTCAGACTCTTCTTGGGCGGGACTTGCTGCAGCCTCTGTGGGGGATGGGGGTGTGGTTATCAGGCCAATGGAGTTATATGTCCCCAGGGAGATTATGGTTGCCTCTGCTGAGTCATATAGGATACTTGAGAAACTGGGGAAAGCTGGCAGTGACAGGCCTCACCCAGCTCCCAGATGTCCAGCAAGTCCAGTCTCACTCTTGCTGTGTCCTGCCAACCACACTGAGTTAATATCCAGGCAGCCACAAAGGAGGGTTGAAACCTTGCCCAAAGCTACGAAATTCTCTACTGAGAAAGCAAGCAGGGCTCCAGCCTTGTCTCTCTCCCCATCTCCCTGCACCTTCAGCTGTGGCTTCTATGCTCCTATCTGCACTTTCTTTTTACCCTTTTGGATTCTGTTCAGGAAAATTTATGCTCAACGGACATTATTACATAGTTCAGCTAGGAGCTTTTTTCACCATGTGGCCCCTCCCCAGTTTTTCTGGCTGCCTTCCATTCCAGAAGGACTTCTGTGAAATAAGGCCAGAAATGGCTTCCCTGGGTTCTAGCTGGGGACTGGGAGTGACCACAAGGCTCTTCCCACTGCTTGTTCTACTTTTATATTTCACTTTACTCCCTAAACCCATTTCAGCTCTAGGTAATGTTAAATCCTTCTCCTTTGATCTGGATTTGCAGGTTCCCCAGTGGGGATGTTTTTAGAGGCTAACTTTTTCCCCTCTCACACTTCGAAAATTCACAGTTTTTTGGTTGTCATGTAGCATTTGCAGCAGCAAACTGCTTCTTTCAAAGCGTCTGTTAATTCTTTCAATTTTCCTGGTATGTTCCTGCAGTGGTTCTTAGAGCAAAAGTTCACAATGTGAGTCTCCAGATGTTGCTCTGTCCATCCAAGTGGGAGTTGCACATTAGTGCTGTCTCCCTTCTGCCATTTTCTCCAGAACATCCTGTGTCAGCTTTCAGTATGCCTTCTTGAAAGAGTTTAATTATGTCCAGCTTTTGATTTAAAGTGAGAGACATGAAATTTTTTTTCACTTGAAGATTTAGAAGTCAATGTAGAGTTATTAATTGGCCTAATTTCTATATTGTTGTGTCTCAGGGAATAGGAGGTGCCTGATAAGAGGGAGAGAGATGGAACAGTGGCCAGTGAGTAGAGCAGTAAGAACACACACATTTACCTGTTAAGTTTGCCATCTTATATGGGGTGATTTGTGGTGCTTCAAAATCATTACAATAGTAACATCAAAGATCACTGATCATAGATCACCATGAAGATGTAATAATAAAGAAACAGTTTGAAATATTGCAAGAATTACCAAAGTTTGGCACAGAAGCAAAAAGTGAGCATATATTGTTGGAAAAATGGCACTGATACACTGGCTTAAGGCAGGGTTGCCAGAAACTTTCAATTTGAAAATTGGCTTTGAATTTTTTATGCAAAGCATAATAAAACAAAGCACAATAAAATAAGGCAAGCCTGTACTAAAACTTTTCTTGCAAGTTCAGAATAAACTAAGTAAATCCATCAGCAAAATATAAAAATTAATTTGTGTTTCTTTGTTGTTAAATTTTAAACCATATGCATAAAATTAAAAGGGATGTAATAGAAAGTGAGGTTAAAAACTGTGAAATAAATTCAATGAGTTTGAACTTTAAAAACCCATATGTTATTGACTTAATTGTGATCACCCCTAACATTTTTATGTTGAAGGTCTAACTTCTGGTACCTCAGAATGTGACTGGTTTTGGAGACAGGGCCTTTAAAGAGTGTGGCTATTAGGATAAGGCTTTAATCTAGCAGGACTGGTATCCTTTGAAGAAGAGGAAGAGACACCTGGGATTTGAGTGCACGAAAGATAGACCACCTGAGGACCCAGAAAAGGTGGTTGCTTGCCATCTGAAAGCAAATGAGGAAGAGAGAAGCCTTTGAAGAGACCAAACCCACTAGCACCTTGAACTTGGATTTCCAGCCTTCAAAACCATGATAAAATAAGTGTTGTTGCTTAAGCCAGCCAGTCTATAGTATTACAGCAGCTCTAGCAAATTAATACTTCATATGAAGTTTTAAGATAATGTGAATTAATATCAGAGAATCCCATTGCATTTGTTCTCTTTGAAATGGATAAAATAACATCATTAGAATTTGTTAAAATTTTATTTTATTTTGATAAAATAAAAAGATTTAATTAAAAAAATCTTTTTAAAGAAGTTTTATATACTTGAACTTTGTAAAGATAATAATACATGCAGTCAGGAAAGGGAAAAATCTGAGAAGAATGATTACATGATATTAAAATGTATGTTATTTTCAGCTAAGTGCAATTTGAAATAAGCAAAAAGTAAAGTTTGTAAAGATTAAGACTTAAAAAATTTGTTGTTAGTGGTGTTGGTTGCTTGTTTGTTTTTCACAAAGTATGAAGTTTTTATTGTTTTTAGTATTTTCTTTATACAAAAAAAAAATCAACCAATGATTACATTATGTCTATTAGGTCTTATTTAATATTTCCTCTGACCATCAGAAACTGATGATGAAAAGACTCCATTTTTGCCTTCCACAGATAAAAAACTATAAATTTAGAAAAATCTAAAGAAATCACACAATAATTATCCAATAATCTTTTTATTACACCTTGAAATACCAGGTTGGAATATCAACTTATTATAATATCAAATTGTCACAATATTAAAATGGTACTCTTCTTATACTTCTCATTTATAAAAGTCAATCATTTTTCAGGTTAATCTGCAAATTCTCATATATAATAATGTCACTGCATGTGAAGATCTTTTATGGGTTTATTATTCTCCTTTAATTCTATATACATTTTAAAAAGAATTTTTATATAGCAATTTTATACAAATTTTAAAAACTATCAGTTCATGTAAGCATATATCACAGAAAAAAATGGTATTGATTGAATTCTGCTAAATCTGTATATCAACTTGTAGAAAAGTCATTTATGTAATATTTCAATCCATGAATGTGAAAATGCATATTTATCATTTATTTTGTTTTTGATGTGTGATAAAATTTATAATTTACCTATATACATATATAGTTTTTCATAGATTTTGTTAGATTTATTCAGAGAGACTTGATATTTTTGAAAAATATGTATAAATGGAATAACGCTATATAAGGGTCCTACGCAGAGGATATGAATGACTTAACTTCAAGGATGCTCTTTCCAATAGCTTTCTGAAAGGTGAACCTGGGAGATTTGCAGAACAATGACTCTGAAAAAAAAATGTTATGTTGTTAAAAATATACAGTGTCTATATGTTACTGCTGGTTTATAGAAATGCCCTTGATTTTTAACAATTTTGCTAAAATACATGTAATATATAATTTAAAATCTTAACTATTTTAAGTGTATAGTTCAGTTGTTTTAAGTACATCTATACATTGCAAAACCAATCATCAGAATTATTATATTTTCATCTTGAAATACTGAAACTCTACACCCATTAAACAACAACTCTACTTTATAACCTATTCCCTTAGCACCTAGCAACCACTAATCTACTTTCTGTCTCTATAAATTTGACTGATTTAGTCATTTCATATAAATTAAATTATTAAATATTTGCCTTTTCACAACTGGATTATTTTACTTAACATAATGTCCACCAAGTTTATCTATGTAAACTCTAATCCTAACCCTAGCATATATGCAAGTTTCTTCTATTTATTTATTTATTTATTTATTTATTTATTTAGAGATGGAGTCTTGCTCTGTTGCCCAGGCTGGCGTGCAGTGGTGCCATCCTGGCTCACCGCAACCTCTCACTCCCAGGTTCAAGCAATTCTCCTGCCTCAGCTTCCTGAGTAGCTGAGACTACAGGCACCTGCCACCACCCACTAGGCTAATTTTTGTATTTTTTAGTAGAGATGGGGTTTCGCCATGTTGACCAGGCTGGTTTTGAACTCCTGACCTCAGGTAATCTGCCTGCCTTGGCCTCCCAAAGTGCTGAGATTACAGGCATGCACAACTGCACCCAGCCAATTTCCTTCTTTTTAAAAGCTGAATAATATTCCATTGTATGTCTATACCACATTTTGTTTATGCTTCTACCTTTTGACTATTGTGAATAATGCTGCTGTGTCAACGCATGTATACATATGTCTTTGAGATATTGCCATCAATCCTTTTGGATATATACCCAAAAGTTGAATTACTGAGTTTTGTTAATTTGTACTTGATTTTTCTTTTTTAATTTGTATACAACAAATTGCTGAATTATCCTCTAAATTATAATAATTTGATATAGAAGATTCTTTTGAATATTCTTGTTATACAATTATATCATTTGAAAGTACAATATTTTTATCCTACTTTCCAATTAACATAGTTTTATTCCATACATTAATAAGCTGGCTAAGACATCTAGTACAATATTCAATAAAACTCAGTTTCTAGAATATCTTATTTCTGTTTTCAACATCTCAAAGCTTTCAAAGTAGTAACATAGTGTTTTTGTACATATCTTTGATAGCTTAGGAAAGTTAGCTTCTATTCTTAAATTTGCTAACTTTACTGTAAAGGGTATTCATTTTTATTAAAAGTTATTTTTCTACATCTACTATAATTAGTATATGATGTGTTCCTTTAATTTGAAAATATGACAAATTTTAGTAATTTACTTTTGTATTTTAAGCCAAACTTGCATTTTTATAAAAACTGAACTTGGAAATGATATACCTTTGATTCTGTGTACAGAATCCAGATTGGCCACTAATTGCCTTTAACTTACTTTCTTTGTTGAAATTATCAATCTTCTGTGCTACGCTTAATAAGAACAAGTAATATGAGTTTTTATTTATTTCCAATGAGTATCTTCTTCTCTCCCCCCCCCCCCCATTCTGCTCTCTCCCCCTTTTCATTTGGCTAAGATTCCAGTGCAGTACTGAATAGGAGTAATAAGAGAGGTCATCTTTGCCTTGTTTCTGATCTTATAGTGAAAATTTCCAGTTATTCATCATTAAGCATTATGTTAGCACCTTTCCAGTCAAGTATATTCCCTTCTAATTATTGTTTAGTCAGATATTTTCTCATGAAGAGCTATTATTATTTGTAATATGCTGAATTCTTTTTCTGCATCAATTGATACAATCTTTTTTCTTCTTTAGATTTCGCATATGCCAAAATAAATCCATTGATTTTCAATTATTTCACCAGACTTACATCCTCAGAATAAACAATTGGACGTGGTTTATTGCGTATCTTATATATTTTTGGATTATATTTTCTAATATATTGTAAAATTTTGCTAATATGGTCATAAGTTCAGCAAAGTAGCAGGATATAAAATCAACATACAAAAATCAGTCGCATTTCTGTATGCCAATAACGACATATTCTTCAAATATAACAAATACTCAGGAATCAAAGGAAGTAAAACACTTATACTCTGAAAACTATAAAATGGTAATTAAAAAGTTAAGGAAGATACAATAAATGGAAAGCTATTTTGTGTTCATGGATTGAAAGATTTAATATAGTTAAAATATTCATTCCACCCAAAGCACTTTACATATTCAATGAAATTTTTATTAAAATTCCAATGGCCTTTTCACATAACAGAAAAGAAAATTAAAATTTTATATAGAAGTTCAATAGACCCCAGGTAGGGAAAACAATCTTGAGAAAAAGACAAACTCATCACACTTCCTGATTTCAAATTATATTACACAGTTATAATTAAAACCCATTATGATACTTTAATTAAATAGACACATAGACCAATGGAACAGAATAGAGATCCCCAAAATAAATCCAAGCATGTATGGTCAACTAATGTTCTACAAAGCCATCAAAAGACACAATGAGGAAAGTATTGTCTTGTTAATAAATGGTGTTAGAGCAACTGGATATCAACATGCAAAAGAATGAAGCTGGACTCTTTTCTTATACCATATACAAACATTAACTTAAAGTTGGTTAAATGCCTGCACTTAAAGATTTAAAACTGTAAAACTCTCAAAGGAAAAAACAGAAGAAAAGATCCTTGCCATTGGCTTTGGTAATAATTTTTTTGATATGTCACCAAAAGTTCAAACAACAAAAGCAAATATAATTAAATGCAACAACATTAAACTATAAAGGTTCTGCACAACAAAGAAAACAATGAATAGAAGGAAAGACAGTCTATTGATGGGGAGAAACTATTTGAAAATCATATGTCTGATAAAAATATTTTACTTTCAAATGATATAATCGTATAACAAGAATATTCAAAAGAATGGAAAATGTCTGTTCAGGTTTTTGTCCACTTGCAGTCAGGTTTTTTTCTTTTAATTACTATTAAACTGTTCGAGTATGTTACATATTTATGCAAAATATTTTGCAAAATACATATGCAATATTTTATATAAATATGTAACATACTCAAACAATTTAATAGTAATTAAAAAAAAAACTGACTAGAAGTGAACAAAAAACCTGAACAGACATTTTTCCAAAGAAGACATAAAAAGGGTCAACAGGTATATGAAAAGATACTAAATATTGTTAATCATCAGGGAAATATAAATCACAACCACAGTGAGATATCACCCTACACCTGTTGGGATGATTACAGTAAAACAGACAAGAGATAAAAAGTGCTGTTTAAGAGTGTGGAGAAGGAAAACTCTTGTACACTGTCAGTAGGAAGAGAAATTGGTAGAGCCATTATAGAAAAGAGTATGGGGGTTCCTAAAAGATTAAAAATAGAACTATCACATCCAACAATCTGACTACTGGGTAAATACACAAAGATAATAATATCAGCACCTTGTAGAGACATCTACACATCTGTATTCATTGCAGTATGATTCATAATAGTCAAGGTATAGGAACAATCTAAGTATCCATCAATGAATAAATGGATTAAAAAATTATAGTATACATATATAATGGAATACTATTCAGCCTTAAAAAGAGGATACTGTCATTTATTTAAAATAAAAACCAGAATGAACTTGGAAGACATTATTATGCTCAGTGAAATAAGCTAGAAACAGAATGAAAAATTCTGTACAATTTCACTTATAAGTAGAATCAATACAAAGGTTGAATACATAGAAACCAAAATAGAATATTGGTAGCCAGGGGTGGGGAGGGGCAGTAAATGGGGAGAAATGGGTCAATGGATTCAAACTTTCAGTTATGTCCAATGAATAAATCTAAAGATCTAAAGTATAGCATGATGACTACAGTTAATAATACTGTATTATATTGTATTGTGTACTAAAAATTTGCTAAGAGTAGATTTTAGCTGTTCTTATTTATCTCACTCACCTCACAAAGATGCATAAAATAAGTCTGGGCTTGGTGAGGTTGGGAGAGAAAGATCAAGAAAGGATCAAGAAAAGTGGAAGACAGGATGGAAAGTATTTACATGGATATTGAAATAAATTGTCATCAGATTTTTGAAAAAAGGAATGATGATGCAAATAATCACAGTGATAAATTTAAACTATCCTCAAAAGCAGAAAAGTACAAATTCAGTTAGAAAATCTAATTAATATACAGCAAAACAGTGTTTGAAAGCAGGATGTTCTTCCTACTTTGCAGATGACAAGAATAACAATTTTAAAAAACGGAAAGAAAAAATAATTGTAAAGGTGAGCAGCTGCATGGAACTGAAAATGGATAATGCTTCATCATACAAATAATTGACTCTTTAGGTTTTTTAAAATACTTCGCCACTAGGATAGACAAATGCTTCAGAGATTTACTAAACAAAACAAAAATGTTTTGATGTGACCTAGACATGAATCCATACATAAAACAGCCGATTTTACTACAGCAAAAAAATAATGAAATGCAATAATATCTAACTATACCACTAAAACTTTGAGTTTCAAAAATCACTAGAAGCTCTGATAATCATCTTTAGGAAAAAACAAAAGAGAAGATATAGGCATAGTAGGAATGAATCTGTATTTAGACCGCTCCTGTAAACAATAACAATAGCAATATAACGCAGGAAATAGGAGCAACAATGACAAGGCTGCCATTAATGAAACCCAAAAAGTTATACAATAGTACTGATTTTCAAAGAGAAATTATGCTCCAATATGTAGAAAGTTTACTACTCATATTAATTTTCCAAAAAATACTTTCAAACTGTACTCTGGCCAAATGAGAGATGAATAAAAATAATCACAAATGGGAACATTTAGATATAAAAGGCAGTAAGCAATGATGGCATGCTTCTAAGTTAGACTTCAAGAGTCGTTTGCACAGGATTTAGTATTCAGAATGAATCACAGAAAGTTGATACAACATCAGTTGTGGCTGCAGCTCAAACACATTGTTACACCTTGGCTGGTTCACCCTGTTGGCAACTAGTGGCTTCAGAACTCTCAGTTCCTCTAAACCCTACTGATCTCCTTGTGCAGCGTTTGGGCTTTAATCCCTTCAGCTTCCACCACATTCCTTTGTTTATTTTCCTCAATTCCTCGGGGCATGGTTCATATGTACATCTGTGGCAAAGTGTGCCAGTTCTTCTGCAGGTTGCTGGCATCAGTGAAGTTGGAGAATAGAAGTGGTCATTGAAAAACATTGATTCCTGTTCATTTAATGAATTCCATTTCACCCTGGAGGGGTCCACTTGGTCTGGATACTCCTTTTTTGTAATATAGGCCTCAAATGATCCTCCCACCTTGGCCTGTCAATGTGCTGGGATTACAGGGCTGAGCTTCCATGCCCAAACCAGATATCCTCTTTTCATGTTTGTCTTTGCTCCCTGCCAACCAGACTAGCTGACGTCAAGATGAGAACATTTGGTTACGTGTGGTTACAGGATAATAAATTACATGACTTGCTTAAGCCAGTCTCAGAATTGTGTAAGATCCTATCCCCATAATAAATCCATTTCTATCACTCATAATGATTCCGTTCTTCTTCAATACAATTTTTTTTTTTTTTTTTTTTTTTTTTTTTTTTTTTTTTTTTTTTTTTTTTGAGATGGAGTCTTGCTCTGTCGCCCAGGCTGGAGTGCAGTGGCGTGATCTCTGCTCACTGCAAGCTCTGCCTCCCGGGTTCACGTCATTCTCCTGCCTCAGCCTCCTGAGTAGCTGGGACTAGAGGCGCCCGCCACCGCGCCCAGCTAATTTTTTGTATTTTTTTTTTTTTTTAGTGGAGACGGGGTTTCACCATGTTAACCAGGATGATCTCGATCTCCTGACCTCGTGATCTGCCCGCCTCAGCCTCTCAAAGTGCTGGGATTACAGGCGTGAGCCACCGCGCCCGGCCACAAATAATTTAATAATGATTTATGTAATGACAATAAAACATATCCTAATTTCCAGAATAAATCACGAGAAAGCATAGAATGGGAGAGAGTACAGTAGAAAGAGCTAATCTTTGTTGATCTCCTCAATCTGTGTATGGGAAAAGGATGGTACGTAAATAAGGACATTAAAAATAATTTTCTAAACCATCAACCACATAATGTCTCCAAGGAAGTATATTCTACTTCGCAAGAGAAAACATAGAGACGTCTTTATGGAGTTTGGAATAGATTTTAAGCGAACAAAGAGAACTTTTCAGTAAGGTGATGCGCATGAGGGAAAAAGACATTCTGGTTGATTAAGAAGTTCATTTTCTTATTTTTTAAGGGAGAAATACGGTCCTCTGTTTTACAATGATGGTGCATCTGGCAGACAGACAGATTCGTTGTGATGCACCCATGCTTTTCACTGGTAACAATGCCCCCACTTCTGATTGACAAAGAAATCTCTGAAGGCCAGTACATATATGAGGAAATGTATCAACACATCAAGCACAATACTCTGAAAATTTTAACATGATTTGCTGTGAAATTATAAACAGCCTTCCTCTATAAGAATGGTAATATGCTCAATAGAGTAAGAAGTATAAATTTTGCCATTATATCAGCTGTGACTGCTTTTTTAAATTTATTTTTTAATTAACATATACAGTTGTATATATTCATTGTGTACATGATGTTCTTCAGTATATATACATTGTGAAATGCTCAAATCTAGCTAAGCAACAAATGCATTACCTTACACATGATAACCTTACACATAGTTATCATTTTTGTGATGAGAAATTTGAACATCTTCCGTCTGCGCAGTTTTCAAGAATACAATGTATCATCATTAACTAGAGTCAGCATGCCGTACAACAGAGCTCTTGAACTTATTCCTTCTATCTAACTGTAATAAGAACGCTTTGATTAGTATCTTTACAATTGCCCCTCCCTGTGGAACCACCCCAGCCTCTAGTAACCACCATGTTGCTGTCTAATTCAGTGAGATCAACCTTCTTAAGTTCCACATAGGAGTGAAATCATGCAGTATTTGTCTTTCTGCATCTGGCTTATTTCACTTAGCATACCAGGCTTCAGGAACATCCATGTTCTTCTTTTCAGTCTGTAATAATTGGTATGGAAAGAAACCAAATGCATACTAACCTGCTTTTGAACTTGCAGCTACAGTGGTCAAAAGTTGCAAAAAGTGTCTTTTGACTTTAAAGACAGTGAATGTTTCACAGAGCAAATGACATCATTTCCTGACACTGATTCCTCAACCCAAGTACAATGTGCGTATCTATTCTGCGATTTGTTTATACTTTTTCAAGGGAATGAGCTTCAGGAAATATACTCTGCTTACTGTACTTTGTAAATGAGACAAAATATTTAAATCTTAAATTTTCATGTATTGCTGCCTTTGAGTTAAATGTATGTGTGTGATTTCAATAAGAAATGTGATGAGGAATATTTTGGCTTCTGACTGATAAGAGAAGCTCATGCTTAAATCCTTCTTATAAACTAAGTTGAATTTTAAGAATAGAAAGAGGACAGACACACTTGACTACAGATTTCTGTGGGCAAAATAACATAGGACAGAGGAGATTGGAAGAAAGTAATTCCAATTAGAGAGCATAAAGCACCAAGCCAGAGGGATGGGATAAAATGAGTTAAGGGTTTATACACTTACAAAAGGAAATAAAGACACATGAATGAGTGAACAGATCTGACTCTTAAAATGATTATTGAGCTGTGTTAAGTCTACAGCTACACTGTTTTGAGATCAAAGAGGAGTTTCAGAAAATTCAACATTAATTTGCACTATTTTTGTCAGCTGTAAAATCATACGGAAATCAAAGCTTAGCTAAAAAAGTTCTCTTTTTTTTTTATTTTTTGGTCAATCACAGAAAGTTAGATATTTTTAAAGTTGCAAGGGGCTTTTTGATTTAACAGCTTCAATTATGGCCACCGAACAGATAAAATTTAACTCAGTAATAAAACATAGAAAATATCTGGGGAACTGGACTACATTTTATACTGTCAAAATATAGTTTTTAAAAAGTTAGCAGCATGACTCATACAAATATGACATGAAAATGTGTCCAAAATACATTAATTCACTAATGAGGAAAACAGTAAAAAAATAAAACTAGCTTAAAGAGCATTTAGAAAAACTGGGCATTGAAAGTCATTTTGACAAAAATAATAAAGGATTTTAAAATAATGTGTCCAAGTTAACTATAAAACAAGTAAATGTCTTACGGGGCAATAAAATTTTGAACACCATTATATTCTTCTCTGTGGGACAGAAATCTTCATGCTAGCATGTACATCACATAGTCTGGGGTCAAATGAAATAATGGTAACACAGACACATTCCCTCAGATAATTAAATAATTGTAATGTGGACTTGTTAAAAGATAGCTCATATGGCATTGAAATTATATTGTACATATTTTCTTTTGCTCATTTTCAAATTTGAAATACTTTTTCTCTACAGTTCATTTACAACAGAAGAAACTGGCAGGTCATGTTAATTCTTGTAATAAATATAATAAAATATTTGAGTTTATTATTAAGGATGTACTTATGATGATACTAATGATGATACTAATGATGTAAAATGAGATTTTAAAATATTAAATACCTAACAATTCTATCTTTATATAAATGAAAAGTAAGGCATGCTTGATCTCAATTGATAATTATGGCTGTTCCATTCCATATACTGTTTACTTATAGAAATATGGTTGGTAGTATTTTTAAAAATAAGTGCCATTGCTGATTATGCAATATATATATGCAACAAAACTACAATTTACCCCCAAACATGTAAATAAAAATATTTAAAGAAAAAAAACAAGAAAGAATAATTATGCATATGAACTTTGTCAGAGGCCACAGCTTTAACCACTGGCTGCTTTTCACTATCATTTTAATTCCCACATTTAAATATTCATCTTTAGGTAATAATTTTTTTGGTAACTAGATCCTTAAAATTAACCTATCGTTTACATTTTCAAGAAAAAGGATAGCAATGACTAGAACTAAGTCAAAAAGTGACAGGGACAGAAGAATGGGAATGGTCCTATGGAAGATAAACTTTTCAGTCTGTAATAATTGGTATGGAAAGAAACCAAATGCATACTAACCTGCTTTTGAACTTGCAGTTACAGTGGTCAATTATTTTACAAGCCAATTTTAGACATTTAGCAAAGCTTCACTTAAGACAGTTTTGTCGGTTTACGCTCAATATAAAGTTAATTTTTAAAGGGTTGATTTGGACAGCTAAGCAGATTCAGCTATAACATCTGACATCTGCTGCTTAGTAAATAATAACATTAGTAAAGGAATAAAAATTTCCACAACAAGGGAATAGACGGTTTAGTAAATCATTGGAAAACTTTAATCATAACTCTTTTCTCGTATTAAAAAAACAAAAGAAAGGAAAAGAAAACAAACAGGAAGATCTCTGCAGGAGAGTGAGACTTCCAAATGAAGTAAATTTGACTGTCTGGATAGAAGACAAATTTTTATTTATTGGGGAAAACTACTTACATTTAAGTAATAGACTTCAGTTTATTTTCTATTCTTTCTAATGAAATATGATTTTGTCTCTGCAAGTTGATATCCAAGGCTAAGGGTAAACATCTCCATTCTTTCCTTTCTTTTAAGTTTTATTTCTGTCAGCTTATAGGGAATGCGTATCATAGCAACACCAATATTTAGGCAAGAGAAAAGTCGTAGTTTCTCTAAGTAATATTACTTTACCAGGAATGAGATAAAACTGTTTTGAGACCATAGAGGAAACACACCAAAGAGCAACAGAATGAATGTGAGTAAAAAGCATCTGCCCATACCCATACTTTCTGTGCAGGGAATCTTAGTAATTTAAATCTGGAACCATAAAGTTGATGCATTTTTAGCAACCTTTATAACACGGCCTCCACGCTATAAAATATTGTGCTAAAGGAGTTGCATTACTGTTTTCAGTGCTACTTAAATCCTTGTGTATGTTACATTTATATAAAATAGTTGAAGACAAGATAGATGCCTCAGTCAGTCCAGGCTGCTATAGTAAAATACAATAGATGGGGTGGCTTAAATAATAAACATTTATTTCTCATAACTCTGGAGGTTAAGTCGAAGATCAAGGTGCCACCAGATCCAATATCTGATGAGGGCACTCTTTCTCGTTTGTAATGGATTTTTTTTTTTTTTTTCCTATATACTTAGATGGCGGACAGAGAGAGGGAGAAAACAAACTCCCTTAAGTATCTTCTTATAAGGGCACTAATTCCTTTCATGAGGGCTCCACCATAATGACTTAAATAACTCCCAAAGTCTCCATTTCCATTACATCGGAGGTTAGGATTTCATTATGTATATATTGAATGGACAACATTCAATCCATAACAATATATTAATAAGCATTAAACATCCACGATATATTCAAAATAATCAAAGTGATGTTACGAGATAATGATGTAAAAAAAAAACAACCAACAAACAAAAAACAATAACAGTCAAGCTTTCCTGGTGTGAGTAAATAGAGTTGAGATTTCAGGTTCATGATTTTCAATTAAAATGTTATTCAATGGGACAAAACTGTCTGCTTCAATAGAAACATGGAAAAAAAATGAATCACTGTGGCAAATAAGGTTATTTTCTTATCCTTGAAGAAAAATATGTCTTTTTTTTTTTTTTTTTTCCTTTTTTCTTTGAGATGGAGCTTCACTCTTGTTGCCCAGGCTTGAGTGTAATGGCATGATCTCAGCTCATCACAACCTCCACATCCTGGGTTCAAGTGATTCTTGTGCCTCAGCCTCCCGAGTAGCTGGGATTACAGGCATGCACCACCATGTCCAGCTAATTTTACATCACGATGCCCAGCCTATTTCTAAGGAATCTTAACAATATGTCACTTGAACTATTATTCATAACAAAGTATTTGTTATTCTGTACATGGTTCTACAAAAGCAAATCTATTAACTTTTGATATTATTCATGTAAAGTGGAAACAGATTAAATGGCTGCTCATGGGTTTTCTTTGAAAGAAAATTTTAATTTCATTTGACCACATAAGGGTATTTTATACAAAGGTGGAAGAAAACAATTACAAAGGCAAACACACTTATTTTAAAATTGTGTCTATGGCAAATTATTTTCATTTTTAATGCGGGGATATTTTTCTAATTTCCGATAATTATTTTAATTATTGTTTTTATAATGCATTTTAAAATATTATTCATATTGTATAAAATACCCTTATGTGGTCAAATGAAATTATAATTTTCTTTCAAAGAAAACCCATGAGCAGCCATTTAATCTATTTCCTAGATAATTGGCTAATTATGTGCTTCTCTCTCCATCTCATTTTTCTCTCCATTTATTATGGCAGAATGGTTACAGAGCATATAGGTGGTCCCAGAGAAGTAACTTCCATCACACATGAATCTCCATTTCTCTAGAAAATTCACATCAATTATCCTTTCTAACTCACCCTACAACCCTTATCACTCTGAATGAACCTCTTTCATGGAACAGTTCTTTACATCTCTGCCTACTGTAAAATGTTTTTATAGTTGAATATACATATAATGATGAAGTTGAAAGGCAAACAGTGTAATATAATTATGTCAGGAAGCATGAAACTTTCCAAAGTTCATGAGACTACAAATGTGTAAAGATAATGAAATTTTAGAATCTCATCCTCTATTTACATGCTTCTCTAAAACTTATTTTTTCAGGAATTCATCTGCCAATCCTTTCTTGCCTACCCTTTCACAATTGTCTTCTCATGTATCTCTCACATATTTGAAGTCTTACCATAGAATAGTAACCTGGGAGTAAAAATTTCTGGCATAACAAAGGGACATTTCAAAATACAGTGTACTTAACTGATTACATCTCTCTTATTAAAATAAAAGCTATATAGGCCAAGCAAGCATAGGAAAAAATGTTCTACATCACTAATCATTAGAGAAATGCAAATCAAAACCAAAATGAGATACCGTCTCACACCAGTCAGAAAGGCTATGATTAAAAAGTCAAAAATTAACAAAAGCTAGCAAGGTCGCAGAGAAAAAGGAATACTTGTACACTCCTGGTGAAACTGTAAATTAGTTCAGCCATTGTGGAAAGCAGTGTGGCAATTCCTCAAAGAATTTGAAACAGAATTACCATTTGAGCCAACGATCCCATTACTGGTCACACACTCAAAAGAATATAAATTGCCCTACCTTAAAGACACATGCATGTTCATGTTCATTGCAGCACTCTTGACAATAGCAATGACATGGAATCAACCTCAATGCCCATCAGTGGTAGACTAGATAAAGAAAATGTGGTACACATACATCATGGAATCATACACAGCCATAAAGAAGAACGAGATCATGTCCTTTGCAGCAACACGAATGGAGCTGGAGTCTATTATACTTAGCAAACTAACAGAGGAACAGAGAAACAAATCCTGCCTGTTCTCACTTATAAGTGGGAGCTAAACAACGTGAACACATGGACACAAAGAGGGAAACAACTGACACTGGGGCCCACTTTAGGGTGGAGGTAGGAGGAGGAACAGGATCAGAAAAAAAATACCTATTAGGCATTATGCTTATTACCTGGGTGACAAAATAATCTGTACACCAAACCCCAGTGACACACAATTTACCTATGTAACAAACATGCACATGTAACTTTGAACCTAAAAGTTATAATAAAAATGTTACATAGACCATAAATTTTAGTGTTAATTAATACATATCAAAATTTATATACAGTTTTTAGATAATACTGTACTGATAATTTTATTAAAAATATAAACTGAGAAGCAACTATTTAAAGCTTAATCATTCAAAAATCAGAAAATTTTCAGTACTCTTTGCCTCTTCCCTGTCACTAACTCCACCTACCAAAATGTAAGCCCTATCTTGATTTTCAAAACCAAAGATGAGTTTTTTCTGTCTTGATATACATTCATATAGAACATATTCTTGCTTCTAGGTTGTTCATAGATATTATCCTCATAAGACTATTCCATATTATTCTATGTACTTATTCTAATTATTAAATAATATTCTATTACATAACAAAATGCTATTCTGAAGTTGATGAGCATTGGGATGATATACAGTTTCTCATTTTAATGTATAGTGTACATTTCTTCTTATAAAAGTTTTAAGCACATTTGTGTTAGTTATCTACCTGGAAATAAAATTGCTGAGTTATAGAATATTCATATGGTTACTCTTTCAAAGGTATTCTATCAAATTTCATTACCAGTAACACACCTACAACTATTGGATCTTGTACAAGGCAGACAAAAACATGCAATGGAGAAAGAATTCTTTATTCAATAGATGGTGCTTGCATAACTGTTTAGCCATATGCCAAAGACTGAAGTTGGATACCTACCTTTCACCGTATACAAAAAGTTAACTCAAAATATATCAAAGATTTAAATGAAAAGCCTCAAATTATAAAAAATTTTAGGCAGCAACTTTGAAAATACTCTTCTTGATATCAACCTTGCAATGAATTTGAGGGTAAATCTGCAAAACCAATTGTAACAAAAACAAAAGTAACAAAAACAAAAGTAGACAAGTGTGACCTAATTAAACTAATTACTAATTAAATTACTAATTAGTTAATTAAAGAGATTCTTCATAGTAAAAGAAGCTATCAACAGATCAGACAGCCTACATAATGGGAGAAGATATTCATAAACAATATATCCAACAAAATCCTAATAACCTGAATCGATTGGGAACTTAAACAAATCAACAAGCAAAAATTAAAAATAAAAATAAAAATAAACTCAATCAGAAAAATGGGCAAAAAAATATGAACAGAAACTTCTCAAAAGAAGACATACAAGTAGTTAACAAACAAATGACAAAATGCTCAGCATCACGAATCATGCAAGAAATGCAAATCAAAACCACAATGGGACACCATTGCACACCAGTCAGAATAGCTACTATTAAAAAGTCAATAAACAGATGCTGGTGAGAGTGTGGAAAAAAGGGAAAACTTATACACTGTTGGTAGAAATGTAAATTAGTACAGCCACTGTGGAAAGCAGTCTGGAGATTTCTCAGAAACCTTAAAACAGAGCTACCATTTGACCCAGCAATTTAATTACTGGGTATGTACCCAAAGGCAAATAAGTGATTCTTTCAAAAGGACAAATGCAGATGTATGCTTACTGCTGTGCTATTCATGATAGCAAAGACATGGAATCAACCCAGGTGTACATCAATGGTAAACTGGATAAAGTAAATGTAGTACATAAACACCATGAATTCTATGCAGTCATAAAAAATAGAATCATGTCCCTTGCAGCAACATGGATGCAGTGGGAGGTGATAAGCTTAAGTGAATTAATGCAGGAACAGAAAAACAAATACTGGATGTTCTCACTTATAAGTGGCAGCTAGACATTGAACACACATGGATATAAATGTTGGAATAATAGATAATGAAGACTACTGGAACAGGGAGGGAGAGAGAGGGCTGGGTTGAAAAACTATTGAGTCCTACGCTCATTGCCTGAGTTATGGGATCCTTATCCCAAATTTTAGCATCACCCAATATCCTCATGTAGCAAACCTGCATATATACCCCATGTATCTAAAAGTTGAATTTTTTAAAAAATTACATTTTACCCCTTAAATATACATACTTATTATATGTTAATTGCAAGTAATTTTTTAAAATCTCCCTCTCCCAAAAGAAAGAAGTTCCAGGGGCCAATTTGAATCAAATCAGGGATAGACATGAAACTGCCAAATCCCCTGCTTAGTTCACCACTACTGGGCCAAAGTCAGCATGATACAAACCCAACCTCCAGACAGGTGGTTACCCAAGATAACCTTCAGAACAAGACACGCAGACCTGCACCCTCTTGCACCACCCCTCTATCTTTCCGACACCAAATTTTACTTCCTAAACCTCTTCACTCAGCCGAGAAGGCTGACATGGTTCCTTTGAAGCTTAAGTTCAACCACTCTCCCATCTGCCAGCATTTGGTTGATAAAAGCTGCTTTTCTTTACTACACCTAGCTTCTCATGTTTTGACTCTGAGCACCAAACAGCTGGACTTGAGTTGGTTACGTTAAGTGCAATAATCTTTTTTTTTTTCAAATAATATATCTTTTATTTTTAAAATGTTCTTATGGTGTTGCATTGTATTGTCTTTCATTGTCTTTCATTGTCTTGTCTTGTCTTGTCTTGTCTTGTCTTGTCTTGTCTTGTCTTATATTGTATTGTATTTCACTGTATTGTACTGCTGTTGGTGGACATTTTTGGCCCTCTTGTCTGGCTGTGCCCCAGTTCTGTGGAATGTTTTGTAGTAGACACAGTATCAGGCATCCTTGTCTCATGAAGAACTCAGAGTTAACTTTTTCTTACTTCACTATTATTTGTCATCTTTGTACTTTGTTGTAGTTTTTTGAACTTTATTATTGGTTCATTTTTATCAATACATAATAGTTACACATATTTTTGAAGTACATGTGATACTGCTGGTGATGTTCCTGGTGCTGGTGATGTTCCTGGTGCTGGTGATGATCCTGGTGCTGGATATTTGGTTTTGGTTTTCTGTGGGGAAGTGAAGCCAGATTACTAGCATTCTGTCATTTTGGTGACATCACTCCACTGAGGTATTACTCTTTTTTCTTTTCTTTTCTTTTTCTTTCTTTCTTTCTTTTTTTTTTTTTTTTTTTTTTTTTTTGAGACAGGGTCTAACTCTGTTGATCTAACTGGAGTGCAGTAGCACAATCACGGCTCACATCAGCCTCAACATCCTGGAATTCAGTAATCCTCCTAGCTCAGCAACTTGCGTAACTGGGATTTGAGGTGCACACCACTACACCTGGATAATTCTTGTAATTTTTGTAGAGACTAGGTCTCACCATGTTGTCCAGGCTGGATTTGAACTCCTGGGTTCAAGCGATCTACCTGCCTTAGTCTCCCAAAGTGCTGGGGTTACAGGCTTGAGTCACCACACCTGGCCAGTAGTACTCTTTATTTTAATGAAAAGGTCATTCTCTATTTCTGCTTTACTAAAAGTGAATATTATGAGTACACTTATTATTATTTATTAAGAGAGTTTTATTTATCTATTGAAATGATATGACCTTTGGTTTTTGTTAATGTTATGAATTATGTTGAATGTTTGCAGATGCTAACTTACTATTGCATCTATGAATTAACTTTCTTTGGTTGATGAATTTATCCCTTTCCTTATTGCCTAATTTCTTTTGCTAATATTTCACCAATGATTATTAAATCTATATTCAGGACAATGGTGTTTCTGCATTTTTCTCTTCTTGTAATAAATTTATCTTGTGTTGGTATCATTGCTACTGTGGCCTCATGAAAATAATTATTTCTTCTTTCATTTTCCATTATCTGAATGGTTATGTATAAATTTGATATGAATTTCTTAAGTATTTGGAAGAATATGAGGAATCTATATGAGTCTAAGCATATGGGTTTATTTTTATAGATTTTTAAATAATCAATTTTAATTTTGTGATATATATCAGACTTTCAGAATACCTATTGCTTCCTTTATTTGTTTTGGTATATTGTGTTTCTCAAAAATTACCACCTTCACAAAAATTGTCAAATTAATTGCCATAAAGTTGTTCCTGCTGACTCCCATCTTTTGAAAACCTGTTCATGTTTCCTCTAGACCAATAAGAAATGCTAATAGTAAAGTTGGATCATAAATACTAAAAGTAATGTTAGGTCATAAAAATCATTTTTAGAAACAAAAACGATAAAATATTTGTAACATACTTTTTAAGTGAATAGTGCTTTAAAATTTTAATTAGTTAGACTATATATGCAGAGAAAGAAAAAAATACAGTGAAGCATACACAGGCAAAGGGCACACACTAAAGTTGTAACAAAGCTACCCCTGGATAATGGGAAGACAAAAATGCCTATCACTTTGTTATTACAGGTTTATTTTTCTACATTTTACATGGTTACCATAAACATAAATCCTTTTCATAATGAGAGTAAGGATTCAAATTAAAAAGCAATGGGAGGCCATCGTTTTGTCAGAATCAGTTTTAAAATGAATTCAATTTATAAATAATATTTATAATTATGTAAATAAACGCAGTAGTTTTGCGTATTCCAAGGACTTCCTAAATGTGCAAACACACCAACTTTTATTTCAATATTTGTTTTCAGAAGAATAAAATAGTGTTTCCCTAAATCTTTTTCTACTTTTTCTGTAATGTTTACTTTCATTAGAAAATAAATTTGATGCCATTCATTTCTAATGATGTGCCAAATGCAGGTTTGTTATTTCTCACAATTATAATTTAGTGTCATAATTTAACAGGATATAAAATTGGAAATCATTATAGAAAAACTACTTTTTGTTTTTGATTGTGAACATCTCTACTGATGTAGAAGGCATGGCAACATGATCAATCAGTTGTACAATTGGGCTCCAGGTAAGTAATAATAGGAGATAGGCGTGGCATCAAGAGGAGAGTTATGCATACTTCTGAGTCTCATTTAGTCTTCTGCAAAAATATTAACATGTTATGTGATGGTCCCTAATATCACTGAGGTTCAGTAATTAATTAGAAGGACTCACAGCACTCAAAAGTTGTAATATTTAAGGTTATGGTTTATCATAGCAAAATTATACAAATCAAAATCAGCAGAGGGAAAGTGAATAGGGCAAAATCTGAAGGAAACCAGGTTCATATTCTTTCCCAGTGGAGCAGCATAGGACTCACTTAATTTTTCCAGCAAACAGTGTGACAAAATGCATAAAGTGTTGTATCTAAGGAAATAAAATCAGAGAATCAGTATCCAAGGTTTGCACAGAAGCTGTTGCTGTAAGCACCCTCTATCTTGTGGTCAACCTACAGAGCAGGATAAGTAAGCACCCAAAATTTGGTTTGGATATCAAGGCTGATGAGGAACCATTTACCCACCAACTTTCTAGACATCAGCCAAGGGCCAATCTGACCAGCAGACTAGAAGGGCTCACAGCACCCAAAAGTTGTTACCCTCAAAGTTATGGTTTATCATAGCAGAAATATACATATAAAAATTACCAGAAGAAAAGTGCATTGAGCAAAATCTGGAGGAAAGAAAGTACATGAATCGAAGAGTTGCTTAGGATAAAAGTCTGAGCCAACAATGTTAACTCATTTTTTTTTTTTTTTTTCACAGGTGTAGACTGAAATTTAGATTGATCACTTGGCCACTTGGAGAGCATAAGATTTTTTTTTAGCAAGGCATTAGAATTTGTTTCCTAGACTTGTACTCCTTATGTAACCTGCAGATAATAGGACATGTTCAAATAGAGATATTAATATATAATATTCAAATGATGTGTTCCACAAAATATCTTGTCTGTCCAGCATCTGGGTTTTTATCTGAGTCGTCAACTTAACTTTTTCTTCTAATTCTTTGTATAGTGTGAACTGATGAGGTAAGCTTATGGGGAACAGATCTACCGTATTGCCAAGGTATAGTGTCTTAACAACAAAGCAATGAATGTGTAAAATAGATTTTTGCCTTTTTGCCTTCTCTTCCCTGAGTGGTTTGTAGTTTGTATCTGTAGCTTTTTTCATTTATAATCTAATTCTTTTGGAGAGCCTTTGCCTAAAAAGCTACTATTTCTATATCTACAGTTACAGATATTTATATATTTATTAGTTCCCAAATATTTTAGTTTGTCATTTTGATGAGAAATCAATTAATAAACATTTTGGAACAAACCTTGTACAATATGAAAATAGAGTTTAGTTAACTTACATCTATCTGTCTGGTAAGTAAGTTAACTTACATCTATCTGTCTGGTAAGTAAAGTATATGCTTTACTTTTCCATTTGAAGTGTTGTTAACACTTTTCCATTTGAAGGTGAGAGTTTTAAAATTTAATTACATTTAGATATAGGAAGAATCAAGTTATTTTTGTTGAAGCATAGTTATAATTATTTTAATGAATAGGAGCTTGAATAAATACGCAAGGAATGGCACATTTATTAAAGTAATTATACTTTGAATACTTAGCTACAAATTTTATACCTCCTGGCTGAGGAGTAAAATTGAAATAGCAAACATACTATAATGCAATTTACAATATAATTAGTTGTCAGTGGCATTATGTGTTTCATGTAACTCCATTATTAAAACATTTACAATTTACATAATCAGACAAATAATTTAATGAGTTTGAGATAGAAATGTTTTTTTTCTACTTACAATAAAAGGCTATTTACAAGCAGAAGTAATGGCCAGTTTTAGATGCAGGGACAGGTTAAGCATCATAAACCAGTTTGAGATGTTTAACCCAAATAAAGTGGAAAAATGTATTTTTATTGTATTTATTGACTGTTTTTGAAACAGAGTCTTGCTCTGTCACCAGGCTGGAGTACAACAGTGTGATCTCGGCTCATTTCCACCTTCGTCTTCCCAGTTCAAGCAATTCTCCCAACTCTGCCTCACAAGTAGCTGGGATCACAGGCACTTGCCACCATGCCTGGCTAAATTTATGTATTTTTAGTAGAAAGGAGGTTTCACCATGTTCGCCAGGCTGGTCTCAAACTCCTGACCTCAAGTGATCCACCTGCCTTGGCCTCCCAAAGTTTTGGGACTACAGGCATGAGTCACTGCCCCGTGCCAGAAATACATATTTTTAGTATTAAAGTGTGTTTCTGTTTTTTTTTTTTATGTGAAAGATTCTCAATAAAATGATAAAATGAAATGTTTTTATGGTTTTACCATGTAAACACAAATATATTTTATATTAATCACGAAATGATATATTTCACTTACCAGTTAGAAATACCATACAGAAGTTTTTTGCTTTTATTCTGAGTTTTAGTAATTCAGAACACATTTTAGAAATAATTTGTATTACATCTTTACTGTATATGTTGCAGGAATATCACCTGAATCTGAGCTGTTATCAGTGCTAGGGTCCAGACATATTTAGGAACATTGGAAAATAAACTCTATAGGTTCAATAGAAACCTCTTTATAGAGAAGCAGAGGCCCCTCTTACAAGAAAACTCATTCAAAGGGAAAACTAGACCGGGTTCTAAAAGCTAAGTTCATTAAGAGACTCTTTAATTTTGGATGAGAGGAATTCTGATTATAGCCAGGTGTCTTCCATTGGATTTACATAAATTTCCTGACACAGTCTGAGGTCAAATTGAGGTTGAAATTATGGAATATCTTTTAAATTTATGAAAAACACAAGTTAAGGAATTTTTTCCCATTGCCTGGAGAACTTTATAATTTAGTGTAATTTCAAAAAAGAGTTAACTGTGAGTGGGTTTTGGGGTTAGGATTACAGAAGGAAACACAATTTCCATGCACACAAGCGGTAAATAAGGGAACTATAATGGTGCGTTTTTTGTTAAAAGCACAACCGAAATGCCTCAAGCTTCTCACAGAAACAATTCTGTAATACTTTACAGGCTCTGGGGTCTTTGTAAAGAGGAGCCAGTAATAAAGGAGACTATTTCAGTTAATTTGTTATCATCGTTATTGTGTCTTGAAAGGGCTACTCTGTGCCTCCAGTTACCGGTGTCAAATTGTTGTCAATTTAGAATGATAATCTTCCGTTCCTCCTTGGTGCAACTATGTTTGATGGCAAGGCTGATTTAGCACTGGGTGAAACTCGAGATATGTTTTGTACCACCTCTGTCTTTTCTTAGAAAAAAAACAGATTATAATTAAGGAATGCCTTAAATAACAATAAAATCTAGAAGTTTTGTAGGTTTTTAGTTTTTATTTTAGATTTTGCACCCAACAGAGTACTTTGCACATCTCTTCTTGTAAGTATTATTTAATCGCCTGTTTTATCTACAAAGATTCTTACCTAGAGTGGGTATCTACATACTATGGCCTATAGACCAAATTCAGTCCAAGACCTGTTTTTTTTATTTTTTTAATTAATTAATTATTGTTATTTTTTACCCACTAGCTAAGTATTGCTTAACATTTTTTTAAACGGGTTGTTAAAGAAGAAGTAGGGGGAAGAGAGGGAGAAAGGAGACTGTATATAGACTGTAGAGGCTGAAATATTTATTTCTTAACTCTTTACAAAAAGTAAAAATAAAAATTGTTGATCTTTGCAGCACAGCAGCACTTTCAATATTACTTTCAACAATCACAGAAATATTTTATATCACAGATATCCAAGACAATATTCACTCTTACATGAGTAATTATTTAACACTTAAGCTATGTATTATAGAAGAAGCGAATTTTCTTGCTGTTTCATTTAAAATAAGCTACATATAAATGTAAACACCACACATGACTGGTGGCTACCATACAGTGCAGTAGAGAAGAATGTATGCTACTAAAAGGTAGAGTCCACTGGATATTTTAAAGCATTGAATACTAAATTTTAATGTGCATATAAGCTGCCTGGGATCTTTGAAAAACAAGGATTTGGGTTTGGTAGATCTCATCTGAGGTCTGAGATTCTGTGTTTCTTAGAAGTTCTCAGGTAATATTGCTGAATGATGGTGTTCAGTACGATGGTGTAAAGTATCATGGTGATCATACTTTAAGAAGAAAGGCAGAATATCTTGAGAAGAGCAGGTAACAAATTGTTGAATGATTCTTACAATGTCATTTTCAGGAATTTTTATAAGATGAATAAAAAATTCATGACCATAGGTGATTTATGACCGTATATGTAAGCTCAGGTCTGTCTTAGCACTAGCTCTTAAGTTATCTGTCACCCCACCAATTGCTGTCAAAAGATAAGAAATACGAGAGTATATTAGACCCCAAGTTATTTTCTTTCTTTTCTTTTCTTTTCTTTTTTTTTTTTCTGTTATTGTTGTTTTTGAGACAGAGTCTTACACTGTCCCCGAGGCTGGAGTGCAATGCAGTTTAGGCTTACTGCAACCTCTGCCTCCCGGGTTCAAGCGATTCTCCTGCCTCAGTCTCCCGAGTAACTGGGACTACAGGTGCGTGCCCGCCAATTTTTGTATTTTTAGTAGAGGCAGGGTTTCACTATGCTGGCCAGGTTGGTCTTGAACTCCTGACCTGGTGATCCGCCCACCTGGGCCTCCCAAAGTGCTGGGATTACAGGCATGAGCCACCACGCCCAGCCGGACCTCAAGTTATTTTCCAGGAATTATTCTGGGTATGTGTTTGTGCACATGTTTGTGGTTGGAAATGTTAAAACTGGTTATTCATTGAGTTTTATTATAATGAACAATTATGATAGACTATGCCATGTAACATGGGCTCTAAAAGAAATCTAACTTAACATAGCCTGCATTTGTAAGGATTAAGGATACTTAAAATAATGAATTCTAAGAGATGGTGATTAACGGCATGAATTCTAGAACCAAATTACCTAGACTCCAAACCAGGCACTACCATTAGCGAACTTTGTAAATTTGGATATATTACTTAACCTGTCTGTGCTGCAGCATCATTTTTTGAAAGGAGGAGAAATATATATATATATATATATTTTTTAAAGGTTGTAATAGGAATTACGAGTTATAAAAGTACAAAGATTTGTGCCAATCAATATTTGTTAGTTATTATTGGGCAATAAATATTTATGTTACCCAAGCATATAAATTATCCAAAGTTATTCGAGTAAGAGTTGTTTAGATATAAGAATAAATGTTTAGGAGTACAGGTTAAATGCATGTATGTGACCCAAATATGTGAATGTAATATAAAATATAACTGGAAAGATTGTATGAATATAATGGTATTAGATTGAATTAGAATTATATTTCAATGTACAGAAAAAAGTGACTTAAAAGCATTATATATTAGTTTTTAATAATTGCAAAGGTTAGAAATGTCTTTTCCATTATTTATTTGATAGTTGGTTTCATGGATGACAATCTTAAGAATGTAGGCATTTTCTTATCTCATGCCATTCTTAGAAGTATACTGTAGATAGGAATGCTCTCGCAACCCAGGAGCCATAGGTGCATCAACAATATTTTATACGAAATTGGAGACTTTTGAAATTCAAAATTATACCTATGCAGACAATTACAGATAGTAATGAAGAAGACCTATTATTCACAGTTTAGGACACAAGTTTTAAAGAGAGTTACATGTGAAAATCTTTCTCTTTCTCCTTCCTTCCTTCCTTCCTTCCTTCCTTCCTTCCTTCCTTCCTTCCTTCCTTCCTTCCTTCCTTCCTTCTTTCCTTCCTTCCTTCCTCCCTCCCTCCCTTCCTTCCTTCCTTCCTTCCTCCCTCCCTCCCTGTCTCTTTTTCTTTTCTTTCTTTCCTTCCTTCCTTCCTTCCTTCCTTCCTTCCTTCCTTCCTTCCTTCCTTCCTTCCTTCCCTCCTTCCCTCCCTTTCCTTTCTTTCCCTTCATTCTTTCCTTCCTTCCATTTCTTAGCAATGATTCTATAAGATGCATTTACAAAAAAATAAAGAAAAATGGAGTATGGCTAATGGATAGAAATTACTAAGGAAGAGTACTAAGGAAGAGTTGAAATTGTCAGTTTATGAACGAATTACTATTTTTCTTAGAGAAAGAAGTCATGTGAAAGCAATGGTAGTTCTATTTTAACATAAGAAATTAAGACCTGATTTCTTTTTCCTAAGCAAAATTGGAGTGAAAATACCTACCCAAGTAAATTTTTATGAAAATCAAATGGTAAAATTTGTACAAAACACTTAGAAGGTACAAATGATTTTTTGTTGTGAGAAAACCATCATACCTGAACTTGTATTCTTTAATTGTATCTAATAAAGAAAAAAGTAATAGGTTCATATTCAGTGGCTCTCAAATTAAGGATAAACTTTCTTGAGTGGAAATATTAAGAAGAAAATTCCAGGTTTTGTACAAGAGAACATTTTCTGAATTTAGATATAGACAAAGTTGAAGGAGCCTCACTGAGAAACAGCTACTTCCAGTTTAGATGTATTGAAACAGAGGTCAGATAGCAAGTTGTCAGTGATGAAGTTTAGATTTTTATGGATACTAAGATCTCTTCTAATTCTTCTGTTTACTAAGTTTATGTGGAATTAATTGGCTCTATCTTAACATTCAAAATGGATTCCATCAAAATAAATCTTCACTGAAAGTAAGATGTTTTAGCCTCTTAAAAAACACTGGGTAAGTTTCCAGAAAAAAAAAGTACAAAAATGCCAGTCATATAAATTACCAGAAAACTCAAGAGCTTCCATAGACAACCTGAATATATTGCACTCCAAGTAATGGCAAAGAAAGATTCTATCTTTCTCTATTTATGACATAATACAGATAAAATTATTTCTCCCCTACACCCAGACAATGAGAAAAAGCAAGAGAAAGAGAGAGAAACCGGCCTACAGTATCAAAATGGTGTTTGTTGATTGTCTTCTTTGTCTTTTATATAAATATGGTCAAAACTCTCAGTGATCAGTCGAAAACTTGTTTTGAAAATTTTTGAAAGGCAAAACTCTTTCAAGCACATTAGGAGTTTAAGAAAATCAAATAATAGTAACAAGAGAAAGAGGTATAATTGAAAAAGCATAATCACAACTAATGAGAACACTCTAGACTACCCAGGACCATTAGCTGTAATACCTTTCACACTCAAAAGCAAAATTGTATTACTCCATGGATTCTTTCTCCTTAAAATTGTATCTTATAACTACGTGCAAAAAATAGAAGGCGGGAAATGTTTCTTTCCTCAGTAACTCTGAAACTGGACATCTTTGTGTTAGCAGTAAATGCAAGAAAATAGAGGAAGAACAAATTATCTTTGGTGAAATTAGAGCTTTCAAAAGACAATGCACAGCAAAATGGGAAAACTGAACTTTAACTTTAGCAGTCAATTCCCATAACGAAACTTATTAAATATTTCTTATTAAATATTTCTCTGTACAAGATATTTTGAATGGTGCTCATGTGGATATAAACAACATAGCACAGTGTTTTCTGCTGATATGCTTACAGTAAAATTGGAAATGAGTAAGTAAATATACCTACTCTGATAAGTACATTTTTAAAGTTAATTCTAATTAAATCTCATAAAGCAGGGATTACTAACTCAGCACTACAAATGAAAAAAAAAAAAAAAAAAAAAACTGAGATGCAAAGCTTGTTCTTTACCTAGATCCTCAGTTAGTAGAATTAGTTCTCAAGCATATATATATGTATATATATATATACACATATATATATGTATATATATATATACACACACATATATATATATCTCACACTAAATTCAGAATTTTTAACCTTTGAACCGTTTAAAAGTTCCACAGGAAGGAAATAATGACTGCTACATGAGTGTGGTAAATATTATTAGAATATAGAAACGAGATAACTGAATTTTGATGAATCAGAAAGCTTTCATGTTGAATAGAGGGCATTATTGCCTTTTTGAAATATGAGAACTACTTAGGTAAGCTGAGATGAGGAGAGGGACTATTTTAAAGAATTTGTAAAACTTACTGAAACACAAATCTACGTTAAAACAATTATCTTCCAATTATGTGACAACATTGATATAAACATAAAAGATGATTGCAAAATATCAAATGTTTTATCAACTCTCAGACAACACAATTTTAATGGCCTCTACCTCCATGTTACAATACCACCTGTATCTTTCATACATAGATAGAAATTAAATATCTTTAATATTTTCCCTTTGCCCTTAGGCCTTTAATGTACCTAAAAATAATTCTGGTCTGTTATAAGGTAAAATTACAAATTTATTTTTTTCCAATATTATGACATTGAATATAATTAGGGATGATGAAGGTAATCATGACATAGATAATGGTTAATACACATCACGTTTACTAGGTGTCAGCCAGTCATCTTAAAATTTTAATGTATTAACTCAGTTAATCCCTAAAATAAACCTCTGAGGTAGGCATGCTATTGTTATGCTCACTTTCTGAACACAGAAAATAAAGCACATTGATTTTAACTGCTCAAGATTACGAAACTGTAAATACAAATCTGAGACCCGGATGTATGCATCTAGCTCCAGATTTATGCCCTTATGTACCGGAAAAGTAGACTTACCTCAGTCAACTGGAAAAGCTGCATTATAATAGATTCAATCATTCAGCACCATTTATTTTAAAAATCTATCCTTTGCTCACTGATTTGTGATAAAATCTCAATTAAATATCAAGGGTCCATAAAATAAGTCTATTTCTGATCTCTCTTTTCTGTGTCGTTGCTATGTTTCCATATGCCTGCAGTGATATTAATATAATTCTGCCTGAATTACTGTACTGTGATGACAAATCCCGTGATTAAGAAAATTGCATTAGCTCTGTTATTCTTCTCTAATGGTATCTTCACTATTCTTGCTTTTTTGTATTTTCATACATATTTTTTTAAAATTTTGTTCAGGAAAGTCAGCAAAGTAAATTTTTAGAATTAGTATTTTGATTTATACAGTTTTGAATCTATATTCCAATTTAGAGATAACTACATCTTTACAGTTTTAAGTCTTATTTTATATGATCACAGGAAGTCTGTTCATCCATTTGGATTTTCTTTTTTGATGATGTCATTTTCCCATGACAATTATTCATGAAATAATTTGGGGTAAATGATTTGAGTAAATTTTATTGTAATCTTCTCGAGATTAGGAAGTTGAAAGGGTTTTAGACTTGCTTCTCACTTTCACAAAAATGATAGCCTTGTGTGATTGTAGATATTTGATTTTTTTAGCTTTTATTTTAGGTTCAGGGATACATGTATAGGTTTGTTATGTAGATAAACTCATGTCATCTGGGTTTGATAGCAGAAAAAAATAACTACTGGGTATTAGACTTAGTACCTGGGTGATGAAATAATCAGATAGTAGATTTGTTTTAAAAGGTTATTGAAATCACCTAGGGCAGGTGTTTGGGACTGTGTTCTCATCTCTTGGTGTATATTGTGTCAAGGAGAACCAAAGTTTGTCAAGTTCATAATTTTTGTGATAATGTCTCCAGGACAAAACTGTCTCTGATTCTGGGTCCCCATGTTCCCTTAAATATTCTATCTAACCCCTTCTTTAATGAATTTAAGAACTTTTATAAAGAGTTTACATACTCCTAACTAAAGCCTTTCTGTTTTCTGGATATCTAGTCACCTACTTTAACAAACATAACCCAAATTTATTTACTTGAATATTTTGTAGTTATTATTACCTGCCCTTGTTGAATATCAGTAGTGTTGTAATATCTAAGAAATATCTATTTTTTTTCCCCTCAGTTCTTGTCATACGGCTCCTGAAACTTTTATAGATAAGGGCACGAAGAGAATTTCTGTTCCGATATTTGGTCTTTGACCTCAGATCCTGACACAGAGCTCCTAAAATCTTTGTAATTTCAGAGTTAAAGGAGCATCTGACACAGATCTCCTAAATCCTTGGCAATTTCTTGGACGATAGGATCATCTTTTGTTCTAATGAGGCAACTCTTGATGGGCTTACAGAGAGTCTCAAGATAGCAGCTGGTTGCCAAGGAAACCAACCATGCAATAAGAAGATTAGGATATTCAGCCCTACCCCATGACTTCCAGAGAGGGAGGAGAGGCTGAGGGTTGAGTTGATTACCAGTAGCTCACGATGTAATCATTCATGCCTACATAACAGAGCTTTCATAAGAACCCAATAGGGCAGGGTTCAAAGAGCCTCTGGAGAATGCCACACCTATAGAGGCATGGAAGCTCTTTGCTACTTTCATCTGACTATTCATCTATATCCTCTGTAGTGCCTTTTATAAGAAATGGGCAGATGTAAGTAAAGTGTTTCTCTGAGCTCTATGAGCTTCTGTAGCAAATTAACCAAAACGCAAGAGGCTGTCTTGGAGAACTCCCATTTATAGCTGGTTAGTCAAAAGTATAGGTGACAATCTAGTTCTCAAGATTGGTGTCTGAAGTTGGGTCAATCTTGTGGAACTGAGCCTTCAGTCTGTGGGACCTGATGCTGTTCCCAGGTTGGCAGTGTCAGAATTGAGGTAAATTATGAAACACTAGTTTGGTTTCCACTGGAGAATCTGGAATCAGAACTATTCTTTTGAATGTCTGCATAAGAGAATAGAGAGAAAAAAGTATGCTTTTTTCTTTACAATATCCTATTGCAAATATTTCTAACTTTTACAAACCACATATGCTTATGTGATTGTTTGTATTTATATATGACATGTTTGCTATTCCTTTATTTGTACTTTCTAGGAACAGGTTTTAACTATTAAAATTACTAATATTGCTGTTTATTATTAAAGGTTGTGAGAAAAATTAGAAAGATCTAAGGGACTATAAAGACAAACTGATTTTTATTAATAGAAAAAATCATATAGTATATAATATATCTAAAAAGAAAGTCTAAACCTGGAAGCACAGTAATTAGTCAATGATCTTTCATGTATTGAGAGGTACAGTTTAAAAACTTTATTGTAAAAAGAAACAAACAAAAAAGAGGCCTCTCATATTTTAAATATTTTCAAGGATAAAGATCAGTTGAATTATCCACATTTAAAATTTAAATATGAGAACTTAATGTACCAGTTGATAATTAAAGACCAAGCCACCTAATTTCTTACAATTTAGAAAGAAATTGTGGAGATTCCAGAGTTGGAAAATGAAGAAAATATTCTGGGTTTTAGGAATGTGGACAAAGTTACAGATCTTTCAAATCATATGCTAAAAATCTTAATAAAAATATATTTTTGCCAGCTGTTTGCAGATTTTGTAAATTACAGCAAATGAGTTTTAAAAGCCATGTGCCAGATGGAGAAAGGCTCATATTTCCTAAAGTGTTAATGAAATTTAGTTATAGCAAGAGAAACACAGGGAAAAAAAATATTAGTGTAAGACTGATAATGATTTTGTCAAGTCACAGCTGTCACAGTGAACTACTCATCAGTCCATATTTGGGCATACTTCCCATATTTGTTACCACATTTATCATATAATAAAATACTGAAATTGTTTGTTTTTGATGCAATTGAAGTTTAGTGGAGGTCATTTATTTTATAGATAACAGTTCTAATATAATATGATATTGTACAGCTACAATAATTCTAAGAAAACATGAATGGGTTTATGGGTAATTTTTAAATTCACAGTAATTATAAAAGATCATCATTTGAAAATATTTCAGGAATTGATATGAAAGAACATATACAAATAATTCTATTCATTTTGTGATTTCAATGTGTTTTTAAATGCATTAATTATAATTTAAGAAATCAAAGGTTTTACTACAAAAGTAGAAAATTAGCCATTGATAATATTGATAAATCCTGCAGCTCAAATTACTTCTCATTTTAGTATTACAAAAAAATTGCCTTCACAAGCACAGTATCTTTTCGTCTTAGAAATCAATAGTAAAAATGTCTTCCTGAAATACGAAATAGTGTCCAGTAAAATATGGCACCCTCTTAAATTTCATATATTGTATCAATCAAATAGAGAAAATAATTTTCCAACAGGGAGAGTGTTCTAGAATAAGCAACAATGTTGTCAAATCCTGACACATTTACCAGAATATATTTTTTAAATGTATGTGATATTTAAATGAGTATTATTCCCTCTCTCAAATATTAAGGGAACAAATATTGTCCAAATTGAGTCCGTATCTTCTTTTAGTTGGGCATGCTAATGAGAGCTTCAAAATTATTTAAATCCACCGGCATACTTAATTCGAAACAATGTTTATTTGGGGGACATCCAGAAATGTTGGTTTTAAATAATTATGTATCAGCTGCAGGTATAACGGTACCTATGCATTTATTGCTTCAGAATCCAGGAGTGTTTGTGAGAAAAACTGGTGGATCCTGCAGATTAACTATGGACAGTCAAATATTGAGTAAAGTGATGTCTACAACATCATCAGCTATGCCTGCTTTGGTGTTAATCCACTTGTGAAGGTAAATTGGTATTTTGTGATGAAAAACTCAGGGCCAATTTTCATTAATGTGAGATGAAATAAAATACACATGTATTGTTCTCCTATAAAGACACTGAAATCTGTGTGTGTGTGTTGACACCACTCGGTAAGAAGAAATAATTTTGATTTAATTGAAAGCTATTGTAATTTTTTATGTTGATGATATAATGCTGATGAATATTTTAAACTGAAGATTAAGTTAAAAATGAATGAAAAGTAATGGTTTTTTATATAACTACCTGGGGAGTAGTTACATTATTAATTATATGGATTAATTTGAATGAAGTACAGGACAAATAGTAAAATGTGTATTTATTACTTGGGCCAGAGTAGCTAAAGACATTCCTCAATCAACCAAAACAAATTATTGTGCTTTTCCAGTTCCAAAATCAGAAGATGATACAGAAAGATTGCTCTGGTTGTCTAGTTTCTGAAGAAATCGTGTACCCTATCTGGATATTGTCTTAGTTCCTCTACACAAAGTTGTGAAATAATCTGGAATTAAATGGCAACCTAAACAATACTAGGGTTGACTGAATTTTAGAGAGTCATTGCTGCATTGATCATTATAGCAGATAGATTTTAATTTGGCCCCTAACATTCTTCATCTCTTAGTATTTACACGCTTATGCAATCTCTCTCATTTGAGTACAGGCTGGTTTAGTGACTTGCTCCTTATCAACAGAATACAGCAAAGGAAATGGGATATCACTTTCTTAATTAGTTTATACAAGATATGAGTTCTGCCTTGCTATTTTGTTGGCTTCAATAAAGGGAACAGCCATATATATGAGGTCTACATGGACAAGGAAATGAGAAATTCCCTGAACAACAGCTAGCAAAGAACTGAGGCTCTCATTCTAACACCTCACAAGGAAATGAATCTTGCTAACAACCGCATGAGCATAAAAGCGGATTCATTCCCAGTCTAGAGTTCACTTGAGACCCCAGCCTTGGCTAATACCTGTATTATAGTCTTGTGATAGACAGAAACAGAAAAGCCAGTGAAGGCATACAGAGAATCCTGATCCACAGAAATTATGAGAAAACAAATATGTGTTGTTTTAAACACCCACATTTATGACAATTTGTTACATAGCAATAGATCAATAACATAAGACCATGTGTGACCTTTATGCTTAAAAGATATTAGAAGTGTCAGCAATGATACTTATGCTGGATGGAGCCTTTGGCAAAGGCCAATAAGTACCACCTAGTAGTAGTCACTAGAAAATCATCTGAGGCTGACTTCATGTCTACTCTCCTTGAAAGGGAAATAATGGCCTTTCATTGGGGTTTAATGGAAACTGAAACATTCATATGAGGATTTATATAAGAACAACATTCCAATACAGAGAAAAAGGTACAGAGGAACCCCCTCATCAAATGAAAAGGGTGTATTTAAGAATATGCATCAGAATTGACCACATGCAGTATTGATCACATCTATGAACAGATAGCTCATAAGTCTTTGGGTCCTGTGTTAAATTCAATTTTAGATGTTAACCCCATAAATTAAAAGAGTTTAAAAGCTCTCTTGTATAATCAGTTATTAGAGGACTTCCTAACAGGCAGCATTTCTCAGGATGGAGACTCCACATTCATTCTGGAAGGCATCTACATTATGTCCTGTGATCTGGGCATTTTACTGAAGAAGAAAAACATGTATCTTCTAAATGAGCAGAATTATGAGAGTGTTTCCATTGCCTTCGAAAAAAAATACATAATAACAATAATAGCAAGGTAAGAGTTTATACAGTTTCTTAGACAGCAACTGAGAGACAGACAATATGGTAAGGAAATGAGTCTTGGATGACTGGAGGATAAAAGAAACTCTACCGTGATGGTTAAGTTGAGGTGTCAACCTTGCTGGCCTAAGGAATACATAAATGACTAGTAAAGCATTGTTTCTGGGTATATCTGTGGGAGTTTCTAGAATAGATTGCCATTTGAAATCACTGGACTGAGTAAGGAAGATTCACCCTCAATGTAGGAGGCAGCATCGAATCAGCTGAGGACCAAGTAAAGTAAAAAGGTAGGAGAAAGGTGAATTCAGTCTCACCTGAAGTTGGTACATACTTCTGCCCTTGGACATTGAATCATTGGGCTGTCTGGCCTTTGGACTCTGGGACTTGCACCCACAGTCCCCTGGGATCTCAGGCCTTTGACCTCCAACTGAAAGTTATACCATCAGCTTCCTTGCTTCTGAGGCTTTTGGATTTGGACTGAACCAACCTACTAATATCCCTGGATCTGCAAATTCAGACAGCCTATCATGAGACTTCTCAGCTTCCATAATCCCATGAGCCAATTTTCCTGATAAACTTCCTTTCTTCTATCTATCTATGTATCTATGCATCTATCTATGTTTATCTATCTATCTATCTATCTATCTATCTATCTATCTATCTATCTATCTATCCATCTATCTATATATCTATCATCTATCTGTTTTACTGGTTTTTGTCTCTCTGCAGAACCCTGACTGATACGCATACTTTGGGCAATGTGTTAAGAAGAGGAAATTTCAAAGTAGACATATCAGTATTAATGAAAACAAAACCCTTACAAATTCAGTGGCAGTCAGAAACAAACAAGGGGATGCCCTTATTCACTAACTGGAAGTGACCACTTGGCTAAATGAGATATGCAGTTATGGAGGAATTCAAGAAATGCAAAAGAGAGAAAAAGAGGAATCCCTTTGTTGACCTCACTATCAAGCATGCACTTTTTTCTTGTTGCTCTCTATGGAACAATTGCTGAACTGTCGAAAATTGCACACCAAGAGTAAAAGCTGGAGCTTAATTCTCCCTAAACATATCTACCCTCTTTTAAAAAAAAAAAAAAAAAAAAGTATTTCAATTAAAATTAGTGTTCTCTCTGTTCTAACAGGCACACTTTTGGATTTTTAATTGATAATTTAAATAACCCTGCATAGTTTAGATAAGAAAAGTGTGTTAAAAGTCCTACTGATATCACTTTTACTACTGCTACTATTACCATTACCTTACATTCAGTAAATATTTGCTGAGTCAGGTATTATTTAATCATTTTCTTAAAATTTTTTTAGTAAAATTTAACAATTTTTCTTAGCGAGTATTATTAATATCCACATGGCAAATAATTACTTTCCTGAGGCACACAGTTGGTAAGTGAATAATGAATAAATATTTTAACCCAGGTAGGCTCCCTTCAGGAAAGACATTCCAAAACACTTTGTTACATTGGATTTAACAATATCTGGACATAATTCCTCCACAGGTGGGTCATAGATAATGAAATGTACACTAACGTAAGCTGTTCAAGTATATGAGGTATGATTTTACTTCTAATTTGTTCTGTAGGCAAATGTAGACATAATTCCCTTCAGAATTTCCTGGTCTATGTGGTTATTCCTGAGTACATCTCTTCTCCCCTCAGACACACAGTCTTCACTAATGATTAAGTATACATTTTCTCTTTCTGATGCCTGCTGTGGTATTGAACTCTGGGAGAAAATATTATATTTTCTTATTTTTTTCATATACTAGAATGTACCCAGAAATATTTTCACAGAACAATTCTAGCATTATCAGGAGGTAGTGACCAGTCAACTTTTCTGTAATGTTTCAATGGCTTATTATGAGAGTGAGAGGATTGATTTTGTTTCTCAATTTTTATAACAGAATGTGACCTGCACTACAGAAATCACTTTTAACTCATTTTTGGTTGTGATTGAGCGGTTGTGTGATAAAGAATTTGGCCTTTGTCCTCAGTTCCTGGGAGGTAACCTCTAAATACTGGGAATGTCCTCAGTGATAGAATTATGTTTGTTATTCATGGTGGACTCTGTTGACCACACCTGATAGTTTATGTGGAGGTGACTCAGGGTGTACCTTTAGACAATTTGTTGTAAAGACATGATTTAAGATGGGGACTGGTCATGCCAGAAAGAGCAACCTTGTAAAGCTTAGAGCTTTGAGCCACATTATATCAGCCAGACAACTGGAGAGGGGAAGGAAGCTGGAGGATGAGCTCAATAGCATGGACAGTGATTTAGTCTATCATTCCTAGGTAATGAAAATCCAACAAAAACTCTAGACATGGAAGCTTGACTGAGTTTCTCTGGTTGACAGTGCCGTGTATTGTCATACATTGTGGTTCTAAGAGGGTAATGTGTCCTGACTCCATGGGGAGGAAACAATATAGGTCTGTAGTTGGAATCCTCCCAGAATTTGCCCTACATGTCTCTTCCTTTGACTGATTTTGATCTGTATGATTTTGCTGTAATAATAAAACTGTAATTATAACTCTTTCTGAGTTCTGTGAATTGTAGCCAATTATCAAACCTGAGGAGGTAATGAGAGCCCCAGAATTTATAGCCGGCTGCTCAGAATCGAGGGTGGCCTTGAAACATGTAGCTGGTGTCTGCAGTGAGGTAAGTTATGTAAGGTTAAGTTGTATGAGGTTTAACTTCAAGTGAACACTTCTACTTTCAATAAAATTTCATAAATATATTAATCAGAAAGGAAAGTAAAACTTAGAAGGATGCTAATTGTCTTGTGCTTTGCTAAATAGATGGAATGAGACCACATAGAACAGAATGAGGCTTTGTTCTTAACTGCTGTCAGGTGAATGTAAGTTATACTTTTGCACATGAAACAGAAATAACTTCACAGATTTCAAAGAAAAAAATATATTCTAAGGTTCAGAAAAATAAGGAGTTGGTTGTCTTTCCTCTGTTCCCAATATAGAGAAGTAAGTAGAGTCAAGTCATTAATTAAATTTTCGCTTTTCATATTTTAGCTATGTTGCCTCCAACCATCAATAAGTGAAAACAAATGAAGGAGATTTCAAGTTAATTTTGTATAATCATAGATTCCTACGGGGAAGCCAGAGTTCTTGCACCGTTTTTTCTGTAATATGATTTCATTGAACCCTTTCTTCCTTGTAGCTCATTCTCTTCACATAATTTCCATCTGTGTCATCAGTTTATTTTCTTTCTCTTAAGATTAAAAACTGTTTTAATAATAGGCTCCCAATTCCTCACAGCAACACACATACAATAAAGAGAAAAGAGGATGTGAAGCAATCCCTAATGAAACAAAACATATATTTGTGTTTACCTTTTCATCACAATCTGTTGACAGGCTGGATGAATTAAAGTGTGCATTGGAGGAGGGGAAGCTGCATTTTAGGCATTTTTCTAGATATTAACATTTAACATTTAGTTTCACTTCATTCTTTAAATATGTATAATTCCTGTGGATATAAAGACATTGGATTTCATTTCGTAGGTTTTCATTAGGAGGCCAATTTGTAAATGTAACCAATAAGCATTCAAATGATTGCTGAGACACTGAATTTTTTTTTTAAGTAATCATGTATGCAGAGGAATTCTAATTTTTTTCTGTAGTTAGAATAGCTCTCCACAATATTAACTAACGAATGAAGTAACTAAATAAATAAATAAATAAATAAACAAACAAATAAATAAAACAACCATTCAGTGGTTTAACAGAACAGAAATTTACTTCTCATCCATTTAGCTGATATATGTAAGCATTCCTATCTAATGTGGGATTGTTTTCTCTCTATGCTGATTCAGGAACCAATTTGCTTCCAGAGTATAGTTCTACAATCCCCTCGATATTTATAGTTCTCTGCCCTCAGTCCTCAACAGGGAAAAGGAGATGCCTCCCTGGTCAATCTTCCTGGAAAGTATGGCTACCATTTCTGCTTAGATTTTGTTGGAGAGAAATCACACTACCATCAAAGACAATGGGTCAAAGAGAATGCCATCCTTAACTGAGAAGCCAGCTTCCTAATGACAGCCATGTAACGTGAAAGGGAAAAACATACTGTTATTGAAGAACTTATCAGTTATGTCACGTCTTCCACACAAATACTCAGGAAAGTTAAAAGAAAATCTCACCTTGGACACAGTTGATGTACCTCAGTCTTGTACAAAACTTAGAACTCACTAAGTCTGAAATATGACTTTAAACTCTCTGAGGTGAGGTTGTAATACAGTGAGGATGATAATATGTGGTACATTAGGATTAACTTACTCCTGCATTGTTCTGGACTATAGACTGCCACACACACTCAGATGCACATGATTGACACACATATCTTCATTTTGCTATTATATTGAACTAATACAGGATTTACTATAAAGGTATAATAATGCAGTAACAATATACTAATAAATCAATGCAGTTAATATACAAGTGCTGCTTGTAAGTTACTTTATATTCATCAAAGCCACAGAATTTGCAAATGAAATAATCTATTACATAGTCTACAACTTGTGAAACTAAAATTATTTAAATGTAACTGCAAATTCATTAACATTTCATTTAAACAAGCATTATTTCATATATAATAACATATAGAGATCTTCTTTGCTCAATTCTATATGAACACATTTCTACTCTGACTTTATAATTTTAATGTTCTGATGTTTTTATATTTATTTTGTATATATTTGTTCTTATACCTTGCCTTGTTATTACTATGTTTACTATTGTCGAATTTGCTAAATATTTTGACTGGGCTTATTTCAGTAGAAATAATTTTAGTTAATTGCAACCCACTTAGATTTTGGTTTCCAAACTATAGTATGGAAAATGGTTAATAGACTGCTAGGGAATGACATAGTAAAAACTCATTAAAAACGCTAATTAGCAAGCTGAATTGTTCTGACATACCCACTTCACTAATCCACTAGCTAAATACATCATAAAAATGAGACCGTATTGCAAGTGAGCAAATATCCAAAGGAAGGCCTTTTTGAATTTCCAGATTACTTTCAATTAACTGAATGCTGAATAGTCTATAGTATGAAATGCTGTGTTATCAGAATTTTAATAGAAGTCACTAAATGAGCCTTAGAGTTTAATCATACTATTTCCTGAACTTATTTAGAGCATTCTTGATGAATCCTATGTTCACTCTCACCCTTCCCCTTCCCCTCTTTTACCACTTAACCAGTTTTACAGATTTTGGTACATTTATAATAACATTTTTCACTTTTCATCTTTTACTACATTTATATACAAATATTATCGATTCTACTAGATAGAAAGCTCTGTGAAGTCAAGGATTAAATTCTATCTTCTTAGTCACCCATTAATGCCCTGTGGAGTTTGAGTTTTTACAGATACAGTACTATAGTATGTACACTGTGAGTGTTGAGTTTGTATAGATAGTGTACTAGGCCTTGGAAAACTAGATCCGGAAGTTGGAGATGGTATCTGACTAACAGTCTAGTTAAAAACAACTCTTTCCTTTTATTTGCATTACTTCTGTATGTATGAATGTGTGTGTGTGTGTGTGTGTGTGTGTGTGTGTGTAATTATATTCTTCTAAAATACAATAAGTAGATTTCTTTATATTCAGTTAAAAACATTAATACAAAGTGAGGATTACGTGTTCCTGAAAGTCTAGTTTTGATAAACCTCAAGTACTCACAGATCCACATTTCTTTTTATGCATGATGCTTTAAATTACCAATGCATGTTATAAAGACTGATTTTGGATGCTTTCTAGCTCTTCCTTAAATGGAAATTCCAATTTTTTATTTTTTCAGATACATGAATTTCTCTTAGGTTTTCACCACTTTAACATATTTTTCAAAGTGTTCTCTACTGACTATTCTGATCTGTACTCTGCACTTTAATGATCTTCGTATACACATTTGGTTATGTAAGTTTCTTATTTCCAACTTTGTTGATTTGTCACTTCTGCCTTCCCTTTATTTTCTTGATTAGTTAGAACTTATAAAAAGTTTTTCTACTGTGTTGCTTTTCCCCCCAAAACTTCAGTTTCAGCTTGCTTGTTTCTTCTTCTCTCTCTCACTACCTTTATCTCTCCCTCCTCTGCTTCATATTCCTATTCATATATTTATTTTTCTTTACATTTTCTTTTAGTTTATGTTGTCATTTTGACTAATAATTTTTATATACTTATTTCTAAATAAATACTTTAAAGTCTAGGACATTGTACTGAATATGGTTTGGTTTGCTACATGCCACAGTTCTGATTTGGATTACTGCATTTGGAGGCTAAATATCTTATAGTTCTAATTTGTTAGAGGGCTAACATTTCTTCTGTGTTTAAGGTTCCACAGGAAATATCTTTCATGATAAGAAAAATTCATAAAATTTTCCCTTCACTTTCCTTAGTCATCTCTCCCTTGGAGGCTGAGTGTGATCACTGATTGCTCTCTGATATCTACTGGTCCACTTTTCCTGAGAGTAATTTATTAATCTATAAGAATCCTGAAGGCTTGTCATGGTGGCTCACGCCCGTAATCCCAGGACTTTGGAAGGCCAAGGCGGGTGGATCACAAGGTCAGGAGATGGAGACCATCCTGGCCAACATGGTGAAACTCCATCTCTACTAACAATACAAAAATCTTCTGGGTGTGGTGGCACGTGAGGCTGAGGCAAGAGAATCACTTGAACCAGGGAGTCAGAGGTTGTTGACTCTTTCCTAAACTGATATGAAGCATTAATCCTAGTTAGGTAAGAATACGCTACTCTCTTCAATATTTTCCAGGTTGAGAATCTCATTGTTTAGGCTGGAAAGATGGCAATTCACAGATCATTAGTCTTTTGGCTATAAATGTAAATCCATATTATATAAATGCATTTGTCAGTGTTAAAGCATGCATCATAGTTTTAATGATCTGTTTGTCCCATTTTATTTTTTAATTTGCTTGTATTCTAGCAGGTGTCTTAGAAGGCTCCTGCTGCTATAACAAAATACCTGAGACACAGCAATTTATCAACAACAGAAATCCATTTTCTCAAAGTTGTAGAGGTTGGGAAGTACAAATTCAAAGTGCTGGCAGATTCAGTGTCTGGTGAAGTTTTGATCTTTGCTTCCAAGATGGAACTTAACGGTTGCTGTTCTCTCAGATGTCGAAAAGTGGAAGGGGCAAAAGGGTCTTGCCAGTTGCCTCAAGCCCTGATAATAATCACCACCTAAAAGTCCCAAGTCTTAATACTATCACATTGAGTCTGACACTCCAACATATGAATTGTGAACAGACACATACATTCAAACCATAGCAGGAGGGGAAGAAAAATATGTAACAGAATAGTACCTTAAAATTTTAACTTTTTAGTGAATTGGTCTGAAACCTTGAAGAAGAAAAATAAACAACAGACATGGAGCAATCTAAAGCCGTTCGAGTGACTAGCTTCAAATTTTAATTTTAGTAAATACAGTCCAGGCAAGGTTTTGACAGCAGCTTTTCACTGAAGACTACTCTTGCTTTATCTCAATCATAGAGTTTATTTAGTAGTGAGAAGACTGATGTTTAATAGGTCACTGGCAAGCCTGGTAACTAAAACTATGACATCTTTTGCAAATGACCATTATCATTTATGTAAGTTTATTTTTACTAACCTGGCATGGCAGAAACAATGATATATAGAGAAGAAAAGAGTCTTTTAGAATACTAGTATTTTATATACTGAGGATGTGTTGAAAATGTGGCCTAATTGCTTAAGAAGGTCTGAAGACCTAAATTTACACTGAAAAGAACTAAGTTCCAATTGGACTGCAGGACAAGCTGTGTGCACTTTTTGCTGTGCAGTATTGAATGCCGTGCCTTAAGCTTCCTTCCATTGAGTTTTGTTCTGTTTTTAGATCATGGGGGAAATTGTAGACAGGTTTATCACTACTATGCATGTAAACTACCCCTGGACATAATTAGACATTGGAACCTAATTAAAAGAAGTCCCAACATTGTTACACTCTGCTAATTACATAATCTTTGTGTAGAATTTTATATTTAACACATTCACTACTTCATTAATTTGTAGCACTCCAGTCTATGAACAGCACCCGCTGGATTTCAATTATATTCTCTCTAAAAATTCCAACTTCAGTCCCACAAGAACAACCACCCATTGGTTTGACCACCTTTCTCTGACTTTTTTTTTACCCAACTCAAGTCCTTTCATCTTCTTTACTCTGCCTAAATTCATGTTTTGTCATAATCATTAATCTGCAGACATGCTCAATTCCTTTTCCCTTCCTTGCTGTTTTACCTGCTTACCAGGAGCAAAACTCTACTTAAATACAGTTCTTTACATTTTCATGCAACTGAAGAAACTGGACAAAAATACTTTTCTGACTGCTCTCATGAAATTCTTGACCATGTACCTTAGGTAGGTTGTTACTGAACAGAAATCATAAAGCATTATTCAATTCTAAATAACCATTTCACATTTTTTCTAATCTTCTCATATATCAAATACATTCACCAATTATATTATGTACTGTTGCACTGGACACTTTAAAGCAATCGAAAGAAAATTTCACAATGAATTTTTGTGTAGTCACTGTCAGTACTAAAATATACATCTTTAAGGTTTCACAATCTATCGTCAAACACAGTCTAATGCTAAACCAATCTGTCTTCAAACATATTCTAATGCTTAACCAACAGATAAAAATGTTACAAGGGAAAACTTTTAATACATTTTCTCTTTTCTGGCATACTTCTAAAGTCACTTATTTGATTTCTGTATATATAATATAAATCCCAGATCATATAAAAAATTATTTTTAAAATATATTTTCTTTTGCATGTATATCATCATTACTCTTTTCTCCTAGTTTTTGTAAAAGCCTGTTTCTATCGGATAGCATTTCTCTGATTTAAAAGAAAAATATTAAAAAGCATGTTTTTATATTTTATTTCCTCTACAACAGATCTGTTCAAGAAAAATATTTCAGCTTGCCTAAAGATGTATTATTTTAACTTTATTTATGAAAGACATTTTCACTAAAATTCTAGGCTGACAGTTGTTTTTTTTTCATAATTGTTCTTATCTCATGTCATTGTTTTCTGAGCTCTATTGCTCATTTGCTGCAGTGATCTGTCATTTTCATTGCATTTCTCCTTATGCTGTTTTATTTTCTCCATCTGATGACTTTTAAATGCTATTTTTTTTTTCAATTTGAATATAATGTGCATAGGTGTGCTTTTCTCTGCACATATTCTGGTTGGAATGTGCTGAACTCTTTAAATATCTGGGTTGATGTCATTCATCAATTAAAAATACTATAAAACATCATTCCTCAAATATTTTTAACACCAATTCATTATCTTTTATATTTTATCTGGGACTCCAATAATATGTATATTAGACTATGTGATGTTGTCTCATAAATTTCAGATGACTCATCCTCATTTTCTTGTTTATATATTCTCTTTTTCATTTTTGTAATTCAAACTATATTTATATTTTCTACCTGTTTTCAACGTTGTTTATTATTATCTCTACTAATGAGTCAACAAACAATTTACATAACACTTACTTTTTTGGGATTTTTTTTTCTTTTTTTTTTCTGAGACTGAGTCTCTCTCTGTCGCCCAGTCCCTCTCTGTCACCCAGTGGCACAATCTGGGCTCACTGCAACCTCCTCCTCCTGGGTTCAAGTGATTCTCTCACTTCAACCTCCCGAGTAGCTGGGACTATAGGCGCATGCCACCACACCCGACTAATTTTTTGTATTTTTAGTAGAGATGAGGTTTCACCGTGTTAGCCAGGATGGTCTTGATCTTCTGACCTCATGAGGTAGCCGCCTCAGCATCCCAAAGTGCTGGGATTACAAGAGTGAAACACCACACCCAGCCAACACTTTTAGTTTTGGTAATTTTTATTTTGCTTTTATTAATTTATTTTTAAATTTCACTTTTTTTCCCTGTATGTAATGAATATTGTCTTTATTGACCAGATTTTTAAATGTATTTACCTTGTTATTTTAAGTCTATCTGTAGTAATTCTAGAATTTGTTATCTCCCACTCTTGTTCTATTGACAGTTTCCTTTCTTGATGATGTACCGTATGGTGCCCTGTTCCTTTGTGCTTTGTAATCTTTTGCTTAATTGGATGCCAGACATTTTGGTCATATATCTTACAAATCAAAGTAGGTTACATTTGTCCACAGAAAATTGTAGACTTTCTCTGCTGTCAAGTTGAATATTTTTGAGGTAATCAAGTCTGCATTGAAACAGTTTTGTTTATTATTATTTTGCTTTGTAGGGTTCAATTAATTGCATACTTGAGGCTTTTTTTGTCTTCAGGACCAGAAGCTTCTATTTTCCAAAAAGTCGTATTTCAATTAGCTCTTTTGGCTTTTAGCCTTCAGCTAGCCTGAGGCAACTGCAACCCAGGAGAGATCTCTCCCAACTTTCTTGCACCTCATCCAGATGAAGATATCCAGTGTTTAATACTCACTGTAAGACTAGGAGAGACTTTTTCACAGTCATTAGTGAGCCACAGACTCCGTCAGCTCTATCCACTATTTCCCCAACTGTAGAGGGTGGCTGCCTTGGACACAGTTAAAGCCTGAAGTGCTTATAGTGTTCATCTCAGTTTCCCAACCTTGCCCTAACTTTTCTGCAGGCCTGATATGTCTATACTACACAGGGGAGTATCTCCAGGTGTTTTGCTTTGCCTACAATCTGTCTGTGAACATATCCTGTCTTTAAATCTACGCCTGTAGAGAGTGCACATTCTTATGCTAGCCATAATTTTGCCTTTAAAAGAGTCATAAAAAGAAATCTCATTTTCTGTCTTCTTACCCAGGTCTTTTCTGTTTGCATCTATTGCTCTACAAGGATAAAAGCAACTATGAGCCTCTTTGTGGACAAGAGATATTTATTAAATTGTGCTTTAGTTCATTGGGTTTTTTTTGTGACATGAGTTCTTATATGCTTTTAAAAATTTGTTGGTTTTCTACTTATTATTGTTAAAGAAGATTCATAATTATCTTATACATGATAGGTAGAAGCAGCTTTTCTCTTTGCTTAAATTGCCATAAAATCCTTGGAATTATGTTGGCATGCACTAATTTGTTTGTGTGTACTTGATGTTTCAAATCTTTAATAGTATGTATTATTTAGATTTTATCCAAGATTTCTAACTTGTAAAATTTTTAAAATACTTAGAACTGACTCATAATAGCTGTATATATTTTTGTTTCATAATTTTTGACTATATATTTTAAAATAAAGATCTCAATTTTATTCCTGTATATATCTTCAATATTCTTAGTATCTTTCATGTTGGCAAGTAACATTTTTTTCTGTTGTGAATTTATATTTTAATTATAGATTATATTGGTTGTATTTCTTAGATTTATCTTCTAATTTTATTTTATTTTTTGTTATTTTGGACTTCTCTCTCTTTTGCATACTCTTGTTTTCTCTCTCTCTCTCTCTCTCTCTCTCTCTCTCTCTCTCAGCCTGTTTTTCCTTCTTTCCTCCCTATGGTTCTCTCTCTTAAATTTGACCTGTAAGTCTTGATGTAGGTTCTCATCCATGTATGGAACGGGTTTAGTACATGTTTTGCTGCAAGAGTCAAATTTTTCCACCTGCCTATGGAACTAAAACCCCTTTGGACAAGAGCATAAATATGTTCACTATTTTTTTATTCTTGCTGTCTTTTCATGTTATTTTGATTTATTGGTAGTGGTTATTTTTTTTAGTTGTAGATGTGTATTCATTTTATAAGCCCAGTTTTGTAACTTTTGTTTTGCATACTGTCCATTAATGTATTTGCAGCAAAAATGATTGTTGATGTGTAAATTCACTGTACCACCTTGGTTGTACAAACCACCCCGCTATTTTTAACTATTTGTTTTCAAAAAGCTCAACACAGATTTCCTAGCACAATTTGTTATCAATAGTGTTAAAAATACATATATGTGATAGTCATAGAGCCCAAACCTAATGCTAGAATGTTGCAGAAAGGCCATGGCTCATGAAAAAGCAGAGTAAACGAATGCTGATTACACAATATGTTTGCTCTTCACTCTGCCTTTTTCTTCACTGTGGCAGTAAGCAACAGAATGTGGGGGAAAAAAAAAAGAAAAAAAAAAAAAAACACTAGTTAACCTCTCTAACTTCTATTAGCCTTTTGCCTTCATGCTACTACCTAGTGTCTCCTGGATAATTTAGAAAACTCCTGCTTAATAAACTATAGTGAAATGGGCTTTATAATTTCCTGAGGCTTCCATTAGGTGGAGGCAGCAATTTAGAAACTCTCATGGATAGCGTAAAACAGCTAAGTGGTGGTGCAAGACATTAAAACACAAAAGGCTTAAGCTGAAAAAAAGGGGCTTTAAACTAAAGCTTGTAAAACACTGGTGGGTTTTTCAAATTTATATTCCAATAGTTAATGGCAGGAACTGTCTTCTCACTTCCATCAAATTTTGTTTCAAATTTCCCTTAATGCACAGTCCTTTAGTAGCCTGAAATTCGAGCCAAAAGCCCTTCACTATTTGAGTACAATTTCCTAATCTTTGTAATTTAACTGTTTGAATAATTTTATATGTCCTTTAGACTCCAAAAAGAGATTGCAAGCCACAGGACATGCTTTGTTTTAAATTAGCAGCTTAGTCTTTCTAGCTCTCTGAGACATGATGGGCACTGATATTGCAAGCTGACTTAATGAAGCCTTTGAATGGATGTCCAGAAGAAGCTAAGCAGTTGTTGTTAAAGTATCTGCTTTTGCTTTTTGAATCCCATTTGCTGCTGTTTTGGCTGTTTAATGCTACTGAGATCTGTGTAACGATGATCCTGACTTTCCTGAACCAGTAAAAGAGATTCATTTCTTATAATGAGAATATTTGTTTCTACCTAGGATTGCTAAAGTCCTGTTGCATGCTTTAAGATGCCTTGCCTTTGGTGCATTGAAACTTGATATGTCAACATATTCTCTGTAAACACAGCAGTACAGAGGGCAAAGAAAACACTTACCCAACACCACAGCTAGGACAAAAGGAATTATTTTGACAGTAAATGGACTAGGAGTTTAAATAAGTGCTTTAAAATTGGGATGGTATTAACTCCACAAAATTGTTTCTAAGCAAAGCTGACCGGATGTCCTAATTTGACTGATTAATTTGTTTGGTTACTTAAATACCCTTGTAACTTGATTGTTTCTAAATGTTTGTCTACTCTTATTTTTATCAATCTGCTAAGTGCCACGCATAGAAAAGGATATATTTGAAATAACTATTTTTCATTACAATAATCTAGCTTATGTGCTTATTTTTCACAAACTATCTAATAATCACCATGAAATCAAATGGTTATTTGTAGTGGGATGGTTCTAAAAATATTAATGTGATATTTTATTTCTGATAGTTTTTAATAAGCCAAGTCCTAAATTTAAAACCATGTATTTCTTTATAGATAAATCTTTCACTTTACTCACCAACTCTTTCTACTCTTGTAGTAGAACTTTTTGTCACTATTTTATTAGCTCAGATTGTGAGTAAAGACACATTAAAATGGATAGAGAAGTTGATGTCGCAATTATTAAACTGATTAAAATAACAGAATAAGGATTTTAATTTACTTACTTTGGTTAAACCAAAAATACTTGTCTCTACCACCAAAAAAATTGCAAAAGTGCATGTTTTGGAGCATGTTAATGACATATATAATTTTTAAAATAACCAACATCAACTGTGGCTGATTAAATTAAATTAAAGCAATACAATATAGACTTCATCTCTTGACAGGGTAAAGTTTTCATATTAGTTGAATATTAAATATTACTCTTTCAAATTAAGATGTCTCTACCAAATGGAGCATTTAATAAGAACTGACAATTTGGATCCATATTTATTTTTCTGTGACCATATTAGTTGAGAAATGCAGAGGTGTACACATATTAAAAACGTACGCTATGATTCCCAATTTAAGAAAAAGGAAAAGACAAACTAAAATGCATAGATCAACCACATGTTTTATTCATATTACTTAGCATACTTCAGATGAAGTTTCAAAATTCTACATTGTGTCTTGTTCATAAACCATACTATCTTGAATAATAATGAAATAAAATAAATTGAAATAATTCTATTAGCAAGATAAGTGTGTATTTCATTAAGTCAATGGCAAGCACAATAAAAAAAAAAAACAATAAAAAATCACAATTTTTATTCAGTTAGAGGTTGTAGTATTTGTCCCCAAAGGAAAATTAATCTATTCATCATTGCCTTAATATTGAGAATAGTATTCTCAAACATTTTTAGGTGTACAAACTATGACTTTTTGTTTCTCTAATTTAAAGCTATCAAATTAACAGCTATAAGCTCTCCTTCAATAAAACAATCCAAAAAACAAAGGCTTATTTCTGAAATACACTATTAGAAATAAGGCATATTGGCAGAACACGGTGGCTCATGCCTTAATCCCAGCACTTTCAGAGGCCATGGCGGATGGATCACGAGGTCAGGCAATTGAGAACATCCTGACTAACACGGTGAAACCCTGTTTCCACTAAAAATACAAAAAAGGTAGCTGCGCATGGTGGCGGGTGCCTGTAGTCCCAGATACTAGGGAGGCTGAGGCAGAAGAATCGCTTAAACTTGGTAGGCGAAGGTGGCAGTGAGCCGAGATCGCGCCACTGCACTCCAGCCTGGGCAACAGAGAGACTCTCCGTCTCAAAAAAAAAAAAAAAAAAAAAAAGTCATATTTATAAAAAAAAGCAGTGAGTGAACTATATAACTAATATATTACTCTCTGAACTATGTCACAAAAATATTTCTCTACAAAATACTATTATTCATATAATCCATTTATTTCTATATACCATGTTTGTGTCACTATAGGTTGGTATGTATCAAATCGTGTCTAAACCAAAAGAAACAAATCTGGAAACAGAAGTACCAATCCATGAAAAGATTTCTTTTGGTATTGGGAGTGCCAGGTATTTTTGTCATTGCATTTTACTTAACTATAAAATCTGGCTTTTTCTATTGTGCACGTGCTCCTATAGAAATTTAAAGGGGTTATTTCTAATTTGGGAGAAAAATAGAGCAAACAGCTTTTAATCTTATAAATAATCTGCTCATTGAAATGTCTTATTTAATCCAGATAGCTCTGTGCAAAATGAACTTAAAACTAATTTTTAAAGCAGGTGGAAAGCATTATTTAACAAAAAAGGTATCTGTTGTAAATTTAGGTTTATTTGTGCACATTTTCTAAATTTTAAAATATAAATCAAATCTTTGCAAATTAAATCATGTTTTGTTATTGATTTATGTTACCATTTTAGAGTTGCTTTCCCTTGACTTATTGGTATAAAGTTGGCGATAGATATTAACATATTGACTGTTTCTGTTGGAGCTGTCTTTGTTTCATGAACTACTTCATTGTAATAGATAGCATGCGGCCATCTTCAAGAGGCGAGAATTTCACTTAGTGGCTTAAACAGAAGTATTGTCTCAAGATAACATAGTATCTGGAGGCATGTGGCTGCTACTGTTTGGTGAGCAATTCAGAGTAAAAGGGACAACGTTGCTTGAGATTTCTGTGGCCGTTTCTATAAGATCCATGCTGTAACTTCAGTCATCGTAACCATATTCAACAAAGAAGAGAGAAGATGATGGCAGAAAAATCACTCACTTGTAACAAGAGAGTAAAAATTTTCGTTGAGGCCGGGAGCGGTGGCTCACGCCTGTAATCCCAGCACTTTGGGAGGCCAAGGCGAGCGGATCACGAGATTAGGAGATCGAGACCATCCTGGCTAACACGGTGAAACCCCGTCTCTACTAAAATTACCAAAAAATTAACTGGCCGCGGTGGTGGGCGCCTGTGGTCCCAGCTACTCAGGAGGCTGAGGCGGGAGAATGGCGTGAACATGGGAGGCGGAGCTTGCAGTGAGCGGAGATCCCACCACTGCACTCCAGCCTGGGCGACAGAGCAAGACTCTTGTTTCAAAAAAAAAAAAAAAAAAAAGTTTTCATTGAAGATTCCCAGCAGAGTTATTCTCTAGTTTCTCTAATATAAATTATTTCAGTGGTCTTTTCTAGCAACACTGGAGAGTAGGCACAGGTATTTAGCTTCTCCAATTTCTGGAGTGAAGTTGACAAGGGAGTAGTTGTTTGGGAATGGGTGTTAGGTTAACTATTTTTCTGTCTCTGAAATTTTGCTTGACTCTGGCTTTTGTGCGTCACTTCTCATGTGATACAACATTCACATTCATACACACTCATCTACCTAAATGTTACCTTTTCCCAAAACTATATCTATACTTCATCTCTAAGTTCCATATTCATACTCACATGCAGTACCAATCTGCTTCTTCCTCCTGGTATATATTAAATATATTAGACAACTCAATGTGTGCTGTTTTGAAAGCCTGCCAACGATCAAGCATCCCCTGACTCCCAACAGACACATAACACAGCAATAACAACAACCCACCCAGGCACTAAATCCAACCCACGTGAATTTTTAAGGGACGTCAATGCTAGAAATTCAGGCTGTGGCATTAGCTTTCCCTCACTCCTTTTCTCTATCATGATCTACTTAGAAAATCTCTAGAGCTATTAGAAGCTGCTCGAATGCAAACAACTTGGAGGCAGTAAATCTTGTTTCTCTCTGAATCTTTGCAGCCTAGAACTTTACATAGCCTGCAATAAACACTACAGAATGTTTGATTAACATCAAGAGATTTATAATTGATGTTACATGAGGCCTCTGAATGAATTGGTATACATTCAGTGGTCTCATTTTGCATGATAGACAAGACCTATATATTATAACAGACCTGATAATTTCCACAGTTTTATAAGGCATTATTTGCTGTCTTAGAAAACAAACGACATTGAAAAATTTTGACTTAAATTTGTCTTATTGAAAAAAATTAGAAGATACGTTTCTTTTGAGTTTCCTGTGAGGAATTACTTTTGAAACTGTGATGACTTGCAGCATAATATTGCCACCAAATTAATTTTTAAAATCTACTACTTAAACTATTTTATTGTATCAATGGTTTTAACAATGACAAATAATTTACGCCCTACTCAATGTTCTACTAAGAATCAGAAGTTTACTCTGCACTTCATCGAAGCAGTCATCAAAACGTACTCAAAATGATCTGTGATCTTCCCCACCGCTGTGCCTGAAAGTATGTGTGTTGTGGGTGGGGCAATATTTTAAGGGTTTAAATGAATGTTGGCAATATCTTAAGATTGATAACTCTTATTTTGTATATTGAATAAAGACTAACATTGATATATCTCTTGGCATAATATTGCAGAAAAAAATTTTGCCTTGGAACTTAAACTTTCAATATTAAGTTAGTTCAAAGAAACAAGTCACCTCTGACTTTGAAAGAAATACAAAATGTAAGACTTGCATTTGCCAAGTGAAAACCACTTTATTATTTGTGTGTGGTCATTGACTCTGTGGTCATACAGTCCAAATTTCAGGTAGATATTTGAGATGTCCCATAATTGTTTCATTTATGAGGTCTGTAAACAGGATCCAAATTGTTGTGGTTCAACATGTTACGTAGGTATGAAATTAGATATATTTTCGGTGATTTTCATTTCCTGAATGAAAGACATCAATCCCATTTAGATTGTTGATTTTAATGTTTTACTTGTGGTTTGGACTGAATAATTTCTCTCAAAAATTCATCTGTGGATGCCCTAATGCTCAATGTGAAAATACTTGGAGACAGGGCCCTTAAGGAGGTAATTAATGTTAAAGTAGTTGAAAAAGGTGGCCCAGAACTTTGGGATGCCAAAGCAGGTGGATCACCTCAGTTCAGGAGTTCAAGGCCAGCCTGGTCAATATGGTGAAACTCTGTCTCTACTAAAAATACAAAAACTAGCCAGATGTGGTGGCGCACACCTATAATCCCAGCTACTCAGGAGGCTGAAGTTGGAGGATGGCTTAAGCCCGGGAGTCGGAGGTTGCAGGGAGCTGAAATTGAGCCACTGCACTCCACCTTGGGTTATAGAGTGAGATTCTGTCTAACAAAAACAAAAACAAACAAACAAACAAAAAATAGGGACCCTAATCCAATATGACTGATGTCCTTTTAAAATGAGGGAGAGACACCAGAGCTCACTCTCTCTGCTGGAGCACAGAGGAAAGGCCATATAAACACACAGGGAGAAGGCCAACATCTGCCAGCAAAGGGGTGGGGCCTCACCAGAAACCAGTCCTGCTGGCACCTTGATCTTGGAATTCCAGCCTCAGGACTCGGAGAAAATAAATTTCTGTGGTTTATTCCACCAAGTTTATGTGATTTTGTTATGGCAAACTGAGCAGGCTAATACAGCTTGTGAATCAATTTTCCATTAACTTTACCTGATAAAAGGTATGTTGTGCTTTTGCATGAAACAGTAGAAGACCTAAGAATTGAGTGCACACCGTTATGATGTAAAGAAATTAGTACTGAAAATGCAATTTATGTGACAGGTTTTTCTTGTTTGTTTTGATGTTTTCCTTTTCTTTTTTTGGAAACTGAGTTTCACTCTTGTTTCCCAGGCTGGAGTGCAATGACGCAATCTTGGCTCACAACAACTTCCGCTTCCAGGGTTCAAGCCATTCTCCTGCCTTGACCTTCAGAGTAGCTGAGACTACAGCCACGCCCGCCACCAGGCCGGCTAATTTTGTATTTTTAGTAGAGATAGGGTTTCTCCATGTTGGTCAGGCTTGTCTGAAACTCCTGACCTCAGGTGATCCGCCCACCTCGGCCTCCCGAAGTGCTGGGATTACAGGCGTGAGCCACCGTGCCTGGACTTATGTGGCAGTTTTAATGGATTGCCAGATTATGGGGTAAAATTTACTAGATCTGAATATTTTAATTCATGATTATAGTTAGAATCTGCATCAGGAGACAGTAATATAAATTTAATTCCTAGAATCAAATTTTATTTTTAATTTGTTTACTGCATGTTCATTTTCACACAAAGAATACAGAAAGACTAAATATATCAGTCATTTTTTTCATAGTTGAGGGGCTTTTCTTTTGTGAAATACAAATTGATAATGTTTGTTATGTAAATTAATTTTAAGGTAAATTTTAATATACTTGATTATTAAATTACTATTTTATATATCATAAAACTACAGTAATATCTATATAAAATGAATTTAAGAATAAATAATTTTGATATCCTTATTGATTTCTCCCCACGTTTATAGACTAGTATATTTTAATTATATTAACACAAACAAAGACACATAAGTAGAACAACTTAAAGATCTCCAGCAAATCTACACAGTAGGACAATAAGGGACTCAAAAAGATTCCTCTGAGAAAAGAATATTAAGAATTTGCAACATTTTCATCTATGTGGGAAACTACTTTAGGTGCCTTTTTATGGATATTACTATTGCTGGAAAATAAAAAGACTTAAAGAAATATGACAATTATAGTAGGTGCTGGAATGTTAAAAATTTTCTGGCACTGATTCCAGGCTCTACTTTGTTTATGGCTTTGGGAAATTTATTTAACCTCTCTGAGCTTCAGTTTCTTCCACTGAAAAAAAGGAAATAATTATGGCACTCATTTTCTAAGGTTGGTTTAAAAATTGCATGAGATAATTTATATAAAATGCTTTGCATAGTGGATGGCACTTCATAAACACTGAGTGAACATTGGCTATCTAATAATGTAAGAAGATATTTATAATCCATTTTTCTTTGATATTCAAGATGAACTTTAACGTGTTTATATCAGGCAAATAGAATTCTACCAATAATTTGATGTAATATACATTTTAAAGATAAGTCTAGCTCACTCACCCACTTACAATCATCTGAGAATTTGAACTTTTGGCCCTAACAAAAAGCATTTTACCTATAAAAATAAGATTTTATGACACCTTTTTGATACGTGTAGAGGAAAGAGTTTGCTTTTTTTCTACCAATATGATAAATGTTTCCAAGATGCAATTTCTATATAATACAGAATAATTGAAGTAATCTGTCAATTATCAGGTTATCTTGATATCAATTTGTTTTCTCTCTCTCTCATGCTCCCTCTCTCTCTCTTTCTTTGTCTCTCTCTCTCTCTCAGCTCAAATAGCATCCTCCAGGATAAACAGGTGAAGAATCACAGAGCAATTTAAAGATTATTACAAGATACATAAAACCATATATTATGAAAGGAAACACTCAAGGGAAAATACCATTTATACTCTAATAATATAGTCTAACTTTGTATCTTGATATACACAAACACTTTCTCATTTGACAGAATAATATACCTTTGTTCAGCTGAGGGTGTTTTGGAATTAATAATAAAGAATGAGGTGGTTTAGGGAATACTATGCAAGGAAATTTCTAACTTAAAAAAAAAAATTACATGAGGGATTTATTCAAGAGCTAAAAAAAAAAAAAAGGCAAGCATAGTGGTGAGGAAAAGATATTATCATTAATTACTTTTCAAGGTTGTCTGCTGCCTGCAGATTTGTTAGCTCCATCATGGAATGTGTCACAAGGGAGTTACTTTTGAAGGAGTAACAGAAGTGTGTGAAAAATCTCAATATGATGCATGAGTGTAATCTCCTCTTTGCAGATGTTAATTCCCTGCTTGCTGCAACCAGGAAGCAAGTGCCAATGTATTAGGGAATGCTCCTTCCTGCTGGACAGCACACAGACAAGTTGGAAAGGAACCCTATGACAAGCTAGCCGCCATGCATGTGGAATGAAGCTTAGTTCAAAAGTCTTTCCAAGTGCATGAGTATTTTTAGATGATATTTAGCCCCCTTTACATTGAAAGATGAAATGCAGCAACTGAAACTCAGTGTGTACTCTTATATTGGTGGGGAGGTAATCCCCCATAAGATGTTTTGTCTCTGACAAACTCTCAACAAATTCAAAATATAGGATGTTATCACATTTGCCGTTTTTCACAGAGCACTTTCTTAATGAAAAAAAAAAAATCATGATACTAAAAGAAAAACTAAAGAAATATTTTTCAATATTCAAGGTCGCATGGGATAACTTTGAAAGTCTAAGTTCATAAAAACAAAGAAAATAAATCTAAAGAAAAGTAAAAACAAGGATCAGGAAAAGATCATTAAAAGATTGACCATCTAAACAACAAACATTGGCTTTCTAAAAGAAAAACACATATTTATTTGGGACTAGAGCATTGCAATGAGAATACTCGTGCCATATTAAACCATGTGGATATTTAGAGATGTAAAGAAAAACCATGGTTTCTAAAGGAAAAAAGAATGAGGAGAATTGCATAATTGTTTTGAAAGCATTATCCCTGGCTACAAAGATCACAAGGGTGATGCCAGTCTGAATTTGGACAGGCAATTGCTGGGCACATATCTTTGCAGGAGTATGTTTTGTGTAAGTTTGCGATGGTCTTTGCACAAGGGTATGGTTTTTGCAGAGGCTACTGTGATAATTTTTATTATTAAGCATACAAGCATGAGAACATTCTCTTCGTGGCTTTTCCTGGCTCTATTTGTGGGGGATATTTTTTTAACATTAGTAATTCCATTTTGATTCTGACAATTTTCACAAGATTATAAAGTTTATATTTTTCTGATGGAAAACATTAAATATATAACTTAAAATGTAGAGCAAAAAGTGGAGGAATTTTTAAAAACAGAAATAAGTTTTCAGGATTAATATAAACTTCTAACTGGTCACACATGATAATTCAACAGATGACTTTAACTATCTAATAAAACAGTCATTCTATACGAACAAATGCAGAAGAAAATATGTTTTCTAAGTGTTTTATTCAGTTCTAATTGTCCTAATAATAGCTTAAACACATTGTTCATGTAGTGAGAACTTTTATTAACATCCCTTAGGATTATAAATATAAGAAGCAGAGAGCTAATATTGACTTTTTAGTGTGTGCAATGCACAATTTTATAAACTGCAAATGTGTAAAATAATTTAATTTCTAGATAACACTTAAATACTCTTATTTTCTTAACTTGACACACGAGGAAACCAAAGTGCAGCACAATGATTTTGCATTCTCTAGTGGTTAATTTTTGTCAGATCTGGGATTTGAACCACTGTTATATATTGCCAAAATGGTCTCCTAAACCTTTTGGTGATCAGATAAATTTCCAAGGATGGAAGAACTAAGAGTTTTTCTCTAGAAAAAAAAAAAAAAGTATGTCCCTATTATTTATAAATGAAAGGAGAAAAAGAACAAGAAGAAGCAGGAGAGAAGCAATAGAGAGATAAAGAATTAAGTAAAACTAGAAAAACGTACCTATATTTTGTATCCTGTTAAACCTGAATACCTACAGATAAAATAAGCCAGCATTTCTCAAAAGTCCAAAGGTGTGTGTGTGTTTAGGGGTGGGGAGCTGGGGCAAAGATGGCATTTCTGTTAGCAGTTATTTTGATATGAGCTTAATTATTTTCATTCTAGGCAAATAAATATAATCTGTTTTTAATATAGCAATGTTGAAAATTGGAACAGAATGGCTTAAAAGTCACCATTATCCAATAACGAGGTGAATGCATCTCATTTATCTCATGAAACAGTGAAACGTTAAAGCCAAATTCAGCTGTAATTTTCATTTGCTTTCTATCTCTCAAGGAACACCACACTCTTCCTTAAATGACAAAAACTGGAAAATTTCTCCTAAATAACTTCATGGGAAGAAGCAATAAGCTATGCAGCTCAACATAATTCAACAAATATTTGTTGAGTATCTACTCTGTACTGGAACCTGTTCCAGATGTTTGAAATACTTCAGTGAACACACCATTTTTTATAAAAAAGAAAAGAAAAAGGACCACTTTCTTTACCTTTGTGGAGCTTGCATTCTATCAGTGGGAGACATACACTACACCATTGTTATACTAAGTCAGTATAATATTTAGCAAATTCTTATAATTGTATGTTACCTCAGCATCTATTTTGAATATAGATTTAACTTGCTCATACCAGAAGCTTGGCTTAGTGACCCTCGAAGGAGTTTTCACTTCCTCCAAAGTCCTGTATGTGGTCACCCCAATATCTGCCTTATACAACTCTCTCCTGGTGACTATCTCCCTGTGGGAAAGCAGATACAGCCTACCTGACCCATCCCTCTGGCCTTCTCACCTCTAATAGACTGTGTACATGCTGCTGTGGCCCCCTCTCAGTTACAGTGTGACTTCTGAACTCATGCCTGCTTGCTATAAATCCACTGTATTAGTCTTTTCTTATGCTGCTAATAAAGACATACCTGAAACTGGGAAACTTATACAGAAAGGAGGTTTAATTGACTCACAGTTTTGCATGGCTGGGGAGTCCTCAGGAAACTTAACAATCATGGCAGAAGGGGAAGCAAACACATCCATCTTTACATGGTGGGAGGAGAGAGAAGAATGAGAGCTGAGTGAAGGGGGAAGCCACTTAAAACCGTCAGATCTCCTGAGAACTCACTCACCATCAGGGAAATAGCATGGGGGAAAGGCCGCCATGATTCAACTAACTCTCACTGGGTCCCTCCCTCTATGTGTGAGTATTAGGGGAACTACAATTCAAGATGATATTTGTAAGGCAGAGCATGGTGGCTCATGCCTGTAACCCCAGCACTTCGAAAGCCCAAGGCAGGCGGATCATCTGAGGTCAGGGGTTTGAGACCAGCCTGGCCAATATGGCAAAACCCCATCTCTACTAAAAATACAAAAATCAGCCAGGCTTGTTCGTGGGCGCCTGTAATTCCAGCTATGTGGGCGGCTGAGGCAGAAAAATAGCTTGAATCCGGGAGGCAGAAGTTGCAGTGAGCCTAATGGTGCTGCTGTACTTCAGCCTAGGTGACAGAGTGAGACTCCATCTGAAAAAAAAAAAAAAAAAAAGGATACTTGGGTGGGTGGGGACAGTGACAAACTATATCACCTGCCAATTAAAACTTCCCTTGGAAACTTGCTTGAATAATGCCCTCAACCACCAAAAAAGGTTTCAACTCACAAGTCTCTCTGCCTCTCTTGCTCTCTATCTGATGGTTGAATGTGTGTGCTATATGGTTTCCCATTTCCTGTTGCCCCTGCAAGACCTGCCCTTTTTTCTCTGGATCTGTAAGTAATAAACTGCTTCTGTTATTTCAAGGGTTTTTTGAGTTGCCTCCACTGTGGCTTACCTGAGCAACACAACAAAACCTGTCTTCTTTCCTGGTCAGAGTGCTCCTAGAGAGTGGCTATGGTAGAAATAAACTGGACACAAGTGAGACAAGAACCACCAAAATGTCTGCCCATATAAACGAGTTTCCTGTGAAAGGGACAAGTGGTCACAAATTGAATACTTAAATATTAGAATGGATACAGGGATAAAGAAGCATTCTGTGAAAGGCATATTGTAACATGTTCAACCAAACACAAATCCTCTGGAGCCTCATCAGGGCAGGGCCAAAGTTGATAGCTAATCTCCTAAAAGAGATCTTGAGACACACACAGGAAAAAAAGCGCTTTGGCAAAATAAAATCATAGCAAGATTATGTTATGTATAGGCACTGGAAGTATGGATTATGATTTTAAAAGTGAGACTGTGGTAGGCCTCAGTAAGAAGAACACATGGGAGCTAGTGATTAGAGGTAAAAGCATTTGTTATGAAGATATCTGAAGAGACAACAAGTACAAATGCTGTAAAGTGAAAGTGTGGCTGGCATGTTCCAGGAATTTCAAGAAATACTCCTCCCTCCGTGCCCTCTGTGATATGAAGGCCATGAGTTATCGGGAGAGCAGAAGATGAGGTTAGAGAAGAATCAGAGGCCCAACCACACGGAGGGACTTGTACCAATTTAAGGATATTACGTTGGTACTATTAGTTACGTGGAAACCTATAAGCAGGATTTTGAGTGGATAAGTGACATGATTTCACATATAATTAAAGAATCACTCCAGCTGGTCTGCTACAAATGGACAGGATGGGGGCAAAGATAGAGCACAGAGACAGTGAGGAAGCCATTGGAGAAATCTAGACTAGTAATGATGGTGGCTTGGGTTAGAATGATGAGAGTGAGATATCAGTGAGATTGTTAGAAGTAGTCAGGGTCTGTTTACATTTTTAAAGGCAGAACCAGAAATGTTTCTGAGTATCTGATGTGAAGGAAAGATATATTTAAGTATAACATCACATGCCATTTGTGTCTGAAGGCATGAAAAGCTGAAATTGTCATCAACTGAATTGGAAAAGGTGGTAGGTGAAGCAGATTTTAAGGAAGACAGGAATGATTCAATATTAGATATGTGGAATTTGAAATGTCTGTAAGACACACTAGTTGAGAAGCTGAGTAAGTAGTTTGACTAATTCGTATTTTCAAGAGGGAGGTCTGTATTAGAGATGGAATTTGGAATTCATTGGGACATAAGCCATTTGATTGGATGAGATAACCAATGAGGTAACCACTACAGTGGAGAAGTAGAGGAGAGATTTGAGGATTGGGTCTTGGAAGTCATTATTATTGTGTAATAATAATGTGTAAGGTATAAAAGAAGGAAAAGAAAGAAGATAAGAGTTAGGAAAGCAAATAAGAAGAGTAGTATCCTGGAGGCAAAATGAGAAAAGTGTATCAAGAAGGAGATAAAGGTGGGCTGCATTACATGGTTCTGATGGGCAATATAAAATCAAATATTAGCTTTAGAAAGGTAGAGGTCAATGATTACACCAAGAAAACTTTTGCTAGAATGGGGATAAACGTATGATCAGTGTAGCTTCATGACAGCATATGTATAGGGAATTTGGGAACAGTGTATATACACAACTCTCTCAAGGAAGTTTACTGAAAAGGGAAACAGAGAAGTAGATTGGTACTTGGTAAAGGAAATAGGATCAGGTCAAGATAAATTACATTTTTAAATGAGAGAAACTTCAGTTCATTATTATGCTGATGACAATGACCTGATGGGATTGTTAATTTTATATATCAACTTGGTGAGTGCATTGTCCACAGTTGCTTGGTCAAACACCAGTCTAGAGGCTGCTGTTAAGGTATGTTTTAGACATGGTTAATATTTAAATCAGTAAATTTGTATTAAGGCAGATTACCCTTCATAATGTGGGTGGACTTCCTCCAATCAGCTGAAGGCCTTAAAAGAAAAAAAAAAAAAACTCTGAGGTTCCACTAAGGGAAAAGAATTCTGACTTTAGATTGACCTTCAGATTCAGGACTCAAGCATCAACTCTCCCCTCTTCTCCAGCCTGCTGCTCTTCAGCATTCACACTTGCCAGGCCCCACAATGGTGTGAGCCAATATGGGGGATACTGGCATTCAGTTTAACACCCTGCTCTACAGTGATCAAAGAACAGTTACAGGATGTGGTATAGATACCATACATTCATAAATTTGGTGATTGGAGTCTGTAAATTTGCTTTTGGTGGTGGAAGCCACAATTTCATGAGCTGCAGCTTAGGAATAGGCAATATGGAGGTTTGGAGAGAGGAAAGGATGGCTAATAATTAAGATTTAGTGTGCTAAGGATATTTAGTATGGTTGCTAAAATGCATTAAGTTTCCACTTGAACTTCATGTCAAAACTCTTCAGTGAGACCTGTCAATCCAGTTGTGTATTTTTCTCCATTTATGTCAAACTTCATGGGTACAGGGTGTCATTTTGTCATTCGAGTGAAAAGAAGCAAGAGAGAGCATGGGAATCAAGTTTGTGACCATGGATTTAAACTGGGTAAAAATGCGGGCAAAGACATTGGAGGATAAAGAACAGTGAAATAATGGAATTAAAGGATTTATGATTCTTGCAGTCTGGGTTAGATAGTGAACAGCAAATATAGGAAACCAGATAATATTATGTCTTTTCATAAAGGGATCATATTTTTTAAAAACAGAGTGTTCTTTTAAACTAGTAATCCTCATGAAATAATGGAGAAGAAAGTCTTAAAAAGAAATTTCTACAAAAAGAAATTATATAGAGATACAAGGATTGCCACCATGTCCAATTGTAGGCCCTAGAAAACTAGTCTGAACCATGTAAATACTATTTCTTAATTATACTACAATGTAATTCTGGTCCAGGTGTCCCAATCATGTAGAAGGGCCAGAGGCACTGGATCAAGGAAATATGTGCTCACATGTTTAGAGCAATTTTGTAAAATTGTTGCTTTGCAGAAATCAGTAAGGAAAGCTGGAATATTCTTTTTTCTCACAGCTATGTCATTTCTATATTGCCTGACCTAAAGGAAAAGAAAAAAGAGCCAATGTCTTCGTTACAAGATAGACTCCTGAGAAAGCTAATTCCAGCAAAGAAGAAGAAGATCTTCCTAAAAAACAAGGTCTAACCAATGTTTTATATATACATATATTTGGTTTGGTTGTGGAGTGAAATAAAAAGTCTTGCTCTCTCCTCATTGTATATTGGGAAAGAGAATGGGAGATTAAGCAACGATAGGCACCAAGTCTTCTCACAGGCCTATGAATAGATATAAGGCAGGATATCTATAAAAAATATTTTGGACCCTATATACAACGTCTGTAAATTATGAGAATTTCAAAACAATGTCCTTTAAGAGAATTTAAAGGCATGGAGTTTACACAGTATCAAACTAGTAACAGAATATGAAAGTGGTTTGATAAATGTTTATAATTCCATAGAACTGTGCTGTATCCAAGGAAGGGAATGTCTTGTTGCAGGCTAGCTAACGCCAAAGAAAGCTAGGGTAAAACTTTGAATCACAGGCAATTCTCTGTGGGACAGTTCTACAATAATGGAACTATTGCATCTTTTACATCATATTTGTACATGTTTTAGCTAAATTTGGGTCCCAGGTTTAGCTTTGTGTGGTTTAAAGTAGCAGTAAAAGTAAATTCTTATACCTCTAGGAGTATGGTGAAGACCAAATTGCATAACATATATGAACAAAAAAAAACATAAAAATTGTTAATATCCAAATAAAATCTAAGTTTATTAGAACAAGTTATATATATATATTTGTACACACACACACACACACACACACACACACAGGTTTCCTCAGTTAAACATTGCCTACAATAAGTCAGGAACACAAAATGAAAATCAATATCAATGTCAAAGAACTTTTTAAAAATATAGCTATTATTTCATCAAATAAAATGCTACCTGCTGCCTGCTTTATAAAGTTTACCATTTTTATGTCAATTGACAATTTCAGTGAATTGGATGATCAACACATTTATTTTTATCAAAATGTTTAATACATAACTGTTAAGGTACATTTATGGATAGATATATTTAAAATTAAGTTGGCTATTATGTACTTATTCTTTCGATATCATTGACAAGTCTCTACTCACTGCATACCCTTTTCACCTTCCTTGTCTTGCCTTGAGAAAGAAGTGTAATATAGTACAGTTTGGACAACAGAAATCACAATGGTGCTATAAGCTAAGGATAACCCTTTTTTATTGTCTGGAGCAAGTGGAAAGAAAATGATAAGATGAAATGGTAGCATTGAATGTAAATGGGATCAAACAAAATATGGAAAAATTCTCTATATTTAGCAAACTTTCACAAGAGTTCAGAGCTTAGGGAAAACACTAATATGCTTAACTCCTGAGTTTTGGTGTCAGTGGATTACAGGCATGCATTTTTATTTCTAACGTAAAATAAATCCTGTTCTCGAGAAAGTTTGTGCTATTAGATAGGCTGATTTAGATACAGGATAGGAAAGGGGAGAGATTTTCTTCAAAATTAAAGTTCTATCATTTATTCAAAACTCAGTCTTAGTGACAGAAACATGTTCTAGAAATGTGCTTAGTTATAATTTTAATGGAATTATTTGCACAATTCAAAATTATAATGCTTTAGTTTATCATAAAAATCATTTATATGTCTAAGGAATTATCTGGAAATATATTTCCCATAAAAAATACATATTAAAGTAACAGAGAATTATGGTTTATTAGGAAAATTATCTTTTATTATATGACTGGGTGGCATTCTTAACATGTAGGCAGATAATGAAATGTCCTTCAAAACATTGTAAGACAGATGCATTTATTCTTCAATGATGATAACCTGTTTACTACAGTCTTTTATTCATTAATTCAAAACATTTGTATTTAATATTTTCTATCTGTTATGTTCTGTATGCAAAGTTTTAAAAAACAATATACAGAACATAACATATAGATGAGAAATAATGTATAGAAATTATTACAAACAAATCAGAATATTATGAATTCTGAAGAAAATAAAATGTGGAAAAACTATTCAGCGTTAGCCAAAAAAGGAAAACCCCGGTCTTCAAGAGTTTAATTCCTGCAGTTCATTTATTTCCAAGTGTATAATGATATTGAAATGTATGTCACATATGATGTAAGAAATGGAGGTTGAAATAATAAATAAGTCAGTTACAATTCTTATATTAATTATGTTATAGCTCTTTTGAAGACATCATAGATAGATACATGTATGTGTGTGTTTTACTAAATGAATGTGTGTGTATGTGGATGACAATGATGCAATTACTAAGGTGAAAAAGTACAAAGTGCTCAATAGAATGCTGGATGGATAATTTAGTCATTATGATGTGGTAAGCAGGTTATAAGCCACAGTCTGTAAGAAAAGGAAAAGTAAAACAAGATAGACTCCTGAGAATACTAATTCCAGCAAAGAAGAAGAAGATTTTCCTGTAAAACAAGGGGATAAAAAGAAACAAATATATAATTCAGTTTTTGAAAGGGTACATTAGAGAGCTTTGTGAGACCTCAAAGATATGTCAGGAGACAAGAAATGCCTCTTGTCAAACATCAAGAGACAAGGTTGGGATAAAGTGCTAGGAGGAAGTTGCTATTCTTTCCACAGTGTTACTCTTTGAAACCAAAGTTAAAAAGTAAAATTGTCTATTTAAAAACTAAATTTTAAGACCAGGAACTGTGTCTCATTCCTGAATTCCCAACACTTTGAGAGGCTAAGACAGGAGAATCGCTTGAAGCCAGGAGTTCAAGACTAGCTTGGACAACAAAGCAAGACCCTGTTTCTACTAAAAATAAAAAATGAAAATAAAGTTGTCAGGCACGATGGTGTGTACCTGTAGTCCCAGTTATTTGGGAGGCTGAGGCAGGAGGGATACGTGAGCCCAGGAGTTTGAGGCTTCAGTGAGCTGTAATCGTGCAACTGCACTCCAGCCTGGGGAAGTGAGACCTCATTTCTAAAAAACAAACAACAACAACAACAACAACAACAAAACTATATAGTTCACACACACGTACATTACATTTCATAACTATCAAGCCCTTGCAATTTAATTGCAGAACTGCATTGTGCAACTATGGAAAGACTGGGAGCAAAAAGGCTACAGTTTGAGTCCTATTTACTGCAAAACTACATGACTATTAAAGACGGACCAAGTGGAAAAGGACACCAAGAAAGAAGAAACAAGAATGAGGAGGGGTAGAGAGGGAGAGAGAGAGAGAGAAGAAAGAATTGGCAGAAGGAGAAAACAGAAAGTGCATGACGAGCTATATCATACAAGAAATAAAAAAAAAAAGATATTACTAACTGAAATAAATAAATGCTGCCATGAAATCTAGTAAAGTGTGCTAAAGTGAAATGTGTAAAAGTTGCCCTTCACTTTGGTATCATGGAAATCGATGGTGACTGTAGGAGAAATTTTGGTTGAGCGATAGTAGCAGATTCCAAGTAAGAAGGTGTATAACAAAATGGACTGGAGTGTAGCAAAACACTGGGTTTATATGAAAACAACTCTTAGAGTCTTATGATTATGAAGATGGTAGAGTATAAGGCAGTAGCTGTAGGCATTATTTGTAATTAAAGGACATAACAGGTGTGGTATTCTGAACCCCCACTAAATTCACCAATAATAGACCTGATCAAAACAACATGCTGCTTTTAAAATAAAAGGGCTACACATTTTAGAATGTATTTATGTAAATATATTATCTGTTAAAACAGTATTTGAATGTGCATTAATATTTTGCCTGTATTAAGACACAGTAACTATTGTGCATTGTTTTATTGAGATAGAATTATGGTGTAAGATAAATTTTAATGCAATTAAATTATTTGTCTATATAACATGAAGAACATTTGAATCTTACAAACTTCCATTCAATATGCTCTTTTCATTTATTGAGCAAAATGTAAAAACACAGGAATAGCTTTGTATAGTATAGTCATTTTATTCTTCAAAAGATTTAGCGAAGGTTATCAGAGAAATGGGAAGTCTAAATACAAGTTAATATAATATAATCTGAAGACACACTTTTCCAAATTATCAATAAAAGTGAAATCACATAAGTATTTATATTGCATTTAAACAAACAAAAAGCAGGACACAGTTCTATATTTAGAAACATCGAAAATTGTTAAGAAATATAGATTACTTATTAAAGATAAGAAGCATTATCCAATTGCGGGTTTTTCGAGTACATGTGTATCTTTTCTGTCAGATCTGAGTAATGATTTTAAAAGTAAAGTTTAATATACATACAATATAATAGTAATTTTCACCAAATCTATAATATTCTATGTCGGTAAGTGACTAGAATATCCCAAAGCACCTACAAATGTTCATTTTAAGATGCAATTTAAAATCAATTACTTGGACAAAAGTCATGTTATGGAACATAATTCCCATTTTACAGGGATACATTTAAATAAGCTAGATTGAGCCCCTATATGGCTATATTTTAACTTCTGATTCATAATTTTTAATAGTCTTCATAGGATTTCCAGTAAAATAGGTAATCTGTTAATGTGCGACATAATGTGAAAATGGGAAGACCAAAAGGTCTTTCAGTAAATGAAAGCCAGTATATCCAAATGTGTTTTGAAATTTTAAAATGCTATTGTGACCAACTGCAATACTGAAAATGTCGTAAAACAGATCTATATTAGAAGGGGAAAATATATAAATTACATACCACTTGAAATAAAATGGTCTTTTTAAACATGCTGGGTCGTTAGAGACAAGCCCCACCTCTCACTTCCACAGTAGTCCCAAGCTTCTCTCTACCCTGTGACTCGAAACTTCATGATATAATAAAGTGAGGAACAATTCTCCATTCTTTCCAGTATTTCTATGTCTCTTATTCATATTGACTCATGAAAAAATTAATAGGACCACCAAGGCTTTCAAATCGGCTTCATTGTACTGAGTTGTGACATATTATCATACTTACTTTTTGCAAGACCCCACTTTATTTTACATCTTCTCATTTAAAGGTATTCTTCACTTTCATTCACCTCCACCTGCTTCAACATATGCTTGACATGTGCTATATGTGGATATTATCATGTGATATTATGCAGATTGTTCTGGCTATGCATTTAATTTGCATAAGTGCTATGTACTACAGATTGCATTCCATGGTTAAATTTTTAAAATTTGACATTGTCTTTAATTTCTACCCATACTGATTTTAACTGTTCCATAATATTCCACAGTACAAGACTACATTATATGTACCTATTGGCAGAATAATGGACACATAAAGTTGCCTCTAAATCTTGACTACAATCCCTAACATATCCATGTGTTTCCTTTTTAGACATACATAAAGAAATTTCTGAGATATATTCCTAGAAATGTAGCTAAAGAAGGACAGGGTATAAAATATTTAGTTTTATTAAGTTCTTTTAAATTTCTGGTCATAATGCTTATACCACTTTATACTATTCTTGGTACATAAAGCTTTCCATTATACTGTAATTTCACCAATTCTAGATATTATCTACTTTTATAAACTTTGACAAGCTCTTATAAAATAGTATATAAATTTTAATTGAGTATTTCTCTGTTACTCAAGAGTATGATCATCCTTTCCTGTATTTGTTGGATTTTCAGATTTCTCAAACTGCCTACTTTGTTTTTAGTGAACTGTCTTTTCAGTGTAATTTCTATAGTTTTTTTTTGTTTGTTTTGAGGATCAATATTTTTCTTTCAGAATTAAATATCTGATAATTGTTCTATCCTTACTTTGAGAGGTAAATTATATCCATATGAACAATTTTTCTCCTTCCGGTGATAAAGGGCAATGTATTAAAGAGTAACTTTTTAAGTATAGTAACCCCTTCTAAATATATATAAGGCACAACACATGTGTTATTTGTTTGTTTGTTTTGTCATCTTGGCATTATGAAATGACTTTAGTGGTTGAAATGTATTTAGTCCTTGAAATGTATTTACTACATATTTATGGAAACATCAAAATGTAAGAAGATATGTTACTATGGAGTTTGCAATTAGGAATCAGGGATTTTTACAGCTAATTAGTTCCAAAGAATTACATATCAACAAAGACATAAAAAGTGGTTAAATTAAAAATGATTTGTGGTGAAACCTTGGAAATAATAAAATTGTAAACAAGTACAAATAAGATAAGAATTATGGAAAATTACAACAAACAAAACAACTCTAAGTATCTACTGATTCCTGAAAACACCTGTTCTTTGAATTCTCATTGTACCACTAACACTAACCTTATTTTGAAGACTTCATTTTATAGCAAAAAAAAGTATGCACATAATAATAATGAATACTATCTTTTCTTTTCTAGGATTACTCAAAGTTATTGAGAAGAAATACAGGTAGATGCATCATTACTTGTTTCTCCATTGACATAGTCAGAATTCCATGGCAGTGAGTTTCTGGTGTAGAAAAGTCAGATCTTTTGTCATAGTAGAGCATATTGATTTAATTAGTTTAGCTGTTACATGATTATCTCTAGTAAGGAAGCACAAGATTCTTAGAATTCATTTGTGCAATGCCAAAATTCATACAGTGTTAGAATTCAATAGAAAATAGACATCCTTTGAACACTGATTAACTAATGCATTCACTAAGTATATACAAATTTGACTGTATCTCTTTAGAAACTTACATTCTAGCAAGAATAAGTTAATTAGAATGAAAAGTTGAGGTAATTCCAAAAATATATGAAGACCCTAGGCTTTGGGGATACAAAACTGTGAGGTACCTAATTTTGTTTGGATGAGGTCTCAGGAATAATTAAAAATATTTTCTGAAAGAAGCTGTAACTGAGATTATTTTTATATGACTGGTAGTAATTAGGTCAGAGAAGGAATTGGAAAGGACATTTTAATGCAAAGGGAACTTCATGTATGTATTAATCTGTTCTGACGCTGCTAATAAAGACATACTCTGAGACTGGATAATCTATAAAGAAAAGAGGTTTAATGGACTCACAGTTTCACATGGCTTGGGAGGCCTCACAATCATGGCAGAAGATAAAAGAAAAGCAAAGGAATGTCTTACATGGCAGCAGGCAAGAGAGAGTATGTGCAGGGGAACTCCTCTTTATAAGACCATCAGATCTCGTGAGACTTATCCACTAACACAAGAACAGCAGGGGAAAGACTTATCCCTGCGATTCAATTACCTTCCACTGGGTCCCTCCCAGGACATGTGGGAATTATGGGAGCTACAATGTAAGATGAGATTTGGCTGGGGACACAGCTAAATCATATCAATGTAGAAGGCAGAAAGGACAAATTATTGGAGCTTAAGCTGTGAAGCAGAAAGAACTGTGACATGAGTTTAGAAAAAGGATTCAAGTAGTAGAATATATATGGCCCTATACACCATCTTGAAATTTGTTGTGACTTGCTTTATGGACCAGCATATGATCAATTTTGAGAAATGTTCTCTGTGTATTTTAAAATATTGTATTAAATATAATTATATTAGTGCATCAGGGTATTTTCATTATATTGTTTTAAATTTTATTGGTTGCTTCTGGGTGTTTTACTTTGTTTTGTGTGTGTGTGTGTGTGTGTGTGTGTGTGTGTGTTTTGTACTGTCTTAGTATATTCAAACTGCTATAACAAAATATCTTCGACAGAATAACTTAAGAACAACAGATATTTTATTGCTCACAATTCTGGAGGCTGGAAAGTCCAAGATCACAGCACTGCAGATACAGTGTTTGGTAAAGGATCTGTCTGCTTCACACATGGTGCCTTCTTGTTGTGTTCTTACATGATGGAAGGGACACATAAACTCACTTTCACCTATTTTATAAAGTCACTGATCTTATTCAAAAAGTTCCACCCTCATGACCTAATATCCTGCTAAGTATTCCATCCCTTAATACTATTGTTTTGGGGTTTGGGCTTCAAAACATGAATTTGAATGGGATACAGACATTCAGATCATAGCATGCACTTTACTGTAACGTACTTAAGTATGCTTTAAAAATATATATTATCTATCCATGGGATAATTAAAAAATTTTGAGTTTGTGGCTTGATGTTTTTCATAATTGTGGAAAATATATAGAGCTTGTATAACTTCCAATATTAATTCTAATCCTTAAAACTCTACTCTCTCTGGTCATCCAATGACATGTGTTTTACACATTTTCACTTTGTACCATATGTCTCTTACATTTTTAAGAAATTTTCTTTCTTCCTTGCTGTCTCCCTCCCTTTCTCCCTTCATACTGTTTTTCTTTCTTCTTTTCCTCTTTCTTCTGTCACCCCCTCCTTTTTTAAGCATATGTAATCAATAGTCTGAGTATTGTCTAGTGTTCTATTTTCCAGTTCACTAACCTTAGATTGTCCTGTCTAATGTATTGATAAAGTTTTTACTGAGTGTGTCATATTGCTAGTGCTTTATTTTACTTATTTCACTCTTCATTTTTAAAATACAAATTTATTTTTTTCTAGATTTATTGTGAGTAGAAATAATCAACTTTTTAAATATATTACAGCTTTTAAAGTTTACGCTGTTTACTTTTGACACTGACATTGTTAGTTTTGTTTCTACTGCTTTTCAGATATTTGGTCTTATCTTTTGTCCTACTTGGTGCTGGTTTATTCATTATTTGTTATTCATTTGAATACCTGCCATTGCATATGCAACAAAGTCAATTTCTTGATAACAATTTATTTTTTCTTCAAGTGGGGTTTACTATGTATTTTGTTAGATAGTTATGTAAAGTCACATTATCTTAATCTAAACAGAGAGTATTCAAGGCTGGGACTAAGGCTTTGTGAGGGTTGGCCTATGGCTGATCCACTTGTTTCTAGAGCATAGCACTTCCTGGATCATAACTGCAATGTAGATTTTACACTTCCTTCTTGGTAGCCCGTGAACTCCAGCCTCATTTCAGACTACATATATTCCAACTTCTCATTAGTCACATGTGGCTAACAGCCATCATATTGAAAAGCAGAGTTCTAGTTTCATTTTAATATTATCTTTATCATTAACAAGTGAGTCTGACAATCAGGAAGGTAAGTATATCTCTTGAATTTTATCTAGATAATCTTTGTAATATAATTGATGAGAAAAAAACACATACAAATCAAGAGAGGGGAACTTCAATTAATGTCAAGATATACTATATACAACTATTTAATCTATTCTCTTCCATATTACTTATCTTTATTAGAATTAAGATATATTGGTAGTTTTCACTGAGTTCATCCTATTTATAAATATAGCTTTCCTTGCAGTTCAGTTTTCCTGCTAAGGTATGTTTATTTTATTAAATTAGACATCCTGTAAAGTAATAGAGAATTACAATTACAATGTAATTGAATATTAGTGGTTTAAATAAAGTCCCTTGTTAATTTTGCCAAGGAGATAAGTTTCTAAACCACATAATTCTAAAAATTATTGTTAAATTTAGAGGAACCTGGGATGCTATCCCTTTCAAAGTCGGAATACTGGTATAGGGAGAGTAGATTCTTCACTTATTTATAAAAATGAAAAGATTTATTTTCTCAAGTTATCTCTGTGAAATATTTTTGTTAATATGTTCCAGAAAAGCTTATTTATTTATTTATTTATTTATTTATTTATTTATTTATTTCTGAGTAGGTACTGATGGACAATTTCCAGTCTGGTGTCTGCATTTGGAGAGATTCTACAGCACATGCATGCATGTAGTAATAATCTTTTATTACAAAGTGGTTTCCAGAATGATCAGAGAAAGCAATAAAGTTCTAATTTCATTCCAAAAATATCATTTGTTTTGGTACATTTGAATCATATAATCTATGCATTATTTCATGCAGTGCCAGGAACAGCTTCTGCTAAACTACATAATCAGTTTTTTCCAAGACATTCACCTCTTCTAAACCAGTAAATTTTTATGAGAGGTGGGGTTTGGGGAGAAGTAGAAGAGAAGGGTTTGAAAAATATTAAAGCATGTAATCCTTTGATTTATGTTGCCATTAATGACAGCCAAGGGTCAGACTGCCAGGTTTATTACCTTTTAAGCACAAATTAATAGTTGATAAAAGTAGGAACGTGTTATGGAACATATAAGTGATTGTAACACCTACAAACATTGAAATACTAGTGCTAAAGCTGTTCTTGCCTGTGGGCTCCTAGGTTTATTAAATCATAGAAAATGAGTTTTATGAACAATCATCCAGATGGGAAAATGTTCACATGTCACACAACATTTCACATATTTATGTGAAAAGCAATCTGTAACCATATGCATATCAGAAATGAGAAAATGAATCTTCAAATATGCAGGGGATGCCACTAGGTACACAGCTGTATGAGTTTGATGTTTTCCTGTTAGTGGATTTACCTGATGCCACATAACTTTTGGGAAGCTGGGCTGTGTCAACCTAAATAACAGAAAAAGTCTCTCTAAAAGAAAACGGTAGTTATTTGGGACTAGAGCATTTACATGAGAATACGTGTGCCACAGTAAATTTGTGTGCATATTCAGAAAGGTAAAAGAAGAAAAAGGTTTTTGAAGAAAAAAACAAGGATGATTACATATTTTTTTTGACATAATTATCTGTGGCTACAAAGATAAATAACAAGAATGATTCCAGTCTCAGTTTGAACAGGAAGTTGTTGGCCATATGTCCTTGCAGAAGAATTGAAGGGGTGGCCTGCCCCTCCACACCTGTGGGCATTTCTCCTTAGGTGGAACAAGAGATTTGAGAAAAGAAATGAGACACAGAGACAAAGTATAGAGAAAGAAAAAGTGGGCCCAGGGGACTGGCACTCAACATACAGAGGACCTCTGCCAGCACCTGTCTCTGAGTTTCCTCAGTATTTATTGATCATTATCTTTACCATCTTAGAAAAAGTGAAGCAGCAGTATAATAGGATCATTGTAGGGAGAAGGTCAGCAGTAAGACATATGAATAAAGATCTCTGTGACATGAATAAGTTTAAGGAAAAGTGCTGTGCCTTGATATGCATATGCAAACATCTCCATAAACTTTTTTAGTGCATAAAGAGCAGCATTGCCCCTAGCACGTCCCACCTTTAGCCTTAAGGCAGTTTTCTCCTTTCTCAGTAAACAGAACAATGGGGTTTTACACCAAGATGTTCCATTGCCCAGGGACAGGCAGGAGACAGATGCTTTTCTCTATCTCAACTGCTACGAGGCCTTCTTTCCTCTTATACTATTCCTCCTCAGCACAGACCCTTCACGGGTGTCAGGCTGGGGACGAGCAGGTCTTTCCCTTCCCACCAGGCCATATTTCAGGCTATCACATGGGGAGAAACCTTAGACAATACCTAGCTTTCCTAGGCAGAGGTCCCTGTGACCTTTGACAGTGTACGTGTCCCTGGGTACTTGAGATTAAGAGAATGGTGATGACTTTTCACAAACAAGCTGCCTTCAGGCACTTGTTTAACAAAGCACACCCCACACAGCCCAAAATCCGTTAAACCTTGAGTCACCACAGCACATGTCTCTTCCAAGGAGAAGGTTGGGGGTAGGGTCACAGATTAAAAGCTTCTCAAATACAGAACAAAATGGAGTCTCTTATGTCTCCTTCTTTCTATATAGACACAGTGACAGTCTGATCTCTCTTTCTTTTCCCTACAAAGAATTTTATGTGTAAGTTCATGATGGTCTTTGTGCAAAGCTGTGGTTTTTGCAGAGGCCATTGTGATAGGTTTTGTTATCGGGCATATAGGTATGAGAACTTTCTCTTCACGGCCCTCCCTACCTCTATTCGGCTGGGATTTTTTTTTTTTTTTTTTTTTTTTTTTGACAGTAGTGACTCCATTTTGATTCTGACAACTTTCACAGTAGTGATTGACCTTTACAAGAAATTAAATTCCTGGACATAAAGTGCTTTTCTTTCAAATCCACAGCATTTAAGACTAACCTACATATTTATAGTTTAACAACAAAAAAACAAAACTGATTTTACATTACCCATGATTCTCATATCCAGAAATACATAGATGTTACAGAATCACATATTTAGTTTCTCCTCTCCTTTTTCCCTTTACCCTGCCATCTCTCTGTCCCCTTTTCCTCCCACCCCTTCTCATCTCCCTTTTTCTGTCCTTCTCCTTTTAGAATTTAATGAACACACAATTGACTCACTTACAGAGTTAATTGCCAGATGCAAAAATGTGTAAGAGATAGCAAACAAATGTGCTTTCTTCTTTTATTTTTTATTTTACAGTGAAAGAAAATTCTGATAGAATATATATATGCACATTTTATATACTTATTTACAAATTTAAATAATTTTAACTGCTTAACTCTTGAATTTCTTAAGATCAGAGATTCTTCTCTGACTTAGTGCCCATAGGACTTGGAATTCTTCCTGGAATATAATAAACTTTTCAAAACTACTCAAATAAAATTGAACCCACTAAGTCCAATTGAATTCTACTATAGATCTTTAGGACATCAATTATCATTAAAGTATAAAATGTATTATTTTCTTATGGACTGCCTTTCATAATTTCCCCATAGAAATTATATTCAATTAATGTAAAATTGTACACATGACAGTATATCCCAATATGTAAAAGTTATAATAATTTCTGAGTAAATCTTGACATGAATTGTCTAATATTACTTTTAATATCTTTTACATTTTGAATTCTCAGGATCATTCTGAACTACTCTATAATATTGCTAAATTTATTGATAATCACACAGATAATCCACCGTCCTTTCTTAGCCTTTTTATAAAAATTAAAGCACTAATGTATTTCGCTGCTTGGTGGTCCTTTCAACAAATTCCTAAACAAAACAAAATCCTATCAGGATTTTTGTTTAGCGCATAAACTGAATAAAGTTTGAAATTTGATAGCTGTAATAAGATGGTATATTTGAAATTTACATTTGAATTTGTGTAATGAGTTGCCAATTATGAAATGAAGAAAATTTATTTTGGCAAAAAATGCAGAATACAAATCATCACAATGACTAGAAATGATTTAGCTAATGTCCTTTGTAAACTTGCTAGCTTACTGACAATGTAAATCTTTACATAGAATTGATATTCACTCATCTATTGTCTCAATACAGAATAACATGGTAGATATTTAATATGTAATTTTATGTATTTCCAACATGCAGTGATTCATTTATTAAAAATAGAAGAAGAAGGACTATTTAGCACAATATGAATTAGAAATAGTACTGATTTAGGAGTTATTGTTCAGTTCTTTCTATTCTTCTATATCTGAATTCTGTTACTGAGCCCTTCCTACCTTTCATCTTGTTTCTTCTCTACAAGTAACTAGAGGCTAACAGACTTACCTGTTGCCTTTTCCAAATTCTGATGTTTCTATTTCTCACTTGCCTTTTCCATATTCTTACGTTTCTGTTTCTCCCCAGAATTGATTACACTGTCTCACCATGTCCGGTAATGTTTTATGCCATACATAACTAGACCTACTGATATCACACTATAGAAATAGCCTTCATTCATTTTGGGAGGCTGAGGCGGGTGGATCACCTGAGGTTGTGAGTTTGAGACTGGCCTGACCAACATGGAGAAAACCCATCTCTACTAAAAATACAAAATTAGCCGAGTGTGGTGGCACATGCCTGTAATCCCAGCTCCTCAGGAGGTTGAGACAGGAAAATCACTTGAACCCCAGAGGCGGAGGTTGCGGTGAGCTGAGATGGTGCCATTGCACTCCAGCCCAGGCAACAAGAGCAAAACTCCGTCTCAAAAAAAAAAAAAAAAAAAAAAAAAAAAAAAGAAAAAAAGAAAGAGCCTTCATTCATTTGAGAACGAGATAACCCTAGTTTTGTGTTATAAATTTACCACTCACTGGAAAATGTTATTTAATTTGGCCACGTCTTAGTTTCCAAAGACGTAAAATGATAGTATATTTTTAGAGGTGGTTGAAAATCAGGTTCTGATATAAAAGACAGGACAACATTTAGGCTAGAAAACTTGTTGCAATCCTTCTTTGAGCTATTTCTTTCGTCTCTCTTCTTTAACTCTTCTGAGAGATCTGTTCTGTGGCAGGCTGGACCAGGACCTCCATAATCATATGACATATTTAGTTATAAATTGATTATAAATTTATGATTGTGATAATTGAGGATAATATTTATACTTTTCCCAAATCTAGCCTCAAAATAAAAAAGGGAGAGTATTTTTTACATTTTATAAGGTATTAGCATGTTAAAGAAAATTACAATGACAAATTAGCAATTTTAGCTCATTCAGTCTAACTGGAACACAGCACCATCTAAATACGTAAGAATTATATTTGTGTGTTACATTAACATATTTTGCTATTTAATTTAAAAGTATACATTCCCATGAATTTGCTAGTAATATTTTGCCAAATAGAGCTTTACAAAGGAATGCATGACTTATATAGTAATAAAACACTTACATATAATCTGGTATTTCTAAATGTAACTTTTCTGTTGTATTTTAAGCATACTTGTTGCAATTCTAGTTGAAAAGTCTTATTTATTTTATTATTTTTCAAACTAGAGAGCAAAACTGAATTTTAAATTTTGTTCAAATAATATTTATTTTAAATGAAACTAGTCTAAATGAATTTTTTTCTGTAGTATCCCCAAAACATTGCTGATGTAAACATTTCAAAATGCAAAAATAAAATTAGCATCTATTAAGTTACTTAACCATCTTAATATGAAAGTGAACCATAGCAGGAATTATTATCATATCCAAAAATCTTTCATTGCTGTTCTTGATCCAACACAACCTACAAACTTTGTAATTCCTGAGCCCAAGGTTACAAATAATATGGTTATAAATAATGTTGCTACCCTGTTGGAAGAATCATGTGCATTTTCACACAGGCTTTGCTTTTCTTAGAGTAATGAGAATAGAAAATATAAAAGACTTTTATTAAATTTTATAATTTGCTGAAGCTATTTGATTCTTACACAGTCACACATAATTAGAGAAACAAATTTATCATGCTCATTAATACAAAAAGAAACTAATACACTTGCCCATAGGGACTGCATCCCTACAAGATGCATCTGTCCCAGAGCTTATTTTGTGTTACCAGAAAAAAATCTGAGTACCTTAAATAGCTATGATTTGACATGGCTATGTAGCTCATTTTGCCATTTACCATTTTTTGCATATAGTGTTTCTCTAGTGTTACTTTAATTTCATTAACAGAGGGAAAAAGAGATACCAAGTAGTGTCATAACATTGATATAAATATTTACCTTATATATCCTATATATCCCTGCATGTACTCTTTAGTGTTCAGAGGTTTACTGCATTCATTTCTGAATTGTACACTGTCATTACCAGATATATTTTCTCTAGGAACAACTCAAACTGCTTTGTTTTTGTCTTTCGGCATGTTAAGTCATGACCTACACCTATTCTATATTATTTTTCTCATTTTTCTCTAGTAAAAGACTAAATCCTTAGTCATGGGGTTGTGTTACATATGACTCAGATCATATCAATTCTGTTTGCCATCCCTGCTCACAGAGATTGTTCAAGGAATAAATATGTAATTCTTAAGCCATAGCAATAAGAAACCTTTTTTATATATTTTGCTTCTATGTTTGTTTTGTTTTCTATGAATAGCAGATAAGGGAAACCTCTGTTTTTTTTCTCTCTAGGACAGTCTTAGAAACAGAAGCACGTATTTGTTTGCAACCATAGCTTCAGTTATGTAAAGAAAACTGGCCTGAGAAAATGAAGTAAAAACACAAGGAAATCAAAGAGGAGATATGGAAAGAGATGAGACTGAAGTGATTGTGATCAATTTTGTAATTCTAAACATCTATTTATGTTATACACATTTCTAACTGGTTTATAGATCTTTTTAAAAAGTTATTGAATTCCATGTGTTTCTACCTAAACTAGTCTGCTGAGTAAGTGCTAGCTACTGCAATGCTTAATTAAATCAGTATTATGACATATACTAAAGTTACATATTTAGATCATTTTCAGACGCCATCCCCCCAATTAATACCAGTCCCCCTGCAATTCCTGAATCAAATGAAGGAATAAACAAAAGCAGATAGATAAATAACTGTATAGTTGCTGTAGTTGATATTAGAAAATATTAGCTTGGGTGTTTGGCAACAGGGCTTTGATACCACACTCTGTAATTGGATAGACTCATCCACTTGATCAGGGCTGTGCTAGACCTTTACCTCTTTCTGGGTAGAGCCTGTCTGTGTAAAAGCTACAATGTAGACCACGAAAGAAAAACATGTGTCCCAGAGAGTAGCCTAACTGCAGATATACATAAGGCTTAGGTTTAAACCTAGATCTAGTTGCATAGGTTTAGCAAGAGACTTGCTCTTCCAAATACTCCATTAAGGCAGTTAATTTCCTCTGCCAGAGAAGCAGGTGAAGGTGAAAAAGAGACCTAAGTGTTACCTTGATGGATGCTGCTCTGCATGGAAGAAAACATCAGGATTGGTAATAAGGTTTTCCTCCTAACACACATAAATACAGCTACAAGAAATTTTTAATTTAAATATATATTTGGTGTTACTATATACAGCATTTTAGAAAAAAAGATCTAAAATGGAAGGCAATTTGTTTAAAAGGAAGTTTGCTCTCATTCAAACATGACATTTTCTTTTTTATAAAATACTACTTTGTAGCCACTATGTTCAGTATAATTTAACTGGCTTCATAAGAATGTTTTTACATCCTAATTTTAAAATAATTGAAGCGTTAACTTTAGGATGGAAAGGAACAAATTTCAATAGAAAAAATAAACAATATTTGTCTTTTATAATCTAATCAGTGTGTTGTGAAAAAATACTATCTCAGGAATATTGGGACACTAGCCTTTCAATTTCTGGTAATCTTCAGTCATATAACCTTGCTGCAGGAAGTTAGGGACCCCGAACAGAAGGACCAGCTGCAGCTGTGACAGAGGAACATAAATTGTGAAGATTTCACAGACATTTAACAGTTCCCAAATAATACTTTCATAATTTCTTACGCCTGTCTTTCTTTAATCTCTTAATCCTATTATCTTTGTAAGCTGAGGATATACGTCACCTCAGGGCCACTGTGACAATTGTGTTAACTGTACAAATTGATTGTAAAACCTGTGTGTTTGAACAATATGAAATCAGTGCACCTTGAACAAGGACAGAATAACAGCGATTTTCAGGAAACAAGGGAAGACAACCATGAGGTCTGACCGTCTGCAGAGTCAAGCAGAATAGAGCCATATTTTTCTTCTTGCAGAAAGCCTATAAATGGACATGCAAGTAGAGAAAATATCACTAAATTCTTTTCCTAGTAAGGAATATTAATAATTAAGACCCTGGGAAAGGAATTGCATTCCTGGGGGGAGGTCTATAACAGCTGCTCTGAGAGTGTCTGTCCTATGTGGTTGAGATAAGGACTGAAATAAACCCTGGTCTCCTACAGTACCCTCACACTTGCTAGGATTGGGAACTCCACTCTGGTAAATTTGAGGTCAGACCGGCTCTCTGCTCTCAAACCCTATTTTCTATCGTTTAAGGTGTTTATCAAGATAATACATGCACAACTGAACACAGATCCTTATTAGGAGTTTTTGATTTTGCCCTTTGCCTTGTGATCTTTGCTTTGCCCTTTGCCTTGTGATCTCTATTGACCTCAGAAACATGTGATCTTTGTTCTCCTCTTTGCTCTTTGAAGCATGTGATCTTTGTTACCTACTCCCTGTTCATCCACCCCCTCCCCTTTTGAAGTCCTTAATATAGACATGCTGGTTTTGCGGCTCAGGTGGGCATCACGGTCCTACCGATATGTGATGTCACCCCTGGAGGCCCAGCTGTAATATTCCTCTCTTTGTACTCTTTCTCTTTATTTATCAGCCAGCTGACACTTATGGAAAATAGAAAGAACGTACATTGAAATATTGGGGCTAGGTTCCCCCAATACAACCTCTTCTACACTACAAAGAAATCACATTTCTATTTTATATTCCATAATTTTTCTCTGTGCTCACATATAATTAGAATTACAGAATTAATCTAAATGGGGATAAGAAATATTTTATTGCTGTGAATTCAGTTTTCTAAGGCACTGCTAATATAAGACAGTATCTTAGACTCCTAGGACTCAAAAGTATGGTCACTGTTGCATTTTCAACTGCAAATACATTTCAACTGCAATACATTCACTTTGTCCTTTTGTATTTGTCCCATTAGTTTTTCTAATTAATAATTAGTAATCCATTGTATTAATTATTAAACATGAATACATTCAATACAATCTGAAATTTTGTGAGAGTTTGCAAGTACAAAACTGACTCAGCAAGGTAAAATAATTCCCATAAATTTCTCCTACATCTAACAAACTTTAGACAACATTTATTAGACATATAATCTTACAGATTCTGAAAAATGTCTACATTACAATTTAAGAAACAGTACATTGAAAATTATATTATTTCACTGTTGATGATCACTCAGCAGCAAAACAATGGAAAACACACATAGATATGAAAAAAGTGTCAAGGTAGTAAGAAGTTAAAACTATTTATGCATAAATCACTTGTGGATTATTTGTGAAATATGGGATCAAATAAATAGATGTTTTAACTATGATGTGGGTGCTAAAATTTTAATCAAATAATTTCTAGGTAGGTAACTAACACGGACAAGGTGCCTAAGCTAATGAGATAGTTTAAAGAAAACATTTCCTTATCTTCATATTGGTCCTAAATGTTGCAGTATTTAAAATTACCTTCCCTAGACAGTACCTCTATCTTAATTATAAGTAAAAGTCACCAATGAAAAGTCTTCAGATGAATTTTCAATGTGATTGTCTCCATCCTGACTTGCTACATATGTTGGATATATTGTTGATAATTGTATATTTCAGTCACCTCTATTTACTGGACATATGATGAGAAAAGATATACAGCAAATTCACTGTAAATCTTAACTCTTTGACTGGATAAAGATTTATTTTAAGGGACAATTGAACACTCAGATTAAATAGCTTACCAAAAATAAAAACAAATATTTAAATGCGATTTTATTGCAACAGCTTGCCTACTTTTAAATTACCATTACTCTTTGAAATATCAACCAGTGTAGTGCATTGATATTCATAGAAATAAAATAAAAGAGTGGTTTAAAAGATTTAGAGAATCACAATTCAGAAATTAGGCATGGTTAAGACATACTCTATGTCCACTAAGTAGCTCAGATAGCGACATTTACTGAAACTTTCTGAAATTTTTCTTACAATAAAGTATTTTCTAGAATCTTTATATCTCTTTCTGAAAAAACATGAAATAAACAAACATGAGCCTTTTTTTGTTATATTAACTCTTATACAGTAATTCCATCTACTACTTACTGTTTCATTCAAAAGCTATTCTCTTATGAAGTGCTTGAAATCTTTTGTCATTTAAAAACACTAAGCTAATATATTTGCCTTCCATTATGACAAGGATGGCTAGGAGCAACAACAATCATTTCATATAAGAAACAAATAACAACAATCACAGTATACACACACATATATACGTATATAGGCGCATATCCATACAGTTTCTCCATCACAAAGAGTTTTTTTCTTTTTTAACCTTTCCTTAAGAAGTAATCATTTTAGATTTCAGCTAGTGCCCTTACTGAATGTCAGATTAGGTATTAACCTGATTTGCTCTTCATTATATTATAAATTTATTATTAAAACAAGTTCAAGAAATGATATTTCTCATCAAGCTTTAAAAAATATTAGTTTCCATTTTGCCTCAGAATAAGATGTTTTATTCATTGGCAAAATTCCCAGTCCAATAATACAAAGGGAATAAATTATGTACATTTGGATGGCATTTTAGTGGATTCTTAATTAAGAAATGGTAACCATCATCTAAGGGGACACATTTTATTTAGCAAGTAAAAGAACAGATCCATTAACCCCCATACATTCCAAGATTTAGCACTAGGGATGAATATTAAATTACTGTTAAGTTTTTTTCATTGTGTAAAAAATATAACCTTAGGATAGTGATTAAAAATAAGCAATAAATGAATTCTCATAGCTGTATAGATTTAACAAACATTTTTAATATTTAAGTATAAAACATGGAAATGTGAACACAATGATTATTTAGAATTTTTTTTTACTAAATAAATAGTTAACTTTGAAGCAGTTTAAAGCAGTTTTACATATTGCAGTGTTTGGCAGAGATAGGTTTTGAACAGGCAAAAATTTCTTTAAGGGCACCTACATCTTTGTAATCACAGGACAGCTATTTGATTGGATGTGCTCTGTTGATGAGGAAACCCCTTAAAATCAGTAGTGTCTATTAAAACTTTACTCAACAAAAATTTTATAATATAGCTGTAGGTATGTTTCTGAACAGAGAGAAAACAGAGAAGCAAGAAGGTACAGTCTTGAATGGGAAAGGAAGGAACAAATTAATAAAACATTGTATATATGTTATATATCAATATGACATTAAACTAGGGTAGAAATTGATATTTTGCTAAAATAGCATTGAGTTAAAATATTTATGTGTTGAAATACATATGTATAAAAGCTTACAAATAGCAGCAAGCATTTTTGAAAATTTTACAAGGAATTGCTCCTTACAAGTAATATTTTCAAATTAAAAGCAATTGAGTGTTCAAGCAACATGTTAAATGTTTATTGATTTGTGTAATTCTGGTACAAGTGCTTTGCTTGTACTTGCAACGGAGTTCATTAGCTTCTCAACCTGTTTTCAAAGGTGTGATGCCTATTCATTGAAGAAACTGATGGTTTTACGAGTAGTAGCATGGTGTATTTTACAAACACTGGCCTAAGACTCATAAGCAGAGATGACTACAAGCTGATGATCTAATAATAGTTCTAGTCATCACTGCCTGGGCTAAAGGTAAACACAGTAAAAATCTATTGTATGTGACTTTTTTTTCCATATCAATAAAAGATATATTGACTTTTAGACACAAAATGTACTAACAACAACAACAACAAAAAAGCCAGAGATACTTTTATAGTAATTCCTTGGTATTTATGAGGATTTGATTCCAGGATATTCTGGATATTAAAATCCAGAAATACTCAAGTCACCTATATAAAGTGGCATAGTATTTGCATATAAACTTGTACATCCTCCCACATACTTCAAATCATCTTTAGATGACTTACAATATCTAATATTATGCCTACACAGAGCTTCATTTATATGAATTAAATGTAGTACTCCACATGGGCAAATTAAAGATTTCCTTTTGGGAATTTGCAGAATTTTTTTCCCAAATATTTTTGATTTTGTGGGTGATTGAATCCATGAATGCAGAACCCAAGAATTCTCAGGGCCAATTGTATCCTCCAGTCAATTTCAATGAATTATATTTATCTCATGGCATATATATTTCACTGGTTGCAATAGTTAGAAAGAAGGGTATTGGTTCAAATTAAGCACCTTTGTTTTTATATTTGTTATATAACAATTTCTTTATCTCTCAGAAATAATTTTGATTCTTAAACAGTATTTGAATGTCATATGTTCAAACCGCAACTTCCCAATTATTTTGAGAAATATTAATCTCTTAATTTTAAAGTTAGATTTTAAAAATAATTGGGGTATCAATATAAATATTTTATAAAATACTAAAAAAGTAATGCATATTTCCACTTTATGTAAATATATACATTTACATCATGTGTAAAACTTTCTTATGTTAATAGCTGATTAGTATATTATATTACAGTGATACAGTTATATACACACAAATATGCCTAAATTTGAAAATTGATAGAAATGGGGGGCAGAAATGAATGTATGTATAATTAATTTATTTCCAGCCATAGAATGTGTCTTTAAATTTTAGACTAATAAAATGAAATTATTGAACCAAATATGTATGTTGATTGTCAGAATCTTGATATATCTTGCCAAATTATTTTCAGGTGAAAAACTTACTTTTAGAAAAAAAGTAAAATGGTCTCAAGTTTTAGCTCTGTCAGCATTCTTTTAGATGTTTACTATAATGTACTGGTATCTAATTTTACTATGACTTTAAATTATTTTCATCAATTTAATTGGCACAGAAATCTCACTGCAATGCAATGATTCATATTTCTAGGCTTCTTTTAAAAACAAAAATAAATTTAAAATATATAACTAACAATTAGACACCTGGTTTCAATCAACTTTGATATTGTGGGCAAGAATCTTATTTTCACTTTTTAAATCACAATGATTAGCTATAATGATTATAGACAATATTTGAACAGGTAACCCAAGATATTTCAGTAATATTTATAGTGGGCATTTTTATTATTATTTTATGATTTTTGTTTGCAATTCTTTAAAGGAAATTCAATGTTATTAATATATGGTCTCTGTATTACTGGAATAGTCTCACTTCACTGACAATCTTGAATAAGAGTTTAGCCTATGATAGACTTGTAAAAAGATAGTCACTTTTATCTAGCTTCTTGAAGTCTTTATTCCATCTTATTTCCTTTCTTGTATTACTGAGAGGAAGTACCTTGATCTCACTACCTTTCTTTTGTAGCTATGCTTTGAGATTTTCTCTTTATAGCTGATATTTTCAGTTTCATTAGGTTTTGTTTGGGGTGGATTTATTTTATTTATCCTATTCAATAATTTGTGTCAACTTTTAAGATAAAGATGCATGTCTTTTTTTAAATTAGAACAAATTGTCTTTTTTTAGCACAATTTTCCCACCATTTTAAAATTACATTTGAAATAATAATTAAGAACATAGAGATGGCTCTTAATACTGGACACATGCTTTTTAACAGCTTTTTTATATTTTTCATCTTCCTGATTCTGTGAAGTTCTCATGGAGTTATTAGTTCTAAATTCTAATTGATTAAAATGTCCTAAGAATCTATACAGTCTACAGTGTGTAACACCTAGTTTGTTTTTACTTCAATCATTACGTATTTTATCTTACGTAGGTTAAATAGTTGTTTATAATTTACTTCACCTTTCGGTTTTCTCTTATATACTTTGATAATTTAATGAAAGTTACGAGGATACTATCATATTTTTATGTCTGAGGTAATTTAACATATTTATTGTATTTATTTATCTACAGGAAATGAATCTCCTTTCTGAGTTTCTTGGGCTATAAGTTATTATTATATTTTAGAGTAATACTAGATGTTTTAGTAAATATACCTTCATTTATAACATTTCAGAAGCACCTTTTTGTTCACGTAACAGTACAAAATGGCTGCTTTGTAGATGACTTGACTTCTTTCCGTTCTAAGTACTAGCTCCAAATATAAAAGCCTCACTTATCATTGTCTATATCCAGAAGACAGAAGGGGAAAGAGATATGTGGGAAAAGTAGATCCACAACTTAGAATCTTTAATTTGTAAAGCTTTATCTTCACAATGCGATTGGGAAAACAAGTCATATGGTCACAAATAGATGAACAGGAACCTGGGAAGGGGGACCCTGGTTCAGTCACTGCTTTCAACTCACAGTCATGGGGACTCAACCTTGGAAAGGAAAGTAAGCACTTACAGGAGGTCTAGCCATTTCTGGCAATACACAGGGTTTTCTTCTTCATGTACTTGGTTTCCAGTTTGTCAGAACACCCTTGTTCTCTCTCTCTCTCCTTTCCTCCCACCACCCCTCATCTCCATTTAGTCCTCTCTTCAGCTGGTTTTGAGGTTGTTTCATTCAGATACTCAGGATCTCTGATCAAAAATATTTTCTATATTCACAACTCAGATATTCACATCTCAGTTGTCCTTCACGATGTTGACTTTGGGGCAGTGTACTGATCTAGCTGGTGATTTGAGTATGATACAGGCTATGAAACTGCGTGTGCTTTTAAATCCCCAACAGTAAAATTTTAGCATAAACTATGGACCAGATAGAGTGTATAGATAGGATTGCCTTGTCCAATCTCAATTTTTAAAAGTGAGACTGGTTTTAGTTCCCAACTTAGGCTAGTGATACTGCCCACAGTTACTCTACAGACTTGAAATTCCTATCACTTTACTCATTCCTCAACCAGAATCCAGGTTGCTAGCAAGATCAACCTCTTTTTACTTTGAATATTTGTTTGATTTCTGGTTTACAGAAACATCACTTTTTTGTGTTTCTGTTTTAATGGGAACAGGTGGTGCCCCAAGAGCATTTTTATCTTTGCTCTGTATTTGGAGGAGAAGAGAGAGTTCCAAATGATCAGAGCTTTGCACATTACTAGATCACCTTTCTATATGATTTTTTGAAATATATTTTGTGAATTATATTTGTTAATACACCTCACCACTCACCAACTGTAAATATTCTCCTTTCTTGCCTTGTGTCATCTTCTAGTTTCTCTATATGTTAAGGTATTAAAATGTATTCATACTTAGTGTGACCACTTGATTTACTCCCTCCACTTATTTCTGATGTTTATGTGGAAGAGTAAGCCAATAAAAGCACACTGTTACCAATCTGCATCTTTCTAGGATTCATTTTATGCAAGCTCTCTATACTCTTATCTTTTCATTTGCTTTTGCAATGTATGTGTACAGCCTATATTCCCCACACTGTATACAACCTGAAAGTCCTTACAGGGATGGAAACAAGGGAGCTATCAAAACTTTAGAACAGCCACAGAAAGAATGACCTAGAAAAAAAAAAAAATTACATGATTGTTACAGTTGTAATCTCCAGATATTTGGGAATGATGCAAACCTTGCCTTTTAAAAACAAAGTTAAAGCAATCTGTAGCATTTCTTGAGAGTCTAGGAGACTTTGCACCATAGTTAGTGAATTGATCCATGGCTCCTTTGCTTCTCAGGGCCAGAGAAGTCACAGAGCTTACTCTTGCCTTAGGGATAAATTTGTGCTCATTTGCCTCCATCCTAAAACACTGTTTGAGTGATAATGATAGATATCACTCCCATGACTCCCTCTAAAATGTCTTTAAGGTACACTTCAAGAAAAAAAAAAAATACCTTTTCTGATTCTGATTTAAACTTTAGTGCCATCCAATGATTCTAAGTCAGTGATGAAATTTAAGCAGTTTCAGTTTTCTTAAGTTTAAACTTAAAATTGTAAGATAAAAAAAAGCCGTACTTAAGAAAATAAGGCCATCTAAATGTCTCTAGTCTAACAAAATCATCTTTAATTTTTCACATATTTTTTCACATATTTGCATTAGTACATTTTTTTTTCTAAATAATATTAAAAGAGTAACTGTGAAAAGACCACTGCTCATCACAAACATCATAATAGAGGTTAAATCCATATTCTAAGATCCTATTTTCTATCAACATGTTTTATGCCATGATGGCCTTCAGGTTTATAGTTCCATTTGTGTTTGCATGTAACTATCTTTTCGTTCAAAATGACTCAGATTCTCACTGAGTACTTCACTTTGTATAAACTTAAAGTCAAATATTTACTGCTGAGACAGGTATACATCTAAAAAGGCTTTCGTTTCCTAAGTTACAAAATTCTCCAAATTTCTAGAGGGAAAACACTAGGATCAACACAATTTGTCATCCTCATGAAGCTCATGCTGTTTTGCCTGAAAAATAAATGTAAATGTACATTCTTGCTCTTAAAATACATAGAAACAATACTTTTTTCCCTCCTACTAGCTTTCTATGATAAACAGGGTTCATGTTTAACATATATACTCAATACTTGGGCAATTTATCTTCATCTAATAAGTTATTATTTAGCATTTTTAAATTATCTGCTTAGATTACAAGACTGGTTTTAGCAATAACCAAATTTAATTAGTAAAACTTTTGGTCATTTTATACTTTCTGATGCGCATATCACAATACAATATTATTTGGCTGATTGAATGAATATTGCTTATTTGTTTAATAGATAAACATATATACAAATATTTATATATGTATATACATTCCCATTTTATTTTATGTATGCACTAGGACAATATTACCAGTATTATATTTATTGATATAATTTTTAAAACTTACTGATGGAATTACCGAAATTTACTTTTGACTTTATAGTGTCTATTTCCTGATTTGTTTTAAAATTTTGTTTGTTTCCTTTAGTTGTGTCTAAAAGAAGGTTTAATTATGCCCTCTCCCCCATTAAATTAACTGGAACTTTATTGGGGTATTGATCTAAATTTGGTGTAGAAGAGAAAACATTCACTGCCAATGGTTACGTATTATATAAAGATGATGCACAGAGTTTTTTAATAATATTTTATTAAAAATTATTCGATCATACACAATAATAAGAGAAAACTGTCAGCTACAAAAAGGTCTAAAAATAAGATAACCTATAATTCAATTACAGACAATAAGCATGTTTATGCTTCCCTCCAGGTTATTTTATATTTACATGTAAATATATATATATAATGCAATTATAAACTTTCTGTATATTTGTATCACCTTTATTTTCACTCATTTTAAGGACTTGTATATTATTCCAATATATTGAGACTCATAATTTATTTGACTAATCTCTTATTGTTTCTAAATTGCAATTTTGGGATATAACTTCAGAAATTACTGATTTCCAAAGTATTGAGTCCTAAGATACAATAAACTTCAAAATGTTGATGAACTCAAAATAGATATTTTATGACTTTCAAAATATATTGTCAAATTATAACATCAGAAATTTTATATAAATTTATACTTTAAAAATATAAATCAGAACCAATATACTGTTCTTTTATTAACACAATTTTTAAAAATACAAAATAGGTCACATAATATTTACATTTGCATGTTTTTCATCAGTCATAAGAATCGTGACAGGAAAACGCGATGAAAATTTTCTCATATATCATCCATTTTAAAGACACAGACAGAAAGGATTTAGGCATCATAAGGAGAGACACCAAATAACCCTGTAAGACCAAAACATCTTTCCAAACTGTAATGAATGTCTTAATGTTCTGTTTCCTCACTTCCTCTTCTACACTCTGGCCTGCAGCATTCATTCTCCTAGTTACTGAAAGTGTGGGCAGACAATTGCTCCCAGCTAAGTCACTCCTAGCATTCGCCATGGGCTGAAGAGAGCTGTTTGCTCAATATCATTACCATATTCTTGGAGTAACCCATGTCAAGTGACCAGTTGAGTTGGCAATATAAATGCCTAGAACCCTCATTCCAATTCAGTACAATTTTGAAGAGTCATTGCAGCTCCAGTGCCCCTGTTAAGATTGGCTGAGATCTTTGTTATAGTTCAATTTAACCTGCTACCCAGCCTTACTTTTTTTTTTTTTAATTTTTTTATTTATTTTTTATTATTATACTTTAAGCTCTAGGGTACATGTGCATAACGTGCAGATTTGTTACATATGTATACTTGTGCCATGTTGGTGTGCTGCACCCATCAACTCGTCAGCACCCATCAATTCGTCATTTATATCAGGTATAACTCCCAATGCAATCCCTTCCCCCTCCCCCCTCCCCATGATAGGCCCCGGTGTGTGATGTTCCCCTTCCAGAGTCCAAGTGATCTCATTGTTCAGTTCCCACCTATGAGTGAGAACATGCGGTGTTTGGTTTTCTGTTCTTGTGATAGTTTGCTAAGAATGATGGTTTCCAGCTGCATCCATGTCCCTACAAAGGATGCAAACTCATCCTTTTTATAGAGGAACACTTTTACACTGTTAGTGGGATTGTAAACTAGTTCAACCATTATGGAAAAGAATATGGAAATTCCTCAAGGATCTAGAACTAGATGTACCATATGACCCAGCCATCCCACTACTGGGTATATACCCAAAGGATTATAAATCATGCTGCTATAAAGACACATGCACACGTATGTTTATTGCGGCACTATTCACAATAGCAAAGACTTGGAATCAACCCAAATGTCCATCTGTGACAGACTGGATTAAGAAAATGTGGCACATATACACCATGGAATACAGCCTTACTTTTTTATTCCCTTAGTGTTGTTGATTCTGAGAGTACTGATGGATAAAATTCCTGCAAGTAAATCTCCATTTATGGTCTTCTGAGAGAAACCAACCTGAATACAATACACATTGTAATCCTGACACACCAATAAAAGAAAACAAAGCAATATTTTTTTCTTTTAGGTACTTGTTGAGAAAGAGACTGATTAATCCTGAAACAACCTTTTTCTTCAATAATAAAGGCACTACTAGAAAGAGAAAGTTAAACAGGAAATAATGCAGAAAAAGAAAGCTGAGTTGGTCAGTAGCTCCGGGGTAGAGAAGCATAGACCTTGTGTGCCCACTGAAGACTTCCTCTTTTACAATAGGGTATCAATTCCAAGGTGGACACTTGAAGATTTAACAATATTTTTCTCCATTTTTCTAGAATGGAGTATCTGCTGAGGAGACTGGAATGAGGAAGGAATTCATTAAGGCTGACTGTCTCTGAAAAGCAAAGTTCCTGAGGTCAGTCTGAAGTGTAATAAACTATTCAAAAGTTTAAGATACCCTGAATAAGAATAAAACATGCCAGTAATTAAAGTGATTTGAGAACTTTATTCTAAATACATTTTAAAGATCAAAGACTAAATCTACCAATAGGCAAAGCATGAAGACTAGAGTTCTGTGAATTTAGCCTTTAGACTTAATCTCTGAGGAAAAGAAAACCAGTCTCAGACAGAGTGCATATGAAGCCGGGGAGAATTGTTAGATGTATTACATCTAGTTCCAGTGGAGCTATCCATGTTAAAAATTAGTAAAAGGGAAAAAACTACATGGTAAAAACTGCAGAGAAAATAAAGAAAAAAAGGGATAAACATTATTATTTGCCAAAGTTGAAAGACACACAAACTCTTAAGATTAGAAACTCTAATATTAATACAAAGAGCTTTTACATGTAAAATACCAGAATAAAAATAGATAATGCAGAACTAATCAAGCTGAGAAAAGAAGCACAATTATTGTAGAACCAATACATGAGTAAGGAAAAGTATGTAAGAGTAGAATTCACTTACGTTGGTACCTAAGTCAATCAAGTGGAAGGGAGGATTGGATAATCATGAGAGAAGTCACAGGAAATTTAGATAACATCATTATCAGTAGATAACTTTATGTCTCACCTTCCTGTTTAAAACTTCAACCCTTCTATTCACCCTGTACACACAGCAGAAAACTTTTCCCAGTATTTCATTTAAAAAATGGCAACAATCAGAAGAGAGCACCTCCATTTCCACTCTCAAGTGTACCAATGCCCCTTTATGTGACCACCTGTGTTCAGATATCACTCATATTACAATAAAGAAATGTCCCTGTTTTTGTCTAAGATCTTTCATTTATGATCTAGATGACATGCCCCTCCATTAGATCAAGGATTTCAACACTGAAATTGTCCTCTCTCATCCTGCGTCATTAGAAGTTCTCTCTTGTTTCTATCATGTATGGAGTTACATAAGAAAACCCATGTTAAAAATTTTTCCTTAAGCAAGCATCTCTCTCCAAGAACTTCCTGATTCTCCCCAGTCCATTGCAAAAGTAGTAAGCTAAGAGAGTCACATATTTTTCTGTTCCTGACTACTTCTTCACTCATACACTTTTCAAGTCATTCCATGTAGACTTTTAATCCCATTTAGTTAAAGAAAGAGAATTAACAAAGAACTTAGTGGGATTTATGTATGTTATTATAACATACATTTATACAACTAATGCTTAGGAAGTATTTGTATACTGAACTATGTCATGAGAATTTTTAGTAAGCTTGCTACTTGATAACACTCAATTAGAAAATAGAGAGAGTCAGATTCTTAAGAGTACAAATGAGAAATGAAAATCTGTAATGAATATCTCTACTTGTAATCTTTATAGATATAAAATAAGGAGTCACACAGTGTTCAAAGAGTATTCATAACCAGATGCTTATGCATGGAGTTTAATTGTTGGTGCACCTTTGCCCTACCATTCTTTCTAAGTACAATTAAGCAGGTAGAATTGAGGGAGTTTCGGCCGGGCGCGGTGGCTCAAGCCTGTAATCCCAGCACTTTGGGAGGCCGAGACGGGCGGATCATGAGGTCAGGAGATCGAGAGCATCCTGGCTAACACGGTGAAACCCCGTCTCTACCAAAAAAATACAAAAAAATCTAGCCGGGCGCAGTGGCGGGCGCCTGTAGTCCCAGCTACTCGGGAGGCTGAGGCAGGAGAATGGCGGGAACCCGGGAGGCGGAGCTTGCAGTGAGCTGAGATCCGGCCACTGCACTCCAGCCCTGGCGACAGAGCCAGACTCCGTCTCCAAAAAAAAAAAAAAAAAAAAAAAAAAAAGAATTGAGGGAGTTTCTATTTCCACTCAAACATTGGAAAAAGATGAAGTAAAGACGTATGTTCAATAGACTGGGAAACGTATGCAGCTATTAGCTAAAATAAGAGTATAAGTTATTAGCAGTTACTTATTATAACACTTAAAAAGGTAACTTTTAAAAAGAGTCTTCTGACACTTGTATTTGAACTCTGAACCTTTTATTCATTTAAAACAGAATCAAAAATCTATTAATCATATTTTGGCCCTGAAAAGTATTAATTTTCTGATTTTTGATGAATACTTGTTCTATATTAACAATTTTAAATAGTCACAAGTATATATATTCAAAACACTTTTGAAAATATATTTAAAAGCCAGCAATAAATGGTGGACTTTGTACATATATGTGTATGTATGAAGCTTATAAATATTTGTATATATGATGTGTGTATATATATATATTTAAAACAAAAACTATGTAGTAATACTTGTTAAAGCACTGTAAGGAAGAATTTATTCAGGATCATGGTGATAGGTAGAGAAACAACTGCAAAAGGGACTTGCAATGGAGAAGAAGGATTTAATTTAACTCCAATACGGGATAAGCAAGTACAAATTCATAGCTAAGAAGCTGGGTGGGGAGTCAGTAGATGGCAAATTATATAAAAGGAAACATCAATGGTAAGGGGGATTCTGGTTGAATCAATGTAACAGGATTCTTGCTGAAGACAGACCAGGGAGACAGGATATTCTACGGAGGGATAATGGAGAATGCAAAATCCAATAAGATAGGGAGGATGATTAGATATCAAGATTTGGGGTTGTTAAAATTTCTGAGAGGCCATTGTTTTGGATTAGATTCCTGCAGTCTTCCCCAGAAGACTGAAACAAACCAAATTGCTAAACATCACTTCATCATGCTAAACGTCACGTAATGAAATGGAAATTTTAAAGAAACCGGTAAATCCCAAGATAGACTAGTTTTTTCCTTAAAACAGGAGACTTCAGTTCACCTGTTTCAGTTTAATAAGAAAGTCCCCTCTGCTTTAACTCTTATGAGGATAGTAATCTGAAATAACTTGACTTTAACAAATCAATTTAGATTTTTTTTTCTTCTGTTTTCTTTTCCCCACTTACAAAACCTACTGTCCTGCCGTTGCCCAGTGGGAACTCTGTCATGTGACTTCATAGAATGAAGGAGGTCCTGATTCATTACTCACAAATGAAGCCAATGAGATCTTTAAACTAAGCTTGTTGTAATGTTGTCTTTTGACAGGGTTCTTGTTAAATCAATTTAGCAGAGTTTTTTGCTAAAACCAGATTTTACAGGTAAATACAGATGGACCTAGGAGAAAGTTTAGAAGCTTAGAAGCTTTACTAAATTTTTGTCAAGCAGACAGTCTTTGTGTGTGTGTGTATATATATATACATATACACACACACACACATATTATTAATATATAATATTCTTGTATGAGAAGATATAAAAACATATATTTAAATTGTTCAGATAGTTAATGTAGAATTATTTCTCCTGCAAATGAGTCCTGCCCCAATAAGTTTCACAGACAAAGTGTTTCAAATAGAATAAGGAATAAATAATTCTGATTTAAATGAGTATAAAACTACAATTAAGAGGCAAATTTTTCTAATACTATTTTTTTAAGAAGCTTACGGAAATACTGACAGAAAGGAAAACTGACAAAGATAGTATCCATAAAGGAAACTGTAGACCAATTACAATTGTGAACGTCTGTATGACATTTAAATATAATATTCACAAATAGAACTCGGTAGCACAATAAGGAATAAAATACCATGACTATATTTCATCCTTGAAGTATGACGTTATTCAGTACCATATATATCCTGGGTCTTCTTGTCCACTGCCCAGATAGAGTCAATTTATCAAGACAGGGGAATTGCAATACAAAAAGAGTTTAGTACACTGAGTGTCAGCTAAAAAGGAGACTGGAGTTTTATTTTTATTCAAATCAGCCTCCCCCAAAATTTTGAGGCTAGGGTTTTTCAAAGATAGTTTGATGGACAGGGAGCTAGGCAATGGGCACTGCTGACTGATTGAGGATGCAATCATAGGGATGTGGAAAATGGTCCTCATGCTGAGTTCACTTCTTGTTAGGGGCCAGAGGGCCATTTGAGTCAAGAATCACCAGTGTGGGTGGGGCCAGATAGTGATCAGAATTGCAAAAAGCTGAAAAGACATTTCAAAGGCCAATCTTAGGTTCTACAATAGTGATGTTATTTATAGGAGTAACTGGGTAAGTTCCAAATCTTCTGAGCTCTGGAAAAATGGCTGGTAATCGTTTATGCCTACATCTTAGCAGAATTCAGACCTTGCTCATCCTCTTAACCTGGTAGCCTTTCAGTATTTTTACAAAGGCAGTTTAGCTTTGGTGAAGGACTATTATTTAAACTATAAACTAAATTTATTCAAAAGTTAGCTTGGCCCATGCTCAGGGGTGATCAACGGTAGATTGGAGGACAAAGGCAAGATCTTTTTTACTGTCATAATTTTCTCACTGTTATAATTTTTGCAAATGTGTAATTTTATTTTCTAGGATATAAGTATATCCCTTCCCAAACATTACCAAAAAAATAAAAATAAAAATAAAAAGATAACTTCTTTTAGAGCCTATAAAATTGTTGTTTAATCCTCTTTCACTTTCTCAATGTGTCTGTCCTGGGCACTTTGTCTAAATTTGCAACCCTCCTATCTCTTCACTTCACACTCCCATTCCCTGATATATTTTTGTCCTTAGCAGTAAACACATACCACCATGATGTGTATCTTAACAATTTATTTTTTCTCATATTCCTGATTCTCTCACCTTTGTAGAATGTAAAGTCTATGAAGGCAAGGAGTTTGCCTACTTTTATGTTGCTCCTCTCTGCCCCCCACCAGGAAGTAACATTAGTGCCTGAGTGGTATTTAGTAGGACTTCACTATACATTGGTTGAATAAATGAATACATGAATTATCCTAATATACATATTTTTAAAATTAACAACTATTCTTCATATAAAACCTTCAGCAGAATATAATGATATCGTAACTGAGTATCCTATTTTTTAAAAACTATTTTTTTCCCATTTCTTTTCCTTTTTCATTTTTTTCTTTTTCCCCTTGTGTGATTACTTAGCTCTATAGAAACACAAACGTAACCTTTACCCTCCTTTCTTTCCATCAGGCCCTCCCCTGCAAATACTACTGGCTCTTCTAGTTATATGTTGACTTAGAAGTTCCCAGGACCAAATCTTGAAACAAACTAGGCACCTTCCTGAATTCTCCCCCACCAGAAGATTGCCTCAAGACAGTGGTTAATTCATAACCCTTTTTTGCCTGCAGTGGTGCTGGACTGGTCGCCAAAAGGCCCATTACTCAAGATAAAATCTTTGGAGCAACTCAAATAGATCCTGTACCTCCAAACCTCTTTGGTCCCTGGATACCAAAATTTATCTTCACAAGCCCCCACTTTCTGCCCAGAAATCTGGAGTGGTTTCTTTAGATGTGAATTCAGCTGCTTCTCCACTGTTAAGCTCTGAAATAAATTTGTTTCATTTTTATCATATCTGGTCCTTGTTATTTTGCTTTGCAAGCAATGAGCAGCCAAGCTTGCATTAGGTTACATTATCACTTGACATGAAAAACGCTTAGTGAACTACTAAAAAAAAAAGTTTCTGTGTGTGGGCACATGTACAAGAGTGAGAGAGAGAGAAGATAGATGTTAAATAATAATAAAATGTGAGAAGTGTCTTTCTCCTACTCCTACATTTGAAGGAAAAGCTGTTAGTAATTCTCTCTCTCTCTTTTTTTTTTTTTTTTTTTTTTTTTTGGAGATGGTGTCTCTTTCTGTCACTCAGCTGGAGTGTAGTGATGTGATCTTGGCTCATTGCTACCTCCACCTCCCTGGTTGAAACACTCCTCCCACCTCAGCCTCCTGAGTAGCTGGGATTACAAGTGTGCACCACCACATCCGGCCAATTTTTAGTGGAGGTAAGGTTTCACCATGTTGGCCAGGCTGGTCTTGAACTCCTGACATCAAGTGATCCTCCTGCCTCAGCCTCCCAAAGTGCTGGAATCAGGCGTAACCCACTGTGCCCAGCCAGTAATTCTCTTTTCTTTATCATTTCTATATGGGGAAATGAGGTCATTGTGAGAAAAGGGTAAAATTTGGAAATTGAACAGATCATGCTAAAAGATAGATTTTATTATTTTTGCCCCATCAAGCATTCATGCTTCCTGGCAGAAAATTCTTTGGTCCCTCTCACTAATGGCCAATGAACATATTTGATCCTTAACTTTGGGCTTGGCCAAACACCTGTTTTGATCAGTGGCATAAGAATGAAAGTGACAGTGTGCTGATTTTCAGCTTAGGCCTATAGAGACCTCACATGATTCTGTTTGCCCTCCTGAAGCTCCTAACTCTATGGGAAGAATGTTCTCCACTTAGTTTTATGATCCTTCCTTTTCTGGGAAGAAATTGAGGTCTAACACAACATAAAGCAGCTGACTCCCAGAGGACTGGTGGAGTCATGAATAAGTCTGCCCAAGTTAAACAGACTGCTCTGTAGAGCTAGTGTAGATCAGCTGATATCAAGGCAACCTACAGATGTATGAGCAATAATATATTATTGTTATTTAAAGCCACTGACTTCCGCGGTGGATTCTGTGCAGCAATAGAATGTAGGTAGATTATAAATATACTGATTGGACTGAACACTCTCTGATAGCCCAGGAGATCTAAAGATAGAAGAAATCACAATTGGAGAATAGAATGCACATCTAATAAAGTATGGGAAAGGATATTTAACAATAAACATTAGAAGATTGGCTTTGCCTTGGTGTGTCAATCAATCAAAGATGTATATAACATATGTATAGCCTTCTGAGCTGCATTTACCTCAAGCATGAAAAAAAAAAAAAATAGGATGAAGTAAAATACCAAGCCCTTTATCCGTGCAGTCTCCTGGAAGAAGACAAACCATTCTTAAATTGTCTGAGAAATATGCAAGGAAATTTACTCACATGTTTGCTCCAATATTTGTATAGGAACAATATCATACCTGGAACATTATTTTTTTTCCTCTATTTTCCTTTGAGTTGATGAGAATTCATGAAATAGTCAGAAATACAAGAACCAACATGAAGATATTTTCTTCCACCCAAGTAGTTCCACCAGGCTTGTTACGTTTAAGAAACAAATGCTTTACACTTTTGACAAGGAGTAAAGAAGACAATATTACTTAACTGCCTGACCATCAGATCTCCAAATAACTCTCTGTTGCTCCAATTTTTATTTAATATAATTCAAATGGCATATGAACTAGATTAAGGACGAGGAAAGAAACTAATATTTTGTTGACTATTTTATGTTTATATTGATCTTTGCTAAGCCATGAGTTGAATCTATAAACAGATGTTCTGATGGGTCTAGAACTATGCATCTTCTGAAGGCATTAAGTGGCTATGCTGAGGTGAAATCCTTCAATGATGCAAACATTACTGCAAATAATTAGCGTTCGGGCTAAGATGTTGTATTAAATGACAGTATAGAAAAGAGATATTTGAGACACATACGTTTGGCAATGGTTTTTCTGGAGGCTTATAATGCCATATAACACCTGTATAAAATTGCTGTCTCTCCCTACCACATATTTTCTGTCTACTGACAATTATTTAATTCAAGTCTGAAATTCAAGTCTCTACACATCACTCAGTCAACTCCTAACCACACTAAGTTTTCTTATTCTCACAGAGCAAATTTTAAAATTAAGGAAATCAAGATGATAAAATAAAGTACTTCAAACTCATTAGAATTCTTAGTTTTTAAAATTATACTTAAAGACTTTTACATCTACAGTCAACTCTTGAATAACACATTTGTCCTGTGCAGGTCCACATATATTTGGATTTTCTTCTACCTCTGCTATTCTTCCAACAGGAAGACTAACCCCTTCTCTTCCTCTTCCTCCTCAGCCTACTCAATATGAAGACAATGAGAATGAAGATCTTGATGATTAGTCACTTTCACTTAATAAATAGTAAATATAGTTTATCTTTCTTATGATTTTCTTAATAACGTTTTCTTTTCTCTAGCTTTATTGTAAGAATACTGTATATAATACATATACAAAATATGTATTAATCAACTATGTAAGTTATCAATAAGTCTTCTGATCAGTAAGGGTCTATTAGTAGTTAAGATTTGAGGGAGTCAAAAGTTATGTAGATTTTTGACTGTGAGAGATCAGCATCCTAACCCCGACTTTATTCAAGGGTCAACTCTATTCTGTTTTCATCCACATTTTCCAACTTTCGCACAAATGTAAACACTAAAAATCCTGAATGTAGCCCACATGGAACAAAAATAAATACTAAAATTAAGTGTTTCAAAGCTATCAACATACGTAGTGTAGTGAGCAAGGAGAGAAATATGTATAGAAAATATCTCTACTTTGTTGCTCTACAGTCGTGTTGCCATGCTTATAGTTTTATGGTATTTGATCATTTAAAGGCCTTCAATCAACTCAGAAAGAAAATGTTCCAAGATTTACAAGTTTTTTTTTTCTTTTTCAGAACAAATAAACTAAGTGCTTTTTAAAACTGTAACCTGTAAGTAGATGAAGGAGTGTTATAACTAGCTGCTCTTCATTTCCACTGAGAGAAGACATGGAAGTATGTTTAATTCACAGCAGGAGTGGTTTAGATTGGACAACAGGAGGACAAACTTGACAGGAATTCATACTGGATCTTAAAAGATATTACCAAAGGGAATTTGTAGATTTTTTTTTTCTATTCAGAGCTTTGCAAATAAATTAGATTCTACAGCTACTGAGAGGACCTTGAATTCTTGCAAATAGGTCAAGGAGGTGAGCAAAAGGATACTAAAGTAATAGTCTTTTATTATTCTGTACTAGGATGGTAGACATTGACCTGTCTTGCTCATTCTTTCTTCTCAATATAAGACTTGCTTCCACTCCCTCCCTTACCTAATATGAATCAATAATGAATAAATCCAATGTATACTGGCCATTTCTTTGTTCCACCTTGGTGCTTTGTTTTGAGCAATAAACCCTTATACTACAATGAAAGATATAGAGGGAGAATAAGTGATGCCATTTTTTAATTGAATTAATTTATCTTATATGACTCTCTTAATACTACAATGTGCCTGCCACATACTTTCTCCTCTTAATGTTTATTTTATTAAAATTATTTATTAATGCCTTAATAGTGCTTTTTTCTTTGCTTGAACTGAGAAAATAATATGAATTAAAAGATCCTTTGCATTCAGAAAATAGTGTTTTGTTTTTGAAAATATATTTGAGTGAGTTGCAATTAAGATACCACAATGAAAAAGCAGAAATACTAAAAAAGGTATCCTTCCTTTACTGCTATGTCCATCAACTAGGATATGCTTTCCCAGCTAGAATTATATGCCTAATAGGAAAGGAAAGCTTTTTTTGTGTGGCTAAATTAATGATGAGGTTCAGGATGTTCTAACCAAAAATATGACTACACAAGTCCAGAATGTACCTCCCTAACATATTCCTCTTTGGTAGGTTGATGCTTTTGAGCTGGTTATTTTAAGGAACTGTAGACACAAGAATAGCTCTTAAAAGTTGGCCTTTTGCGTCGATTAAACAATTTTCCATTTGTAAGAGTGTCTCCTTATCCATACCGGGGAAAAAAGGATTAAATCACTAGAGACTTCTAATCAATGAAGAAGGTGTAGACTTAAATCTGTGCAACACATCTTATCTTTGTTTTAAGGTACTTTTCCTGGTCATCTCAGCTTAATCCGGCTTGTCTCCTCACCCTCTCATAATTTGCTTTTAGTACAACCCAGAGGCCCCAAACTCTTATTTCTTGGTGCAATTTCCTATTTCAAGAGGAAATACAGTGTAAGCCTCAATCTTCTGGCCACTTCTTTGAGCCCCATATTTTTGTGGGACTCCCATGTGTATGTACGTAATTAATACAGGTTTTTTCTTGTTAATCTCTCTTATGTCAATTAAATTCATAGACCAGCTAAAGAACCTAAGAGGGTAGAAGGAAGTATTTTTCCTCCCCTATATTACTTATTTGTATTCTTTTTGTGTTAGCTATTGAGGTCAATTTGGGGGAGGTAGGGGGAATGGCCTCAATAACTCCTTCTAACCCTATGTGTATGCTCTTTTGTAATATCTTTGTTATTCCTCCAATCAAGAAAGAGAATCTATTTTCTCATCTCTTGAATCTGGGCTGGACATATGATTTCCCTTGACCAATAGAATGATGCACATGTGACATTTTAAGATTTCAGGAGATGGCTCCTCAAGGAGCCCAGTAATTATTCTTTTCCTCTTGAAACATTGTCAAGATACCCCTATATAAAGAAATGAAGTCACTGGAAGATAATAAACCATGTTCAAAAGAAGTCAAAAGCCACAGTCCACATCTAGCATCCAGCAGCTACGCATGTAAGTAAAGACATCCAACCTCTGGCAAGGCGTCTCATGACTACAGCTCGAGAGCACCCCAGATGGAACCCCTCAGAAAAGCTACTCATCTGACCACAGTTCACATTTCTGACCCACAGTATCATTAGCAAATAAAATGGTGTTGTTTTAAGCCACTGTTTTGGTGTAGTCTGTGGAGCAGCAAGAGTCAGTTCATAATGGTAACATAAACACATTGCATTGTCAATTTATGGTTTACAGACCAAAAAGTTTTACCATGCAATATGCTTTTTACTCATGAAAATTATATTCTATACCAGATAATATACTAAAAGAAGACATTAAAAGTATCATAAGATAATGAAAAGGAGAAAAAAGACAAATTCAAAGGGGAGAAAATAGAAATGAAAAAGAAAATAGAACGATGCAATCAATTTGATTGGGGTCTCAAAGGGGCATGGAGTATTTTATATATGGCAACTGGATGACTAGGTAGATGATAGTTCTACTAATAATGTTCACATAGGTTCTTATTTTAGTTTTTCATGCTTTCCCCATGTCCTCATCATACTATTTTAATAGTCCTTTCTAGCCTCCTTCATTAGTCCTTGTTTCCTTGCCAAATCTATCAAAGGTATAAAATGATCTTCTTCAATAGGACACAATGGTGTCAGGAATGTAAATTAACCAAAAGTGGCAGAGTGGTGCTTCATGGAAGCCCAAGTCCTGAAGCAGTAGACATGGTGAAATATCAAGTAGCAATAGTGGCACCAATGCTAGTTTAACCTGATTTCTCCTGTAGAAGGATCCTGGCTGTGCCTTGTCTTCCTTAATTCTTGCCCAAGTTTGGTGCTTCTGCGTACCCATTCATTTTTTTATAAACTCTTTGATACATTTGTCTTGCATAACCAAATGTGATTTCTATTGCTTGCAACCAATATCTAACAGTGTAACAGTGCCTGAACTACCTGAAAGGAGCAGATCTGCAAAAAAAAAAATTGGGAAACCAGAGATTGTACAGCTATGCTTGTCAGCACTGAAATGGTGAGACAGGTATCTGGCTATGCATGGCATCCTAGAGGAACAGCTAAGCACATTCTTGTCTCTCATCTTTTGGAAAGTAGTTTTCAGGGAAAGCATACTTTTGGGTGAAAAAGTGACCACTTCTATGAAGGACATGAGAGATTCAGTATATTGGTTTTATTTTAATGACATCTGAAAATTTTTATAACATGAAAATTTAAGGGCAAATACATTTAAAGTTGTTCTATATTTTAGTCCATTTTAATGATAACTTGCTGCTAAATAACTTACCACACTGATATTATTTCTATTCCAACTGGCATGGCACTTGAAAATCACAACTAAGTCTTTGTCCACTTTATACTTGCTCTCATGGAGGTGGAGGATAGAATCATAGATACCAGAGACTGGGAAGGGTGGATGAGTGGGAGGGGAAAAATGCAGAGACGATGGTCAAGCATTATAAGCAGAGAATTAGACAGAAGAAACAAGTTCTGATGCTTGATAACAGACTAGAGTGACTATACTTAGCAACATTATTTTGTATATTTCAAAGTAACTGGAAGAGAGGACTTGAAATGATGCCAACACATGAAAATAATCAATACATAAGGTGATGGATACTCCAAATGCCCTGGCTTTATTATTATAAGCCATGAATGTAATAAACACTCACATGCACCCCATAAATATATAAAATAGGATGTATCAATGAAAGAAAAACATGATAATTTTTATTTTTGTCTGCAGACTCCTTAAGGAAATTTCCATGTAAACATAAATCAACTACCCATGTAGGTGAGTTTATTGTGAGTTTTGTAAGATCTTCACAACCTTGGTTTCTAATAATACTGAATGATAATAAAATATATGCTGCTTTTTTTTATCAATAATGTGTATTTAATGAAAATCCAGAGAAGCTCAGTTTTTAAATATTTGTTATTTAACGGAAGGTAAAAGAGCAATTGAGAGAAATGACAATCAAGACAGTCTTAAGTGGAATAACTATTATTATTTATTACTTAAACTGGAACAATTATGAAAATTAAATGAGTCATTATTAATTATTATACCTGGGCAATGGATACAGATTGACCCATTTCAGCAAACTGGCATGTACAGTCTTCCTTCCTTAAACCATAATGAGGATTCAGTCTTCTGACTTTTCTTAATTCGACTCGTAGTATTCCTCTCTTTGGTGACATTCAGCACACTTGAAAATACTTCTTTTTAAATTTGGATTCCCCACAGGAACGCAAGCCTCAAAGGAAAATAAACTTCTATATCTTATTCAGCGTCTAGCACAGTGCATGGTATGTTATTCTAAATATTTAATAAATAAAGTATTCAATGCTAAATTTCTGAATGCTAAATTGGCTAGCATTCAGTCTAGAAATAATACACAAATCTATGTATTTTTTTCCTTGATGTTGTATATTCATGACATAGAAGGCATTGCCTATGATGATATTTATGGACTTTTATGTTACTAAAACTTATTTTATGTTTCTGGAAAATAGTACTAGAAAAATTGGATTAATTGAAGAACTGAGATACTGTCTCCTATAAACAATGAATGTGATGTAACTGTCATAATTCTAAGTTGAGTACAGAGGCAAAAACATAGAAAGATCATAAATAAATGGAAACATTAATGTTAGTAATTATTTGATTAGCTATTTTGGAAATATTTTAGTTTCAAATTACATTTGTGGTTATCTTTGCTAATTTTATGCATTCTATGTGTGCACAATTGTGAAATATGTATAATTTCACTTAATTACAAATATTAAGTTGCCTGATATTACTGACTGAGTATGAATGGATAAGATTACTAAAATTTCCAACTGGTATTTGTTTTTCACTCACTGTACTCCTTCAAAATATTTAATTCACATTTGTAATCAGTCTCTCAAATATTGCATGTGATATAGTTCGTCTTTCAAAGCAGAATTGTTACTGACAGCTGTTAGTAGTAGTTGTCTGAATTTTTTCCATAAAACGATAGAAGATAAATGTGTTCGTCCTTGCTTTTCATTTTCATATTTTCACCTCTAAGACTCATCAGTAAATTGTTCCTTATAGGTTTTTTTTTTTAAAGTTTGGAATCATGAAATAGAATCTTTAAAAAGAATAAAATGCAAATACATCTTGAATTATTACTTGAAACTTTTACATGGAAATCCCTTATATGAAATTCAAAGAGATGCTTAAGATGCTCTCGATGTTATTTTTTTCTGCCTTCCTATTTTAAAACACACAGGCACTTTCATATTGTAAAGCCTTCCAATATATTAAACATTTTTTATTATTTGGAAAGATAAATTCAAATAGATACTTTTTATAGTAGTATGTGCTTTGTATTTGGAAATGAATAACTGTAGTAGAGCTATATTGCTGATAATAATTATTTCTCATATTAGAAATTAAAATAATACAAGACATAAAGTGTACTTTTCATTGTGGTATAAGTTTCTGTGGTATGGCATGTTCATTCTCACTTTATTGTATTACTTTTGAAAGTAATTATTCATCTTACTCAAAACACTCTTTTCGAATTCCCAGTTGTTTAGCGTCATCAAATTTAGGAAGCACAAATAAAATTATCAATTTTGAGGCCTCAGTTTTATCAAATATAGAAAAGAAATACATTTTCTAATATAAATTTTGCTTTCGGCTACAGAAATCTTTGACAGCATGATTGAATAGTTTTTTTTTGACTCATCCCATACCTTGAAAAATAACCTTTAAAAAAAAAGTAAAGAAAAATAACCTGCATAATCTTTGTCAGTTTTAAGATAACAAAATCTTCCTGCAAAACAGACACTGAGGAAATAATCACAGTGACTCAGTCTGCCTTGTTCACTCCGTTTTATCAGCTCTCTGCTCTTTCTGTCCTTGCTGACCTCCAGAGTTGAGGCTAAAGAGCATCTTAAGGCTTTTTGTCAGCACTGATTTAAAAATAAGCAAAAGATCAGCACAAAAATTAAAGCTTGAATCACTTTTTCATATATATAGCATGCTTATCAATTGAATTTGATAACAACTATGAATACAATTATAGGCAATTTACTTGATATTTTTGTCCTTGGAACATTTGAAAATACAGAACAAAAGTCAACACAGGAAGGAATGCTATTAAGAATTAAGAAACAGAGGTGGCTATGAAGTACACTTGATCATTTATAGAATGTACACATTTTAAATTTTAATAGACACTACCAGATGGGGCCTTTAAAAAATAATAAGCATATTACATAGAAGGTCTTATGAATTCCTGTCTCAAAATGTGTTATGCTGCTTAGGAATTCATTTTTTAAAAATTCCAGGACTTGATCATTTTGCAATCACTCAACAAGTAAGAATGAGGGTGAAAGGAAATTAGATATACATCATTTTAATTAAACATAAATATTTAATGTATCAATAGTTCTTTTCAAAGGGATAAGGCAATTGCTAATCTTAAAGATACTCGATGCAGAATGAAATACAAGAATTGACCCAATAGACATCTGACAAACACGTATATATATTTATATATGTTATAAATACGTGTCAATTCTTAATATATTTTCATTAATAACTACCGAAACTGATAAACTAAAAAAAGCTGTAGTCTTCAACTTAAAACAAGAGTTTTGTTATTCAAATAAAAGACACACTTTTGACAACATTTTAAAAATTAAAATAACTCTTAAGACATGTTAATGATAACACAGATAAAAGATAGGAAATAAATTATAATTCAGGAACATCTTATATGAAATTCTGATAATAATGACAGTAACACAAACAAATCTACCATGTCAACTCCTTTGCTGCCTTTATTTCGGTTCAAGTCTAATCGTTTTTTTTATTAATTCGGGTGGAATCTAAGTTTATGCTTGTGTCCTCTCTGTCATTTTCTTATGCTCATTAGGGGACAACACAGTCTGTTATGCCTTCAATACCCAACTTTTAATCTCTTTTAACCACCACCAATATCGCTAACCTAATTCACAAATAATTGCAAACAGGGACAGATTCAAGTGTCTGCAACCTATTTTCTGGTGTCCGGTCTTCCAGGTCTTCGTGTTTAGAAGGGCTCTGTTCTTAATGTTTTGCTCTTGAGATCTTGATTTCTGAATAATTATTTTAATAGAAGCTCAACATTTTCATTTCGCATTGGGATCCCAAAATTATATAGCCAGGCCTGATTGCAAACATTTTCTATATGCTATCTTTGCTCCTGCTGTTGTTCCCACTAGACTCAACATAACTGCCAGTGAAATAGTCAAAACTTGTTAGATAACGCCATTCATTTATATAAAGTCTCCTGATGACATAGAAGTCCGTATTTTGATCTGTAAGTTCTTCAGTGATATCTCTACTCTCTTAGCTCTTTTATTCTCCTACTATTCTCTCACTAGTTATAGTTGACTCAGACACTAACCTTCTTGCTGTTCCTAGATATCCATGTACTACCAAATAATTATGTCTAAATCTTTGCATTTGTTTTCATCTAGGTCTAAGACATGCATTCTCAATCTGGTCTTTATCTTTCTCAAGAGAGCAAAAATTGATTCTTAAAGGCCAAAAAAAAAAAAAAAAAAAGAAAAAAGAAAAAAATCTTAGCTATTACAGCTATTACTAGTTCTCCAGTGTTCAACCCAACCCATCAAAATCTTATTTCTTAGGATTTAATTTTATTTGTGTATACTGGGGGACATGCAGTTAATGAATGCCTTGAAAGCCTTCTAAGAGGATAGTTAATGAATACTGAAAAACATTGGTTTAGAATATCCTCCAAAAGATATTTTAAAATATTACCTCACTTTCTTTGTTGTTGTTGTTGTTGTTTTTTTTTTTTTTTTGGAGTACACTGGCATGATCTCAGCTGACTGCAACCTCTGCCTCCAGAGTTTAAGGATTCTCCTGCCTCAGCCTCCCACATAGCTGGGATTACAGGTGCCCATCACCACGCCCAGCATTTTTTTGTTTGTTTGTTTTCAGTAGAGACAGGGTTTCACCATGTTGGCCAGGCTGGTCTCGAACTCCTAACCTCGTGATTTGCTCACCCCTCAGCCTCTCAAAGTGCTGGAATTATAGCCGTGAGCCACTGTGCCCAGCTTCCTTTGGGTTTTCTACTTAGAAGTCACCTTCTCAATGGAGCCTTCCCTGGCCACACAGTTTGAAGTTTCACAACTTGCTCTTCTTTCCACCTACCACTTGCCAACAATTAAATTCCCCTTTCTCTGATTTTTTTTTCATCCTTACATTTATCACAGTGTAATCTACTTTATGTTTAATTTATTTGTTTAGTGTTGGTCTCTTCAATTAGAATATACTTTCCACTGGAGGTAAGCTCTTGCCTGCTTCAATTACTACTGTATCCCCAGTGCCTACAGCAGAGTCTTTTATATGACAGGTACCTAGGGTGTATCTATGAATGTATGATTTGAACAATTAGACAGAAATAAAATGTATCTAATGTATAGTGAGTTTACTGAAAATAGCTAAAATACTAATAGCATCAACAAATTGAGTCAGGTGTCCTTTCACTAATAAAAATATGAACAATATATTGCAAACAAAAATAAAGTGTTTTCTTAAATGGTAAAATAGTCACGTTAAAGACTTTATGTCATTTAAGCCCTGATTTCACATAAACTACAAGAAATCAAAATATTTGTGTAAAGAAATAAGGGAAACATCCTTATTTTGATCTTATCATCTTCATTTGTTAGCATATATGTATACCTATATATGTAGATATAAAACATGTATTAATATACAAAGTCAAATGCATTAATATAGAACTTAAATTTTCCACTTAAAATGAAAGTGATTATTAGATGCATAATACTTTCCTGATGGACTCATAGAGACACAATGGTTCAAAGACAATTGTTCAGCTTGGCTTTCACCACATTCTAAAATTCACAATATCACACATCAAAAATGTATTGAAACATCAGAAGAATTGGCAATACCAGGCTCTCACTCTTATATAGCAGCAACGGCATGAAGCTGAGTAGCTGCTGCAACATTCTGAAGAATTTCATGTTCCCCAGTTCGCTGCAGTATGTGGTATCTGCAGGCTCTCTCCCTTCTGGACAACTGCTTAAATGCTCTCTCTTTTTGTTTCTCCCCATGATTCTCTCATCTCCAGGTTATGTTTTCATTACTTCCTCTTACCAAGTATCCTTCTTCTATCACCCTTGTACTTCGTTTTGTTTTTATTTTTATTTTTTGGCACATCATGCTACTCTTACAGTAGACCAGTCTATTTGGTCACAGCCCTTGTAGCTAGATCTTCTGCTCTAAATGTTTGCCTCTAAAAAGATTCCTGGCTGTAATTTATTTCTTATTGATTTAATTATTTAAATAGAGATGAAGTTTTCCTATGTTGCCCAGGCTGTCTCAAACTCCAGGGCTCAAACTATCCACCTGCCCCGACCTCCCAAAGTGCTGGGATTATAGGTATGAACCATGGTACCCCTAGTTGTGATTTATAATCAAGAGCTTGTTTCAAGCATGGCATGTTCCACCATTTTATTTTTAAAATTTTTCTGTCAATTATGCTGCATCAAGCAAGTCCTATATTACAAAAATTATGCCGAATCAACATTGTCCCCAACAGCAATTATGTCTGAAGTACTGATTTTTCATTGAGAATACCCTTTTATCATCATTACTGTATCTTATCACCCTGACTAGATAAAACTCTTTAAGTAAAGGACTTTATTTTATGTATTGGGGACAATAAAGATATGAGCGGAAATTAAAGAAAAATAAATTAAAAAATCAAATTTGCCAAATCCCAAGATTATTCCTGAATAAACTAAAAAGTGGATGCATTTATTGAAAAACTCACTTAAAATCATGAAAGAATAAAGTTCAAAAACCTAGTCCAAAATAAACAATATTAAAACGGAAAATAGAGCCTATAAGATATATAAAATAATCGTAACAGAATTCTGCAAGTCTGGACTATTTTGGGAAAGAAATGTACATTTGCCTATTATCAAAGCATAGAAGCTTCATCATCTAGTCTCGTGTAAAAATAAACATTCATTGGATTTCCAGACTTTATTTTAAAGTTTCCAATGTATATATAAAATCATATTGCCAATCCTTTATAAACCCATACCCAACATAAAATACGTGACTTGCTGATTTGGTAGCTCATTTTCCACTGGGTATAACAAATGTCTCTTGCAAAAAGTAGTTTATATTTGCTGACTTAAAAACAAACCTTATGATTTGTTCTGCATTTTACAAGTTTTAGCTCACCTAGAATTGTCTAGATTTCTGGGGAGCTTGTTTTGTGTTCCGAAAATCTTCTCAGGGAGGGTCAACCACACCCGTTCTTCTAAACCTTTACAATCTGATTAGATTATCTTCCCTCTCTCTTGTAAAGTTTTAAGTAAATGCCCTTTTAAGCTCAACCATTAAAGTAGAAATAGTTTAAATACACATGGTCACATACCAACCACAGATAAGAAGAGTTTCAGGAGAGATTCAAAATAATATAATGAAATATCAGGAGTTTAATTCTTAGGGAAATTATCAGAAAAACGTATATTTTCTTACCTGAACTGATAATATAATACTGATTACACTGATTTAAAGATGTAAGGAATGATGATAGAATATTAACTACACATAAAATAGAAGAAGTGTGTCTTTGATTTGGTTTTTAATCAAGTCTTGTTCTTCAACGTTTCTGTAAATAAAACAGGTGGCAATAAAAGATTAATTGTTATTTATAAAATATTTTAAAATTTTCTTGGTATTTGCTATGCTGTAAAGGGAGAAATTTTAAATAAACACTTTACCATCATATTAATCTGAAAATATTACATATTTGTTGCTACTTTAGAAGGAAAACATTCTTATCTGCAATTTAAAAATTGAAACAGGACTTTTGAGGTAAATATTTATTGGCAGACTTTAAAATATTCAAGCAGAATTCAGTTTTCTGCTTTACACTTTCCAGTTATGTAACCTTGGTTTGTTAAATTATGTAATTTTTCTAAGCCTCAATTCCTATCTATAAAGAATCTATAATAAGCCCAGTGTCTGACCTAGAGTAAGTATTCCATAAATGGAAGCTTTTTGTTTTCAAAAGCTTTAGAATAATGTATTTAATGGTGTCCAGCAACCAAAGAAGAACATTTCATTAGCTTTCTTTCTTTTTCTTTTTAAAATTAATATTATTTTTGAGACAGAGTTTAGCTCTGTTGCCAAGGCTGGGGGGCTACAGTAGTGTGAGCACTGCTAACTGCAGCCTTGACCTTCTGAGAGGGCTTGACCTTCTGGGCTCAAGTCATCCTCCTGCCTCCGCTTCCTAAGTAGCTGAGACCACAGGTGCATGCCACCATGCCCATTTTTAATTGTTTTGTAGAGACACCATCTTGCCAAGTTTCTCACTCTGTTCTCAAACTCCTGGGCACAAGCAGTTGCCTCACTTTGACCTCTTAAAGTGCTGGGATTAGAGGTGTGAGCTACCATACCTGGCCTGAATTTGAGTATCTGCAACATCTCTGTATCAGTTACAATTGTGTTGAGGTGTATGTAACTGGTATCTGACAATAGTAACGTAAAGTAATTAGGGGCTCAATTCCACCATGTGATTATAAGTTTGTTTTCTAAGATTGGTGTGGCCACTGAAAGAAGTATTCAAAGAATACAATCCAGTTATAGTGACGCAAGATGCAAGAAAGAACACTTTACCATGTATCTTGAACCATATGTCCCAGCATGTCCTCCATCATTGACCTTATAGAAAAAAAAAAATAAAAAATCTCTATTGAGTAAGCCTTTTAATCTTTATGACATTTAACTTCCACCTTCTTGAATGTAGGTATCTTAGTAGGAAAACTATATTGTTTTGCTTTCCTATTAAATTGGTGCAATTAAAATCATGTCACCAGTTACAAATATAATTAGCATGTGTATGAGCAGTATGTCAAAAATAATAAAGGTCACTGGATTGTATGTTGTGACAAAGGACCAGAGAGTCAACACTGGAAAAAGTGAAGGCAATAAATTTGTGCTGCAATCTTTGCTAAGCAATTTGAAACTGCTTTTCACCCTACCAACTACGGTAAATAAAGAAGAACACGGACTAAATGGGTAGATGCTTACCAAATGCCAGGACTAGTGTTGATCTGTTCCTGCAAAAATATGAAAATGACACTTAGCTGTGATTGGGACTACCCCATGCTTGAGTTTGTGCTATTCCACTATCATCTGCCATGATCGCCCTGTTTGTGCATAGGACATACTGCTGACTGGAGATATGATCATGGCCACACTGCTTGCTTCTTCGAATCTTTGTTGGGTGCTATAATTTCTGCAATTCCTTATGAAATAGGGCATTACACCTCATTACTGACTTGGCTGGAAGGACAATTTAGGGGCGTTTGCTTGACCTTTCCTACTATAGGAGCCCTTAATCCCCAAGGTAGCAGAATCAACATAAATTTTATTTCAGGTGCTAAATACACCATTGCAGTTATATATTTGCGAACTAGGAAAATAACCAAGCAGTGGTTTCAGGAATCCATGAGACTCGTTAGGAGATGAATTTTAATCCCCGCTCTGTTTATCACCTGAACTTCATGAACCCTAGTTCTAACGAGAGACTCCTGATGGCTCATTGAGTTCCATGGTTTCAATTGCAGCTGAGATGTATAGCATGTATAGATGAAAGGCAACCTATAACACCCAAAGGTTCCCACCTCTTGATACATACATTTTGTGCAATCTCCTATCTAATGTCTCCTTTCTTAAGGCTCTTAAATGAGCCTCTTTACTCATTTCTTATGAACAGAATATGGCAAAAGTGATGTGATTAACTTTTGTGATTAGGTAACAAATAATTTGTGACTTACATCTTAGATGCCTGCTCATACCCTCTTGCTTGGTCACTATAAAGTAATTAAATTACCATATTTTTTAGTTGCCCTGTGTAAAGGCCTGCGTAAAAAGAACTTAGATAAGTTTCTGAAACAGTCAGCAAGGAACTGAATTCCACAGTACAAAAGCCCACACAACGTATGATCCTGTCAACAACCACGGGAGAAATGGCTTTTGTATTTCTCTGATTGCTTGCATGGTGTTTCATTAAATATTTAACAACCAGAATTTTGCATATAGTTCCAGAATGAATCATAGATGATATTTTTATTTATATTTTGGTTATACTAACAAATAAGACAAAATTAAAACAATAAAGATACATGTGAGATCTTCTTGCACTCATTACTATCATTTTTGCTAAATTTGACAATAGTTTTAAAATATTCAAATAGTTACTCAAGTATTTTTGTGCTCTTTACAATTTAAAAAGTACCAAGATAGTTTAAGCAAATCGAGAAGTGATTTGTACCATTTGTGGTGTTCTCTCACTGTGGCTGATTTCAAGCTACCAATTTCATTGATCACAGAGTTGAAAAGTTGTATTTAGTAGCACAATACTTTTCAGTATTTCTTCTTCACCTAAACAATAGACATATCAATAATCTGTAAAACTAAGATAATATCAAAATGTAATAAATTGTTGGAAAATATGAGTTTTGGATATTTGTTTTTTTTGAGGTTAATATTATTTGGATGTAAGTTTATACAATTAAACTTTTAATATTGCTTTAGTTTTACAATTGTCTCACATAATTTCTGAAATTTTATATTGCTGTCAATCCACAGAGGCAAGTGAACCTTCAGCCAAAATTTAGTTCCGATATCAAGACTGATGATGTCATACATACCAAGAGGGTATGAAAAAGTTTATTATACACATAATGAGGCTTTCTGGGAAGAGTAGGGCAGGTTCCCAAGCAGGCATAAAACAGGCTTAAGAGAACAGGGAAAGTAGATTGGTTTGGCTGGATTTTTTGTTGTTACGGGCTTGGGGTGGGGTGAGAATTTCCTTACACAGTCCAAGGATTACATTGCTTGAATTTCTTTACAGTGTCAATGACGACAGCATCCAAAAGTTTTAATCAGCTTACCCAGATGTGGAACAGAAAAGGAAGGGTAGTTGGTGAGCCCTGAAAGCTGTCAGCAATGACACATCAAAATAATGTCAGACTTCTGAAAATCGGTTTTCATGGTCTATTATGAGCCAGCTCCAGGACGCCACAGCTTGTATATGAATTGGCAAGATTATGCAGATAGTCCAAAATCAAAGATATGTTTTGAATCTGTCCAATTATTATTAAAACTTTTGCTCTACAGGCTGAATTTCAGGCTAATTAATCAAATACCTAAGGTTCAATTAATTTTAGTCCTTTTTTGCAACCAAAATTTCACAGTTTTTTTGTGTCTAAGCTTTCTATAAATACCTCAAAAATATAAAGTAGCTTTTGTGTTCTGGGGTAAGAAAATTTTCTAGCAGTGTCAGCATAATGATTCAACAAAAGTTTTCAGATTCATATGGCTATTTCCCTAAGCTTGGACTAGCATTTAAAAAATAAAATAAAACAACTTATTTGTTTGCCTTCAAAACTATTGATTTATTTAATTGTTTTAAGCATGGAATTGGTTCATGTATAGTTAATTAAAATGTAAATTAAACTTGAACCTGAAAATGCAAGCATTCAACTTCTTATGTGAGAGAGATTTATTTTTAAATTTTATGCCGTTGACCAAGTTCAACTTATATAAATATTATTCAAATATATTTTTCATTATATATTGATTATGCCCAACTTATTTTAACTTGATTTGCATGATACAGAAATAATATATTTAGTCAACCAAATAGTTTATTAGAGTACAGGTTAGATTAATATTATTTTTTAAAGGGCAATATATCACATTAAATATAAAAGGTTTGAATTATGGTAATTAAATTATGACAACTACATTAATTGCAACTTATATTAATATGGCATTTATTATGCAGAAAAATAAAGAACAGGGAGCCACAATAAATTAATTCACAGAAGGAATTGTCTTTTAATTAAGGCAATATTTACTGAAATTCTAGAGAAATGTGAAACAATAGAATTTAGAGTAGTTAAAAACATGAAAGGATTTTTTTCTTAGAGACCAATGTTTTAGCATGCGGTGTTTAATATCTATCTTCCCAAATTAAATTAATAAATCTTTTTTTGTATGTATAAGAGGGAATCTCACTCTTGCACAGACTGGAGTGCAGTGGCATGCTCTTGGCTCACTGCAACCTCTACCTCCCGGGTTAAAGCGATCCTCCTACCTCACCCACCCTAGTAGCTGAGACTACAGGCACGTGCCACCATGTCTAGCTAATTATTGTATTTTTAGTAGAAACGGATTTTCACCATATTAGCCAGGCTGGTCTCAAACTGCTGATCTAAGGTGATCTTCCCACTTCGGCCTCCCAAAGTATTGGGATTACAGAGGTGAGCCACCGCACCTGGGCCCAGTCATTGTCTTTTAAGGTTAAACTCAGAAAAGAATTAGAGACATATGGGAGACAAGAGATTTGGGGATAAGTGAAAGCACATAAGCATTCCCAATATTTAATAAATATTTAAAAAATTCTTAATTTCAGAAATACATTTTATTGCCTTCTTCCCCTACCTCTAAAACATATGCTTATTTGACTGTTAGTAACAATATTTACAAAAGTGTTAGCACATTAGTTTATTTCTCTATTAATAAATTATCTCAAACATTGTCTTCAAAATAATATCAATTTTTGTAGCCGACTGTATTCTAGGGTATCATCTACATGTACTTAAATCCACTTGCTAATTATAATCATGTTTACTTTTCCTTTGTAAATTAGATTAATTTTTTCCTATCATTGTTAACTATGAACTAATAACATTCTGTTAGTTAATTAAAGTCATATTACTGGTTGAATGCCATTGCAGGCCATAAATTACCAGAGATGTAATTTTTATATAAATATATATGTGTATATATCTCTCTCTTAAAACAGTAGTGTTCATTTGATACTACTTACATTCACAACAGCAATAATGTATACTTATGATATATCTGCTGATCATTAGTAAACAATTGGATTTATGATCAGAAAACTGTCTAATAATTTACTTTACATATTACTTTTCAGTATAATGCCAGAAAAAAATTACCCAATATTAACTAAAAATATGCGCCATTATGCATGAATTCCATACATAGATAATAAATATGTAAGATTTAAACCTTATCAAATTTGGCAACTTAAAGTTAATTTTCTTTTGTTTTGCTTTTTATGGACATTAGAATACTTGAATGCTTTTATGAAAATACATGAAACATATAAAAATATTACTTTAGCAAGTAGGCCCATAAAATATAATATATATAACCATTTTGTGTAACATAACCTCAAGCATCTATAAACCAATGATGTTTACTTGGAGGTAATTGGGAATTGTAACAATTTAAATAAATTCTGTCACTGTTCCAAGGCTTTATGCAAGAAGAGAAATTTTTACTTCTGTGGCAAATCATCTTCCTTGCTGCCAATAAAATTATCAAGTGTGGAGAGTAACTAGATTATATTTGAATATGTTAAAAATATTCAGATAGACAAAATTAAATTGTATGTTTGCATATGTCTAAATTATTGTTAAGAAATTCAGTATATAAATTCCAAAGAGTGAGAAAGTTTCTCCTGTGAGACAGAAAAAAAAAAAAAAAAAAAAAAAAAAAAAAAAACCTTTTTTGAAATTTACCTCATTTAAATTCCACTAGATTAAAGAATGGTTTTAAATCAAACATGTATAAATATGTAATCAACTCTCTTTTAACTCCCATGTTCCTCACATATTTTCAAGTGATGTAATCAATACTTGGCTAGATGACAGATGTTAGCATCAATGAACCATATGGTGTTATTAGTATCTGCAAATAGACAACAGAATAATAAAAATTCCATACTATGCACCAATTTCTTAAATTATAACTTTATAGTTGCTGACTTTGAAGAGGAGTTATTAGAGGCAACATTTTGGTTAAAAACTCACTATACAAAAGAATTTTTTAAAATACAGCATTCATATTTTTAAAAATGAAAATGTTTATGAGCAGTCTTGATACAAAATATGGAAGCTTTAATTATTCCTGGGTATAATTATTGGTACTAAAGTAGTGTACCCCGACAATCTGAAATCTAATATAAATACGCCATGAATGCCTTGGCACTTTCTTAAAGTACCTAGGAAAAAGTTTCAACATGACAAACATTTTTTAGAGCTGTGTGTCAGAAATAGAGGATCCGATATTAGCATAGCACCTTGGTTAAAAAATAACAACCCTGAGTATATTATTAGGACATAAGTACATATAAAGAGTTTATTCTCTCACTTATTGTCCCTGCCAAAGCAGTAATCACTGGAGCCCAAATAGAAAAATTGTATTTGGAAAAGATTTCCTCGTGTATGTGACCTAATTTGTAAGTATGAACTGTTCAATAAAGGACAGCATGTGATTTATTTTTCCCCGTAAGCAAACTGTCCCTTAAATTTGTTATAAATCTCACATTTCCACAAATGTAAGTTCATGTCCGAGAGCACAATCATCGTTCTAAACATTGTCACAAATCAAATTTAATAAATCACATTTTTCTTTCCTACCCAAATGGAAGAATTGAAGACACAAATAACTTGATTTTCTTTCTGGTGAACTTTGAAAGTGAAGTGGAGAGGAAAAAAAAAAAGTTCTTTACTCTTTTTTTGGAGTTGAAATATCTCCTAAGAAGAGTTTATACTCCATCTCTCCGCATGAATCTTATATTCCATCTAAACTCTTCTCTTGAAAAGTAATTTACAATTATTTCGTCTTTAAGACCCTATAATAGGTATGGAATGTCTTAAGATTTATAGTCTCTATGTGAAAGACTTAACGTATCCAGAGAGTCAATATTGCCAGATGCCAAGAATAGTTGAGACCCAAAGACCTGACCTAACCTAACATAATTCATGGGAAAACTGAATTATGTAGTTAAACGGGCAGATATAATCACTTTAACATTTGGAGATAGTAATTTCTAGTATTTTTAAAAAATGAACTATAATTTCACTTTAAAACAATAGAATCCGATTTATTAGATTTCTCAATATCCCTTGAAGAGAGATTTTTTGTTTTCCTCTCTTCAAATACTAAGGAATATACAATCACAATGAGCTTGTTCTTATCAAGATTTAATTCACTTGCTTTTATAAAAGGATAATCCCACCATGTCCCTTTCTTTTAATATGGTTTAGGACATGCTAACCCCAAAATAACACTTTGGCTTTTAGGAAAACAGCAGAAGCAGGAAGGTCATGTTCTGACCTTCTCTTGCCCTTCTCTCCTGAAGAAAGTCATAAAAGAATTCTAGGCCCTTCCTCCATAGTAGGTCATTAAGACTTTCATTCTAGACGTACTCTTTGTATACATGGGGAGAAAGAACATCCTTATTCTCGAAGACACTATGATGCCTATCTCTATGTCCTTCTATGCCCTCATTAAAATGACAGAACTAGGCCAGGTGTGGTGTCTCACGCCTGCAATCCCAGTACTTTGGGAGGCAGAAGCAGGTGGATCACGAGATCAGGAGATCCAGATCATCCTGGCCAACATGGTGAAACCCTGTCTCTATTAAAAATACCAAAATTAGCCGAGCATGGTGGTGCACTCCTGTAATCCCAGCTACCCAGGAGGCTGAGGCAGGAGAATCACTTGAACCCAGGAGGTGGAGGTTGCGTGAGCCGAGATGGTGCCACTACACTCCAGCCTGGGCGACAAGGGCAACCCTCCGTCTCAAAAAAAAAAAAAAGAAAGAAAAAAGAAAAAAATAGTCAGAACTAAATCCTTTAGTGGTTAAGAAGGTTTAACCCATTTCTTGGAGAGAGAAAGATAAAATGTCATCCTGTTGATGGTTAAATGAGAAGCGAGTCAGCAGCAGCAAAGAATATGTATGTGGGGCTCGCAACTTACAACAAAAGCGTGTTGGCAATCCAGGCAAATTCTAAACTCGGGCAGGAATGATACGGGATCGGAACAGTGGAGCTAAATGAAAGGTCATATACACAGCAATTGCATTCCTCATTGTCCCAAATGCTCTCCCCTAACGAATCTTAACCCTTACTCAAAGTGAATTAAGGTGCACAACTCCTATCGCCAGAATTAAAGAAAAAATTAAAATGAGACTATTCTCTAAAAAAAAAAAAAAAATAAACGACTCTGTGGAACTTGGAATTTTAGGGTACAATATATTGTATCAACAGACTGTAATTTATTTCTTGGCATTCCCTCAAAATGGGTTTATTCCCTCACAGTGGGTATATTGGTCTTTCCTGAAAGGTTATAAACCTTTTCAAATTACAATTTTATATGGTTTGTTATTTTTTTCTAAGCTCAAAACCTTTTCTTCTGTTTTATTTTTTAATTTTCTTCCGTTTTTTGTTGTTAATCTTGCTCATTTGCTTTCTGATGTATGTATTAAGCATACGTCATTTTCTAACATCAGTTCCAGAGTCTAAACATCTTATCTCTATATCCTTATTGTTTAAATGTAGAATTGCTTCTCAGATTTACCCTCTACATTACTACATTTTTTAATGTTGCAAATTTTCTTCTATGTTTTTTAACATTATTTTAATTTTGCTTTTTCTTTTGCTTTTATGCAATTTGTTGTCTTCTTATTCATTTCTATTGTATCTTCTTTTGTTTTCTTTTTATTTCAGCATATCCTATATTTCTTAATTATTGCTAATATTTCATGGAAATCTTCTTTACAAAGTTTTTTTCACCCTAGGTTTTACAAAGTACATTTTAGAGGTTCAAATCTTCTGAATTTTCTAATACTTTATTAAATTTATCTACAACATTGGAATACTTTTTCCTCCTTTCTTCTATACCCCTTCATCCCTTCATTCCTTGCTTCCTTTTTTGTTTTTCCTCATTTTCTTCCTTCCTTCCCGCCTTCCTTTTTACTTTAATTTGCCCTAACATGAAAATGCTCTATCTTGATCAGGGTGTTAAGGAACAAGGGAGTGCAGGTTATTCTTGGTCCTTAGTAGTAGGTCAATTACTTCCTTGATTCCTGTAACAAGAGATCAGTGATTGCACCACATTTTGTCAAATTTGTATGTGATATATTCACAAATGATCACATCTTGAGATGTGCTTGAGATGAAGCACATACAAATTAGTGCCCCAACTGCCCTCTGCTAACAGGACCATTTATGTCAATATTCAGAGCTTATGGGCATTACATATCTCAGGATGTAGCCTCAATTATCAAAAACCTTTTACTCTCTGCCCAGTGGTTTTCTGAAAATTTTAATAATAGCATCAATTATTTGTTGGTAAAGACATTGGCTGAATGAAAAAAAGTAAAGCATTGTAATAGTCTTTTTTCACATTGCTATAAAGAATTACCTGAGACTGGAGAATTTATAAAGAAAAGAGGTTTAATTGGCTCACAGTTCCACACGCCCTACAGGAAGCATGGCTGGGGAGGCCTCAGGAAATTTTCAATCATGGAGGAAGGTGAAGGGGAAGCAAGGACATCTTAGATGGCAAGAGCAGGAGAAAGAGACAGAAGGGGAAGGTGCTACACGCTTTTAAACAACCAGATCTCATGATAGCTCACGCACTCTCAGGAGAACAGCGAGGGGATCTCCCACCACGTCCTTTCTCTAACTTTGGAGATGACAATTCAACCTGAGATTGGGGCGGGGACACAGATCCGAACCATATCAAGCATGATGAAGGATAAATGGTCTACTTCTCTACCGGCAGATGATTAAGAATAGACCGATAGTCATGTTTATTAATTTCATCAGTTTATGCAGGTCTTAAAATTTCATGTGAGTTTAAACATTTGCTGTTAGAATGTTTTAATAGTTTGCATGAGTATTTTCTTGTAAGATGTAACCAAATCTATACCAGGACTTTGTTGTTTAGTGCTATTTTAAAACATATTCTTTGAATATAATTTTAATTGGGAAATGCACCTGCCAAAATAACCAAATACTTAAATGCTTTAGCTAACACATTATCTTCTTAAGCTAATGTATGTTTCAGTCTAAGCAAAAATTTAGAACATTGCTTAATGGTGAGAGTTTTGGAACTCTTGGCATATTATTCCCTCCAAACTCAAACAATAAGAGACTTGAACAAACTTTAGTACAGTTTCTAACAGCTTAAAGTCATGTACCCAGGATGACCTTAGTCCCCTTTTAAATGCTTGGCTAATACAGTGTTATGTTGCCAAGATAATTTACTTTTCATTTCAGCCAAAACCTGCTGATAGGCAAATAGGTCCCCAAGCTCCTATTCAAAGTAGTTTCTTTAGTAACTTTGGAATTATAAGTCCTTTGCCTTTTAAGATGCAAATCCACCACCCAGAGCTGCTTCCTCCATGGCCTGTGAACTTATTTCAAATAAGTTTGCATTTCAAATAAATGCAAACATTTAGAGAGAAAATTCTCCTTCTCCAGTTCCTGTGGGAGAATAGAGCCTAATTTCAGTGGGGTCCATGCTCACTCTTGCACCACTGCCTCATGGGATAAAAACAGAGAAGTTTGTTTTTCCTCTGACAAGCACCATTTAGCAAACCCAAAGGACCTATTGACATGTCCACCAAATCCCCCTGGTATCCCCAGTTGTTTTCCCCTAGTACTCACGCTCCAACCTTTGAAAATTATCCTGCCCATAGTTAAGGTAAATTTGAATTTGTGTCACTCTGGATTCCCTTTCTTATTAGAATGGGTATTACTAAATACAATCTGTCCCTAAGGATTTCACTACTGTCCAGCTTTGTTTATCATTGACAGTGAACAAAAGTTTAATTATAACCAAATAAGTTATCTTGGTAAAGTGACTCCCTTATAGGTATATATCTATATATATCTCATGAAAAAGGGTCAAGAGGCCGGAGGACTGATGTTTTGTCTGTTTCTCCTTTACTTAAGAACTATATTAATGACTTTCCTTACCCAAAACTTTTCCTTAAATATATTAATGCTTGCTTGTCTCAATTTCAGAAATGCAAATAAAGCTTAACTTCTATTTAGGGGACACAAACCAAAATATCTTCTTCACTCAAGAGCCATGAATTTATAATTTAGTACTTAGGTTGAAAAATTAAAGATAGATTGACTCACTTTCTTGTGATTTACTTAATTCAATTATCAGAGTTCTAAGGTATATCAGTATGTTCTTTTTGATTCATTGTTAGTGATTTGAACATCTGAATGACAGAAGTTGAAATATTAAGTATAATTTACCTTGTTTCTTCTTTATCCTTAATACAGCCAAAAAAAAAAAACAAAAAACTGTATTGCACAACTTTATACATTTGTCAACCTAAAGGAAGAAACTGAGGCAAAATTATCACAAGTATAGAGTTTATTTGGGTCATGGTTGAGGAATGTTACCTGGGAGAATAGATTCCAATTGCCCAGAATATAATGATACACTCCAATTATATGATGGATGATACACTCCAATTATACCAAAAAAATGATACACAAGATTTTAGCAAAATAATAAAAACTCAAAAACAATAGTCAGGGCTAATAACAGACATACTATAATTTTCTTCTGAAACGTAATTTTTCTCTCTCTGTTAGGCAGGAATCTAGACATGGCGGCATTACCCAGCGTAGCAGGACTTTTGTTAAAGACTCCCTTCACCTTTGTACACACCCCCAGACTTACATGCGGCAGAGTTCTGGCTGGGCAACAACGCTCCCCCATGACCTGCAGCTCACCTGCATTCCACAAGTTCCTAAACAGCAGTTTCGGTTAACAGTTTCCAAAGACCCCTTCCTCAAGACCCTTACTCAACTCCTGCCCTAGTAGTTTCAAGACCCCCCAGACCCTGTTTGCACAACCAGCTTCCCTACCTCTCAGGCTATAAAAAGCCCCTACCCTCCTCCCTCAGCGTGACTTCCTCGGCCCACGCCTTTGGACCGAGGAACCTCACCCGCAAGCCCTAATAAAAGGCTATTCTCAATGCCATTTGCCTTGTGTCTTCGTTCCCCGTTCGGCTCCAGTCTCAGTTTACCTTTACACTCTCCAGTTCCCCATTTCTATCAAAGATAAACCTTAGTAACATCAATTACTTGCAAAATAAGTTTTGGTAATATACTTGGCCTGATTATTCACATGACGTTCAAGAAGAATTGTCATTGACCACATAGACTCTTTTAAGTTGGCTCTGATGGAATTTTCATATGGAATTTTGGATTAGACTTTTAAAAGCCTCAAGACTGGTAAGTGACAGTCACTATTAGACTATTCCTATGATACTTGAACAAATCGAGTGAATTCTTTTCTCAATGTCCCCCAAATATCTTAGGTTCCTGGGCCTGTCCAAAAGTGGCATTCTTTACTTCCTACAAGGTCACCAACCTTGAAAGGGATGTGTACAGACAAGATACCAGGCCAGTCTTTCCAAGAGACTTTTTATTTGCTCTATAAAGTCAACCTCAATTCCTTAAAGCAGACTACTCATATTGGAAAATTTGTCATTCAAGTCAAAGCCTTGGTAAAAGAGCCAGTGTTTCCAATTGTGTCTTGTTATAGAAAATTGATTCTTATAGAACTCATGTTTGCCATAAAATAAGATCCTCATGAATAGTTTCCAAACATTGGAGAAATCAGAGAGAAAGGCAAGTATTTTAATTTTTCCCACAAGGGTATATTTTACACAATTTCTATATGCTAGAAAAGCTCAGAAAAATTTTCTTTAGAAAACAGAATGTTCAAAGAATCAGCGATGTGTCAAACAAAAAGTCAAAAAATTATTTCAGTCATCTATCATTTCAGTTTGATGTAATTAATTGTTATTTTGCTTGATGTCAGGTTAGCAATCTTCATGAACACATAAAGTTTAGTAGAGTTTGGAAAGTTTTGACTTAGTCCAGTAATAAAACCTCCAAAGTCATCAGAAACCTCTATTGAAGAGTACTTGTCAGCCGGGCGTGGTGGTTCATGCATGTAATCCCAGCACTTTGGGAGGCCTTGGGTGGATCACCTGAGATCAGGAGTTTGAGACCAGCCTGACTAACATGGAGAACCTCGTCTCTACTAAAAATACAAAATTAGCTGGGCATAGCAGCACATGCTTGTAATCTCTTCCCGAGGAGGCTGAGGCAGGAGAATCATTAGAACCCGGGAAGTGGAGGTTTCAGTGAGACGAGATCATGCCCTTGTACTCCAGCCTGGGTGATAGAGCAAGACACCATCAAAAAAGAAAGAAAGAAGGAAAGAAAGAAAGAAAGGAAGGAAGGAAGGAAGGAAGGAAGGAAGGAAGGAAGGAAGGAAGGAAGGAAGGAAGGAAGGGTGGATTACTTATTTCTCAGGATACTTTCCCCTGAATATCCTTGAAGTAAAAGCAAATTTTGCACTGTATTCAATTATAAACCAATTTTTGATAAGTCTCAAAGTAAAAACAATAATTATGTATGAAATAGAAGGCTTAGAGGGGCAATGTTAAAAATGCAAATGACATGAAAATTTGGTTATTTCTATATACATACAACAACCTAAAATAATAATCATAATTATTACTGATAACTCATATTAAGATATATGAAAATTTTAGGAATCTGATGCTATTTTGGAATCCATATTAGTAACACATTTATACAAACACAACTCAAAAAAGTTAAACACCATTTCTTATTTGATGATAAACTCCTCAATGATTTTAACATAACAAACGAGGAAAGTATCTCAAATATTTTATTATTCTTTGTTTTTCCTTTTTCCTGTTTTTTTTCCTTTTCTTTTCTTTTCTTTCTTTTTTTTTTTTTTTTTTAATACAGATGAATTTTCCCTTTGTTGCCCAGGCTAGTCTCAAACTCTTGAGCTCAAGCAATCATCCCACCTCCACCTCTTAATGTATCGACAGGTGTGTGTCACTGTGCCCAGACCAAATTTTAAAGTTTTAAAACACTTAATCAATATAGTATCACATGTTACTGTAAAATAATCATCAATGATTTAGACAAAATGATAATTTAAAAATTTCAGATAGCAAATCTTTTACTCTTTGGTAGAGAGGAAAGTCAGCTGTCCACATAATCAAATAACCTAATAAAGACAGCATGAGACTAACAGAATCTGTCTTCCCTCTTTTATTTTTATTTTTTTGCAGATTACTCAAAAGATGAACTCAAGTCTTTTATTACGTCTTATTATCATGAGATGAAAATCTTGTTTAAAAGAAAACCAAACTTAACCTTTTCATCACTATATTAATGATAAAGCTAATTTGAATGAATAAAAGGTTACAAAAACAAATCAATCTAATCTCAAACAGTTTTGACAACAGACAATAAGATTTCCATAAGTTTTTCAGAATCTCTAACATTTTCTATTAAAGCGCAGATCAATGCTTTTAGAAAATTGTGTTATTCCTACACAGGGACGCAGACTCTGGCCTGGCATTAGTGTCCCTTGATATTGATGCTCAATTTTTAGAGAAACTAATCTCATTTTACCCGACTTGATCACACAAAAGATTTCTTCCACATGATTAATTTTCTACAAACCATCTTCAAGTTACTCAGACCTTCAGTTTTGTCCTGTAATGTTTTTTTTTATATTGGCACTCTACCTTAGGGTAAAAATTTAGTTTCTTTTCCTCCTTATCCATTTGACAACACAAAGTTCCTTGTCATGCAAAAGAAAAAAAAAAAAAATGCTGTCTCTTTTCACCTTTCTTTAGATCTTACTTTCTTTATAGCTCTGCATTTTCAACACTGTTTCTCTTATACTAGTTTTTATTACATACATTAACTGCAATTTTAACTCTTAGCAACTCTAATTTTCAGTAAAAAAACTAGGAAGTAAGTGATTTTGAGTGGTTTTATACCAGTATTTATAGGTAAAAACATTGCCTATTTTCTAGGAATATGTTTTCTCAATTTTTGTTTATGAACATATATAAATTTTTATCTAACTTTTTTATACCAGATACATCATGTCTCAATATATTTTAAAAAATCACAATTTTATCAAGCATCTTCTTGGACTGCAGCAGAATAAAATTAGGAATAAATACTGACAGGAACTGGTGAAACTCCACAAGTGCATAGAAACTAAACAACCTTACTTTAAATGATTCTTGGGTAAACAACAAAATTAAGGTAGAAATAAAAAACAAACAAACAAACAAACAAACAAAATTTATTGTGAAATATAACATACCCAAATCTGGGGGATACATCAAAAGCAATGCTAAGAGAGAAGTTATAGCATTAAATGCCTACATTAAAAAAGGAGAAAGATCACAAATTAACAGCCTAATGTTACACCTCAAGGATATATAAACAAAAGAATTAGAAAAAAAAAAGAATAAACCACACCCAAAGCTAGCAGAAGAAAAGACATAGCAAAAATCAGAGCAGAATTAGATGAGGTTGAGACCAAAAAATATACAAAGAATCTATGAAATAAAAAGGTGCTTTGTTGAAAGGATAAACAAAATTGATAGACTCCTACCTAGTTTAACTGAGAAAAAAGAGAGACAATTCAAATAAGCACAATCAGCAATGATAAAGGTGACATTATAGTTGATGCCACAGAATTACAAAAGATCCTCATAAGTTACTATGACCACCTCTATGTGCACAAACCAAAAAATGTAGAGGAAATGGTTAAGTTCTTAGAAACATGCAACTTTCAGGATTGAAACAGGAAGAAATAGAAAATCCTGAACAGACCAATCATAAGTAATGAAATTGAATCAGTAACAGAAAATCTTTCAACAAAATAAGTGCAAGACTAGAGAGATTCACAGTTGAATTGTATCAAACCTACAGATTAAAGTTGGTTTCAATCTTACTGAAATTATTGGAGAAAATTGAGAAGGACTGATTTCTAACTCATTCTATGAAACCAGTATCACCCTGATATCAAAATCAGGCAAGGACACAACAACAACAACAATTTGGGTCTGTATTACTAATGAACTAAGATGCAAAAATCCTCAGCAAAATGCTAGCAAACCAAACCCAACTTTGCATCCAAAAGATAATTCGCTACCATCAATAGGCTTTATTCTAAGCATGCAAAGAATGATTGAACATTTAAAATCAATAAATATAATTCACTGTATAAGAAGAATTAAAAATGAAAAGCATATGATCATTGTAATAGACACAAAAAGCACTTGATAAAATCCAATATCCCTTTATGATAAAACTTTCAAGAAAATAGGCATCAAAGGATCATACCTGAAAATAATGAGACCCATATAAGCAAAACTCATAGCCAATATTGTGCAGAAATGATAAAAGTTGAAAGCATTCCCTCTAAGAACTAGGACAAAACAGGGATGTCTACTGTGACCACTCCTATTCAACATAATACTGGAAGTCCTAGGAGAGCAATCAGGCAAGAGAAATAAAAGGCATCCACATAGAAAAAGAAGAAATCAAACTATCTATCTTTGCTGACAATCCTAAAAACTCTGAAAAAAGGCTCCTAGAATTAATAAATGACTTCAGCAAAATTTTAGGACAAAAAGTCAATGCACAGAAGTCAGTAGCATTTTCAGACATCAACAAATTCAGGCTGATAGTGAAATCAAGAACACAATCCCACTCACAATAGCCATTTTTTTTTTTTTTTTAATGCCTAGGAATACATTTAACCAAGGAGATGAAATGTCTTTAGGAGGAAAACTACAGAACACTGATGAAAGAAGGTATGGATGACAAAAACAAATAGAAAAAACTGTCCATGTTCATAGATTGGAAGAATGAATATCACTGAAATGACCATACTCCTGAAAGCAATCTCAAGACTTAACAAAATTCCTATGAAATTACTAGTATCATTCATCACAGAATTAGAAAAAAAACTACTAAACATCACATGGAACCAAAAAAAGAGCCCAAATAGCCAAAGCAATCCTAAGCAAAAAGATAAAGTAGGAGGCATCACATTACCTAACTTCAAATTATACTGCAAGACTACTGTGGCTAAAACAACATGGTGTTAATACAAAAATATACACACAGAATAATGGAACAGAATAGAGAATCTAGAAACAAAGCCACATACCTACCACCAACTGATCATTAACAAAGTCAACAAAATTTAACAATGGGAAAGAACACCCCAGTTAATAAACAGCACTGGATAATTGGCTAGCCATAGGCAGAAGAATGAAACTGGACCCCTATCTCTCACCACATACAAAAATTAACTCAAGACAGATTAAATAAAACATAATACCTGAAACTGTGAAGTCTTGGATAAAAACCTAGGAAAAGCTCTTCTGTACATTGGCTAAGGCAAGTAATTTATGAGTAAGACCCTCAAAACAAATACAACAAAACCAAAAATAGACAAAAGTGACTTAATTAAACTAAAAGACTCTACAGAGCTAAAGAAAAAACAGAGTAAAGAGACAATCTACAGAATGGGAGAAGATTATGCCAATTATGTCTCCAAAAAAGACTAATATCCAGAATCTACAAAGAACTGAAACAAAACTCAACAAGAAAAAACCAGATAACTCCATTAAAAAGTGGGCAAAGGGCATGAAAAGATACTTCTCAAAAGAAAACAAACAAATGACCAACAAACATGAAAAAATGCTCAAAATCACTAATCACCAGAGAAATGAAAATTAAAACAACAAGGATATATCATTTTATACCAGTTAGAATGACTATCATCAAAAAGTCAAAACAACAATGTTGGCATGGAATTAGAAAAAATAAAAGGAATCCTTATGAATTCTTCTTAGGACTATAAATTGGTAAAACCTCTATGGAAAACAGTATGGAGATTTCTCAAAAAACTAAAAATAGAACTGCCACTCAACCTAGCAATTTCACTACTGGGCATCTACCCAAAGGTAAGGATATTATTATATTATATTATATTATATTATATTATATTATATTATATTACTTATATTTAAAAGATAACTGCACTCGTATGTTTATTACAGCACTATTCACAACAACAAAGTCATGGAATCAACATAAGTGTTCATCACCTGTGGACTGAATAAAGAATACATGGTATATAACAACCATGGAATACAATGCACCCATAAAAAGAATGAAATTATGTCCTCTGCAGCAACATGAAAGGAGCTGCAAGTCATTATTGTAGGTGAAATACATCAGACAGGAAGTCAAATATCACATGTTTTTACCACTAAGTGAAAGATAAAAAATGGGTATACACGGACTTAAGGATGGAAATAATAGACACTGGGGACTTGAAAAGGAAGCAGGTTGGGAAGGAGGGTGAGTGTATAAAAGTTACCTTTTGGGTACAATGTTCACTATTTGGATGATGTGTATAGTAGAAGCTCTAATATCACCATTACACAATTTATCTATATGAGATACCTGCTCATGTACCTCCTAAATCTAAAATTTTAAAGCAAAGGAAAAGAAAATAAAAAAAGGGAAGAGCTGCCCACCCTATACCCCTCCAAAGGAAAAGAAAATAAAACAAGGGAAGTGCTGCCCACTCCATACCCCTCCAAAAAAAAAAAAAAAAAAAGACCTGTAAAAGTGACCTAGGGTATGGGGGAGGCAGTGTTGGCTGAGAAACACTTCCTGCAATGTCAAATGAGGAAAATTAGAAACCTGAAAGAAAGGTTCTGGAAGCAGCATCTGCCATAAACAGGAAACCCCCACTCTTTGCCTTTTCAATTTTCTGATTTCTTTTCAAGTGATTGCTAATTCATCTGTTATTAGAACATTGTGCAAGCTCAGAGAAACACCTTTGTGAAGAACTTGTAATGGTGTCAAAAAGTAGTAAATGTAATATGAAGCAAAAAAAAAGAAAGATCAGAAGAGGGCTTTTCTAAGCTATTTACCAAGAATTTACTTTAAAGTAACAAATTATTAATTTGCTAAACATTTGGGTTTTTTTAATCATAAATTCTAGGAACATGGAGATAATTGATGAGGCTGCTGGTTAGGAACAAAATGACATTAAACAATTGCCCTTAGGCATGAAGTGGGATGAATGAGGTCTCAAACTCATGTCTCTCTGGGCCTGCATACCTCACAGAGCTCAGACTTCTCTGAGTTATTTTTCTTTTCAACAAAAACAATGGAATAGCTGTCTGCGTCAAAATCAATTGATCAGACACATACATACACATGAACAAACATATCTACACAACTTCTCTTTTCCTCCTTTTTCTTTATTGCATGTCAAGTTTATTAAAGTGTTATTGTTTGAAATGCATTTCCTTAGTTATCTCAGGTATTCATCTTAAAAATATAATGCTTGTATTAAAAATAACTCATCTAATGCAAGATATAAATGTGGGAAACATATTTGGGAAATAGAAAGTTAATCAGAAATAGAAAAAGATATATAACAAAATGTGATGAGAACAAGGTTTCACTTTTTCTTAGGGTGGGATATGGGGATAGAGGATGGGAAGAAATTGTATCTTCTTATATAAGTCTTAAGTATTATTAAAATAATAGTTATGTCACTATAACAAGACATGTTACATAGCCTAAAATGTATTGAACAAAGAAATGGACAACTTCTCTATTGATTCTATATCTTAAATTGCAATAAAAACATTCAAAGAAACTATCTTTTAAGTCACAATTTTAATGTTTATAAAGAACACACCTGCAAATATAAAAATTATCTTCTGAAAAAGAAGCAAGATGGCTGAATAGGAACAGCTCCAGTCTCCAACTCCCAGCAAGAGCGACACAGAAGACCGGTGATTTCTGCATTTTCAACTGAGGTACTGGGGTCATCTCACTAGGGAGTGCCAGACATTTGGTGCTGGTCAGCTGCTGCAGCCCGACCAGTGACAGCTGAAGCAGGGCAAGGCATTGCCTCACCTGGGAAGCGCAAGGGGGAAGGGAATCCCTTTTCCTAGCCAGGGGAACTGAGACACACAACACATGGAAAATCGGGTAACTCCCACCCCAATACTGTACTTTAAGCAAACGGGCACACCAGGAGATTATAACCACACCTGGTCCGGAGGGACCCACAGCCACGGAGCCTCCCTCATTGCTAGCACAGCAGTCTGTGATCTAACTGCAAGGCAGCAGCGAGGCTGGGGGAGGGGCACCCGCCATTGCTGAGGCTTAAGTAGGTAAACAAAGCCACTGGGAAGCTCGAACTGGGTGGAGCTCACAGCAGCTCAAGGAAACCTGCCTGTCTCTGTAGAATCCACCTCTGGGGACAGGGCACAGCTAAACAACAACAACAAAAAAGGCAGCAGAACACTGTGCAGACCCAAACAACTCTGTCTGACAGCTTTGAAGAGAGCAGTGGATCTCCCAACACAGAGGTTGAGATCTGAGAACAGACAGACTGTCTGCTCAAGTGGGTCCCTGACCCCTGAGTAGCCTAACTGGGAGACATCCCCCACTAAGGGCAGTCTGACACCCCACACCTCACAGAGTGGAGTACACCCCTGAGAGGAAGCTTCCAAAGTAAGAATCAGACAGGTACACTCGCTGTTCAGCAATATTCTATCTTCTGCAACCTCTGCTGCTGATACCCAGGCAAACAGTGTCTGAAGTGGACCTCAAGCAATCTCCAACAGACCTACAGCTGAGGGTCCTGACTATTAGAAGGAAAACTATCAAACAGGAAGAACACCTATACCAAAACCCCATCAGTACGTCGCCATCATCAAAGACCAGAGGCAGATAAAACCACAAAGATGGGGAAAAAGCAGGGGAGAAAAGCTGGAAATTCAAAAAATAAGAGTGCATCTCCCCCTGCAAAGGAGCACAGCTCATCGCCAGCAATGGATCAAAGCTGGTCAGAGAATGACTTTGACGAGATGAGAGAAGAAGGCTTCAGTCCATCAAACTTCTCAGAGCTAAAGGAGGAATGACGTACCCAGCGCAAAGAAACTAAAAATCTTGAAAAAAGAGTGGAAGAATTGACAGCTAGACTAATTAATGAAGAGAAGGCCATAAACGAAATGACAGAGATGAAAACCATGACACGAGAAATACGTGACAAATCCACAAGCTTCAGCAACTGACTCGATCAAGTGGAAGAAAGAGTATCAGCGATTGAGGATCAAATGAATGAAATGAAGCGAGAAGAGAAACCAAAAGAAAAAAGATAAAGAAGAAAAAGAAATGAACAAGGCCTGCAAGAAGTATGGGATTATGTAAAAAGACCAAATCTATGTCTGATTGGGGTGCCTGAAAGTGAGGGGGAAAATGGAACCAAGTTGGAAAACACTCTTCAGGATATCATCCAGGAGAACTTCCTCAACCTAGTAGGGCAGACCAACATTCAAATTCAGGAAATACAGAGAACACCACAAAGTTCTTGCTCCTCAAGAAGAGCAACTCCAAGACACATAATTGCCAGATTCACCAAAGTTGAAATGAAGGAAAAAATATTAAGGGCAGCCAGAGAGAAAGGTCGGGTTACCCACAAAGGGAAGCCCATCAGACTAACAGCAGACCTCTCGGCAGAAACTCTACAAGCCAGAAGAGAGTGGGGGCCAATATTCAACATTCTTAAAGAAAAGAATTTTCAACCCAGAATTTCATATCTAGCCAAACTAACTTTCATCAGTGAAGGAGAAATAAAATCCTTTACAGATAAGCAAATGCTTAGAGATTTTGTCACCACCAGGCCTACCTTACAAGAGACCCTGAAGGAAGCCCTAAACATGGAAAGGAACAACCGGTACCAGCCATTGCAAAAACATGCCAAAATGTAAAGACCATTGAGGCTAGGAAGAAACTGCATCAACTAATGAGCAAAACAACCAGTTATTATCATAATGGCAGGATCAAGTTCACACATAACAATATTAACCTTAAATGTAAATGGACTAAATGCTCCAATTAAAAGACACAGACTGGCAAACTGGATAAAGAGTCAAGACCCATCAGTCTGCTGTATTCAGGAGACCCATCTCACATGCAGAGACATACATAGGCTCAAAATAAAGGGATGGAGGAAGATCTACCAAGCAAATGGAGAACAAAAAAAAGCAGGGGTTGCAATCCTAGTCTCTGACGAAATAGACTTTAAACCATCAAAGATCAAAAGAGACAAAGAAGGCCATTACATAATGGTAAAGGGATCAGTTCAACAGGAAGAGCTAACTATCCTAAATATATATGCACCCAATACAGGAGCACCCACATTCATAAAGCAAGTCCTTAGAGACTTACAAAGAGACTTAGACTCCCATACAATAATAATAGGAGACTTCAACACTCCACTGTCAACATTAGACAGATCAACGAGACAGAAAGTTAACAAGGATATCCAGGAATTGAACTCATCTCTGCACCAAGCAGACCTAATAGACATCTATAGAACTCTCCACCCCAAATCAACAGAGTAGACATTCTTCTCAGCACCACATCGCACCTATTCCAAAATTGACCACATAATTGGAAGTAAAGCACTCCTTAGCAAATGTAAAAGAACAGAAATTATAACAAACTGTTTCTCAGACCACAGTGCAATCCAACTAGAACTCAGGACTAAGAAACTCAATCAAAACCGCTCAACTACATGGAAACTGAACAACTGGCTCCTGAATGACTACTGGGTACATAACGAAATGAAAGCAGAAATAAAGATGTTCTTTGAAACCAATGAGAACAAAGATACAACATACCAGAATCTCTGGGACACATTTAAAGCAGTGTGTAGAGGGAAATTTATAGCACTAAATGCCCACAAGAGAAAGCTGGAAAGATCTAAAATTGACACTCTAACATCACAATTAAAAGAACTGGAGAAGCACGAGCAAACACATTCAAAAGCTAGCAGAAGGCAAGAAATAACTAAGATCAGAGCAGAACTGAAGGAGATAGAGACACAAAAAACCCTCCAAAAAATCAATGAATCCAGAAGGTGTTATTTTGAAAAAATCAACAAAATTGACAGACCGCTAGCAAGACTAATAAAGAAGAAAAGAGAGAAGAATCAAATAGACGCAATAAAAAATGATAAAGGGGATATCACCACGGACCCCACAGAAATACAAACTACCATCAGAGAATACTATAAACATCTCTATGCAAATCAACTAGAAAATCTAAAAGAAATGGATAATTTCCTGGACACTTACACTCTCTCAAGACTAAACCAGGAAGAAGTTGAATCCCTGAAGAGACCAATAGCAGGCTCTGAAATTAAGGCAATAATTAATAGCCTACCCACCAAAAAAAGTCCAGGACCAGATGGATTCACAGCTGAATTCTACCAGAGGTACAAGGAGGAGCTGGTACCATTCCTTCTGAAACTATTCCAATCAATAGAAAATGAGGGAATCCTCCCTAACTCATTTTATGAGGCCAACATCATCCTGATACCAAAGCCTGGCAGAGACACAACAAAAAAAGAAAATTTTAGACCAATATCCCTGATGAACATCGATGCAAAAATCATCAATAAAATACTGGCAAACCGGATTCAGCAGCACATCAAAAAGCTTATCCACCATGATCAAGTGGGCTTCATCTCTGGGATGCAAGGCTGGTTCAATATTTGCAAATCAATAAACGTAATCCAGCATACAAACAGAACCAAAGACAAGAACCGCATGATTATCTCAATAGATGCAGAAAAGGCTTTTGACAAAATTCAACAGCCCTTCATGCTAAAAACGTTCAATAAATTCGGTATTGATGGAATGTACCTCAGAATAATAAGAGCTATTTATGACAAACCCACAGCTAATATCATACTGAATGGGCAAAAACTGGAAAAATTCCCTTTGAAAACTGGCACAAGACAGGGATGCCCTCTCTCACCACTCCTATTCAACATAGTGTTGGAAGTTCTGGCTAGGGCAATCAGGCAAGAGAAAGAAATAAAGGGTATCCAGTTAGGAAAAGAATAAGTCGAATTGTCCCTGTTTGCAGATGACATGATTTTCTCAGCCCAAAATCTCCTTAAGCTGATAAGCAACTTCAGCAAAGTCTCAGGATACAAAATTAATATTCAAAAATCACAAGCATTCTTATACACCAGTAACAGTCAAACAGAGAGCCAAATCATGAATGAACTTCCATTCACAATTGCTTCAAAGAGAATAAAATACCTAGGAATCCAACTTACAAGGGATGTAAAGGACCTCTTCAAGGAGAACTACAAACCACTGCTCAGTGAAATCAAAGAGGACACAAACAAATGGAAGAACATACCATGCTCATGGATAGGAAGAATCAATATCGTGAAAATGGCCATACTGCCCAAGGTTATTTATAGATTCAATGCCATCCCCATCAAGCTACCAATGTTTCTTCACAGAATTGGAAAAAACTGCTTTAAAGTTCATATGGAACCAAGAAAGAGCCCTCATTGCCAAGACAATCCTAAGTCAAAAGAACAAAGCTGGAGGCATCACGGTACCTGACTTCAAACTATACTACAAGGCTACAGTAACCAAAACAGCATGGTACTGGTACCAAAACAGAGCTATAGACCAATGGAACAGAACAGAGTCCTCAGAAATAATACCACACACCTACAGCCATCTGATCTTTGACAAACCTGAGAGGAACAAGAAATGGGGAAAGGATTCCCTATTTAATAAATGGTGCTGGGAAAATTGGCTAGCCATAAGTAGAAAGCTGAAACTGGATTCTTTCCTTACTCCTTATACGAAAATTAATTCAAGATGGATTAGAGACTTAAATGTTAGACCTAATACCATAAAAACCCTAGAAGAAAACCTAGGTAATACCATTCAGGACATAGGCATGGGCAAGGACTTCATGTCTAAAACACCAAAAGCAACGGCAGCAAAAGCCAAAATTGACAAATGGGATCTAATTAAACTAAAGAGCTTCTGCACAGCAAAAGAAACTCCCATCAGAATGAACAGGCAACCTACAGAATGGGAGAAAATTTTTGCAATTTACTCATCTGACAAAGGGTTAATATCCAGATCCTACAAATAACTCAAACAGATTTACAAGAAAAAAACAAACCACCCTATCAAAAAGTGGGCCAAGGATATGAACAGACATTTCTCAAAAGAAGACATTTATACAGCCAACAGACACATGAAAAAATGCTCATCATCACTGGCCATCAGAGAAATGCAAATCAAAACCACAATGAGATACCATCTCACACCAGTTAGAATGGCAATCATTAAAAAGTCAGGAAACAACAGGTGCTGGAGAGGATGTGGAGAAATAAGAACACTTTTACACTGTTGGTGGGATTGTAAACTAGTTCAACCATTATGGAAAACAGTATGGCAATTCCTCAAGGATCTAGAACTAGATGTACCATATGACCCAGCCATCCCACTACTGGGTATATACCCAAAGGATTATAAATTATTCTACTACAAAGACACATGCACACATATGTTTATTGCGGCGCTATTCACAATAGCAAAGACTTGGAATCAACCCAAATGTCCATCTGTGACAGACTGGATTAAGAAAATATGGCACATATACACCATGGAATACTATGCAGCCATAAACAAGGATGAGTTTGTGTCCTTTGTAGGGACATGGATGCAGCTGGAAACCATCATTCTTAGCAAACTATCACAAGAACAGAAAACCAAACACCGCATGTTCTCACTCATAGGTGGGAACTGAACGATGAGATCACTTGGACTTGGGAAGGGGAACATCACACATCGGGGCCTATCATGTGGAGGGGGGAGAGGGGAGGGATTGCATTGGGAGTTATACCTGATATAAATGATGAATTGATGGGTGCTGACGAGTTGATGGGTGCCGCACACCAACGTGGCACACGTATATATATGTAACAAACCTGCACGTTATGCACATGTACCCTAGAACTTAAAGTATAATAAAAAAAAAAAAATTATCTTGTGTTACGAGTAAATGGGAAACATTTTATCACCATTTTTAGGAAATGGCTTTTTTGAATTGTATATGAACTACATTTGCATCTAGTACCAGGTATATGAGAAAAGGATATGGATAAAAATTATTACTATATATTTTTAGATGTTTCTTTATTAGATGAGTTTATAGAAATGTACTTGGCATTTACCTAACTTCTCCAGTTGGTAGAGTAGCTGAGCATTCTAATTTTTGAAGTTTTATAAGGTATTAATTAAAGAAATCAGATGTAATACTATAGTAATAATTCAAACAAATCACAGCTTCATTTAGAATTTTATTACTTTTAGTATTTTAATGGTTTTATTATAATATTTTGAAAATGTACAGGTGATAATTTTCCTTCTATTCCTTATAATGAATAGTAAATAATGGAGAAACTCACAATCTTTAATCTTTTCTCACTTTGGTCAACTTTATTAGCATATTTGATATTTTCATCATTTTTATTGTGTTATGAAAATGTACTAATAAATTATATGAATTGATTTCCAATAAGAAATCTGTATATTAATAGCAATAACAAAGAAGTGTATAATAACAACAAAGATAAATGAAAATAACGTACATTTGTATTTTAAAAATGTATACCTACGCTAAAACAACTCTTTTTTCATTCTTTCTAACACACACTCCAACAAAATAACCTGAGTGCTTACTGCTGTATGTAGTCATGAAATACTTTTTTAAAGTTACTTTCAATAATATCTTTTGTCCGCCATGTTTTTCAACCACCTTAAGTCACTATTCAGCAAATAGAGACTGCTTGGAAAAAGATACACATGATGGGTAACAGTTACGATTGGAGTCTTGTTATTGTAGGAATGATAAGGCTGTGGAAGAAAGCTATACTTAGGGGCTAAAGCTATAAACAAAGACCATATATTATTTTGATCTTTAGAGGTGAGTTTCTGTTCTAGCACAACCTGTGGAAAAGTAGTATTAGGAGTTAAAACTGAACTCTGAAATATTATGTTGGCTCGAGTCATAAAAGTTATTTTAGCATAGCTTATGTAGTTAGGTCTCAGTTTAAATTAATTTCAATGCAGAAAAAGAAAAAAAAATAGTTACATTTATTTCAGCCTCACCTAAATGATTCAGAGGAATTTAAACTTCAAAATGATTGACTGTGACCTAGTTTTAAAGAAGAGTGGATAGCTGAAGATGCTTTTGAAGTAAAATTATCTAGTCTAAAGTTCTCCAATGTAGCTGCAATGGAGAAAGCTAGGTAAATCTCTGGAGAGGATGGATTAAAATGTTGTTGCACTTGCATTTTAAGAATATTACCAAAAGAAGCTGCCATTTGTGGGGTCGGGTCGGTGAGTGTCGTGACTCAGTTTAATGTTCAGCATCTAGAGAAGATTTTAAGCATGTCGACATGTCTTCTACTGGAGGAAACCACACTGGAAATAAAAATATCGTGGAGTAAAGTCAATCTGCCTAGACCCTCTCTGGATGGCTCCTGAATTACTGCTTTTTAGAGCAAAGTCCCTTGTCATCCTTTTGGCCTTTCCATTTTAGACAGTGAAGAATACATGGGATTTAGAATTTAACTTTTTATCATTTCCTAGTATGATATTTTTTCTTTCTCAGAGAACATGTCAGTCCCTTAAAAAAGGTAAGTGAAATAAGAACTGCTATGGTTTTTACATGGTCCATTTGTTTCCAGTATAAGCCATGTTGAAATCTCATCCCCACGTGGCAGTGTTGGGAGGTGAGGCCTGGAGGAAGGTGTTTGGGTCATGGGGGTGGATCCCTCATAAATAGCTTGGTGCTGATCCTGTGGAGTAGGAGAGTCCTAAATTTCACAAGAAAACAGTGGTTCTCACAAAAATGGATGACTTCGTTTGACAGCAGGTTGTTATAAAGTGAGGGTTCCCCCTGTTCCATTTGGTTATCTCACTTCACACTGGTCAGCTTCCCCTTTGACCAGTTATGTTTCTTGCTATGTTATGACACAGCAGGAGAGCCCTCCCCAGAAGCCACAGCCATGTTCTTGATCTTTTCAACCAGCAGAACGATAGGCTAAAAATCATATTTTCTTTATAAATTACCCAGGTTCAGGTTTTCTGCTATAGCAACACAAAACACACTAAGACAATAAGAAAACGTACTCTTTTTTTTTTTTTTTTTTTTTTTTTTTTTTTTTTTTTTTTGAGACGGACTCTTGCTCTGCCACCCAGGCTGGAGTGCAGTGGCCGGCTCTCAGCTCACTGCAAGCTCCGCCTCCCGGGTTCAAGCCATTCTCCTGTCTCAGCCTCCCGAGTAGCTGGGACTACAGGCGCCCGCCTCGTCGCCCGGCTAGTTTTTTGTATTTTTTAGTAGAGACGGGGTTTCACCATATTAGCCAGGATGGTCTCGATCTCCTGACCTCGTGATCCGCCCGTCTCGGCCTCCCAAAGTGCTGGGATTACAGGCTTGAGCCACCGCGCCCGGCAACGTACTCTTTTTTTTTTTTTCTCTCTCTCTGCTTTAGAAAATAACACAACATTTGGGCCAGGCTCGGTGGCTCACGCCTATAATCCCAGCACTTTAGGAGGCTGAGGAGGGTGGATCACGAGGTCAGGAGATGGAGACCACCCTGGCCAACATGGTGAAACCTCGTCTCTACTAAAAATACAAAAAAAAAAAAAAAAAATTAGCCGGGCGTGGTGGCTTGCACCTTTAGTCCCAGCTACTCAGGAGGCTGAGGCAGGAGAATCGCTTCAACCCAGAAGGCGGAGGTTGCACTGAGCCAAAATCCCACCATTGCACTCCAACCTGGGCAACAGAGTGAGACTCTGTCTCAAAAAAAAAAAAAAAAAAAAAAAAAAGAAAAGAAAAAAGAAAAAGAAAATAATACAATATTTTTATCGTCTTCCTGAAAACAGAAAATCATCGAAGGTATTGCAAAGAGGATAGCAGGCATGTTGCATGTGAAATAAAGAATTGGATGAGGTGGCTAGATTGGACTAGAACCCCAAAGAGACTAAGTCTTTTCTCCTGCTTGACTCCCAGGATTTAAATCCAAGTTTCAGAAGAAAGAGTGTTACTCAGGAAGCATATGCTGTCAGGAAAGTTTGAGACCTGCTGCTATCTATCTTGATGCCTTTTCTATGGGGCCAGCCTCGGCCACAATACATCCGCCAGTTGCCGTTCATCTTACTCAGTGCACCCCGTGCTCCATCACCAAAGGATCTGATTCAGAACAGATCCCCTGTCTATGCTTTGCAAATTAAAAGAACACAGTGTTTGTTCCAACATTTTCAAAGCTCTTGGTTAGCCGATATTGTCTGTGACCTTTTAAGACTTTGATATTCCTCTCAGAGGTTTAAATCTGTTTTCTCTGAGCTGTAAATTTATTTTCAGATGTTGCACAACAACAATATATCAAAAAAATACCAGTCTGTAAAATAAAACAAAATAGGACAGACCGAAGTGAACAAAATAAAACAAACCAAACACAGTAAAAATCCCCACAAAATCCACTAGTTCTTGAAGACAGATCCATTGTCTACATACACTTGATCATAGACTGAAGTCATTTTCCTGATAATTGGAACAGATGTACCAATGATCAGTCTAAAAGGAGGGTCAGAAAGACCTTGACCAAGAGGTACAGGATGTACGAGTGCAATTCTATTATCATCCCTCCTCTCTTGTGCCTCTTTCACATTTTATCAAATTTTCTTACAGTTTTGTGATTGCCCTTCTGTTAATTAACCTTGAAATAGATTTTAGCCTTTATAGGTATTTAAAATTCATCTTGATTTTATTTCGTGATAAGTTAAGATTAAGGTATACCTTAAAATGGAAATCAATAATGACAGCAATAGTAAGATTTTAAATAAAGGTCACACATAACTATACAGTTAAAATTATGAAAATATCAACTGGTTTTGAGTATGCATAAATCACTAATACCACAGAATTAACCATGCATGTATGGAACAGCATGTTTTATTAAAACACTTAATTATTTAATGTCTTAAATAAAACACTGTTTCATTGTCACATTTTACAAATCCTAAATCTGATTGCCATTATTGCAGTTTGCAGATAATAGCAGTAACTGACAAAGCTAAAAATCAGAAGTCTCAAAAATCAGAAGTCAACTCTCATAGACTAATTTGATGACAATGAAGAGAAAAATATGCTCAGATGGAATGTAGATCAATGTACATAGATATGATTTTGTACACACACTTTTAAAATAAAGTTTTTTGAAGATCTCTTTTGTGTACATATTAGTGTATCTATATGCTCAAACATATTTAGTGTAGTAGAAGGTACATACAGCAAGTCTTAAGTCTTAAGGATTAGTAGAGAAAAATAAAAGTACACTTTGGTATTAATTTTTTTTTTTCTCTTGAGACAAAGTCTCACTCTGTTGCCTAAGCTGGAGTGCAGTGGCATGATCTTGGCTCCCTGCATCCTCAGCCTCCCGGGTTCAAGCGACTCTCCTGTGTCCCCTCCCGAGTAGCTGGCAATACAGGTGTGCACCACTGCACTTGGCTAATTTTTGTATTTTCGGTAGACATGGAGTTTCACTCTGTTGGCCAGGCTGATCTCAAACTCCAGGCCTCAAGTGATCCACCTGCCTCAGCCTAAGTGTTGGGATTACAGGCATGAGCCACTGAGCCCAGCCAGTATTAATTCTTAATTGGATAGTAATAATCAACCTAAAAGTTAATGTTACATTACCACAGCAAGAGTACACATCTTGGGAATATCTTGCTATTTTTAGATTTAGATCATGATAACTAAAAGTCCTGACTTGATCACTATGCAATTTGTACATGTAACAAAATTACACTTGTACCCCATAAATTTATACAAATAGGAAATAACATATATTAACATCATTATATCTTATTTATATTCTTAATTATTTTATTAATTTAATAAAATGAGAATGCTTCATCTCTTGATGCAAACGTATTAGATTTTATTTTTTGTTGTAATTTATTTTTTTCTTTATACTGGTAGGATTGTGTAATAAGTTTAGCTAGTCAGATTTCTCTCTCCAACAATTGCCCATACACATCTTGTGCCAAACTTGTACTGTATTTACATGTTCTTTCTTACTGACTTGAAGTTCTTATTATCTAGTAGGTAATGTTTAAAAATATTATTTATAAGATTTGTTAAAGGTGGTAATACAAACTTTTTTAAATCGGGTCCTTGTGATGAGTATATGGACCACTGGAATGATGTCTTCCAGTGGACCAGTGGATGACAGACACATGACTTCAACTCCAACAAGGACAAGTGGGAATTTGAAAACAAGGAACAGGGTTGTGGGGGTGTGGTCAGTGGATGGAAAATTACTAAGAGTAAACATCAAGGATAAGGGGTCCTGGCTAAACTGACTTGACAAGATTATTGCCCAACGTAGATTAGGATGAGTAGATATGGAAGGTGGTCAGATACCAAGGAGTATTTCCTTAAACGGACTTAGCAGAACTCTTACTCAAAATGGATTCTCCAAGGACAAGTAGGAAGCTCAAACTCAGATCAACTTAAGCAGAGGACTCAGAGGAGGTTGCCTAAAGTTTTGGTCAAAAAGGAGGGTCTTTCTCAGTATCAGTCTCTTGCAGATCTTAGACATCATCAATAGAGTCTCTCAGTCTGTGACAAGTATGTTGAATTTCTCTACACATACTTATACAATTTGAAACAATTAATCCTCTTTTACTGATTTATAATGCCATTTTAGTGATAGAACAGTATTAAAACAATAATAAAAATGATGAGATTTAAATGTACACGTAGTTTTTTGGTAACATTTAAAAATGGTATCCAACTAAGTATATTGATATGCATAAGACAAAACTGGAATGATTTCCATTTAGTGTGGGACTATAAACTTGGTCAGCCATTCTAGATAGCATTCTAGTAGTTTTTATTGAAATTAACTATGCAAATATTCTATATCCAGGAAATGGACTCAAGTACTTATTTCTGAATATATAATGAAAAGTTTCATAAGGGAACAGACAGGTGGATATTTATTGCTACACATTAGTTGTAGCATTTGAGGTGTTTATCAATAAGAAAATAAATAAGGATGATATGTACATATGATGGATTACTATAGACCATCCAAAATTAATATGCTACATTTAAATACAGGAAAAAATATACATTTGAAAACACAGACTTAAATCAAAAGGAAGGTATGACCTACAGCATAATGTTATTACACCTCATTAAATAATGTGTGGATAATTTTATGTACTTTTTCTGGGATTCAAACATGTCTAAAGATATGTATTAAAAATATAAAAATAGTAATTGTGGAAATGTTAGAATGTGAATGAGGGTTAGGTGGAACTAGCAAAGTACAATTTTAAAAAGAGGAAAACTTGTAAATGGCATCACATTAACTAACACATTAGTTAATGTGATGCCAATGTACCAAGAAATCTTTGCACCAGGATTTATTTATAACTACATGCCTTCTTCACTCTTGCAAAAATGTAATAATAATAAAGATTGGAAAAACCTAAATAGAATCTAGAACAGTATGAATAGAATAGAAAAAAAATAGTTATAATAAATAATAAAACTATATTTAGTATTACTAATGAGATATAAATATGTGATTAATCTAGGAGAGAGAGAGAAGATAAAATATATTTTTGGTAAAAATTAAAAGTCTGAAAAATGTTTTTGGCAATATTAATATTTATAATAAATCACTACACAAAGCTACTTCACTTGAACACACTAATTTAATTCAAAGACCTGCAAAACTCCAGTGGTTAGCTAAAAAATACAATAGTCTTTCAATTATCATTATTATTATTTTGACTATATTGCCTGAGATAATTCTAATTCTTTGTAGAAAAAGAACAAAACAATAACAACAACAAAACCCAGAAGAACAAATTCATCTCCTTGGGGATATTGTTTTTCCTTCTACCTTTCAATGTTTTCTGAAGAATTGGAAAAATAATGAGTAAACAAGCATCCATTCAGAATAAAATTTTCTTTCCTCTGTTCATACTATTGTTCAAATAAAATCACTTATTCTTAGTAAGTAAGAAATTACTGCCCTTGACATCATTCTCATTATTATTACAGGATAATCATTTTTTAAAAATTTTGAATAATATGTAATTTATATGTATGGATTGCATTAGTCAACATTCTCCAGAGAACAAAACCAATAGGACTTACATAAATATATGAGGGGATTTATTATGGGAATCGGCTCTTGTGATTATGGAGACTGACAAGTCCAGTGATAAGTTGTCTGAAAACTGAAGAACCAGTAAAAGTGGAGGTATAATTCAGTTTTAGTTCAAAGACCTGGGAACAAGGACCCTGATGATGTCAGTCCTGATCGAAGAGTAAAGGCCTAGGAATAAGGAGCAATAATGGTATACATTCCAGAGTCCAAAGAGCTGAGAATGTGGAGCTCTGAGGTCTGAGGATTAAAAAAATAATGGATGTTCTAGCTACAGAAGTGACAGTAATTTTTTTTCCATCTTTTGTTGCATTTGGACCCTCAACTGGTTGAATGTTGCCACCCATATTGGTAAGGGCTATCTGCTTTGCTCAGTCTGCCAATTTAAATGCTAATTTCTTCCAGGAACCCCCTCAAAGGCATCCCAAGCAATAATGTTTTACCAGCTGTGTGGGCATCACTTAGTCCACTCAAGTTGACAGGTAAAATTAGCCATGACATACAGTAAAATCATTCAGCAAATAGAAACTGTTCTTGTTATGAGTATACAGTGTTTCTGTCTTCCAATGATAATTCTGAAATAATTAACTATTTGAATACCTACCATAATTATCTCTAATGAAAATATATCACCTCAATCTTGCTCTATACTAAGGATAGAAATCGTCTTACTCAGTTTGGGCTGCTATAAATGAGTACTATACATTTAACAACTTATAAACAATGGAAATTTATGGTTCATAGTTCTGGAGGCTGGAAAATCCAAGATCAAGGTACCTACATATTCAGTATCTGGTGAGGGCTTGCTTCCTGGTTGATAAACTGCCCCCATCTTGTCTCTGGCCTCACATGGCCATGTGGGCAGAAGAACTCTCTGGAGTATCTGTTCAAATGACATTAATGTCATTCACAAGGGCTCCATTCTCCTAACCTAATCACCTACCAAAGGTGTTACCTTTATAAAAACAGTATGTAGTTTTGATATATGAGTTTTTGGGGCTGTATAAACATTATGTCTACAGCACATGTTGTACTGTTTTTTGAAGGAGAAGAACTTCCTTCAACCACTGTTATAAAACAGTGTTTGGTTTTAAAAATTAGCTCTTGCTTGTACTTAGCCATGTTACTTAATTAATTTAACAAAACAGTGCTTTTATAAGAAACATAAATATGCTGAAATGATTTTTGAAAACAACACAGAATTATGCTTTTACACTGTGTGTACTGTCAAAATAAGAAGCTAAATCTATACTTGCACACAATTTTTTAGTATATAAATTTTGTGGGTTCAAATTACCATTTTAACAGTGTTTTCAAGACTTCAGTGAAAATTGAAAGAAAAATGTTTATATTTCAAGATGAATTTAATTATAAAATCGAGTTACTTCCTACAATCTTTAATTGGAAGTGATTTCCAATGTAACAACATGATAAAAAGCAAATATTAGAACAACAACCTAATAGAAGTCTATAAATATGCTCAATTAAAAGCATATGCTTCTTGATCGATACCAACATTTGACAGTAGTTATCTCCATGAGGAGAGATTTTCATAGAAAAAAGTAAGAAAAATCTAATCACAGATCAACATTAATAAATGAATACTTGCAATAGATTTTTATGATATGGGACACAAATTTTGAGTTTCAATGAAGCGAAAAGAAAGACAGAATGTACTATGCCATTCTCGCAAGAACTCACTCACTATCGTGAGGACAGCACCAAAAGAATGGTATTAAATTACTCGTGAGAAATCTGCCCCCATGATCCAGTCACCTCCCACCAGACTCCACCTTCAACATTTGGAATTACATTTTAGCATAAGATTTGGGCAGAGACACACAGCCAAACTATATCTGAAAGGAAAAAAGGAAGGAAGAAGGAAGAAAAGAATCTCGTTATTCTCATTAGTAGGTATGTATTACAAAAAAAAAAAATTATTCAATAGTTCATAGGAACTCATTTTCTCTCTTATATAAATGGGCATACATGAAATCTTCAAATTTTTTCTCTTGGTCTTCAAAATCTAAACTACCTACTATCTTGTCTTTTGTAGAAAAAAGTTCTGATTCTAATTTCTGTAAAATTAGAATATAATTTATACTTTTTCTAAATAATTGAAATATTACAGTTCACAATTATAACAATTTATTTTTCTGGAAACTAATAAAGATACTGTTTTACAGTCCAGATAAATATTCAAAAAATCCTGTCAGGAACATTAACAACTTTGTTGTATACCAAGTTCTAATATATGCTTGTCTGTCTCTCTTCTCCCTAATCTGTCTCCATTTTTATGTCTTTATATACATATATATAATATGTATAGTACTATAAATATTACATAATTTCTTAGATATAGTCATATGCATATGTACATAGACATGAATATGTATGCTTATATATGTATATATATTATACACACTAATAAACATAGGCAGGTGAGAAATAAGCATATGAGTACATATGAATGTATATCTGTGTGTATATATGTATCTCTTCATATATATGTTTATATATACATAAATATATGAAGAGAAAGAGATTACTTTTAATTCTGGTTTTAATTTTCTAACTTTTATTTTTAAGATAGATTTTGGCATCCGTGTATTATGCTTATTTGTGATGTTGACATAAAATTTTATTTCCTTTGCCTATCTATAATGTTGATATACAAGTAAAATTATATTTTTAATATATTCTTGTCAGAATTCTATCTTTCTCTATTTTCAGGAAGAGATTGTTCGATATAGGAATGAACAATTTCATAAATATTGTGTAGGAATCCTATGTAAAATTCTCTAAGCTTGATATCCTTTTTGTAAGTAAGGATATAAGGAAATAGACTTCTATTAAAGATTGACATTCACATCAGATATTCTCTTTATGCTTTTAAAATGTTTTTTATGAATAAAAATTGCACAAATCATTAATGTATACCTGAGTGAATTTGTCAGAAGTGAATATTCATAAAACAGCCATACCCAAGTCATGAATCAGTTCCTTTGAAACTCTTTGTACTCCCTCTCAATCATTACACTTATTATTTCCAAAGGTCTTAGTCCATTTGTGCTGCTGTCACAAAACACTTGAAACCTGGTAATTTATAAACAACAGAAAATTATTTCTCACAGTTCTTGGGACTAGAATGTCCCAGATGAAGGTGCTGGATGGTGAGGAGCCAGTCTCTCTGCTTCCAGAAAACACCTTGTTGCTGCATCCTGCACAGGGCAGGAAAGCTATGTCCTCACATGGTGGAAGGGTTTGAAGGGCAAGAGACAGTTTCCTTGAATCTCAAGCACTTCCATAAGAGTTTTAATACCCCACCCATTCATGAGAGCAGAGCCCTCAAGATTTAGTCACCTCCCAAGGGTCACACCTCTTAATGTAGCATTGAGGATTAAGTTTCAATTATCATTTTGGAGGGGACATAATTATTCAAACTATACCAGTACCACATTGACTGCTAATATATAGTTAATTTTGCCTGTCTTTAAATGTATAGATAAATGGAACAAATTAGTGTATATCACTTTGTGTCTTGTTCCTTTCATCTAATACTATGCTCATAAGATTCATCTAGGTTGTCAATGTTGTTGTCATTCATTTTCTTTATTTTTTGATAGCCTAATTGTGAGTATGTCACTATGTATTAATCCATTCTAGTAATAGAGAGTAAAAATTTAAGCATCAGGTTTGTGATCTGTTCTCTTCTTTTCCTCACAAAACAAAGATGACAGCTGTCCCGGTCTAATCACCTTGTAAGCATAATAATGTCAGACCTCTTGGCAAAAAAGAATTTTTGTTGCTGGTGGTGTTTGTTTTTCCTGTCAAGAGATTACTTATCTATGAAACACTTTTAGTCAATTGTAGCTGGTTGTCTAGGGTTCCTTATTGTTAACACATCTGGGATCTATGGATTTATAGGACATGGCTCCCTTAAAATGTGACATAAGCAATGTAATTATCTGAGCATAAACCATGGATATTTCATTACCTCAATTACTACTTTTGCATGGGTGAGCTGATCTTACACTTCACCTAGAAACTGCATCTGTTACCCAAAGCCTGAGTATGTCCAATGATACAAAAAAGGACCTAGGAAACCTTGCAAGAGTTCCTGGACCTCTGCCTTCTTTTCATGTGAATTTTAAACATATAATTTGAAATTATTGTATAATTACAAAGTGTGTAAGAACTCTAATTCAAATTCAAGGGAGGCTACCTTCACAATCTGATCCTCTGTGTTATTCAATGGACATTCAGATTGTTCTTAATTTTAAGCATACTATGAGTTGGGTAGTGTAGAAATAGCCTCTAAACTGAGGATCTGCACATAGATTTATACTGCGCACATAACAACACCTATAAAAGCATGAGGATGTAGGACTGGGCAGGGGTAGAATTTTATCTGCAAGAAAACCACAATAGAGGTTTCAGGAGATTTTGTACAGAGCTCAGAGGCTGAAATAGGCTTCCAGAAATCTTTCAAATTGAGGCAAGAGAGCTGGAAAATTGTACCACCCTATTGACCAGTCAATGCAGGAGAGATTTTCCCAGGATAGGGCTTACACTTGATGAACTATTGCCTCTGCTTGAGACAACATCAAGAGAAGAGAGGACAGTCTAGTCCCCATCTGTTTTATCTACAGCCATTGCTTTTTAATTATCAGATGGAAATCCTGGGCTAGAACTTCTCATTTGTACCATAACTATAAATCAACTGAACCATGGTATTTTTGATGTAAATTCTTAAATACAACTGTAAGATACCTACCAAGATTCAGATCTATGTTTCTTTGAGGAATAATGAGTGAATGAGATAGCGTAAATGCACAACAAAAATATCAGAACTCATTTTTCTTCATCTGTACTACTGAGGGAAAAATTGTATTTTCTTAAGTCTATCCAAGGGATAACATCAAGCACCATTCTTATTCTCAATCTTTAGAATAATTATGATCATCCAAGGGTCTATGTCTATATTTTTAAAAGTTTGTCCCAACTATTTTAGTACCTTGAGGAAAAGTTATAATTAAATAGATGTAATGTACAAGAATTTATCACTTTCTATTGATGACAAAATTACTTTTTGAGTAATAAAATATTATTTGAAGAAATTACCAGTGCAATTGCCATAATTAACTCACACTAATTCTTTGTTAAGCCTACCCTGTTTAAGTAGCATAACCAGCAACCAATCAACAGATAGGTTCTTTTTTTCAAAGGTCAGTTATTCAGATTATACTGAATAACTTTAGCATACTTCAAGCAATATTTTAAGAAAGCTATGAACCAAGAATTTCATGTGAACCACCAGGGATTAGATGACATTAATTAAATTCATTCTATGAAATAAGCCATACATACTTTAGAACTGGATTTTAAACATATATTCTTAAATCCAACAGTTAAAACCATGCTAGTCTAAGTAGAAACATGTTCTGTATTGAACTTACAATCCTTGTTAATCGGCCTTTGGTGAAGACCTTAACCACGAACCCTCTCTTCTCTTTGGTCACCATGTTTTTTGGTCTCATAAATAAATTTTATTTATAACTCTAAATTTTTGTCTTCATCTCATGGTAGATCATTTGTGGCTATAATAGATTAATGTTTTCATTCAATTTAAAAAGTTTTTTCCCTGACCTTTTGGAACTCATTAAATGAATATATTTAGGTTTTATTTTGTTTTTGTTTTTTACTGCTTCACCTTTCATAACACAAATACTTATTCAAGGATTCTATTTTAGCAGATTGCTAAGCTCTTTGGAGAAGCCGTTCTTCATGAAGACAATTACTTTGCATTGCTGTGTAACAATAATAGATCTTGGAGATTCCAGAGGGCTGTGCAGAGCTTAGCAATCTGCTCTTTTCCTATTAACCAGTGTACACGCTTGCACACTGTTAGACATTGCATATAATATATATGCCTCCACAGCAAGTAACTTCTTGCTTTTAATATGTTATAGGTTTTTTTCTTTCTGCAGAACTAGTAAAATAACCAAGTTTATATACTTACTAAATGTTTTTTTCTCTATTCTGAAAGCTAAGCTATTTATACACTAGTAAGGAAAATATAAGGGGCCAATTTTTCTTCTTTGTCTCCTGAGTCATATATATATAGACACAAACACACATATATATATACAAAGTAACTATAAAGATGTCATATATATGTCTTATATATAAAGTAACTATAAAGATGTCATATATATGACATATATGTATATGACATATATATGACATACATATGACATATAACCTTTATAGTTACTTTATATATATATTATATTATATATATATATATATATATATATATATATATATATATATATCACCTTTGTAGTATGGCTCATGCAGGGTTCTATGGTATTCTGGGTTCTATGGTACTCTGGGTTATAGAAAGCCAGAGCATTAAAGGTTCCCTGTAAGAAGAAATGTTTAGTGTAACGTATACAATTGGGGACCAGGAGGAGGAGACTTCAAAGATAAGATGAGAGTTGGATATGATCTTTGGGGAAAAAAGTCAATCAGACTCTGGTTTTGTCAGGGTGAGTGAAAAATTTCTGGGCATAAGTATTTTTCAGGAGGCTTGACAATGGTTTGGTGATTTGTCCTCATGATTTGCTATTCCACTAATTAAAAAGAATATTTGAAACTGAATGCATGTTAATGTGAATAGGCATTACATTTTATTACTTTGCTCACATTTCATGAAATCTAGCAATGTGATCTCTCAAACCACATTAAGTTTGTTACATGATGTTTTAATAAAAGTAACCATATAATTTGATCATTAAAATACTTTTAATCTTTTTATAGTATTTGTAATGATAAACACTATAATCTGTTTTATAATTAATACATATTCTCATTTTAGTTATATTTCATATAAAGGATCATTTCACAAAGAAGATGAAACTAGTTTGTATAAAATATATTTTGTTGTATATATTTCTTCATCATAGCTGTGAAAGTATATCTATTTAAAGTGGTTAAATACAAATCATAGAATACAATACAAAATAACCATTTGTTAGTCATTCAATTGTTTTGATGACCAAGAAGAATCAGTAGCTTAATCAAGGTTAAAAAATGGTATTTGGTCTCTATCATTTCACTTTTCTATTAAGATGAGATTATACTGGGTTAGAGTGGGTACCAAATTCAATGATGTATATCCTCATAAGAAGGCCACAGTCACAGTCACAGAAAGGGGAGCCTCAGAATATGAAAGCAGAGATTGAAGCGATGAATTTACAAGCCAAGGAATGTCAAAACACTAGGAGAGATGTTTGGAATAGATCATCCCTAGATTCTTTGGAGGGAATGAGATCCTGTCAGCATGTCTGTGCTAGACTCCTAGTCTCCACAACTGTGACAGAATATGTTTTTGTTTGTTTGTTTTACACTTTTGTGGTATTTTGTATGTTGCCCTAAGAAACTAATACATAGGCACTATGTTAGTTGTCACTAGAAATTTATAGAAATAAGATTTGCATTCTAAAATTTATTAGGAGAGACAGACAAGTAAGCAGATGATTATAATAAAATGTGATATGTGTTACAATAAGGCATTTTAGAGTATCAAATGAGACATCGAACTTAAGAGTATCAAAAGTCAAATAAGGTTTCCTGAAGAGAAGTGGCTCTAAACAGAGAATTTGAAGATAAATAGGTATTAGAGAGGATGGGAGTGGAGAAGAATCCCTGTGCAGTAAAGAGCAAAGGCATAGTGGTGACTGGGGCAAGAATGATGTTAGCACATTTAGAGTGCAAGTGAAGTGCTAGAGGAAGTAAAGAAATTTTCATAGGAGATTTAAACAGCAGGGAAGATAACTAAGGTTGCATCAGCCATTTAAAACATTCACATGCATACTGAGGGCAAGACTGCTTTGTTCTACAGCTGAAAAAATATACAGAGGAATAGTACCAACTTTATTGCTAGTGAAATACATTGGAGTATCCAATATGCAAATGAACTTAAAGTGGGTTTTTAGTCCTTGTCTAATGGATTTAATTTGTCCACCAATCTAAGCCAGAAGAGTTTACTAATTTCAAGCTATTACCTGCAGAGGCAGTCCTTTCATCGGTAGGTTTGTTTGGCTAGTGTTGATAAAATGAATTATTTTCTCTTCTTCCTGATCAATGAGTTGGAATATATTTTCCAACTGTTGCAGTTGGAAATGGCCATATAACTGGATATTGGCCGTCAATGAAATGTGAATTGAAGTAAAATGCAACCCATTAGGCTTAGCCCATTTAAACTTTCCAAATGTATTCCTCCATACTTGATCCCCTGTTTTGGTGATCTTAGCTGCCATGTATTGAAGGTAGCAGCACCATAAAATAGAATGACCTGCTTCCTTGATCTATGGACAATCACCTCAATTAGAACATAAGTTTAAGTCTATATAGCATTTTTTATTTATCTGTTACAGCAAATATGAGACTTCAAAAAGAAAATGCCTGGTAGAATTTGTGTGTGAGAGTATGTGTGTGTCTATAGTGGAAGCACTTGTTTTGAGAGACAGAGAGTATATACAAAGAAAAGAATAAAAAATAAAATAAAATCCTAGGTAAATTTGAGATGCAGAAGAACTACTTCTGGAGAGTAGAAGATCTCAGAGCTTTTAGGCTGATCTATCTGACTGGAATAAACATAACCCTCTCTCCAAATCTGTTTTTCTATCATTTCAACATGACTTTTATACATACTTCAGAAATTAGCTTAAAAGTTCTTTCACAACATATATTTTCCACCTAACCTATCTCGGCATCCTCCAGGCTGTGATAGTATATTGCACATGTAATTGAAGGAGAAAGTCATTTTGGAGAAACAGGGCATATGTAAATTTGTTTCCCTCATTTGAGTTTTAGCTCAGTAGAATTTGTTTTACTTGAAGAAACTTAAATGTTAAGATACTGTATTTGATCTGTTGCAAACATATCTAAAGTTTGACGTTAGGTTACTAAACAGTCTCTACCCTTCTCCACATAGGTCAGTGGGATTCTGTACTTATCAGGTAATAAGTACTATCAGGTAATAGGTACTTATCAGGTAATAAGATGAATGTCAGAAGCAAGATTACATTGCATACCCTGATAAGGTATAGTCAGTCCAAATTGAAGACAACGTACCTATCACTACAATATGCCCTTGAAGTCTAACATTCTAAGAATAATTCACATTTGAGCAGAAAAATTCAGTCTGCAATACAGAATATATCAAGTTAGGAAGGAAATATTCTGTAAAGATCGTTGTGTATAAACATGTCTTAATGTGGAAACTAGGTTTAATCTTTCTTTCCAGTTTTATTAAAAATTGTTTTATATTAGTTGAAGAAAAAGGCCAGATCCCTACTCTATTGTGAGAGTCTGTTTCTTGTTGTATGCCACCTTTTACACCAACATGCTTTCTAGTTCCACCTTGCTACAGAGGTGATATCTACTAAAGCCGAGGGGTTGATGGTGATTTACCTATTATGACACAACACAGTGTGGCTTAGAATAAGCTGCATTCTATAACATATTCCCAGACAATAAAGATATATTCAAGAGCCAAATTAATAGAATGAGCTTTTATATGCTGCTTTCTTTTGTCTTTCAGCTTTAGTGAATATGCCGCATTGTATTTTTATGCTTTCAACCTTTTTATATTACCCTGAATGGCATCACATGAGAGGCCGTAAACAAGGCAATGTTTCTGGAATATTATAAATGTGATGAAGTGAACTGAAATGGGCATTTCAAATTACACTGTCTAGAGATAAGTGAAAGTCCCTTTCCACATAGCTCTAATGGTAACTGGATCACTAACCCTTGGGAAAATGCATGTTCTAAATCTCCCTCTGGTATTATTTTCTATTCTTCATATAGTTTGAGTCTAAATCACCACTCACACATCTGTGTTTTTAAGAGTCTGTTGAGAGGTCATTAAGCCTTTCTGTACCATGTAGTAGTCCTCAGAGCTTTGTTTTCTTTGTGTGTATTATTTAGAGTTTGTATGAGTGCCGAACAACCTAAATAACTTGAATTTGAAGTAAATATATTTTTTGGTGACCACCTAGATATGGGGCAATCCCTTGACCTCTCCTCTCTTTCACTGAAGCAAATCAAAGTGTATTTCAAATAGTATTGCCTTGAGTCATTCTCAGGGTCAAGTTACATCATAAAAGCAGTTCACCCTGAATGTCTTATGCTAGTACTTCTACTCTTGACTGGAAAGATTAAATTAAAGAAAAAAAGAAGAAGAAAGAAATGCTGTGGGTGGCAGTATTCTTTAATAATGTCTAAAGTCTTTGCTGAGATAGCTTGTCTCATTTCATGTACATGGAGTGACAACTTGCAAGACGTGAAATTGAGACAAAGCAAAATAACTACGGAAGATATCATACTCTGAGATTTGGAAAACTTAGTGTTATTTCTGGACGTGGCTACTCAGGAATTGCTTAAGTACAGAAAGTATCAGATCTAAAAAAACATTATCTAGGAAACGCACGAGAGACCAAATTTTCCCTCAGACCATTTTGTTCTATCTGTAGTTTCACCAGGGGATCTTTGATATAAACTCACTTTGCTATATATTTCAATTGAAATAAGGACTGAAATTAATGATTTCCCTGGTCATATTGATAATAAAAACCATAACCAAGCTGACTGAAAATGAGTTAAGTTCCTAAGATCCAGCAAAAGATTGGCATGTAGTGTACAGATAGTGTCTTTGTTACTTGCTTTACTAAAACCTTAATACTTATCATGTAAATACAATTTTAAGTTCTGTTAAAATGTTGCAGCGAGATGAACAAGTTTATTTATTCGTGATTTAAGTAAAGTATTAATTTTAATTCAGGGCAGAAATACTATATTTGTCAAATGATACTATAATTATTACTAAGTTTTTAATCTTTCATTCATAATTTCCAATATTTACTACAGTACATTATACATTTCTAAAAAAAACTATGAAATGTAAGGTTTAAAATAGAAATTCCTACACAGTATGCACAGTATGTCCAGTTAAAATTATCCATCTACAAATCAAATACTAAAACTTTCCAATCATATTCCCGAAAACTAAAACTTATCCACTTAAGTCACTGTCAACATTTTAGAGAATCTAGTTAATAACATGTTAAAAATATTGTTCTTTATATTTAAAAAGAAATTTCAATGTATTTACAATACAGATTGCAAAAGACTAATGTTGTCATTGGGCACCCTAGTGACCCTGATGGCTCAGTCTTCCCTGGGTTCATGCCATTGGCATGTAACTTTGTAGTTCCTTCCACTAAAGTGTAGGAGTGTAGAAGGACTACATATTTCCAACTCCTTGGATTTGGGTTTTGCCCTGTAATTTGCTTAGGTTAATTGAACAACATGAATGTATGTGTTAACAGGCTGCTTCTGAGCCAAGTATAGGAGGTAGTGTATTTTTTCTGTTTGTTATCTTTTACCTCTGCCGCCACCATGAAAGGAATATCTCCATATTATCTCTCTGATTGGATTGAGAAGATTTAGAGACAAATGAAGCAGAGTCACACCAGAACAGCTGAATTACAGAGCCCGGCCTCGGCCAGTCAAGCACCTGTCAACTCATAGATGATGAGTGAGTCCAGCTCATGTGAAGCAGTCCTGTGTGAACCTAGACCAGGCATAAAGATTACCTAAAGAAATCCTAATTGTTGTATGTCAGTAAGGTTTTGGCATGGCTTGGTATGTTGTACTACTGTGACTTAAGCTATATAATACATATAGCCTACACTTCAGAAATTTGAGAAAGATAGATGCAGGATGGAAACAATCAATACAGTTTTGAAAAAATAGTTCAATATAATAATTCAACAATAATTAATATTTTATTTGTTTTTGTAGATCACAAATGCTATTGAATATTATGAAAAGATCACCTCTGAAAAATATAAGCACCTTCAACAGAAATTTGACATACACAGCACCCATGAAGTTTTATTATTGACCACTTCAGAATCATTGAAAAATCTACATTTATAACAAATTATGAAGTATCAGTTTATTTTTATCTTGGGTATATTCCAGCAATGTCATTTATCTTTGCTTTAATTTCTTTCAAGGGCAATCATGTACATGGAACCTTATCAAGTACAAGAATAAGCTCTAAAAGTAAAGTAAATCTTATAGGATACCCTCTACAGATATACTTGCGAGTTTACATATCATTTTAAAGAAACTGTGAAAGGAAATACAAGAATTTCATGTTATACCTTTAGAAGCAGTACAAAAATCTATGGCAATTTCAGGCATAATGCCTAACTCTGAAGAAATTCAGATGTTACAACTGACAATAATAGTAGTGAAATGTAGGATGAAAATACTATACAGAAGAAAATCTAACAATAATATCATCAAAAATTGATGACTTAGAAAATAAAGCATCATTCATCTAATATACACTATTGGAACCCAAGAAAGAAGAGGTTTCATACAAGGTTAAACTTTTTTTTTGAGTTACTTCTGGGTAATATTTGATTATTTCTCAGTAGCAAGACTATTTAAAAAATTGCCAAGCTACTTCAGTGCAGGTATAGATTCATCTGCTGCATATTGAAGATAAATGTTGAGACTGAGGAGAAGAAAATGTTTTAAAATTCTATTTAATTGATTTAATGGAAGTGTTCCAAATAAAAGTTTTCAAGTAATACACAGTTGTCCTTTTGGTGTTTGCAGGGGATTGGTTTCAGGACCTCCTGCTGATAGAAAAATCTGAGGGTGCACAAGTCCATTATATTAAAGGGTGTTTCATAATCCACCCTTTGTGTCCACAGGATCCACATCTGTGGATTCCACCAACCACAGATGGAAAATATGTACAGTGGCCCTCCCTATCCATTGGTTTCCATCCTTGGTTGTTTGAATCAACAAATGTGAAACTCATAGATACAGAAGGCCAGTTGTATCTATACCTGCGGGTCTTAGTCCTTCTGGGGATACTATAATTAAATACCTCAGACTGGGCTGCTTATACACAATAGAAATTTCTTACTTACCAGTTATAGAGGCTCAAAATTCCAACATCGAGGCACTAGCAAATTTGGTGCTTGGTGAATGTTCACGTTCTGTTTCATAGATGGCACCTTCTTGCTGTGTCCTTGGGTGGTAAAAAGGGCAAACAAACTTCCTCAGGCATCTTTTATAAGGACATTAATACTCTTCACCAAGGCTCTGCCCTCATGATGTAATCACCTTGCATAGGCTCCATCACCTAACTACATAATGGTGATTAGGTTTCAACACATGAATTTGGGAGGGACATACCATAGCACTGACCAATAATTTATTTGCATTTCTAGGTATTTAATATTTTAGTATGTATAAACAACATGGAAACTGAATTTCAGTTAAACATATTTGTGAAAATTATATTTAAACAAATGATGCATATTCATCTACAGAATATTTTTAAAGCTATCCCATATCATGTATTCTCAATATTATATACACACTTTTCAGATTCAATCACCTATATGAAACTTTTCAGAAACAACTTAATTGTATTTTGCATTCACTTTTTCCATTCCAGGTATCTTGAAACAGTTCATGTATCTTTTAAATTTTTGTATCTTTAATGTCTGCCAAATATACAGCTATTCCCAATGCATATTTATGAAAATTGATAATAATGAAATTTTAGGTACAGCAAAGACTCAATAATATTTGGGATCATAAATTCCAAATCAAAAAGCAAGTAATATTCCATAGTATTCAAAATGTGTTGAGAAAATTCTGTGGGTTTCCTTTTAATTGCTTTAAAATTATTTACTTTATTATTTATACTATCTTCCAGAACACCAGTGTTTCTTACTATACGATTCTTCACCTTTCCCCAATAGTATTCACAGTTTCCAAAAGATACCAAATAACACTTCCTATCTGTATTAGTTCATTCTCACACTGCTAATAAAGATATAAAAGAGACTGGGTAATTTATAAAGAAAAGAGGTTAAAAGGACTCACAGTTCCATATGGCCAGGGAGGCCTCACAATCATGGCAGAAGGCAAAACAGAAGCAAAGGCACGTCTTACATGGCAACAGGCAAGAGAGAGTGTGCAGGGAAACTCCTATTTATAAAACCATCAGAACTCTTAAGACTTATTCCCTACCACAGGAACAGTATGAGGGAAGCTGTCCCCATGATTTAATTATCTACATCTGGAACCACCCTTGACACATGGGAATTATTCCGATTCAAGATAAGATTTGAGTTTATAGCCAAACCATATTACTACTCAAATATAACCCCTCAATGAACCACAATTCCTGGCATTCATACTATTCTGTGATTCCCACTTCATTTAATCTTAGCTGGACTCTTGTAACCAAAATAATATAGAGAAAATTAATGCTAAAATAATTTCCAGCTGTTTTGTACTAGTGGAAAGTTGATAACATTGTCAACTAGTATTAAAAAAAAAATACACTAGTATTAAAAAAAAAAGAAGAAAGTAAAAATGAATCAATGGATTTTGATACAGATATTTTTAGCAGAATGCCAAAAGTGCCAACTACATATAACAGTAATGTAAGACATGTAATGTGTAATACATAAACAATATTAAAAATATAAAACATATCACACTTTATTGTATCATATATTCATATATATGCATTCATACATGTGTATACATATGTATATACTTAAAAGAAATATGTATATACAAACCCAGAAAGTAATAATATAGTTTTGAACATCTAGTTATCAGAAATATGTGTTCATTTGCATAACCTTTTGTTAGGTTTTCTGTTACACGCAGCTAAGTTCATTCCTACATGTTAAAATTGCAAAAGGATATAACCAAATTCCTTGATGTGATAAGTGAGAGCTTTCATAAGTTTACTACTCCCTGTATCTCCAGCCTTGGGTTTCACAATTATCCAACTGACTCCCATTGCTGTAGCCAATTCACTCTCCAGTTGTATAACAATGGGAAATCAGAATGCTTTTTGAAATATCATCCTCCTGAAATAAACATCTATTCCTCTTGAAAGTCAGAATAGATACTTGTTTGTAGGGTCTGCGCAGCCCTCAGTAAAGATATCTGATTGAATGCTTGGAGCTTAATGTTTCTCAAATGATTCTGATCACATACCTATTCAACTAGCACCTTTTAAGAATACTCAGTCTAAGCATTCTATGAGAAATGCACTGTGAAATGCTTTCTAGGTACATGAAATTCTCACAGTGTTCCAAACATGGCTCCTTACCTCCAGGCTTTGTTGAAGGTGTTGCTGTGGATCCATCCAAATGACAATTTTTACTTTTCTTTACCTGGAGTGCTGCTCCTCATGGCGTACAACTCCTGACTTGTATGGGAAACACAAATAACTGATTCTGTCCTCAAAAGCCAAGCCTAATTTTACAAATAATCTTGGAATTGTCTTAGGAATGGATCCTTTTTCAGGAAATTACATGAAATACATAAATGCTATTTGCAATTCAAAATCCCCAAACCACGTAAGACTAAGGGAAAAATTAAATTTTTAACCAAATGATATTACTTACATTATAAATCTCCCATGAGAATAAGGCATATACATGTGTGTGTGTGTGTTGTGTGTGTGTGCGCGAGTGTTTTATACCTATAAAACATTTAAATCAATCATTTAATTTAAATGTTTTTCATTCAACCAGTGCATGCCCAATCAAATAGACAGATATTTTCTAATGCAGTAGTCTGGGCACCCTTGTTATTGGACCAATTAGAGCAAATAAATTCCACCTTAGGCTAAACAGTGACCTCAGATTAAGTGGTAATGCCTTCAGTCCTCCTTGGTAATAAAATGGTCTCTCTTGTTTTTTTATCATAGAAAACATATATTATTCTCACATTCTTGATTTTCCACTTATGCTATTCATATAATTAAAAACACTGTAGGCTTTTTAATCAGAAAACTTCTTATTGAAATGCAGTTACCAATACAGAAAACATTGTACAGTCTTCACACTACATTACATTAGTGCTAAGTGTGAGGAATAAGATAAATCCCATAATTAAAGAACAGAAATTACAGATTTACTTTAGATGATGAATATAAAGTGGAAGTCACTTCTTTGAACACCCCAGAGGACTGACATTGCCAGACCCTCAACCTTCTGGCCCTTCCTGCTTTAGATTTTGACTTTTTCACCCTATGATTCTTGATGTCACAGAAGTGAAAGATTTACTGATTTTTCAGTTACTTCATTAAACTTCCTATACATTTCCTTGCACTTTCATATTTATCCAAAAAAGACACTTGGAGAGTTTTGCTCATTTGTTTTATAGACAATCCTCTGACATATATTGGTCAAAGTTCACTTAATAATTTCTTTTTTTTTTTTTTTTTTTTTTTTTGAGACAGTCTCGCTCTGTACCCAGGCTGGAGTGCGGTGGTGTTACCTCTGCTCACTGCCAAGCTCCTCCTCCCAGATTCATGCCATTCTCCTGCCGTAGCTTCCCGAGTAGCTGGGACTACAGGTGCCCACCATCACACCCAGCGAATTTTTTGTATTTTCAGTAGAGAAGGAGTTTCACTGTCCTACCCAGGATGGTCTTCATCTCCTGACCTCGTGATCCACCTGCCTCGGCCTCTCAAAGTGCTGGGATTACAGGTGTGGGCCACTGAGCCCAGGTCACTTAAAATTTCTTTTCATCTGTTGGGCATATGTTCATCTTGCACAGTAAGTTCACAGCATGAAACACACACACAGATACACACACACACACACACACACTCACAAGCAGGGACATTTCTGGGCCAGATGGCTGAATAGGAACAGCTCCTGTCTGCAGCTCTCAGAAAGACCAACACAGAAGGCAAATGATTTCTGCATTTCCAATTGAGGTACCTGGTTCATCTCATTGAGACTGGTTAGACAGCGAATCCAGCCCACGGAGGGCTAGCAGAAGCAAGGTGGGGTGTCACCTCACCACCTCACCAGGAAGCACAAGGCCGTCAGGAAATTCCCTCCTTTAGCCAAGGGAAGCCGTGAGTGAGGGGTGGTGCTATCCAGCCCAGATACTATGCTTTTCCCACTGTCTTTGCAACCTGCAGACCAGGAGATTCCCTTAGTTGCTTACATCACCAGGGCCCTGGGTTTCAAGCGCAGTTCTGTTTGGGTAGATGCCAAGCTAGCTGCAGGAGGTTTTTTCGTGCCCCAGTGGCACCTGGAATGCCAATGAAACAGAAATGTTCACTCTCCTGGAAAGGGGGTTGAAGCTAGGGAGCCAAGTGGTCTAGCTTAGTGGATCCCAGCCCCACAGAGCCCAACAAGCTAAGATTCACTGGCTTGAAATTCTCGCTGCCAGCACAACAGTCTGAAGTGGACCTGGGATGCTCCAGCTTGGTGGAGGGAGTTGCATCCACCATTACTGAGGGAGGTTTGAGTAGGTGGTTTTCCCCTGACAGTGTAAACAAAGCCACAGGGAAGTTTGGAATGAGTGGAGCCCACCACAGTGCTGCAAAGCCTCTGTAGCCAGATCACATCTCTCAATTTCACCTCTCTGGGCAGGGCATATCTGAAAGAAAGACAGCAGCCCCAGTCAGAGGCTTATAGATAAAACTCCCATCTCCCTGGGACAGAACACCTGAGGGAAGGGGCAGTTGTGGGTGCAGCTTCAGCAGACTTAAACGTTTCTGCCTGCAGACTCTGAAGAGAGCAGCAGTTCTCCCAGCACAGTGCTTGAGCTCTGCTAAGGGATAGACTGCATCCTCAACTGGATTCCTGACCCCCGTGCCTCCAGATGGGGAGATACCTCCCAGCAGGGGTTGACAGACACCTCATACAGGAGAGCTCCAGCTGGCATCTGGCAGGTGCCCCTCTGTGATGAAGCTTCCAGAAGGAGGAGCAGACAGCAATCTTTGCTGTTCTGCAGCCTCCACTGGTGATATCCAGGCAAATAGAGCTTGGAGTGGACCTCCAGCAAGGAGCTCTTTTACAGTAGGCCTGTAAAAGAGGGATCTGATAGAAGGAAAACTAACAAACAGAAAGTGATAGCATCACCGTCAACAAAAAGGATGACTACTCAAAAACCCCATCTGAAGGTCACTAACATCAAAGACCAAAGGTAGATAAATCCAAGAAGACAAGAAAAAACAGCACAAAAAGGCTGAAAATTATCAAAACTACAATGCCTTTTCTTCTCCAAAGGATCACAACTCCATGACAGCAAGGGAACAAAACTGGATGGAGAATGAGTTTGATGAATTGACAGAAGTAGGCTTCAGAAGGTGGGTAATAACAAACTCCTACAGCTGAAGGAGCATGCTTGGACCCAATGCAAGGAAGCTAAGAACCCTGGTAAAAGGTTACAGGTACTGCTAACTAGAATAACTAGTTTAGAGAAGAATATAAATGACCTGATGGAGCTGAAAAACACAACAAGAGAACTTCATGAAGCATACAAGTTTTATCAATTGTTGGACTGATCAAGCAGAGGAAAGGATACCAGAGAATGAAGATCAACTTAATGAAATCAAGTGTGAAGACAAGGTTAGAGAAAAAAGAATAAAAAGTAATGAACAAAGCCTCCAAGAAATATGAGACTATGTGGAAAGATCAAACCTACGTTTGGTTGGTGTACCTGAAAGTGATGGGGACAATGGAACCAACTTGAAAACACAGTTCGAGATATTATCCAGGAAAACTTCCCCAACCTAACAAGACAGGTCAACGTTCAAATTCAGGAAATACAGGGAACACCACAAAGATACTCCTTGAGAAGAGCAACCCCAAGACGTATAATCGTCAGATTCACCAAGGTCGAAATGAAGCAAAAAATATTAAGGGAATCCAGAGAGAAAGGTTGGGTTACCCGCAATGGGAAGCCCGCCAGACTGACAGAAGATTTCTCTACAGAAACCCCACAAGCCAGAAGGGAGTGGGGGCCAACATTCAACAATCTTAAAGAAACGAATTTTCAACCTAGAATTTCATATCCAGCCAAACTGTGCTTCATAACTAGAGGAGAAACAAACTCCTTTACAGACAAGCAAATGCTGAGAAATTTTGTCACCACCATGCCTGCCTTACTGAAGAAAGCACTAAATATGTAAAGGAAAAACTGGTACCAGCCACTACAAAAACATATCAAAATGTAAAGACCATTGATGCTATGAATAAAGTGCGTCAACTAATGGGCAAAATAACCAGCTAGAACCATAATGACAGAATCAAATTCACACATAACAATATTAACCTTAAATGTAAACAAGTTAAATGCCCCAATTAAAAGACACAGACTGGCAAATTGGACAAAGAATCAAGACCCACTGATGTGTTGTGTTCAAGAGACCCATCTCACATGCAATGAATCACATGGGCTCAAAATAAAGGGATGGAGGAAGATTTACCAAGCAAATGGAAAGTAAACAAAAGCAGGGATTGCAATCTTACTCTCTGATAAAACAGATTTTAAACAAAAAAAGATTTAAAAAGACAAAGAAGGGTATTACATAATGGTAAAGGGATCAATGCAACAAGAAGAGCTAATTATCTTAAATGTATATGCATCCAATACAGGAGCACCCAGATTCATAAAGCAAGTTCTTGGAGGCCTACAAAGAGACTTAGACTCTCACACAAAAATAGTGGGAGATTTTAACACCTCATTGTCAGTATTAGACACATCAACGAGATAGAAAATTAACAAGGATATTCAGGACTTCAACTCAGTTGTGGATCAAGCAGTCCTAATAGACATCTACAGAAATCCCCACCCCAAATCAACAGATTATACATTCTTCTCAGCACCACATCGCACTTATTCTAAGATTGACCACATAATTGGAAGTAAAACACTCCTCAGCAAATGCAAGAGAAAGGAAATCATAATAGTTTCTCAGACCATAGTGCAATCAAATTAGAACTCAGGATTAAGAAACTCACTCAAAACTGCACAACTACATGGAAATGAAACAACCCACTCCAGAATGACTAGAGGGTAAATAATGAAATCAAGGCAGAAATAAATAAGTTATTTGACACCAATGAGAACAAAGATGCAACATACCAGAATCTCTGGGACACAGCTAAAGCAATTATTAGAGGGAAATTTATGACACTAAATGACAAAGGAGAAACAGGAAAGATTGAAAATCAACACCCTAACATCACAATTAAAAAAACTAGAGATGCAAGAGCAAGTAAATTTAAAAACTAGCAGAAGACAGGAAATAACTAAGATCAGAGCAGAACTGAAGGAGAGACATGAAAAACCCTTCAAAAAATTAGTGAATCCAGGAGCTGTTTTTTTGAAAAGATTAACAAAATAGACCACTAGCCAGATTAATAAAGAAGAAAAGAGAGAAGAATCAAAGAGACACAATAAAAAATGATAAAGGGATATCACCACTGATCCCACAGAAATACAAACTACCATCAGAGAATACTATAAATACCTCTATGCAAATTAACTAGAAAATCTGTAAGAAATTGATAAATTCCTGGAAACATACACCCTCCCAAGACTAAACCAGGTAGAAGTTGAAACCCTGAATAGACCAATGACAAGTTCTGAATTTGAGGTAGCAATTAATTGCCTACCAAGCAAAAAAAGCACAGGACCATATGGATTCACAGTCTACTTCTACCAGAGGTAAAATAGGAGTTGGTACCATTCTTTCTGAAATTATTCCAAGCAATAGAAAAAGAGGGACTCTTCCTAAACTCATTTTATAAAATCAGCACCATCCTAATACCAAAGTCTGGCAGAGCCACAACAACAACAACAACAACAACAACAACAACAACAACAACAAAATTTCAGGTCAATATCCTTGATGAATGTTGATGTGAAAATCCTTAATAAGATACTGGGAAACTGAATCCAATAGCACATCAAAAAGCTTATCCACCACAATCAAGTCAGCTTCATCCCTGGGATGCAAGGCTGTTTCAACACATGCAAAGCAATAAATGTAATCTATTCACTTAAACAGAACCAATGGCAAAAATCACATGATTACCTCAATAGATGCAGAAAAGGCCTTCGATAAAATTCAACACACTTCATGCTGAAAATACTCACTAAACTAGGTATTGATGGTAATAGTAAGAGCTATTTATGACAGACCCACAGCCAATATTATACTGAATGGGCAAAAGCTGGAAGCATTCCCTTTGAAAACTGGCAGAAGACAAGGATGCCCTTTCTCACAACTCCTATTCAACATAGTATTGGAACTTCTGCCCAGGACAATCAGACAAGAGAAAGAAATAAAGGACATTCAAATAGGAAGAGAGAAAATTATATTATCTCTGTTTGCAGATAGCATGATTATATATTTAGAAAGTCCTATCATCAGCCCAAAAACTCCTTAAGCTGATAAGCAACTTCAGCAAAGTCTCAGGATACAAAATCAATTTGCAAAAATCACAAGCATTCTTATACACCAATAATAGACAAACAGAGAGCCAAATCATGAGTGAGCTCCCATTTATAATTGCTAAAAAGAGAATAAAATACCTAGGAATGCAGCTTACAAGGACTGTGAAGGGCCTCTGCAAGGTGAACTACAAATCATTGCCCAACGAAATAAGAGAGGACACAAACAAATGGAAAAACATTCCATTCTAATGGATAGGAACCATCAATATCATAAAAATGGCCATATTGCCCTAAGTAATTTATAGACTCAATGTATCCCCACAAAGCTGCCACTGACTTTCTTCAAAGTATTAGAAAATATTACTTTAAATTTTATATGGAGCCAAAAAAGAACCCATATAGCCAAGATAATCCCAAGCAAAAGAACAAAGCTGGAGGCATCACACTATCTGACTTCAAACTATACTACAAGGCTACAGTAATCAAAACAGCATGGCACTGGTACCAAAACAGATTTATACACCAATGGAATAGAACAGAGGCCTCAGAAATAATGCTACACATCTACAACCATCTGATCTTTGACAAAACTGACAAAAACAAGCAAAGGGGAAAGGATTCCATATTTAATAAATGGTGTGGAGAAAACTGGCTAGCCATATGTAGAAAACTGAAACTGGATGCCTTACTCACACCTTATTCAAAAATTAACTCAAGTTGGATTAAAGACTTAAACATAAGAGCTAAAACCATAAAAACCCTAGAAGAAAACCTAGGCAATACTATTGAGAACACAGGCATGAACAAAGACTTCATGACTAAAACACCAAAAGCAATGGCAACAAAAGCCAAAATTGACCAATGTGATCTAATTAAACTAAAGAGCTTCTATGCAGCAAAAGTAACTATCATCAGGGTGAACAGTGAACAGGCAACTTACAGAATGAGAGAAAATTTTTGCAATTTATCCATCTGACAAAGGGCTAATATCCAAATTCTACAAGGAATTAAACAAATTTACTAGAAAATAACAACCCCAACAAAAGTGGGCAAAGGATGTGAACAGACACTTCTCAAAAGAAGACATTTATGTGGCCAATAAACATACAAAAAAAATCTCATCATCACTGGTCATTAGAGAAATGCAAATCAAAACCACAATGAGATACCATCTCATGCCAGTTAGAATAGCAATCACTAAAAAGTCAGGAAACAACAGATACTGGAGAGAATGTGGAGAAACGGGAATGCTTTTACACTGTTGGTGGGAGTGTAAATTAGTTCAACCATTGTGGAAGACCGTGTGTCAATTCCTCAAGAATCTAGAACCAGAAATACCATTTGACCCAGCAATCCCACTACTGGGTATATTCCTAAAGGATTATAAATCATTCTACTTTGAAGACACATGCACATGTATGTTTATTGCAGCACTATTCACAATAGCAAAGACTTTTTTTGTTTTTTCTTGAGACGGAGTCTCGCTCTGTCACCCAGGCTGGAGTGCAGTGGCCGGATCTCAGCTCACTGCAAACACCGCATGTTCTCACTCATACATGGGAGTTGAACAACAAGAACACATGGGCACAGAGAGGGTAACATCATACACTGAGGCCTGTTGGAAAGTGGAGAACAAGGGGAGGGATAGCATTAGGAGAAATACCTAATGTAGATGATGGGTTGATGAGTGCAGCAAACCACCATGGCACATGTATACCTATGTAACAAACATGCACGTTCTGTATATGTATCCTGAACTTAAGGTGTAATTAAAAAATAAATAAATAAAATAAAAGCAGAGGGGTCATATGAGACCTGATCAGTTAAAAATGTTTTATTCAATTATAAATAAAGAGCAATGTGCACTTAGAATCAGGTATGAGACATTGCTACTTGTCTTATCTGATCTTTGCTTATCTGATTTGTCTTATCTGATCTGATCTGATCTTTATGCTGAATGTACTTTCCAATCTCTAGGTGGGGAGCTTTTAGATTCCTGATACTAAATCTCATTTATTAATGACATTGCATCTACTTGTGATTTTTATAGAAAACTGATTAGTAAATTGTCCATATAACTGGTAAACTTGTGTTACTTAGTTTTGGAATCAACTGATTGTATCATTCAATATTCTATTGTCGGTTGGTATTTGTTTACATTTTCATGCTTTGAGAGTATATCATTGCTATTTTACAGAGGAATTATCTGGATCCCAGAAATATTATTTATCTCATCAGAAATTATGTAGTTAATAACTCTGGATTTCATATTGGACTACATTTTTGGCATAAATTTTATCTAGTATAATCTTCTAAAATTAATTGAATTTTTTATTAGTACACAATAGCTGTATATAATTTTGTGGTATGTGTGATATTTGATACATTCATATAATAAAACAGGATAACTGGGGTATCTATCCACTTCCACATTTATTTTCTCTTTACACTAGGAGCATTTAAATTAATATCTTCTAGCTGTTTTGAAATGAATAACTGATTAATGTTAACTATAGTCACCCTAATGATCTATCCAACAGCAGATCTTATTTCTTCTAAGTGTGTACTTGTACCTATTCATCAATCTCTCATCATGCTCCCCTCTCTCCTATTCTTTCTAGCGTGTGGTAACCGCCAATCTGCTATAATCTTAACACATGTCTTCTATTCTTTTTCAATGTACTTAGTCACAAAAATATAACATATTGGAATTAATACCATAGTATTAAAATTATAACAATTATGATTGAGTCTTAATCATTTGACTACATTGCAATGAGTAATATATCTGCAATTAATATATTCATCCTGATATGAGATTTTCACAGATGAGGAGACCAGTGCTAAGCGTTCAGAAGGCCAAGAGCTCATATGAGGTAGAATTGGGTTGAACTCCTGCATCTATGACTTTTGTTCTATTTCAAATTAATTTTCATTTTGTGGTATTTTTTAAAAAATTGCTGTAGTAAAGGAAAATGTTTTTCAGTCCTACTAACATGGTTGAAATGAATTTCTTTTAATATTATTTATTACTTGTGTTGCTATTAATAATTCAGTTCCCGTTTATCTGATATTAATTTTACATCTGGCACAAAAGTCAATTTTCTTGTGGGTTTGTGTGTTCCTAGTTTTTTAACCTTTTCCAATTGCTTTGTCTTTCCAATTTACTTGCTGCTCTTTTTATTTCTCTTTCAGTTTAACTCTTGCTGTCATTTTCCTATTTTTGTTCTTTTATCTTCTGCTCCTTTCCTTCCTATTCTTTGTTTTTCTTGGATTTACAGTTTAACACTTACAGTTTCATATGAATATCTAATTCTCAACATGGACAATTTAATGTATACTCTGGACACCACTGTAACCAGTCATGACATACAGAAGCACAACATGACCTAGAGATTGTGTTTTTGTGTCTCACTTCTCACATCAACATATGCACCTAGCAAAGCAGGTTATGTAATTAATAGTAAAAGCAGAATTGTAGATCTTTCCTCAAGTCCAAAATCCAGAAGAATCCTGGGGAACATAAAGCCTAGAGGTGAACACAAATGTGAAACTCAACAAACTGAAGCAGGGGAGGGGAGGTAGAGAATCAGCAAGGAAGGAAAATAGACTTTATTCCTCAGAAAATCTGAGTACTGGTGAATTAATGTCCAGTGCAGACAAAAACTCAATGTGGGGCATCTAATGTGAGGATCATTTCTATTCAATAGGCAAATTCTTCAAGGTTTCCAAATACATTACAGCCCACTCCAAATGCTGGACAAACCACTTATTACCATTGATCAAAGCTGACTTTGAGGGCGTCCTTCAGATGCTTCTGAGAGCAATTTGAAGCAACAGCCACTTCCTGTTCCCTTGTGTTTCTTATGGCTGCTAGTGACCATCAATAATATGAATTCCATTTTAATTTTTCTGTAAGGGATCTTATTTATAGGGCAATTTCCAGTGCATTGTCTTGTCTCTATGAAATGATTGCCAACTCAGGCAGCCGTTAAAGTTTACTGCTTAGGCTTTCCTTCAAGGTACAATATGGATATTACTTTCAAAAGTAATTTGGAATACAGAGTGAGAAGAGGATGTTAACTCTTTGCAGACATCTTTAACTCAGACAAGGAAATTCTTGCCTTTTGAATTGGTGCTGTGCTTCTCTAAGGTAACATAAGATGCAGTATTAAGACTTACTTTTTTACTGCCCTTATTTATAAATTAATGATGTCTCAATTTCAAGTGAGCATTACTTCACAGAATTTCAGTTATTAATTGAAGGAAATGATCATTTTATTTTATTTCAGCTTTCATGCCAGTACCGTCACCCTCACCCACGCACTGTGATAAACTCCACAAGCTGTCACATTTTTATATGCTCTTTCTTCTTGGGCAGAGGCTTACATCCACTCAGCAGCCTGTCTCCAAACTCCTACGCAAAATTAAATAATGAGATTCCTTAGCTGTAACCTAGTTAGCAAAAGGTTCTACTCAGAATGGAAGCCAATCCTTCAAAGTTCATACCTGTTCATCTAATAGCTGCAGGGAATATCTGACCATATAAAAATATTTTGTAAACCACAAACACAATTTTCCACTGCTAGTTACATTGCCACCTACCCATTTCTCTTTGTTCTTATTGCAAACATGTGACTGACAGAAATACAATTGTTTGTTAGAGTGGCTGAAGAAGTCTAGCTTGGCTCATTTCTAGATGCAGAAAGGACTTCTCTCATTACTCTGAAAAGGGAGGGCACTTCACTGGGAGACCAATTTCACTATGGGCTCATAATGATAGTTTTCCAATCATTGCTATATTAAACTGAATCCCTGCTCCTGCTGACTTTGCATTCTGTAGTGCTGCTTATGACCTTTCAAGGTGCAGAGACTATATGCAATTTTTATTTCATATCATAGTCCTTAAAAATATGCCTAAGCTATAACGAAATCTCTTAATTGTCTCTGGACCAGGTGTCTCATTTGCGCATCCATTTCTCATGTGGCATTCAGGCTACTCTCAATGTGTTTGCTCTCCTTTATATATTTTATTTAGTTAAATATTTATTCTGAAACACATTGCCCTTATTCTGGGGTCTAGTCATAGCTATTTCAGATTATGCTAATATCAACGGCTTACACAAAAGTTTTTAAAGCAAATACTGTATTTACCCTTTAAAATATTTTTTACTCAACAATATAGGTTTAAGTTTAACCTGTAATATTCTGAAACTGCATTTCTTTTTTTACTCACCTGTTAAATTTAATCTTGTCAAAGTCAAGAGAATCTTCTTTCTCTTTGATGCCAATTTGACTATTTTGTATTATTTATTATATTTAAATTAATTCTAGTTAGCTGTCATCTACATGCTTGGTGTTATTTTTTTAAATCTATTTTCAAGGAATTGAAAGTAATTTAGCAAATGATAACACAAGATCTTCACAAGTCAGCCAGAACCACTTAAGATGCTAAGAGAGTGAGTACAGGCTGAAACTTCAAATAACTTCTTGGTTATTCAGTACTCAGTTCTTCATCTTATCTACAAGTATAATGTATTTAATTCAAATTGTTGGTGAATCATTTGGAAATTCTATATATCAATGTTAATGTATAGAAAAAATTTATGAAATTGTGAATATTTATATTATTTTCAGAATTCTATATACCATTTTTACTTTCCCAAGACACAAACAATACAGAACAGGAAAAACTGGTATAACTTCATATGGAGATGTGAGAAATTAGCTTATCTGACTGTACTAACAGTAATTTTTATCAGTTTTTTGGAGGCATGAGGGGAACAGATACTATTGTCATTAAAATTTGGTTTCTAGACTTACTGAGTTAGTCAAATATTTTTATTGACTATCTACTCTGTATTAGATACCATATAGTAAAGGTGGCTACATCAATAAGCATGAGAGAGATTTGCTTCTTCATTGGCACTTTGAAGAGCATAAAATAAGGTAGAATTGACCATTGATATTCTTTTTAGCAAGAGTAAGTGAGAAAGGCATGCCTCTGCAATGAACGTGTAGTCTTGCATTGATTGATACTACAAGAAGGAAGAAGTCAAGGAAAGGACTCTGAGGAATGAATGTTCCAGAGAAAAAGAAGGTTCTCTGATAAATTTTTCTCTTTTAAAGATGAAGAATTAAAAAGGGTCATATAAACCAATAGTGTAGAAGAGCACAGAGTTGGAAGTAAATCATAGCAGAGAACAAAACAGGGAGTAGATCATGTAAGAATTTGCAGACATGGTAAGAAGTTAGGTTTTCTGCTTGCAATGGAGGACTTTAAACATGACAACAACTTGATGTTATTTGAGTCATGAAAGATTATTCTGACTGCTGTGGAGTAGACAGACTGTAGGGTAGTGAGAATGGAGGCATGGAGACATAACAGGAGATTGTATCTGGAGTCCAAATGTCAGTGACTTAAAGATGGTTTCTAGTGGTACAAGTAGTAAGGTTTATATCTCTTTTGAGATATAATCAATAAGCCTTTCTGATCAATTGAATGTGAAATGCAATGGTAGTATGCATCACAAAGTCTAAGATATTTGGTGTCAGTAAGTGGATAGATTGTGATTCTACTTACTGATAAGCAGATTTTTGTGAGAGAGATAGCTTATTCATAATAACAAGATATGCATGACATTATTATTATTATGGCTATTGGACTTTAAAAACATTTGTAAGTTTGGGTCTTAGGCAATGCAATATATACTTCCTATTATAAAATATAAAAATGACTGTCAATACACTTTCTTAGTTTTCTTTAATCAATAGCATGAGTACTGAACTGATGTTGTTGCAATTAGGGCCACATACTATGTTTTTTTATTTGAAAGTATTGGCAACAATGGCAGATTATCCTTTCTAGCAACAGTGGCAGCTGTATTGAGTTTAAGCATTTTTATGCAACAGAAAGTATTAGTGGTAGCTTTCAGGGTCAAGGGTTAATTAATCAGTAGGACATTCGCAGTAAAACCGGCTGCAATATCTAGAGCTCTGAAAAGGGGGCAGTGGTTTCCTTACTAAGACAATTTTGTGAAAAGATTTTGGTCATAGACCCAAGCTATGTATCTTTCTAGAATAATTCTCTAGCTATCCCATTAATTTTGTAAGCCAATCAGTATTCTTTTTTTTTTTTTTTTTTAAACCTTCTAACCAGGAGAGGTAATTTCTGTGTTTACAACCAAGAACAACTTACATAAAATGGGAAACAGTGGTAAAATGACTCAAGACAAGTGACAGGAATTTACAATTTGTTATCTGCTCATACTTGTACTGAAGACAGTGATAATCAGCTACTGTATAAAGGGATATTCATGCGTAGTATACTAGAATACTAACTTTTTCAGCAGATCTTTAATGAATATACATATTGAATTGGTCCAGCTATTAATACAACTGCAGAATTAAGAATTTTTAAGGTTGTTTTTTAGCCTTGTAACTGTGAGGGATAAGGACTTTTTAGTGAAGTCATAGGAAGTATCTGATTTTAGTTTGTACCTTGGTGCAAAGAGAAAGATAATAGATAGATGATAGATAACAGACAGATAAATAGATGACAGATAATAGAGATGCACAGATATAGATATATAGATGATATATATCAGATGTAGGTGGTATATCTATGTAAATAATATATGTCTGTACATATATATCAGAATCATTACAGATCCAGGTTCTCATCCTTTAATTACTTATCTCACTACATTTCGTGAGTAGCCACTTACTTCCAACATTATGCTTCACAGGATATTTCATTTTTGATGTTTACATTTGAAAGTTGAATACATACTGAAGAAAAAGTGGGACTTGAGAAATGAAATAAGAATCTCTGTAAGTAGGGCAGTTTTAGTGCTTAACACATAATGAGCCTTAAGTGTTTTATCTAAAGTCATTGCCAAACTCAGGGACATTTTTTAGATTTTCTAGATTTTATTGCATGGATTTTCTATGTTATCTTCCAAGATTTTTTTAGTTTTGTAATTTACATTTGGGTCTGTGATGAATGTTGAGTTAATTTTCATGAAAGATGTAAGATCTTCGTAAAGATTCTTTGTGTGTGTGTGTGTGTGGGGGTGTGTGTTTTATTTTGTATGTCAATATCTAATTGTTGTGGCACACCTGCTTTTAATATACTTGTTTGGCCAGTGCAAAGGGCAGTTGGATTTTGGTTAAGCGTAATGTAATAGTCTGAGTCAAACTTTGGCAAACTATGGCCAGTGGCTCAAATCCAGTCTTCTGATTTTCATTTGTAAATAAGGCCTATTGAAATACAGCAATTATTATTAGTTTATATATTGTTTCTGACTGCTTTCACACTACAGTAGTAGAGATGTGCCGTTGTGATAAATTTTTGTATGACTTGCAAAGTCGAAATTACTATCTGATCTCGTGTGGAAAAAGTTAGCCAGACTCTAAGATAAATAAAGGGAGGACTCTAATTCCAAAGATATTTATTAATAGCAATATTTATTATGTTGATTTATGCTTTTCCTGATGATCAGGACTTGTGGGGAATGTCTGGAGAAATTAAGATGAAAATATTTGGGAATGTGATGAAGACGATCTCCTTAAAGTGGGTGAAAAGTCTATAAATATGCCCATCCTATGATACACTAAAAGGTCAGCAAAAGTTCGCACTTGATTATTGGAATAGAACACAAGTAATTAAGTAGATGACAGCAACTGCATTGTAAATATCAGACAGGTTCATTCTAGCTATCTAGCACTTGTTCTGTTGTTGTTCTTTTTTCAAGAAATAGCTGCACGATCTTCTTTATTGAAGTTGACATAGCTACTATAAGGACCATCTAACCTCCCAAAAGTACTTTCCTCTGTTGATAATCTGAGAAAGTGCTATACTCTGGAGGGACCCAGTCAACTATGCATTAGTAGATTACATTAAACTTATTAAGTAAATTACATTAAACTTCTCTTATGGTTTTGGCAATACACACTAATTCATGGTTTGTATTTGATTTCACTGTAGTTATTGCTTTTCTCAGTTCTCTCTTCACTTGATTTAATGAATTATTTTATCACTGCTATTTTATAAAACACAATGTTGTATCTGACCAAAAAATTGACTTCATATCAAATACAGGAGGCAATGGGCTAATTTTTATATTTATGTGTATTCCATAACTCAGAAGTAACTAAAATGGTAAACAATTGAACCTAGTTATGACAAGAGATAAGACCTTCTGAGTCTGCAGTTTCATCCATATTAATCTCCTTTTTATTGACAGAATATATGGTTTGAGAACCTAAGCAAGACAGAGGAATGGTGTCTACTCAACATTGTACCAAATTAATTTATTGTAAATTTTATTTTTGAGAATTACATTGCCCTAGGGGGAAAGATACCATCTGCTGACTTATCAAGGGTTATATTGAACTAGAAGCTGAAGTGGAAATACTGGCTAGTTTTTTGTTTCTTTCTTTTTTCTTTCTTTCTTTTTTTTTTTTTTTTTTTTTTTTTTGGTAAATAAGCAAGGGCAAGGAAAAAAGGAGGATGATATTGGTGGAAATAACCTATTCTCACTTTCAAGAAAAAATGTGTTTTTTACTGCAGAAGAAAGAGAATAGTATAGAGTTAAAAGCATAGCCTCTTTATATCTTAGTACTGCCTGTCTAGTAATAAAAGTTAATGAAAAAGGGAAGTGTATCTTTACAGGAAAATTGAAACAGAAGGTTTAGAGCCCTCAAAAGCAAAGTTTCAATCATATTATTTGATAAAGAATAATGATTAGGTAATGATAAAACTAAGGTTTATGGATACTATGAAATAAAAAACTGAGGAAGGCAGTCATAGACTATAACTTCCTTACCAGGTGATGACATTAAGATTAGCAGGTCTTATTTTTTCTTTGCTGGGTTAAAAAATATTGTTTATATTAAAGAATGCTTTTCCCATTTATTATCTATCAACTTTATACATAGTATATTAGAGATAATTACATAATAACATAATCCATAAATTACAGAATATTAAGATGGGCTTTGACCACCCTGGAGAAACAATAGTCATCTTTAGTATAGCCTACATTTTGAGTTTAGTTTGATAAATGAATTATGTCTTTGCACATTCTTCCTTCTGGAGAGCTAGAGAAAATGTAACCAATATTATGAATCATACATGAATTATATATGAACCATTTTTATATGTAAATATTAGAAGATATGTTTCCTTTTTTGTTGGAAATTGGTGGTTATAGTATTTTTTTCCCTTTTACTTTCTTTCTTTGTTCTTTTTAACACCCAATGGCAGTGCCTGGAAAATCTATCATCTAATTAAAGTAACTGATCACAACTATCTCTATGAAGTAGAGGCTTCTTCCCACAATGGAACAGATAAGACCAGATAGACACGTTTCCAGAACTACTTGAAGCATGAGTATGGACACCTGGCGTAATAAAGTTGACAAGCGACAAGCAGGTATCTTAGTTTGGGCTTCAAAAAAACTTGTGACACAAAGATTTCAGAACAACATAAATTCCATTCTCGAAACAATGGTAGTTCCAGCAAGATTCTATTCTTAGGTTGCAGTGTCAGTAATGCTACAGTGACAACAAGAAGTGTCTTCCCATTGTTGTTTCTGGCCAGGGTGCAGCATTAATGTTATGGTTAGTAAAAGCAATTTCTTCAAGGAGATATTCTGATGAGACATTTTGATTATTGTTTGAAGTCATGTGTCAAGACCCCTTATCAGTTATTATCTGAACTATCAGCTGTCAAAGACTTCTTTTTTTTTTTTTTTTTTGAGACCGAGTCTCTCTCTGTTGTCCAGGCTGGAGTGCGGTGTCATGATCTCAGCTCACTGCAACCTCTGTCTCCCAGGTTCAAGCGATTCTCCTTCCTCAGCCTCCTGAGTAGCTGGGATTACAGGTACCCAACACCATACCCAGTTAAGTTTTGTATTTTTAGTAGAGATGGGGTTTCACCATGTTAGCCAAGCTGGTCTTGAACTGCTGACCTCATGATCCGCCCACCTCAGCTTCCCAAAGTGCTGGAATTACAAGCATGAGTCACCACGCCCAGCCCCAAAGACTTCTTAATAAAGTATTTGTCTCCTCATTTTAGCCAGATGTGGTTTCTCTCATTTTCAGGAAACAATTCTTGCTGATACATAGAAATGTAGACAGAAATTAGATTTTTAGCATTAGTCATGTTTGTAACAATAACCTAGGTAGTCTCTGTGAAGATGAGAGACATTTGGAATGGATGAAAAAAGAATGAGAATTATGGAAATAGAAATGATAACTAAAGACAAATATTTTAGTTACTATGAAAGGGAGCATAAACATGAAGCAAAACTGGAATGAAATCAATAGAGGATGATATTTTGTCATCTTTGTCTAGGAAATTAATGGAAATGAAGTTGGGCAAAGTATTGATGGAATAAAAAGGACTGCTTGCAGTTGTGAAGTGTTTTAAATGGTTAAAAGAGAGAAGATGCAGAGCAAAACTGAGCATAGTAACTGCAGAAAGAAGTACAGGCAATTTTTACTGTAATGTAAGAAAGAAGATACAGTAATAGGATTGAAGAAATTAATGAGAATTAAGGGAAAGTGAGATAGTTTTCTTCTGATTTCATGCATTTTTCTCTGTGAAGTATTCAACATGGTTGTTCGCTAAAATGGAAGAACTCAAATATTAGTGGTCAGATTAGTGATATGAGAAAAGTTGGAATATATCTTAAATAACAAAAAATTAGTTTAAGGAAGCGAACTGGAATTCATTTTTATGTTTATTCTTTCATTCTAAGTACCATTTTGGTTTTTCTTCAAATAAATGAATCCACTCTTTTATACAGTTGTACTCAATTATCTTAAGAAAATTCCCTGGAATGGAATTATCTTTTCCTTCTGACTTAAAAAGTGAGTAAATTTGTATCAAATTATTATTGCTATATTATCTCACACTTAATGAAATATTTATTGAACCAATGTGGAATCACTGTGCAAAGCAACACAGGAGATATAAAAATAAAGAAACAGATTAGGTATATTGGAGAGATACACAACATTTAGAACCATGAGGTTACCTATATTTATTAGTCCGTTCTCGTACTGCTGATAAAGACAACCCAAGACTGGGTAATCTATACAGAAAAAGAGGTTTAATGGACTCGCAGTTCCACATAGCTGGGACGGCCTCACAATCATGTTGGAAGGTAAAGGAGGAGAAAAGGCACATCTTAAATGGTGGCAAAGAAGAGACAGTGTGTACAGGGGGACTGCCCTTTGTAAAACCGTCAGATCAGGAGACTCATTGACTATCAGAACCGAGTGGGAAAAATCCACCCCCCCTTAATTCAATTACTTCCTACCAGTTCCCTCCCAGGACACATGGGGGTTATGGGAGCTACAATTCAAGGTGAGATTTGGGTGGAGACACAGCCAAACCATACCACTATGATACTAAAACTTCACTTTTTGGAAGCAGTATGTTTTGAATAAGAGAGCACAGGGAAATAGAGTGGCTGTAAATGATTTTTGATTGTCTTGAATGGTATCCTCTTCCTATCTTTTCCCACCATTTGTCAAGGCCTAATAAATTTTTACTATAATTTTTACGACAAACAGTTAAAAAAATAATTGAATGTATGCAGGTACCTTAACTATAAAAATGAACTAATATATTGATTAATATAGTAAGTCAGCAGCTCTCTTACTAATAATTATCATGGCCACATCATTCCCTAAAAGATAATCCTTACATTTCATTATTTTTATAAAACTCACTTTCCTCAAGTTTTAGAAATACATATAAAAGTGTTCAGCATATTCTGGGTGAGTGATTTAGTGTAAAGGACTGTTTCCTAGTAGTACATTTTTGTGCTGAAATTGTTTTCCATGTGCTAGGGTATAGAATATATTAGCAAACCCTCATTCTCACTCCCTTAATGATGATACGAGGAGAAAAAAGATCCATCTTGTATCAAATCATCGTGATTGTATAGAATAGCTTCTGAAAATTGTTGATTGGCCAGAGTAAACACTTTCACCCTTTTCAAAAGTCATGCTGTTTCCTCTTTGGGAAATGAAATAGCATAGAATTGAATAGTACATGCACAACCTAACTTGAGGAGGCACTTGAAACTTCCGAAGATCTTGTCTTTGGCAAATTATTTCTAACAGTTCTGTTCAGTGTTTTGATCAATGTATGAGTACATCAAATTTGGATAATTTCTGATACAAACACATATAACTTTTTTAGAATCAGAATGAGTTAGAATAAAAGATAAAAACATATTGCAAAGGAAGCTTTACCGGGGTACAGTAAAGATATTTTCAATTGCATTCATTTTGATCAAAAAATGAGCAAGATAGAGTAACATATACTAAAAAATATGCAGCAACAATAGGTCACCATTTAAGCAACTGGGGATTATCCCTGCTATGTTCAAAGTCTGCATAATAATACAGATGTATTTTGAAAAAAGCAAAGGATAAAGCAGTAAACCCAGTCACCGTGTGGTTAGAGTAAACACATTATTTTCATAAAGAGAGAGTTTTAATTAACTTAGAGTAGCAAATATAATTAGCTAGGTTAGACAGACAAGAAACAAAACAATGGAATACCCTCCAGGTTTCAACTTTTAAAATCTAAGGCTATGTCAGTATGACAATCTGAAGAAGTAGTAGGTGACAATAAATTAAATAAGGAAAATAGCATATGTATATATGCATATTTGAGTATATCTTTTAACAACATAACCATATCTTTCCTGAAAATAAAATTATTATGCTTTATTATAATTTGATTGAAAAATATATATGTGATATATATTACACAGAATTTTAAATTCAATAGTGTATTTAATAAATATTTATGCCATTATTAAACTGTCTTCAAAATAGAAATGTGTAGCCAGTATTCTTATTTAATCTATTGATAATTTCTAACATATTTTTAAATTTTTAAATTTTGGAAATCTGTTAATTTTGTTTTCACAACTTAGTATTTTGTTAGTCTTTGCTATTACATGCACAAAACAGATTTTATTCCACATTCTAAAAAAGTAAAGCAGAGTAAAACAGAGTTTACAACTCTCATTTGTTTCTGTTAATATCTCATTCCCTGGTTTCATCTTAAATTAGAAAGAATTATTTCTATTTTTCTGTCTTTCATCTCACAAATCTCTCCTATTTGCTTCTAATGTCCATTTTGAACCTCACCATTTTTTTTTTCAAAACGTTAAATCAGCTTCATCAAGTAAGTGTCTTGTACATGACATCCAACATAGTTCTTACTTCTCTTAAAGCTGTTTTCCACCTGACTTCATGACTTCACACTCCTCTGGATTTCTGACCACCTCAATCACTATTTCTCATTAGGTCTCCTTGCTGATCCTCGAATAGAAATGTGTTAATTATTTATATTTTTCATAGTTTGAATGTTAAATAGCTTTGTTGCACATTTTGTCAAACTTTTTTTCTTGTCTCCCCAATAATTAATTATTCAGATAATTATCTGAAACTAGCATATTATTTTTTTAAAACTTTTTCCCACATCACCCGAACCCTAACCTGATTATGTTTTTGTTTTCTTTTATGTATTTAACTGAAATACTAATTGGTGGAATTTCCAGTCTACATAAATATATCATGTTACTAATATTTTTGTAATGTGACTTTTTCTTGATCTCTTCATGATCTATACATTTTAAGTAAATAATGTTATGTCAATTTCGTGTTTTAAAAAATTTTAATAATATCAATACTTTAGTGTAATGATAACTCATATTTCCCTAAACATTATTTGGGCAAAGAAAACATATCTTAATTCAATACTGATGTTAAAAAAAGAATCAATGTGATTTTAACCCTCAAATCTCCCTATTTTTCTAGTGGATATTTGTATCAATGCATTTCAAATCATTGTTGCTATTCAATTTTATGTTAGAGGGCTTTTTACTTTTTACAATAGTTTGGGAGGATTTTCCTGTTTGTTTTTTTGTTTTACTTTCTTTAAGAAACTTCACATCATCATATTTTTTATAATTACATTGAATTAAATATATTTTTGGCAAATTCTCAGATATAGTATAAAGTTTAATTAATTAATTATTGTATTTTAAGAAAGTCACTTTTTCCCCTAAGGCTCTGAAAAAAAAAAAAAAAAAAAAAAAAAAACAACTTAGAACTTATATGGTGTCATATGGTGCCAGGTAACTAAAGATGATCATATCTACATTTATCATGATTCTGTTAAAAGCAAGACAAAACAACCAGCAATATCAGCAATAACACGATATTGTGCTTTGAAGAACAGGTGTAAAAATGTCTTCTCCATTATTTGTAGTGTCAATTAAGCAATACTGTTCAATTATCTTAAGTCCATGGACATAATAACCACAAAAAAAAAAAAAAAAAAGAAAAAGAAAGAAAGAAAAGAAAATAGAGAAAAAGTATGACCTCCACATTTGGAAATCTACTGTCTTAGGGAAGCTTCTCTGAAGCTACTCTTCTCTTCAGAGGTAGTTTCCAAATATAACCCCTAAGGACTCATGTTCCTTGTATTTATTCCCTCATGTAATCTCTTCCAGTTGACTCTGGTCTGGTCATAGGACTCATTTTTGATCAATAGAATGGAAGACAGGTGATGCAGTCTGATATCTGAGGCTGGGTTATATAGATGGAGGACTTAAATGTTCTCATTTAAGCATTTTCTACAAAGCTCCAGCAATCAAGATTATGTGGTACTGGCATAATAATACACATATAGATCAATAACAGAATTGAGAGCTCATGAATAAGTCCATATTTATGCTCAGCTGTGGTTTGAAAAAGGTGTCAAGAAGACTCAATGGGAAAAGAAAAGTTGTTCTAACATGGTGCTAGGAAAACAGGGTATCTACATGCAAAAGTATGAAGTTAAACCTCTACCTCACGCCATATACAAAAATTAAACCCAAATGGATCACAGACCCAAATGTAAGCTTTGAAACTATAAAACTCTTAGAAAAAAACTGTAAATATTTATAATCATCAATTTGGCAGTGGTTTGTTAGATATGATATTTAGCCTGAGCAACAAAAAGAAAAAAATGGCTTCATCAAAACAAGCAAATAAAAAAACTTGGGCTTCAAAGGATTACCAAGAAGGTGAAAAGACAAGCTACAGACTGGGAGAAAATACTTTCAAATAATATATTTAATGAAAGTCTACTATCCAGAATATTTGAAGAATTCTTACAGCTCAACAGTAAAAAGGTAACCCAATTTAAATGAACAAATATTTCAAGTGTATATTTCCACTATTTGGAGAAATATCCATTTGAATCCTATGTATGTATGTGTGTGTGTGTGTATATATGTGTATATATATATGGATGTGTGTATATATGTATATATATTATATATAATAATGTATAATATATTCAAAGTAATATATTATATATACACTAATATATAATATATACAAAGTAATATATATATGAAGTAATATATATAATATATAAGTATATATATACATACCCATACATATGTGTATATATGTGGACTGTCCCATAAATACATGAAAAGATACTCAACATCATTCATTATGAGGAAAAAACAAATCAAAACCACACTGAGATATCACCACCAGAACAACTATAATCATAAAGCTAGAAAATAATGTGGTGAAGAAATTGGAACCCTCATAGCATCACCAGTGAAAGTGTAAAAAATGGGCAGCCACTTTGAAATACAGTTTAGATGTTTCTCAGAAAGTTAAACACAGAATTGTGTTTATGACCCAGCAAGATAATTCAAAACAAACATTTTCACAAAAACTTTCACATTAATATTCATAGTAGCATTATTTGTAATTGTCAAAAATTGAAAACAGCCCAAATGTCCATCATCTGTCAAATACATAAACAAGATTTGAAATATCTATACAATGAAACATTATTTAGTTGTAAAAGATAATGAAGTGTAGTCACATGCTACAAGCTACAACACAGAAGAACCTATGCTCAGAGGAAGACTCCAGATGCAAAAGGCCGTATTGTATATTTTCATTTTTAGAAAATTTCCTGATAGAAAAATCCATACAAAAGATAGACTAGTGGTTTCCAAAGGATAAAAAATGAGGGAGGAAATGGTTACTGCTAGTGGGCAAGGGGTTTATTTCTGGGTTATGGAAAATGATATGGTATTAGACAGTGATGATTGCACAACCTTGTGAATATGACTATTTCCTTGTACACTGAAAAAAAACCTAATTCCCTACTGATAAATTATATACTCCTCAAAAAAAGCATCAGATAAAACAATAAAATATATAAAAATATGATTATCCAAAAATATATGTTATAACACTTAAGAAAGAAATAAGAAAAAATAAATATAAAAGCACCAAAAAATAATAAAGTTTTGCTTTAAGTTACACCTGTGTTTTTTAGAGAAATAACTTTATCATTACTTTTCTATATCCTACAGCATGGATGTAAAAATATGTAAAATTATTATGCCTGTTGCGTCAAATAATCTGCATCTCTATAGAGTAATGACTAATAAAATTTTCAAAAATCACTCTTATTCCTTTTGTTAGGATAATTATAATAAAATATTCTGCAATAATTATTTTTCAGTAGGAGGTAAATTGTATCTATTCATTGATTAGGCTCCACTTTCTCCCTTTCCTTTATATGTTTTACCATTTTTACAAAATATTCACTCAATTAAGTTTAAATAAAGCATGAACTATAGTTATGAGTAAAATAAAAATAAATTCCTGCAGCATCTGCCTAGACCTTTCATCTTGGTATGCATATTTTTGTGATGCAGCCTCCCAGAACATAGCTACTGTTCTCAGATAAGCTCAAAGTAAAGGCAGAGGTCAAATGTGGATGCCCTAGTAGACATCCCAACTGAGGTCCCAGGTAACAGTTAGCCCCTACCAACCATGTATGTGAGTTAATTATGTGAGAAACTCGAGGCAGGAACGGTTCAGTGGAGTTCAGCCAACCCTAAGGACAATGAAGATGATAATACAGTTACTTTTAAGCCACTTAGCTTTTGCAAAATTTTGTTACAAAACAATAGGTAACTACAACAACTATTTTTCAACTCAAAATTCTATCCTTCTCAAATTCTCACTTACATATCTTATTTATTTCCCATTAGTAATCCCGAAATCCCTAAAATCCAATCCTTTCCCTCCAGGTTAAAGGCATATTAGGAACATAATTATATGTTAAAATTACAAAATAAGTTTATTCTTTCTGGAATTATAGTAGAGAAATAAGTTTTATTATGCACTTACTGTTGTCTCATGTAGAACTAAACAAGATAACAGGTTTTTAAAACATTTTATTACTAGCAATATATTTATAGAATATATTAAGATTTTGTTCAAGAATGAGCTTACTTTGGTTCTCACAACTAGCCTATTCATGAGTATTTTTATGTCAAGTTTGGATAAATCATTTATACAGCTAGAATGTGTATTTGCCATTTCGTATCTGATATTGTATCTTATATTACATTCACACACGAATAACATATTTGTGGCATATAGAATTTAGTCATAATATTGTCTCCTCAAATATCCATTGATAAAGTTCTATTATGCCTAAACAATGAAGCTCTAGCTCATCCTAATGTTTACCCATAAATAATACAATTGGATTTATTTTATTTTCTTTCTACTCTCCGTCTGATTGCTGTTGGGTTTCTATTTATTTATTTGATGAGTAGAAATTGTATATGTTTATGTTGTAGAACGTGATGTTTGATGTATGAGTTTTTTTTATAGGTACATATACAGAGACTAATTGTCGTAAGAAGCCATAGTCAACAACAAACTGTTTTGCAGTGTCAAAGCAAAAATTGTATCAGATAAAACCAAACAAGTCAGGGAGAATTTGTTCAAGGATATTGCAGTAGGGCATAGATACCAGCATGCATTCTCAATTCAATTCTGTTTAAATAAAGGGCAGGAGATTTGAAGAGATAGAGTGGAAGGTATTACAAGCCATCTGTGTTTGCTAATTGGCCTTACCCAAAAGAAACATCAAATTTCTCATAATTTCATGACAGCAGGTAGTTTTGTAATTTGGAACAATGCACCTACCACAGTCAGTCTCATATCTTTTCCCAGAGGTGATTCTAACTCATTTGATGATTATTTTTCAGAGGAATGGCTCCCAGGTTCTCAAGAAAGGCAGCCTTGACTTGTAAAGCATGAAAATGATTATAAAAATATGTACATCTCAAAGGAGCAGAGAAAGAATGTGCAATTACAAGTTTTCTAAAGGAAATGCTGTAAGAGGGAGAAGAGAGACTGCCATCAGAGTGAACAGGCAACCTACAGAATGGGAGAAAATTTTTACAATCTGCCCGTCTAACGAAGGGCTAATATCCAGAATCTACAAAGAACTCAAACAAACTTACAAGAAAAAAACAACCCCGTCAAAAAGTAGGTGAAGGATATGAACAGACACTTCTCAAAAGAAGATATTTATGCAGCCAACAGACACATGAAAAAATGCTCATCATCACTCACCATCAGAGAAATGCAAATCAAAACCACAATGAAATACCATCTCACACCAGTTAGAATGGCAATCATTAAAAAGTCAGGTAACAACAGGTGCTGGAGAGGTTGTGCAGAAATAGGAACACTTTTACACTGTTGGTGGGACTGTAAACTAGTTCAACCATTGTAGAAGACAGTGTGGTGATTCCTCAAGTATCTAGAACTAGAAATACCATTTGACCCAGCCATCCCATTACTGGGTATATACCCAAAGGATTCTAAATCATGCTGCTATAAAGACACATACACACATACGTTTATTGCAGCACTATTCACAATAGCAAAGACTTGGAACCGACCCAAATGTCCATCAATGACAGACTGGATTAAGAACATGTGGCACATACACACCATGGAATACTATGCAGCCATAAAAAAGGATGAATTCATGTCCTTTGTAGGGACATGGATGAAGCTGGAAACCATCATTCTCAGAAAACTGTCACAAGGACAAAAAGCCAAACACTGCATGTTCTCACTCACAGGTGGGAATTGAACAATGAGAACACTTGGACACAGGGTGGGGAACATCACACACCAGGGCCTGTCGTGGGGTGGGGGGAGCGGGGAGGGATAGCATTAGGAGACATACCTAATGTAAATGATGAGTTAATGGGTGCAGCACACCAACATGGCACTTGTATACATATGTAACAAACCTGCATGTTGTGCACATGTACCCTAGAACTTAAAGTATAATAAAAAATAAAAATAAAAAAATAAAAGAAAGAGCCTGAATACACCAAAAAAAAAAAAAAAAAAAAAAAAAAAAAAAAAAAAAAAAAAAAGAGAGAGACTGCTGTGGTCATTTGGATTCTGTCTAGACCAGGTAAAAGGGAGGTCAGGGGACTAGAAGGAGGAAGTCCATATAAAGTTTAGTCAAATCAAGGGAAGTGTGAAGACCTCCTTTGTCAGAAGTCTTTGATTAGGCTGGATCTAATGTTCTGAAGAGAACATCGCTGAGACTATGGTACTCAGAATGAGTAATCAAGTGCATGACTGGAGACTTGGAGGAAAACCCAGTATGCTTTTTGTCAGGAGCAAAGAATGGAATGATCTTACCTTCATTAAGTCACTCTGTCACTACTCTTCAAGTCTCAGCATATTTGCACTGAAAATTTTCATTCTTGAATTTAAAATAGTGCTTTCATAAGAATGTTTATTTCTATCATCTTGTATTTTATGCATTGAAGTTCCAGAAATTTGGGTTTCTTTTGTATTTATAATTGGTGAATTATTCTAGTCAGCTGAAATTTTACTAGGGTGACATATTTCCCCTATCCCCATGAGCATAGAAAAGCTTCTATCTCTGACAAAGGAGTGCATAGCAAAAATGAATAGACATATTTAAGTGACACTACTGTGATTTTCAGGGATATCTTCCATCCTATGGAGTTATACATTCTTCCTTTTTCTTGCAAGTCATTGATAAGTAATTTGTAATTTCAGGGCTTTGTGTTTGGGTTTACTTAAATCTTGCATTGAGAACATGGGAAGAGTCAAATGGAGAATTACTACATTTGTATCATTGTGATGTGTAACTTGGTGGTTAAACCTTAAGAGTAATTACTTGGGACAAGATAGCTCCTAAGTATGCAACACTTCATTGTAACTTATCAAGATATATATATACGAAATGAAGATGAAGATTGGCTAAGAACCATGGAAAAAATGAAAGGTATAGAATCTAAATTTAAGAATGCCAGAGATTGCCCAATCAACAATTTTTCAACATTGTTATGTATTTACAAGACTAGAGTTTGTGCAGAGACAAGAGCAAGGGAATGGACTTAAAGATTAAAATATATAACTCCCCATAATGATGAATTGATGGGTGCTGACGAGTTGATGGGTGCAGCACACCAACATGGCACAAGTATACATATGTAACAAACCTGCACGTTATCCACATGTACCCTAGAACTTAAAGTATAATAAAAATAAATAAATAAATAAATAAATAAATAAATAAATAAATAAATAAATAAGAAACTTAAATCCCTAGAGGGCAAGAAAATAATTATATTGCCATTTTAGTGCCCTAAAATATGACAAGAAACTATTATTAAGATTGTGTTTGGTCTTGTGCCTCCCTTATCCCAACTCATTCTTCTATTATAGGATATTAAATGGAAAAAAAAAGATTAAAATATATGAGACATTAGTAAGAACATCTCTATTGTGTAGATCTGGGAAAATTAACAAACTTTAAGTTTTTCAATTCTAAGAATAGCACTTTCCTTGGAGAACTAGCTTGAAAAGGAGGCTGACACAATTGCTCAAATCGATGTTAAAAAGTACCATTGGAGCAAGATATCATATAGTTATAGTTGTGGTATGGTATAGTTCAAACAAGATAGATGCAAATCACATTATATAGTAATTGATCTATCTCTTCAATTATAATAGTGAATCACAGGAAAACGTATGTCTTTGTTTCAGTTTTCCATGTAGGCCTTCCAAACAATACAGGAATTTATCATAGTTACATATTCGATTCTACATTTGTCAATTGATATGTGCTGTAGAAGTCACAATGTCTTGAGGCACCAATAAGAGATGATTGCATAGCTCATGTGATAGATCATGGTAAATTTTCTAAAATAACAAATTTCTCCAAACAATACCCTTATAGATCCTCTGCCTATTCTAGGAGACAGGCACAAACTCCTGCATATCCATACTTATAATCACAAAGATTTACACAATCACACTCTTTCACTTCTATTATATGGCTTCTTATGAAATGTTAGAAGCATATGCCATGATTCATGACTCCATTGCATTGCTTCTGTGTAAATTCTCTTTTATTGAAATTTGTACAACATAAATATTAATATAATTATCCTGAGATAAAGAATATTGGTAATATAAGTGACAATTATGAATAAGGCATATCATTTTAAAAGTAACACTTGAGGTTACCTGAATATAAATGATCATATAAAACAAATGCAGAAATTAACCTTTCTGTGTATTTTAAACAAGACATTGGTGATATAGATGGGGTCATAAGGAGGTGCATTTATTATCCTTTTATTGCATTTCAGACAGTGCATTTTAAAAATTCACTTAGATTAGTTTTAGCTTTAATTAAAATGCTTCACATACATTTTCAACAGAGTAACACATAAAATGAATGTATTAGTACCTGATTTTGAAGAATGCCTTTAAGATCATCAAGGTGAAACAAACAACAGAAAGAAGCAACATAATTAACAGTAAAAGACTGCAGATAACCATTTAAGCTGAAATAGGTTAACTATAATACATCAATTTTATTAATTTTAATTTGAATAAATTAATATATTTAGGATCTAGGCTTATTCATCTCTTTATGTGTTTTTATTCAAAAGGAGACATTGAACTTACCTTTCCATTATTTATCCTTAGTCCATATTCAAATGGCCCAGTAAAGTTTATCCATGACCATTTTGCATGGATGTAGTACATCTATAATGATAAAACTTAACAAATAAGAGGTATCCCTATCCAAATTGTCCATAATTAGAATTTCTGAAACATTGAGAAAAAGTAGGAGAACTAATGCTCCAGAATCTTCCAGTGTTTGCTGACAAGTTTTAGGGGTCTCACTAGTGTTTTCCGCACAGTAGTGTGTTCTTATTATTTTATTTATTTATTCATTTATTTATATATTTCTGAGACAGAGTCTAACTCTGTCGCCCAGACTGGAGTGCAGTGGTGCCATCTTGGTTCATTGCACGCTCCGCCTCCCGGGTTCACGCCATTCTCCTGCCTCAGCCTCCGGAGTAGCGGGGACAGCAGGCGCCCGCCACCACGCCAGGCTAATTTTCTGTTTTTTTTTTTTTTTTTTTTTTTTTTTTTTTTTTTTTTTTTTTTTTTTTTTTTTTTTTAGTAGAGACGGGGTTTCACCGTGTTAGCCACAATGGTCTCGATCTCCTGACCTCCTGATCCGCCTGGCTTGGACTCCCAAAGTACTGGGATTACAGGCGTGAGCCACTGCGCCCGACCCTGTTCTTATTTTTTAACGTCATTAGTATAAGACATTCCACATTGTTTAAAAATACATAACCTTCATAGTTTGAATTGGATCATAATTCCCGTATGTTTGAAACTGCGTTTTGTATTAGAATTCCATTGTTATATTTCTGTCTTAGTCATGAGAGAAACACAAGCGTGTAGATAAGTTTCTGTTTATAATAGTATCAGATCTCTACTACTAAATAACAAATCATCCCAAACATGGCTTAAAACTAGAACAATTTATTATTTCTTAAAGTTCTTATGTTAGACTGATTATTGTGCTGCTGTAAAGAAATACTTGTGGCTGGGTAATTTGTAAGAAAAGGCTTTTAATGGGCTCATGGTTCTCCAGTCTGTACAAGAAGCAGAGTGCCAGCATCTGCTTCTGGTGACGGCCTCAAAAAGCTTACAGTCATGGCAGAAGGCAAAGTGAGAGCAGGTGTCTCACATGGAAAGAGCAGGAGCAAGAGGGAGTGAGGGGGAAGATGCCACACACTTTTCAACAGTGCAGATCCTGCAAGAACTCACTATGGTGAGGACAGCACTACAGGGATGGCCCTAAACCATTAATGACAAATATGCCTCCGTGATCCCATCACCTCCTACCAGGCCCCACATCCAGTATTGGAGGTTACAATTCAACATGAAATTTGGTGAGGTATTTAAACTACATTGGTTCTACTGTTTGACTTCTGCTGGTTTAGCGTGACTAGCTCAAATAGTTGGATTAAGCAGAATGTTGGATGTACTGCAATATATAAGGTGGCCTAACTCACATATCTGGCTGTCACTTGGGATACCTTGGGTATCCTATTCCTTCGGTGGGCTAGAATGGCTTTCAAAATTGGCAATATCAAAATTGCACTTCAAAAGGCAAATGTCTTCTCAAGTCTAGATTGTAGAAATTAGACAGCATCACTTACACCACTTTTTATCAGCCTAGCATAGTGGTAAAGTCAGCCCAGATATATAAAGTATGAAACAAGATTCCATATCTTAATGGGTTGACCTGCCAAGCCACATTACAAAGAGTTGTAAGTAGACGAGCACAAGGAAGTGATGTAACTTTGCAAATTTATCACAATAGACTTGTCATGTAAAGGCTACAAAATCCCTCAAAAATTCAAATAAATCAGCAAATTGCCTCTAGAATTTTAATTATGTATTTTTATTTCCTTAGATTTTTTTTTATTTCAGAACTTAAACTTACAATTAGTCTTCTTTATGATTTAACATTTGATAATTATTTATGAAAAACTAGCATATTCTTACTCACGATCCTCTTACACTACGCTGATTTTCGTTACAGTTTAGAGTGTGATGTTTCGTTTTCCAAGAATCTCACAATATTTAGACTAAAGACTATTATTTCACAGTGGGTCTGTTCTTCACTTGTCTTTCTAGAGAAACACTTTAATGGAAGTCATCTTAGTTCATTTGTACTGCTATAATGAAATACTATACTGCGTATAGTATATACAGACTGGGTAATTTATTAGAAAAAAAAAATATTGGCACCCAGTTCTGGGGACTGGGAAGTCCAAGAATAATACATCTATATTTGGTAAGGGCCTCCTTCTGTGTCATCATGTGTCTGGAAGTTCAAAGACAGCCCGCTCCTGAAAGCCTTTTCTGGCTTCCATTCATGAAGACAAAGCCCTCAAGACCTAAACACCTCTCAACGAACCTTATCTCCCAACACTCTCACATTAGGGATTAAGTTTCCACCACATAAATTGTGGGGGGACATATACAAATCATAGCAGAAGTCAACGTATGTCAAAATACTGGTTCTCAAAATTTAGCATAAATGAGGTTTATCTGGGGAGCTGTTAAAAGACAGATTACTGGACTCTACCCAAGTTGATTGTGTTTGGTTGTTTGTTTGTTTATTTGTTTTGGTTTCAGCTTTGGTCCCAGGTATTCTTGGATAAAGCCTAAGAATTAGGATTTATTAAAAGAAAAGTTTATATGGCATTGATTCTGTTAATACATTTCTCAATTTCTTAACAGAAAGAACTACTTTCAGATGAAGGAACACCAGTCTCTGGAAAAGAGTTGAAAAGCTCCTATTATCAAGACAGGAAGACACTAACTATTCAAATAGCTATTAAATATGTTAGAAAGTTAGTCATATGATCAAAATTATTAATTAATGTAGATTTTATAGAATTTCTCATACAAGACATATGTAATATGTTTTGAGTAGATAGTGTGAGCCAGTAAGAGGAACTGTTTTTAAAAAAATGGATAATACCATTTCAAAACAGAGCATTGAAATCCAGAGAGATGAACAGAAGAAACGTAATAGAAATATCTCCCATCAACAAATTATCGACGTTTATTTTGTTCCAATAAATTTCTTCTCTTTCTTCAGTTAAAATGCAGCTATACTCTAAGGTACAATTACTATTATTGGATGATCAAAAAAATATGGATGTTATATTTAGTGACAAAAACAATGTATTGGGTAATAATATACTCCTGTATGTTTAACATTTATATATTTTTTGCTTTTTAACAAAAGATTAAGTTTTTGCTGCCTAACCAAAGGATGTTCATGTAAAAACATTTTCAAATAAGAAAGGGCTACAATATCAAGGATCTCTTTTAAAATAACAAGAGAATTCTCGGGACGTTTGTGTAATTCATTATTCACTGAACACTAAATTACGTAGAACAACTTATACCTTTCAAATGAAACATAAGAATAATTAAATACAAAAATATTTTTTGTTGTATGACATAAAACTTCCCTCAGGTGAAGAGACATCCTTAGCACTTGAGAAATTTTCACAGCTTGTGTATATACAATTGAATATATTCGTATGCCTTTTCCTGTTATACGTTTGAAAAAAGGTAGATGCTATTACCAATAAAATTGTGATTTCTTATTTCATATTTTAAAAGAACAGAATTTAGATAAGATATGCAGAAATTAAAAATGCAGTATCACATTTCTTTCTATGTATGAGGTATATATAGGGTGAGATTCTCCCCTTGTTTCAAAAAGAAAATAGAACGTAAGCTCTATGAAAGCAGATTTAAAAAATTAAAGTGAAAGGCCTTTGACAAAATTCAACAGTCTTTCATGCTAAAAATGCTCAATAAATTCGGTATTGATGGAACATATCTCAAAATAATAAGAGCTATTTATGACAAACCCACAACCAATATCATACTGAGTGAGCAAAAACTAGAAAAATTCCCTTTGAAAACTGGCACAAGACAGGGATGCCCTCTCTCACCACTCTTATTCAACATAGTGTTGGAAGTTCTGGCTAGGGCAATCAGGCAAGAGAAAGATATCAAGGGTATTTAGTTAGGAAAAGAAGAAGTCAAATTGTCCCTGTTTGCAGATGACATGATTGTATATTTAGAAAACCCCATCGTCTCAGCCCAAAATCTCTTTAAGCTGGTAAGAAACTTCAGCAAAGTCTCAGGATACAAAATTAATGGGCAAAAATCACAAGCATTCGTATACACCAGTAACAGTCAAACAGAGAGCCAAATCATGAATGAACTTCCATTCACAATTGCTTCAAAGAGAATAGAATACCTAGGAATCCAACTTACAAGGGATGTCAAGGACCTCTTCAAGGAGAACTACAAACCACTGCTCAGTGAAATCAAAGAGGACACAAACAAATGGAAGAGCATACCATGTTCATGGATAGGAAGAATCAATATCATGAAAATGGCCATACTGCCCAAGGTTATTTATAGATCCAATGCCATCCCCATCAAGCTACCAAAGAGTTTCTTCACAGAATTGGAAAAAAAAGCTTTAAAGTTCATATGGAACCAAAAAAGAGCCCGCATTGCCAAGACAATCCTAAGTCAAAAGAATAAAGCTGGAGGCATCACCCTACCTGACTTCAAACTATACTACAAAGCTACAGTAACCAAAAGAGCATGGTACTGGTACCAAAACAGAGATATAGACCAATGGAACAGAACAGAGTCCTCAGAAATAATACCACATATCTGCAGCCATCTGATCTTTGATAAACCTGAGAAAAACAAGAAATGGGGAAAGGATTCCCTGTTTAATAAATGGTGCTGGGAAAATTGGCTAGCCAAAAGTAGAAAGCTGAAACTGGATCCTTTCCTTACTCCTTATACAAAAATTAATTCAAGATGGATTAGAGACTTAAATGTTAGACCTAATACCATAAAAACCCTAGAAGAAAACCTAGGTAATACCATTCAGGACATGGGCATGGGCAAGGACTTCATGTCTAAAACACCAAAAGCAATGGCAGCAAAAGCCAAAATTGACAAATGGGATCTAATTAAACTAAAGAGCTTCTGCACAGCAAAAGAAACTACCATCAGAGTGAACAGGCAACCTACAGAATGGGAGAAAAATTTTGCAAACTACTCATCAGACAAAGGGCTAATATCCAGAATCTACAAAGAACTCAAACAAATTTACAATAAAAAAACAAACAACCCCATCAAAAAGTGGGCAAAGGATATGAACAGACATTTCTCAAAAGAAGACATTCATACAGCCAACAGACACATGAAAAAATGCTCATCATCACTGGCCATCAGAGAAATGCAAATCAAAACCACAATGAGATACCATCTCACACCAGTTAGAATGGCAATCATTCAAAAGTCAGGAAACAACAGGTGTTGGAGAGGATGTGGAGAAATAAGAACACTTTTACACTGTTGGTGGGATTGTAAACTAGTTCAACCATTATGGAAAACAGTATGGCAATTCCTCAAGGATCTAGAACTAGAAGTACCATATGACCCAGCCATCCCATTACTGGGTATATACCCAAAGGATTATAAATCATGCTGCTGTAAAGACACATGCACACGTATGTTCACTGCGGCACTATTCACAATAGCAAAGACTTGGAATCAACCCAAATGTCCATCAGTGACGGACTGGATTAAGAAAATGTGGCACATATACACCATGGAATACTATGCAGTCATAAAAAAAGATGAGTTTGTGTCCTTTGTAGGGACATGGATGCAGCTGGAAACCATCATTCTTCGCAAACTATCACAAGAACAGAAAACCAAACACCGCATGTTCTCACTCATAGGTGGGAACTGAACAATGAGATCACTTGGACTCGGAAAGGGGAACATCACACACCAGGGCCTATTTTGGTGAGGCGGGAGGTGGGAGGGATTGCATTGGGAGTTATATCTGATGTAAATGATGAATTGATGGGTGCTGACGAGTTGATGGGTGCAGCACACCAACATGGCACAAGTATACATATGTAACAAACCTGCACGTTATGCACCTGTACCCTAGAACTTAAAGTATAATAAAAAAATAAAAAAAATATAAAAAATTAAAATGACAAAGCAATCCACATATAAATAATTTATGTTCTTGTATACAGAACATTAAAATATTTAGGAACTTTAATAGTACATATGGTATAAAATTCTAATAAATTATTAAGTAGAAAATGTATATATTTAAAAAGCATAATCAGGCCACTTTATATGTTTGTGTATATATTAATTAAACCTCTTATAACTAAATGAAAATAACCAAATATTACTTCATTTGAGATATCATTAACATATTTATTTTAAAATTCAGAAGTAGATCTTGGAAATTAATTTTATTTCCAATACGAGTAATTTTTTAAAATTTGACCATATTTTAATATACAAAATAAGAAACTCAAATATAAAACAACAAAATAATTCTGGTTCTCAAGAGATGTAATAAAATTAGACGCTAAGCTCTTCCACTCTTATGTAAATTGAGAATAATTCTCCCATATCACATGTTTTTCTACACATAGATTGGAAAGTTCATAAAAGCTAGTCCAACTATATTTTTAGTGTAAGATAAGTTATTGGCGTCTCTTCATCTAAATATGGTTTTATACAACTTTAGTCTTTCTTTGGCCATAATAATCTCCAGAAACTACAAATTCCTAGAAGATTCTAAGATTTTCAGCTATGGTACTTACTACATTTGTTGAGCATTTGACAAAGTGTGGTTTGATTACCTAAGTCAGAATCATATGAGTAACTTCTCAGAACTGAAGTTTTCAGGATACCTTTTTGTCCTCTCTTTTGGAATCTCTGAAGGCAGGGTTTGGACATCTATATTTTTATCAAAACTCTCTATGAATTCTTAGTTCTACTAAGTTTGAGGACAAAAATTCCTGATTAAAAACATAAAGGCTGTCTCTTTATGTTTAAACTTTTTAGAAAGTAATAAAGTTATTTTCTATTTTTGAATTCCCAAAGCACAAGATATATTTAGTTTTGACTGACTGTAGTTGAGAATAAACTCTAGCAATATAAAGTCACAAATCAAGGACAATTGAAGCATTAATTTTTCAGTTTTTAAGACCATAGAATTTATATATACCCATTCAAGTTAACAGAAAATGATTAATACTAAAAAGAAGTGATCTATGAGTCTTGGTTTTATTGTTTTCTTAAATTACCTTTCCAAAAATCATTATAATAAATATTATTAATTTGTGGGTAAAGATTAATATACATTATACAACTTATTTTTATTTTAAAAGGCCTTATGGGCCTACATAAAATAAAGAAAAATACAACATTAAACATTGATTAGCACCTGCCACTCTGAAGGAATAATAATTTAAAACTAGTTGTTATATTAATATGTGTCTTTATTGATAAAAGGGCTGTTTAGAATAGACCTTCACTAAGTTAGTACTTGCTGATAAATTCAGACACTCCAACTTTGTACACAGTTATAGTGATGTTTCATTTAATCTTTCCTTATTAAGCTGATGAAATTCCATGAATAGAATTATTTATTGGATCTGTGTCATTATGACAACAATCACTTAGGCAAGCTTTCCCACCGGTTAGTGTGCGTTTCTGAAAAAGAGACACATGATGAAAGGTGGTGAATATTGGTTGATTCATTCAAAACACATTTATTGAGAACCTCCTTAGTCCCTGTCCAATGGAGATGTCATAATTTATGTTATACTTTTTAGTCAGTTTTATGTTAAACCTGTTTTATGTTAAACCTGTAAACAACAAACCAGCCTGAGGTTTGACGGTATTGAGCATATTGTGTATAGAGATGGAGTCGGGTTTCCAATGTATCTTTGCATTAGGTTTAATGCCTCTTATTAGAGGACCTCATCAAGGGCACTTAGTCATTTTTGTTAGTAGAATGAATAAAGGAAGTAAAATTCAAATACAGTTTATTTTCCGGAGGAATTTATTATAACTAATGCTTGATGGAACGTTTGTAAGTTATAAATCATGGTACCATTTTACATGGAATTTTTTTCATTTACTAACCTATTTTTCTCTGATTATATACTCTTTCTCCTCCTATGTGGTATCAGAATGAGCAGCTAACGATTTCATGCTCACTTCATTTTGCACCATCAAAATCTACGTTGAGTTCGTTGTGAAGTGGAACACACCTATAGGTTAACACAATTGGTACAGAAACACTGTTTAGCCTGAATGCTACATCACTACTGTGAAAGATATTTGCATTTAAGAAGTTTTTTCTTTTTCTTGTGTTTTTTACTTTCCCGAGCTTTTTAAATGTATGATTGGTAAAAAATAAAAAATAAATACATAAAAATAAATAAATAAATAACATACATATTTAAAGTGAACAATATACTTTTTGTTGTTGTTGTTGTTGTTGTTGTTGTTGTTTTTGAGAAGGAGTTTCACTCTCGTTGCCCAGGCTGAAGTGCAATGGCGCGATCTCGCCTCACCGCAAACTCTGCCTCCTGGGTTCAAGCAGTTCTCCTGCCTCAGCCTCCCAAGTAGCTGGGATTACAGGCATGCATCATCCCGCCTGGCTAATTTTATACTTTTAGTAGAGACGGGGTTTCACCCTGTTGGTCAGGCTAGTCTCAAACTTCCGACCTCAGATTATCCACCCGTCTTGGCATCCCAAAGTGCTGGGATTACAGGCGTGAGCCACCGCTCATGATGTTTTGATACATGTATACATTGTGGAATGAATACCACAATCGAACTCCTAACATATTTATCATTTCACCTAGTTACTATTGTTTTTTGTTGTTGTTGTTAGTGGTGTTGTTGTTTTGTGTGTGTGTGTAGTGAGAACTTGATATCTACTCTCCTGGAATATTTGAAGTGTACAATGCTTTGGTAGTATCTATAGTCGCTGTACTTTATATTTAGCTTCCAGAGCTCATTCATCTCATAACTGAAATTTTTACTCTTTGACCAAAATCTCTCCTTTTCCTTAACACCCAGCCCCTGGTAACCATTATTCTACTCTTTAGCATGAGTTCAGTTACACATTGTTGGTTGGTTTTAAATAACACATAAGTGAGTTCATGCAATATTTGTCTTTCTGTGCCTGGCTTATTTCTCTTAGCATAATATCCTTAAGATTCATCAAAGGGGACAACTTACTGACTAATTTTCCAAAATTTACTGATTGTTAGAAAGAATCTGGGTTTCACATTTAAATTTCATGTTCCCAAACTCTTTCCTTAAGTTTCTAATTTCCAATGTCTGAAATATAAATAAGTAGATAACCACTTAGGTAATTCTTAGATGACAGGTTTAAAAATATGGTCTTAAGTTACTCAATAATTTCTTATAGCAAAAACTTATTATGAGATGTATTATCAATATTAATATTTGACATGTACAGAACAACAAGAAAAAAAATTTCAGAGAATGAGCAAAAAGTAGGTAACACTCCAGGATATATAATTGAAATGCTCACATGGAGAAAGCTACTTTTCTTCCTTATTTAGAAAAGCTAATGTTTTTTAGTGTATGGTTTTAAAAGGACTTTATAAAATTTCTGAAATTTGCATAACATTGTACATCTTGAAAAGTGTAGTTTGACTTGAGGTACTTTTGAAAAGGAATGTGTGAAATGTATTATCTTGAGTTATCACACTCCTTTCTTTTCAGTATGACACTATAGTATCTTGCTAGACTTGACATTTAACTTTAAACCTGAGAAACAAAATTAACAGGTAAACCAAGAAAATGTCTGGTCTCAAAAATGTAGTCAAAAACTGCAAGAAGAGATTATTGTGCCAAATTTATTGATTTTATAGACTATTAAAATATTATATATTTTAAATACAAGTTTGGATTCTTGGAGATTTTATATTAAGGAATGATTTCAGGGGGAAAAAAAAGGCCTAAAGTTTATGACTGTCATCTGGCTGAGAAAGTCCCTAGTGAAGAAACTAATTAGCAGAGTTCATTTGGCAAAAAAATGAATGGATGCAGTCTCTATGTTTCAACTTATAAACAAAAGTCAAGTTCTTTAAAATAGATAAGACACAATTGAATGAAAATTTCAACATAATTTCTTGATTGCCAGAATAAATTGGAAAAAATAACACCAAGGAAAATTGTTATTGGATATGTGCATGCAAAGGAAAGAAACTGGACTTCTGCTTCACAGCATATACAAAACTCAACTCAAAATGCGTCAAAGACATAAATGTAAGAGCTAAAATTATAAAACTTTTAGGAAAAGACATAAATCTTAATGATCTTGATTTATACAATAATTTCTTAGATATGACACCAAAAAGACAAGAGATACAATCTACAAAATAAATTAAACTTAATCAAAATGTAAAAGTTTTGTGAGCAAAGGACTTCATTAGTAAAAAAAAAAAAAAAAAATGCAATGCGTAGAATGGGATAAAATGTTTTAAAATCACATATCTGATAAAAGGCTTTTATAGAGACTATATAAAGGATTCTTACAACTTAACAATAAGATGACAAATAACCCAATTAAAAATGGGCAACAGATTGAATAGATATTTGTCAAAAGAAGATTTGCAAATGAATGACATGCACATAAAAAGTCATTAGTTATTAAGGAAACATCATTAGTCATTAGGGAAATGTAAATAAAAAATATTATGAGAAACTCTTTCATATTCATTAGGATTAAAAACCCAAAAAATAGGAAGTCTTGGCAAGGATGTGGAGAAATTGGAGCACACATATACTGCTGATTAGAATGTAAAATAGTGCAGTTACTTTGGAAAATAGTCTGGCAGTTTCTCAAAAGTTTAAAAATAGATTTTATCATATGAACCAGCAAGTCCAAGATATATAAAAACTTGTACACAAATGTTTATAACAATATTACCTATAATAATCAATAAGTAGGAAAAAACTTAAGTTGATTCATATCTGTCAACTGATGAATAGGTAAATATCCATAGAATGTATGTCCAAACAATGAAGTCTTATTTGGTAATAAAAAAATGAATGATATACTGACACATGCTAGAACACGAACCTTAATATATACTATGTGAAAAGCTAGTGACAGAAGACCATGTATCATACGAATTCATTTATAGTGCGTCCAGAATAGGAAGGTATCTAGAGACAGAAGGTGGATTAGTGGTTGCCTATATCTGGGACATGGTTAGAATGGCGAACAGAGGGAGTGATATCTAAAACATATAAGGTTTCTTTGTGGGGGTGAATGTCATCTAAAATTGATTGCCATGATGTATTAGTCTGCTCTCACACTGCTATGAAAACATACCGAGACTGGGTAATTTATAAAGAAAAGAAGTTTAATTGACTCACAGTTCGACGTGGCTATGGAGGGCTCAGGAAACTTACAATCATTGTGGAAAACACCTCTTCACAGGCCAGCAGGAGAGAGAATAGGTGCCAGCAGGGGAAATGCCAGACATTTATAAAAACATAAGAACTTATGAGGACTCACTCACTAGCTTAAGAACAACCTGGGGGAAACTGCCCATATGATTCAATCATCTCCTACCGGGTCCTTCTCATGACACATGAAGATTATGGGGACTAAAATTCAAGATCAGATTTGGGTACACAGCCAACCCATAGCCGGTGATGTTTGCACAACTCTGTGATGGTACTGAAAATACTGAATTTTATACTGAACTATCTAATTTATATGGTAGATTAATTATAAAAATCAAGTTGTTATTATAAATGAAAAATAGGTATTAACTTCTTTATTTACCAAAATGAGCTGATTACAAATCATTTGAGAATGGAAGACAAACTTGGATAATTTTAATAACAAGCACATAATGGCAGAACTGAAGATTCTAAGAGATTAATAGCAAGCTCCCAAATGAAGAAATTAAATAGTAAGGAGGGATAACTGAAATATATAATGTGTACATGTAAATTATTAATTGACAATATATCATAACAACAAAATTAATTCTATACCACTTTACTACTCTAAGCTACCATTATTTATTGCCAGGTCTATTTAAATTGCCCTTTGTCTTCCCTCATGCTTTGCTATTTATACTACAGTTAAATCTCTATACATGGAGGCTTCTTTCTTACAGAAACAACTATTAGGTTGATGCAAAAGTAATGACGGGTTACTGGCAAAACCAGTGATTACTTTTGCATCAACCTAATAATTTCAGCTGATGGACTTTGTAATCATTGTATTTGAAAACACAAACTTGTAAGTCATCAATTCCTTCTTTTCTGATAGGATAATAGACATTCCATCCATCATCACTCCTTTTCACATCCTGTGGTTTCCTCTAGCTAGGATAATAGATAATGGAAAGCTAAATGGCATGATTCCTTGGTATTTGCTTAGTGTTTACGTTGTTATTTCCACTCTATTGATCTGTGGTGTCAGGATTTCCATAAGTATTGATAATTTACATTTCTTTGTGTTTGTTGTTTTTTTTTTTGTTTAATTGTTCAAATGTATCTTGATTAAGAAAATGGCTTTGTTTGCAATTTCAGGGATTTTACCAAATCTGTACTGTGCTTGAGGTTGAAGTGTGTGTGTGTGTGTGTGTGTGTGTGTGTTTTATTTCATCCTATAAATACTTTTGGGGGTATGTCCATTTATTTCATTCTGAAACAAGGTGATTTTGCTGTTATTTTGTTTGTGTGTTTTGTCTTGTGGATGTTTTTTCTTTGTTTTATTTTATTTTTGTGTTTTTCCTTATACATAGGGACTCAATTATAGAGATAAATTAAAGATTCTACTTTGAGGTCTTTAAGAAGTTCCAAATCTCTTTTTTTATAAATGGTGTCTACTATATTAGCATAAACATTCTGAGGGAGTAAAATCAGGTATTTTTAATTTCGAAGTGTTGTAATTATTTTTCTGATGACACCCAACTATGTGATAGTACTGTGAGTAGAACATGGTTATTTTGAGTCACAGAAAGGGAAGTTCCCTAGTCAAGAAGTAAAGAGAAAAGTATGTAAACTTAGAGTATTTGATTAGAAAATTTTATTGATAAGAACAAAATGTTTGGTTCGTTAGACATGCTGAAAATAGGTCTTCGATATTTTCAAGCTCCCTGTGTTGTGAACTTTGTGCTGGGTATTTGGATTTAAGGAATTTAAGACAGTAGAACAATACCCTCATATCTCCTAACCTGTACACCACATACACTTTTTATAACATTCATTATTTAATAGATTATGCAATCAAAAGATAAGGGATAACATGTAATTTGGATTTCTAATAGACATCTCCTCAAACCTGCAAACAACTGTGGAAATTTCTCTCCATTGTGAATGTTTATCCTTTGCTTTTCACTATGTTATACATCTCCAAATCTTTCACTCCATTCCATTGTTCCCATGCCCAATTGGTCTGCAATTTTTAAAGTCTCTACAGAGTATGAACAATAACCTTTTAAACTTGGTCATCCATTTGTAATTCTTCTCCATAAAACCTTCCATGTCTTCTCATTTCACCCAGAATAGATTTCAAATTTTATTATTTCCAAGACTATATCTATTATTTGCCACTTGCCTCTTCTTTGCTTTTGGTTTCTTGGACATGCCAAGCTCTTTTCCCTTTCTTCAGATCTCATTTTACAATTTTATTTTTCTGAAATACTAATTATATAGCTGCTTTCCTCAAATAATTTAGGTCTCAGTTCAGATGTCATTTCTGCAGAGAGACTTCATTTAGTTTTTTCTTATAATATTGCACTCTACCCTCACCAACTCTTTCTCCAAAAAAAAAAAAAAAAAACTTTTTAACCTTTTACCATAATCTAAAGTCATTTCATATAGTTATTGGTTTCCCTGTTTATTGCCTCACAAAAAATTCAATAATTTTTATTGAATGTATGAGTGGGAAAGTAAAAGAATAAAATTATGGAATTATTCTTTATCTAAAGTGTAAAGCAGGCTTATCTAAAATTGGCAGTTTTGCACATGTCCAAATTCAGTCATATGTATTTATGCAGATGTGTCTTATGCAATTCATTTGTAGTTATGGCAACTGGTTAATGCCAATGATTATTAGAAAGAAAACTAGACTTTCATAAGAAATCTGCATTAGCTGATGACCGCTTTGAAAAGCATCAGATATTCAGATATAGTTAATTTTTTTATAGTCAAACCAAAACAACTTAGAAAATGTAGAAATGGTAGGACGCATCTATGATCATTCCATAACCAATCGTGACATGAATAAGGTTAGTTTGCATTCTATCTTCTCATTCACTCTCTCCCATGGCTTCATGCCCTTCTTACTTTAGGTATCTTCAAGTGTCATTGTGAAGTTCTAGCTGGGTTCTCCTCCACTTTCTCAGGTTTTCTCCTCAACTGATAAATAAAACGTACTCATCACTGGTCATTCTACTGGTGGCTTTGTCATCTCTAGAAAAACAACTTTAGTTACAGAACTTTGATATTTGAAAATTACATCTCCTTAACCAAGAAATGAGGCATGTAGAAAACCTTATGGAGAGTACATGTTTTACTCCTTTTATTGCCATAAGGATTCTAGTCTGTTTTCTTTTCTGCAATTCTAGATATTTTTCACTCCAGAATCAAGGTAACTTGAGTTGTCTTCCACTCCAGAACCAAGAAGGAATGATCAGTTGCAATAGGACACACACCCAACTTGTTAGGAAAGAGTGCTGTTATTAACCAAATGATTGAAGTAAAGTAAAACTAAACACTACTTACTTTAACCAAAGAAAAGGCTTAATGAGGTGAACTGTCAGAGTGATTTTAAAAAATTAATTTACTGATGTATTTATAAATTTATTTAAAATATTTGATTTGGGTTTTTAGAAACTAAAATTGTGTAAGTATATTGAAGTATTCGCACTATATACCCAAATTAGAAAACATAAATCATTTAAGTACATACTCACATACATGTTTTTAGGAAATAAAGAAATTTCAGTCAATATGAGTGAATATTTTTTCTCCTTGGGGTATATTGCCTGTTTCAGTTCCTTCACGTATTAAATCTATAGCTCATATTATCTTTTATGTTGCAGAAACAAACAAACAAAAAAACATTTTGGCCAAATAATTTCTCTGGGATGTACTTTAGTCAACTGGAGAAAAATAAGATAAATAGAAAATGACGAATAATTTGAAGAGCTATCCATTTCTACAATCCAGGCTTCAATTTTGTAGTGCTTCCGGCCAACTACTAAGTCCTCAACGCTTATCTTAATAGTGTGGGACCATCTCACACAACATCCACACAAAGTGATTAAAATAAGGACAAGGACCAATGAGGCCACGAGGAATAAGAAAGCTTAGAAAGGATGCTTTGAAGTTTAGCTCTTCTCATTTCTTCCTTCCTTTGTTTTTTGAAAACCAAGTGATAAGCAAAGGAGCTAATAGAAGACATGATGAAATAAAAAAGCTGTTTGAAGGACAAAAAAGACCCTTGCAAAATGTAATGAATTTTATATTTGTTATCAAGACAATAAATGTTATTTTTCTTCTGCTTTAATCTGCACAATATTTTACTTTAATTAAAAATCTGGGAGGATTAGCAAGATGCTGACTTTAAAATCTTTGACCCCCTAGGAAGGAAACACAACACAAGAAGCACCTTTGATGCATAATAAAATAACTAGCTTGCATTGTGATTATGAGTAATATTCCTGTGATCAATTGCTTTCAACATTTTCATTTAAAAATAACTTTGCCCTATTAACCTTGAAAAGAGGATTAGAGCAAAATGAATATTTCTTAATCATTATACAATTTAGCTAAAACTTTAATTAGATAGACTCTAATAGTTCACAACCAATGGATTCAGAAATCGTTCTCAAATATTAAGTTTGGTTTTCTTCAATATAATGTTCTGTACATAGGTTCAGGTAATTTCTGCTACCAAAGCACTGAAATGGGCAGCCTAACTTCTGAGACCAAATATATAAGTTTTTCTTTGTTTATAATTAAAGTCACTGTTAAAACCAAAAAGAATAAAAATTAAAGTATCTAATTGAAAAGCAAACTATGATGGTAAGGTAACACATTCAGAAGTTTAGGGTGTTTAGATCAAAACTGAAGTGTTGATATGTTTATTTATAAATTAGGACAGTATGTCAATCTCTATAATAACAGGTAGCAGATATAAACAAAATGAGTTGCCTTAATAGTTCAAGCAGCTGCAGAGTAGCCTTTGATAAGTGGACTGGTAATATTTGCATTATAATATTAGTAAGATTAATGATGAAATACACACATATATACACTCATACATGCATATATAGAGAGATTAAAATGTAGATATAGATATGTAATCAGAGATATTTAGATCTAAACTAACGTGATCAAAACAGTCATTTTATTTTATACTTCAAAATGAGGACATTTTTGCTTTTCAGATTAGTTGTTTATAAAATTCAAGTTAGAAATCTTGAAAACCTGCATATACAGTAGGAAAAATTAACCTTTTAAAGATAAATTTTAATTAAACTGGAACACATCTATAATTAGAAATAAGAAATATATTCAAAACGTTGAGATGAAAAATTCATGCCCACAATGTGTTCAATAATATATCAGTCTATAGACCATATATGAGTAGCACTAAGAATAAAGGAACATGTGCTACGATTTAGGTTAATTTTTGGTTGATAAATATCTAGATAGGTGTTCATTTAAATAATATCTATTTGCCTATATAAATGATTCTATTTATATATAGAAAAATCATTTCTATGTATTTCTATGTATTTCTATGCAATGCCTCTATTTGTCTACTGAAAAATAAGTGTATAAATATGCTCTTATCTTGCATCTGATACATGCATCTGATAATAAGATAGAAGATGTCACTAGTTTGATGTAGGTATAAATTTCCACTAAGTACACTAAAACAATAATATCCCTAATATCAGGGACATCATTACAGGAGGGTCTGCATAAATGTGATATTCTTCAAAATTAAAATTATATAAACTTTGGTGTCATGAATAATTAAGATTATTTGGGAATTACCACAGGGTCACTATGAGTATATAGAATAATATCAGGAAAATATATCCAATACCCTTCTGAGATATATTTAAAAGTCTAGAAATAAAGGCATAGGTATTAGTACGTTATTCATTTCCAGCATTAGTCACTCATTGTCTGAATTATATTTCAAATATCCAAATTGTCAATCAATTAGGAATGAGATAAAAGAGTAGTCTAACTTACTTATTACAGAAAAGTTTAGAGGACTTTGGTGACAGGACTGGAATAGAATATCACATAATTTTGGTAGGAACCAAAATTATTTCTATGTAAGTAAGGGCATTTAGCAAAAATATGTGAAGAATAAGTTGAATCTTGTTAAAACAGACACACATTGAAAATATAGGACATGTAGTCTAGAAACAGATTAGTAGTTCTTGTTCCAAAATGGTCTTAATATAGAAAGCTATGGATTTTACAGTGTGAAACTGAAAATCATGCCAAGGCACATGATAGAAAGAGGTAAATGGAAGAAGTTGAAACATAATTACCATTTGTGTTCAGTGTTTGATAATTCATACCTACAAAGCATGCACAAACACACATACACAATGACTTCATTATTGAATATGATCATCAAAATAGGTAGTGACATGCAAGGGCAATTATTCCATGCTATAGAAATGGCAGCTAAAGTTCTGGGAACTTGACTATTGTCAGAGTTACGATGGCCAAACATTTTTTTTCAAAACTATATTAAATGCTTCTCTTCATTCTAGGTAATGATGTGTAGGTTATGCATAAACTTTATTATACTGACCATAATATAAGAAGAAATGATGCTTAAAATTTCAAAAATGATATTCAAATACCTTACGTAAGAGATGTAATAAAGTTGATTAACATAAAAAGTGGGAGAAAGACACAATTCATTTTTCAGAGATATTAACTTTTTTGGAAAGGTGATATAAAAATTAGACATATAATAAAACAAGTATCATATAGCCATTGCTTAGCAAGCATACTTTTCTATGAGATAAAATTAATAATAATACTTTTGGTAATTTTTATTTTTAGGCCATCATAATGTATTCAAAAATGCGATGATGGTATATATCATTGCCTCTCGTGCATAAGCCCAGAAACACTGATTTGGGTGCAACTTTAAGATTTTCAAGTTATATTTAGAAAACAATCTAAAATTGTAGATTGAGTAACATATTAGTTCCTTTCCTATAAATACCAATAGTATAACAGATGTTCATCATACAGGACTTTCTATTCTTCTTTCAAACCTATCGTAAAATGAACTGGAATAATTAAAAAGAAAAATGAAAAGGTACCTATTATGGAAGGAAAACTATGTACGATGTTATAAAATGATATTTTTTCTTTAGATGTACCCTTTCAAAGTATAGATAAAAAATATGAGTATATCATGAGCAGAAAAAGTTTTTTAAAATATAAAGGGTCATCATGTTCAGTAAAATTGATAAAAAAGATAACAAACATCTAGATAACAATACCAGAAAGGTTCCCAAATAAAGAACATCAGAGCCGGGCGCGGTGGTTCACACCTGTAATCCCAGCACTTTGGGAGGCCGAGACGGGCGGATCACGAGGTCAGGGGATCCAGATAATCCTGGCTAACACTGTGAAACCCCGTCTCTACTAAAAGTACAAAAAATTAGCCGGGCGAGGTGGCGGGTGCCTGTAGTCCCAGCTACTCGGGAGGCTGAGGCGGGAGAATCGCTTAAACTTGGTAGGCGAAGGTGGCAGTGAGCCGAGATCGCACCACTGCACTCCAGCCTGAGCAACAAAGCGAGACTCCGTCTCAAAAAAAAAAAAAAAAAAAAAAAAAATCAGAAATTTACATTTAAGAACTGTCAAATATCAAATGGTAATTGTAATTATGAACAAAGGACTTGACATATCAGATGTCAAGGTAAATAATAACCATTTAAATAATGAGCAAAAGGCAGTTTAATAAAAAACTCAAATTTCATAATAAATTATAATTAATAATTTATTATTTGGATGTGCTTTTAAATATTTCTAAATTGATATGAAATATAAGTAAATACATTTTGGCTACTGCATGTGCCAAGAATTCTTAGAGAGCTTCATAAGCAAGATTTTTTAAAGTCATGAAAAGTTTAAAGTGTTTTACCACATTGAATATAGGTATATTTTTCTCATACAGGTGTCCCTGGTTTTCCTCAGATACTCAAATGCAAGTCTGTAACCTCCAAATTTCTAGAGCCACTAATTTTAGATTATACTTTCTTATGAGACGTTTTAATTACACCAAAATGCCTGTTATCACCAAAATAGAGTAGATATTTTATAGTAAATTTTCACGTAAAGTGTAGTTAAAATCATGTACTAAATATCACTTTTCCTACATAATAATGCATATTTGATGACTAAATAATCTTATTTGTTTAATATAAGCTCTATAATTTTATGTTTGTCTGCATGTTTGTATTATAGATTTATCTATCCTTAAAAACATTCTCCATAAAAACCAAATAGTAAAGAGAAAGGAGTTATTTTGAAAATTGTTTATACTTAATATTTAATATTTTCCATTGGTGCATTTAATGTTGTTTTCTATAAATTCTTGGAAAATTGGGAATATTTTGAAAATTAAAGTTTAATTTTATTTCCAGTAACAATATCCTGGTTATAATAGTTGTACATCTATTCATGAACCAAAGATTTGGACAATGAATTGTGAATGTGTGAATTGTGTATCTTTTAAGAAGGATTAGGTAAAAAATTTGATTAACTAAACTTCAGTGAGTAATTATAAGACTGATGCTTGTGCTCAGTTACATTTAAAACCGCAGTAGAATTGTGTCTTTTGTATTCACAAGCTAAAGACCATTTCCCCTCTCTTAGTTGTGATTGTTATTTGTCCAATTGATTGGGTTAAGGGATGCCCAGAGAGCTGATAAAGCCTTATTTCTGGATGTATCTGTGAAGTTTTAACTGATAGATTTAGTACAGAAGATCGTGCTTGTCATTTAGTGTGAGCATCAGCCCATCCATTGCAGGTCCAAATACAACAGCACCACCGAAACAAACAAACAAACAAACAAACAAACAACAACAACAAAACAGAAGAAAAGGAAATTTACCTCTGCTTGAGCTGGGACGTCATCTTCTTTTGCCCTAGGACATTGGAGCTCTTGGGACTCAGGGCTTAGGACATAGACCAGGTTTTACAACCTCGAGCCTCCAGTTCTTGTACCTTCCCTCCAACATGTACTGGAACTTATTCATCATTGGGTGCCTTGGTTCTCAGGCCTTCTGATTTGGACTGGAACTTCACCAGCAGCTTTCCTGGGTCTCCAGCTTGCAAAATACAGATCATGAAATTTTTTGGCCTTCAAAATCACATGTGCCAATTTCTCATAATATCTAGCTAGCTAGCTAGCTATCTCTCATCCATCTCTCCTATTGGCTCTCCTCTCTGGGGCATCCTGACTAATATACTAGTCTATGCAGCAATTTTAAATGAGATGAAAATTACTGATCTAAGTACCAGATACAGATATTTTTGGGGAGGGTTCCTTGAAGGATCGGTATTTTAGCTCATGAAGAATTGGAACAGATGCACCAGGAAAATAAGAACAATGAGTTGTTATGACAACTGACACAGAAAAAGCACAGACTGGGTGATACAAAGAGAACTTCCTTTCATTGAGGCTAAAAATAAGATGGAAGTTTTCTGAGAAGTTGACTAACCCTGACACATACTATCCTGGATGTCATTAATTATCACATGCTCGACATTAGTAAACATTTCTGGACTTGGAATAAAGACATATCTGGACAACTTGAATAGGAAAAAAAAGTCATAAAATAAACTAATCTACTAATCAAATTAAACTGAATCAAGCAGAGAGGGAATTAACTATCATCTATTATACTATTATACTATCAAGCAGAGAGGGCTTCCCTATGAATGGGAAGGAGAAAACTCACCATCTCTGTTAATCCTATGACTTATAACATACCTAGACAGGATTGTTTAAGGTAGCAACTAGTAAATCTGGTGATCAAAATTTTGACTGCAAATGTCTGTCATAAATCCACACATTCATGTATTGTCTATTATATACTTGTATATAAATGCCTGTATATGCATATATAGTAGGCATATGTACATTTATAAATATACCAATATATGCATATATATGTCTGTCTCTCTCTATATATGTCTGTCTTAAATCCACGCATTCATGTATTGTCTATTATATATTTGTATATAAATGCCCGTATATGCATATATAGTAGGCATGTGTACATTTATAAATATATCAATATATGCATATATGTGTCTGTCTATATATATAATATAATGTATATATATATAGAGAGAAAGAGACAGGCATGAATTGCTTAATGGTAGGGATACATTCTGAGAAGTTCATCCTTATGTGATTTTGTCATTGTACAAACATCATGGAGTGTTCTTAGACAAAACTATATAGTACAGCCTATTATACACCTAGGCTATGTGGTATAGCCTATTGTTTTTAGGCTACAAAACTGCATACCATGTTACTGTAGGCAATTTTAATGCAATGGTAGGTATTTGTGTATCTAACCATATATAAACATAGAAAGATACAGTAAATATAGAGTAAAAGATTTTTTAAAAAAATGGTGCACCTGTAAAAGGCACTTACCATGAATGGAGCTTGAGGAATTGGAAGTTGCTAAGAGTGAGTCAGTGAGTGAGTGGTGAATAAATGTGAAGGTCTAGGACATCCTGGTTAACTGCTGAAGACTTTAGAAGCACTGCACACTTAGGCTACACTAAATTAATTTGCACAATTAAGTAATTGTGCTACAAGATTACCATGGGTAGGACATAACTAGGCAATGGGAAATTCTCAGGTCCATTATAATCTTATAGAACCACTTTTATATATGTGATCTGTTGTTGACTGAAAGAAACATTGCTATGAAGTGCATGATTGTGTATGTGAGTGTGTGTGTCTGTGTGTGTACGTGTGTGTATACATGTGTGTGTGTATGTGTGTGTGTGTGTGTGTGTGTATACAGTCAAACAAGAACCATAGCATTTTTAGGAGTTTTTGAAAAATAAAACTGTTAAAGCTAAATATTAATTCCACATTACAAAATGAAAACAATATTATATCTGTAAAATAAGAAGCCTAAGCACAAATAAACTTGATATATCCTAAATACGACTACATGTTTTAGCTACTAATTAAAAATTCTTCTTCATACTATTCTTCAATAGTAAAACTATTGAAGCCCTTAAGCAAATATTGCCAGTGATAATTTCTGGACTCTCTTCTTTCACAATTTCTGGACTCTCTTCTTTCACTAGCCATAATCTAGAGCTGTGGTATTTTTGGTCTGAGCTATATTAGTCACATGTTAATACATAAGAGAATAGTCTTATGCCTATATCATGGCTTTTGATATGTATTACTGATAATTCTCAGCCTGTCCACAGCAATTGCTTGAAACTGATACTTTGTTATAGTCAGATGCAGAAAACAAATTGAGATTAATTACAAGAATGTAAAAAGAGATTTCTTCTAATACAGATCTTTACTATCCTTTTCAATGTTCAATCTTTTAACTACATGAAGTTAAAAGAAGCTTTGCAAGATATTTCTACTACTATTTGTAATTTTTGGAATTACACTTTTTATATGTTAACAAACTTTTAACAATATATCTTCTTAAACATCATAATTATGTAAACATTTTTAACCTCATCTTCAAGCTTCAAGAAATTTATCAAATTTATGCTGCAAAACTCATATTTAGCTTGATCTTTCCATTAGGTACATGTCTTTAGAATTGAATGTTCTAGAATCATTTCTACTTATTTTTATTAAACACGAATTCCAGTTAATGGGCATTCATTTGCTATTTTTTAGTCTCTGGAATTTCACCTTATATTTTATAATTCATAATGCAAAGTAATAAAAAGTGGCAGAAGAATATATAAATCAATAAATAGATTTGTACAGCTGTTTAAATTCCAAACATAAATGACATATGATGAGAAACATTATCTTAGTGTCTGCAGGAGGATGAGCTTGTTTTTGCTAGGTTGTGATTTGCTAAACAATTCTCAATTGACTTCTAACAAGTCATTAACATGTTCTAAATATTATAGCTAATGATCTCAATGATTTTTTGAAGGATTGTACATTTTGGTGATTATAGATCTTGCTACTTTGCTAATGCATAACCACCTTGAACATTTAAGTTATATGAGGTGTACAAATTTACTCTTCAATACTACTAAGTACCCTTAACATAATTAACATAATTATTTTTAAACTTAAAAATACAATCATGTATTGCTTAAAAATGGGGATATATCTTGTGAAATGCATCCTTAGGTGATTCTTTTTAGTTGTGCAAACATCAAAGAGTGTGCTTAAACTTAAATGGTGTAGCCTGCAACACACTTATGCTATATGATATGGCCTATCGCTTCTAGGATGCAAACCCATATACCATGTTACTGTACTGAATGCTGTAGGCAATTATAACACAGTGGTATTTCTGTATCTAAATACGTTTAACAGGAAAGGTAGAGTAAAAATACAGTGTTATAATTTTACAGGACCACCATCATATATGTGGTCTGTAATTGACCAAAATGCCATTATGTGGCACATGACTGTCAAGAGACAGTATATAGATATTACCACTCATTTAAATATTGAAATGAAAGTCTACAATTCTTGACTTGCAATTCTAATTCTATGTCAACTTGAAGCTAAAGCATATTCTGTGGGAAATTTGACATAAATTGGAAGAAAATTATTTTTAATATTTATTTCAGTGAGTGTGAATATTCACATATTTCACTAGAAAAAAAATGTGTTGTTTTTGATTGAACGTGCTTCCACAGATCCCAACATATGTTACACATTAGAAAATATATACAATCTTCCAAAACCCCAAAATTCTGAAGCCCAAAACAAACTTGTCCATAAAGATCAGATAAAATATTATGTATTTAAATCAAAATTAAATAGTAAATCAAGTTTACATATTATATTAGTTAATGCAAAGCATGATTCTAAAACAAATAACTTCTTAATTTCAGCTGTTTGGAAAATAAGAAATGTATTTCTTATACTCATAACATTTTAATAGCTCTGCACCTATATAAGTAAGCACCTTTCTGTCATATTATGCTTGTAGATTTCATAGAGCTTGCTGTGAATTTCATATGGCTTGCTGTGGATTTCATGTAGCTTGCTGTGGATTTCATATAGCTTGCTGTGGATTTCTCAAGCCCTAGGTACCCTTGTTACCACTTGATGGAATGATGTAGTGTATGAGGAAGAAATACTAATTCCTAAAACCTTCTTTCTGGAAGTAACGTTCATGAATGTGCCTTGTGTTCCATGGCTGAGAACTACTAGCCACACTACACACATGACAGAATCATGTTGTCTATAGTTGGACAGACCCTTTGGAAACATATGTCTCTGTTCTGAAAGAGTGAGCATAAATTTTTGGTGTATAGCAAAATGTCTGTGCCACAGTGTTTGTTGTTAAATTATGCAGCCAACTCCAAATGTTATATTTGAACATTCACAACTAGAATTACATTCCACTAGCTATAATTTAAGAATAGTCTTTGCTATTTTGTTGTTGTTGGCTGCTTAAGGAAAAAGGAAAGGTAACTTTTTTCTTCCTATTTTATTTAGAGAAGATTCAAGTTATAGATAAGATCTGATCTATTTCTTTCTCAATATATGTAACTATTACATATTTTTACATATAGTTCATGTATTATATACAATATTCCCCTAACTGAATATTCTGATGAAGTTTATAGATCTACCTGTACAGGATCCCAGGAAATCCCACTTTGGGTATAGATACTGACAATTTTACCAGGTTACCTAGGGTAGTAGTATTCACATGAAAACTGGAATATTGTGTGTGGGTTTATCAATATTGACTACATTCTCACCAATAGAAAGTGTTATCTGTCTTCCGAAAGATGGTGTTTCTTACAATTTGTATTTCTTGATGGTTTTATATTTATGTTTTTCATTTTCCTGTTTATTTTATTTTTATTTGTTGTCATCAAAGATTGTAATCATCCTCTACATTCCTTGATGGATTATAAACAACACATGTACAGTAACCATTTCTTCCCATCCCTCCTCCAGGCATAATCTAAACAGAAGCTTAGCAGCAAATAAGTTGGGAAGCAGTGAGCAAGAAGACAGATGAAAGCAGAATAATCAGGCGCTGTTTATTCATTGCAGCCTTCCAGCCTGAAGCAACATGATAAAAATTTGCATATATAAAATTTAGATTAAAAGCTCACAAATTAGTATGTTACATGTGATTCTATTTATATAAAATTTGTAAAAAGACAGATCCATGGTCTTGGAAATTAATTTGGTGATTGTAGTGAGGTGAATGGTGGCTCCCACAAAATATATGTTCATGTACTAGTTCCTGGGACTTTTCAATGTAATCTTAAATTTGAAAGAGGATCTTTCCAATTCTAGTTAATTTAAGGCACTAAAAATGAGATTATCTTGAATTATAGTGAGAAGCCAAAAATTCAATGGCAAGTACCTCAATAAAAGATGCACAGAGGAAAATAACATGTAAAGATGGAAGCAGAGATGGGGGTGATGCGGCTACAAGCAAAGGAATTCCTGGGGTCAATGAGCTGGAAGAGGCAAACAACAATTCTTTCCTAGTCTTCTGAGGAAGTATGGCCCTGCCAACATCTTGATTTCAGATTTCTGGATTCCAGATATTTTCAATGTATGATAATTCACTGACTTGCACACTTATGAGTGATACATTTTTCTATTGCTATGCTTTTAATCATTTATTACAAAAAAGCCAATTATTTTGGTAATAAAGGGCAGAGGAATTAGATTAGATGAGGAAATCTCATTGTTCCCTTCAATACTCATCTACATTTTCAACAGAACTGGTTATAGCATATGAGATTCTATTAGAGAGAGTTTTAAAATTAATATAGTGCTATATATGGAGTAAATTAAAATTGTAGTAATAGAGAGTAGAGAAAATATACGTTTTTCTCTTTTCTGGTATCTAGTATTTTTATTACAACCCATTCTCTAGTATCAGCTTGTAATAGCTATCTTCTGTAAGGTTTTGATTTTAAAAGATTAGAAAAAGAATGGGTTCCATCAATTCAGTTTTCCAATGAAAATCACTAAGCTCTTTCAAATCCAAACTGAGGTATCTAGTTTTGATCAATTAATACATTATGGTATCATCTTATGATTATGTTACTATAACTTTCACTTGAAAACTCAGGGCAAGGACTGACATTTCACATAAAGCACTCATGCTTTAATACTTGTGGTGAGTATGATCAATCTTAAAATGGATTGCATTTATACATTGATACAAACAAGAATGGGACAATTTTGGGTTTTTAAAGACAACATTTTCTTTTTTCTTTCTCACAGAATAGACCACATGTAGAATATTCTTGAATTTGAGGCTATATAAAGGTTTGAGGTTTAATATCCTAAAGCATCTTTAATTTTGTGTCTTTAGTATATGTTATGCAATGTACTTGTTTCACAGGATTTTCTTTTTAAGACTAGCCTATGCTAAGTTATAAAGAAATGGTGATGATAATGATGGTAACAAAAACTCTGAATTTCATGGGAATCATTAAAACTATTTCACTTTTTCTTTTGCAATCTGGGAAAGTCCTCTAAATTAACACATATATTTTATAGATTTGAAAGAACAGTAAACATTCTTATTGTGTGAAAGGAGGAACTATTTTGTTGAATGGCCTTTTCTCCTCCTCATCTGGCCTTCTATACATTCAACGACACACAACACTTCAAGATCCTCAGGAACAGAGCTTGTTCCTAATAGATAGTAGTAATTTTGATTCCTATTATTGTCATATTTACATTACATTTAATTAACATTTATTGATTTATTAGCTAAATTACTTAGAGAGTGTCTGTAGATGTGGAATTAGACAACTGAATTACAATTAATTATATGTCTTAAAATGTAGAACTGCTAGATGAACAAACAATTCTACTCCTAATTATATGTCTAAGAGAAAAGAAAAAATAAATCCACAAAATAACACCTTGAAAAATGTTCATGGAAACTTTATTCATAATAGCTAAAATAAATGGATCAACCCAGATGGCTATCAACTAATGAATGAATAAACAATTGCATGACTGTGTGATATAGCCATAAAATGGAACATTATTCAGCCATAAAGGAAAATAAAGTACTGATACTGCTACAACATGGATGACCCTTGAAAACATTGCACTAAGTGTAATAAGTTTGACACAGAATGTCACAGATTGTATAATCTAATTTACATAAAATTTCCAGAATAGAGAAAATCATAAAGACAGAAAGTATGTGAATGTCTTTGAGGGGTTTGGGTGGAAGTGAGTATCAAAAGTGATGTAATGGGCATGAGTGTTTTGGGGAGGCTCAGGAAAATGTTCTGGAATTAAATAATGATAGATGCATAACCCTTTGAGTATATTAAAAACTACTAAATTATACATTTAAAAATATAAAACTTATGTTATGTGAATATCAATTAAGCTATCATTTAAAAATAACTTTATGTACAGTTCTTGAAAGTTCTTAGAGGAAAACTTACTTATTTTCTTATTTCTTCCCTACTTCACAAACTGGTAGATAATGTTTTGTTTTGCATATGACAAATGTTAAGGATTTAAAAATATGTGAAGAAACATCCCTAGCAGAGAGAAACTGGTAGCTTTTGGATACAAGAAGGAATACTTTTTGATGTACAATTCTTGGGCCTGTGTGCATCGTGGATTTTCTTATTTTACTCTTCCAATAACATTAACATCACTGTGATGGGCTTCAGCATCACAAATCCAACATGTTAAACCATTGATAGCTTTTATAGACATTTGCAAAATGTATGAATTATCCACTTTATTCCTGAGAATCTCCATTTGAGGTAAATACCTTAATAATATGAATATTTTAAATAAAAAGTTATAGCTTTGAGTGGTTAAGTAAGCCCCGCAAGGTCATTCAGATGACAGAAAGGTCAATAGTAAAATTCAGATGAATCTGACACTATAATGTATTCTGAATCCTCTTCCTATATTGTCTGCAGGGTAAATTAAATAACATGAGACAGGGAAGGCATACAAGCACAGACCTCTATGTAGTCTATGATTTTTTTTCAATATTTAATTTGAAATTTAATGTTTTATTTGAATACACTTTTATTCTTTAGAAATATAATGTTAGCTATCTTCCTAGGTTATCATTTGGCCATTTACAGTGAATATACTTTCAGAAATCATTATCAGTAAAAAAAAAAAATGTTCTTTTCTGCAAGTATTGGGTTGCTTAAACAGTATGTTTCCAACTTTTCAGCCAATTTAAAACTACCATTACATTGTAAGTTAGAATCACAGACAACTGTTTCTGATTTATAGAAATAAATGACTGTTATTCTTTCTGGTTTTAATCAACAATGTCAGTGTCAGTGTTAAAAACGCAACTTCCAATTTAGTAAAATCTTATCACTAGATACCTTGCAGGCAGCAAATAGCAGAAAAAGTAATTAGAGATTTCTAAAAATAGTTTTCAAATGATTCCTCTAATTCATTTCATGTAACAAGAAATACACTTAACTTTCTTTTTTGTCTTATTTTAGAATTTTTTTTTTTTTTTATAACGAGCACAGTTTGAAAAGTCAAGGAGGTTTTGCTCCCTATGAATAACAAGTCAATGTTTACAGGTTTTTTTTTTTTTTTTTTTTTTTTGCATGGGGAATAGTTGTCTTCTCCAATTTAATATCCAGTAAAGAATTATATCTAAAGTATGCAATACATAGAAACGAATGTCAGAAATACTAAAGTTTGTTGATTTTCTTGACAGTCAAAGAAGAAAGACATATCATTTTTTCAACTTAGAATAACTTCTCTTGAGTATATTCAAATACAGCAAGCTGAGCAGCTTGGAGAGTGGGCCATGACTCAGATTTATACTATTAAAGCATATTTGATATTTATGAGACCTGCTTGCTATAATGTTATCAGTGTGTGATTAATATTGCATATTTGCCTTTCAAATTAAATACTTATTTAATTTAATTAAGCCTGTTTTTATATTATTTTAATGTGCTTATTGACATTTCTGCCTATGCCTATTTAGATAGGGCAAACTTCTAAAACAAGGAAGTGCAAAATTGTTGAACCAAATAATATGAAATATTGTATGGATTATAATAAAAATTGCTCAATTTTTCTAAAAAAATAATCCTAATTTATATTCTATTCCGCCATGTGTGAGAAACACTATTTCATTACAATATTGATAAAATTTATGTTAATGTTAGCCAATTTGATGAATGACAAATATACTTTATTATTATCTCTATAGCTATTTATTTAAGTTTCAAGGGACTAGAACTTTTGTTTACCTTTAGTGAACATGTACTAAAAGTTTTCTTTTCATGAGAATTACTTCAATTATTTCTACAATTTCATTCATAAATTTGACATTTCATTGTTTCTATTTTTTAGCAATACGCTGAAATGTAAGAGCATGTACTTTTCTGTTAGAGAGTTATTGGTTTGCATCCTAGCTCGGTTAATTAATAGGTGTCTTTCTTCATCAAACGTGGCATCTCATGCCAGTAAAATATCCAATAATCCCATAATAGGAATGATAGGTACAAAATAAGGATACTAGTAGAAATCCAAAAAGCCTCGTATCTCAGAAGCCATAGATATCTATTTGTATGTTTTATACTTACAAATATATGTTCGCCTTTATTAACAAGCAAGAGAGCTTGTATGTCTGTATATATTTAACACTGGGAGACAAGAAGTGCTTTGGAGTGGATCTGGATGAAGAGAAGACAAGAATGGAGGGTCTTAAATGTCTCTTCTCACCTACAAGTTCCCTTAGACTGATGGGAAGTAGCTAAAGTTAGAGGAACTAGAGTCAGTCCTGACAGATCAGTTTCAGAAATTCTTTGTGAAACTCAGCATAAGCAGAAATGCTTTGGAGAATTAGTGATGGTGGATCATTGTATGTGGGGATTGCTTTTCCATGACTCTGCATGGAATCTAGCAACTTACTACGTTCCAAAGAAATTAAGGATCAATCAGAAATCTCAAGTATGGGACAAATACTAGATTATCAAAATGGGCTTTAGCATATATAAAATGCATCTAGTGTGTGGCAGAAAGTAGACATGGATAAATAGCTATGAATCAATAAATGCAGTTTGTAGAGTGCAGTTTTGACCCCTTGGAGATGCTCATAAACAATCGTAAAATGGAGTAAAGTCCTGCTCTTTGTGAGTTGTGTAGCATGAACTATAGAACTGGCAGGCATTTAGGTTAACAAAGGTTCTTTGTGTGTGTGTGTTTTTTTTTTTTTTTTTTTTGAGATGGAGACTCACTCTGTCACCCAGCCATCTTGACTTACTGCAATTTCCACCTCCCAGGTTCAAGCAACTCTCTTGCCTCAGCCCCCCAAGTAGCTTGGACTACAGGCACACGCCACCATGCCTGTGTAATTTTTGCATTTTTAGTAGAAACTGAGTTTCACCATGCTGACCAGGCTGGTCTCAAACTCCTGGCCTCAGGTGATCCATCCACCTTGGCCTCCCTCCCAATTAAATTAAATTTTATAGGCACTGTCACCTATCCTTTTGATTACATGTTATTATACTCTCCCTCCTCAAATCTAATAGAAATATTAAATTGCATTTTCTTTCACCACATCTGTAGCTTTATTCATGCATGATAAATATTTAATTCATTTGTTTTTTCAATTTTAAAAAAGAAAACATAAACTGCAGTTTAAAAAACAGGCAGACAATGAATTTAAAATGAAGAGCTCTTCACCGTCATTCAGATATAGGATCTAATGTCAGCAGGAGGTGGATCAACGTAAAAAGACAAGATAACTAGCCATGGGACCAAGCAGATATGGCAGCGTTCTGGGTGGTTGGTGATACCTTGAAGAGACCAAGAAGAGTCATATAAAAAAGATTATCGGCCGGGCGCGGTGGCTCAAGCCTGTAATCCCAGCACTTTGGGAGGCCGAGACGGGCGAATCACGAGGTCAGGAGTTCGAGACCATCCTGGCTAACACGGTGAAACCCCGTCTCTACTAAAAAATACAAAAAGCTAGCCGGGCGAGGTGGCTGGCGCCTGTAGTCCCAGCTACTCGGGAGGCTGAGGCAGGAGAATGGCGTAAACCCGGGAGGCGGAGCTTGCAGTGAGCTGAGATCCGGCCACTGCACTCCAGGCCGGGCGACAGAGCGAGACTCCGTCTCAAAAAAAAAAAAAAAAAAAAAAAAAAAAAAGATTATCTACAGTAGCATCCCGTTTCCAGTCCTGCCCATGTACATTTAACAAAGACAACATGGTCTACTCATCTAGGCAGTGAACCTACACCTGTAATTAAGGCATCAATCAGAAAAGCTATTGATGGAGCAGTTAGGACAAGCTGATACCTATTTGTCAAATCCATTTCCTCTCATAATGTTTCCTATCTCAGTTCATGAATACTTTATGTTTGATTCCTCTCATTTTTTCAAGTTCTACTTCCAATCTATCAGTAAATACTGTTGGTTCTTTATTTAAAATAGATAAACACCTGAACACTTCTTACCACGTCCACAGGTACCACCTTGTCCAAGCTATTGTAGTAATCTTCTCAGGTCTCCCTTTTAGGCCTTTGCTTCCTGACATTTAGAGTCAGGAGGTAACACAAACAATTAGAGTCATCCGGTCATAATGCTCCAGGTCTCCATTGATTTTCTGTCTTGCAGATAATTAAATCTAAATTATCTAAACAACCTGGGAATGCCTCCAGGATCTGACCTGCAGTGACCTCTCAAAGTCCCCATTTTGATTCCTGTACTACCCCTCTCCCTCTTCCAGCTGCACTAGCCTTCTTGCTGTCCCCACCATCACTAGGTATGTTCCAGCCTAATGGCCTCTGCTCTTGTCAGTCCAGGTACTTAGAAAGCTCTTTCTTCAGAGATCTTGATTGCTTAATGGCTCTAAGATCCTCACCAAATTTCACCTTCCCCATGAAACCATCCCTTTCTATAAAATGTAAAGCTGAATGTCCATCTTTAGTCCCCAGACTACCTAGTCCTCCCACTTGCTTCATTTTATTCCATAATAATTTTATTTAAGTCATTTCTTCTGAATCATCTGCCTGTTTCCAATAGAGTATAAGTTGCTTAAGTACAAAGATTTTGCCCATCTTTTGTCTGTGCTCACTTACAATTAATAAATATTTTAAATGAAAGAAAGTTTTTGGACTTTAAGTTTTAATTAAAGTATAAGGTCTCATATATGAAGTTATAAATCACTTTTCATGTCATAAATATAAATGAGTCCTTGTTTTGTAAGTGTAAAAGTATACCATTTAATCTTTAGTTCTGACGTAAGTGCTTTGTTATAACTAATCACTATAGGAATGTTATATTTCAGTATAAGATATATTTCGAAGTAAATGAAAGGAGTGAATAATATAGTTGCAACACACATTCTTCTGCTTTGATTGCAAAGGTAACAAAGATTAAAATATGATAATGTATGTTCCTCACTTATTTATGAGTAAAAAAATCAGAAATTATTTAAGAAATAATAAAATAAGAACGCATTAGATGAATCAAATGGAAATTGTCGAGATAAGCTAAATTATATTGTAGCAAAAAACACATGGCATAACTTAGTTACAAAAAACGATAATAGTATGGTTCTCACTTTTATTCCATGTTCATTATGATCCTTGAGAGAGGCATGTGCAGGTGAAGCAAGTGCTTCCTGAGACACTGACAGTCACCATGGCCAAGGGCAGGAAAAGCTGGAGGAGGATGGACTTCCTCTCATTAGATTAGATTACATTAAGCTAGATTGGATACATTGGATTAGATTAGATTGGATTGATAAAAAACACATAAAGGCATATAGATATAAATATGAAATATTGTATATTATGTATTAACATTTATACATAAAAGATAGCCTATCATATCATATTTATTAAATTATGATATCATATTTTACAACATTACTTGACAGAATTAATGGGGTACTTTCACTACTATTTTTGTTTGAAAAGTAAGACTACACTTTAAGTTTTATATATTACCTAAATAACCTTTTTTTCTTTTGGGGTGAGTTTTTTTTAGTTCTTTTGGGTTCTTTCATTATGAGGAAGATGACACAAGCTACTATGCTTTTTAATGGAAGAAACTTCATTTTATTTGTAGTTGAAATTATATTAGAGTAGTTCAAATTTGATCTATTTTGATTTAGTATTTACAGTGCATATTTTTCTGCTCTGATTTTCTACACGTATTACAAATGTCATATTGATTAATAAATACTTATACAGAAGAAATATATGGCATCTGATGAGAGCCTAATTAAATATTAATCTATATTTTTAAATTGGATGTTTTATCCAATTTAAGAAGAAGGACATTTTATTAGTGACAATTGTATTTTTTGAAAGAATGAAGCACTGAGGATAGTGAGTGAGGAAAGAAATGGTAAGCAATTGACTGTACTGAAAACTATATACCGTATTATGGGGAAACTCAATACACTACGTAGGAATAGAGCAAATGAGAAAGGCTGGGGCAGTGCCGGTACTACTTGACTTAAGGTTCTGGGGTTCAGGGAATGACAGGGGGAGCAACTGATGGACTGGAATTTAAATAATTGTTAAAGAACATCACAGGTGAAGACACAAGTATGTGCAAATGAGTGAGGTTGTAGGAAACCATTGCTATTTTATTATTTATTTAAAAATTTTTAAGTTCAAGGATACATGGGCAGGATGTGCAGGTTTGTTACATAGATAAACACGTGCCATGGTGGTTTGTTGCACAGACCATCCCATTATCTAGATATTAAGCCAGCATCCATTAGCTATTCTTCCTGATGCTCTCCTTCCTCCCCCTCCATCCTGTGATAGGCTCCAGTGTGTCTTGTTCCCAGCCATATGTCCACGTGGCCTCATCATTCAGCTCTCCCTTATAAGTGTGAACATATTGTATTTGGTTTGCTCCTTTTGCATTAGTTTGCTGAGAATAACAGCCTCCAGGCCCATCCATGTATCTGCAAAAGACATGATCTCATTCTTTTTTATAGCTGCATATTATTCCATGATGTATATCTACCAAATCTGATCCAGCATTGATGGGCATTTAGGTTGATTCTATGTCTTTGTTATTGTAAATAGTGCTGTATTGAATATATGCATGCACGCATGTTTGTAATAGAATGACTTATATTCTTTTTGGTATATACCAGTAACGGGATTGCTGGGTCAAATGGTATTTCTGTTTATAGGTCTTTAAGGAATCGTCACACTCTCTTTCACAATGGTTGAACTAGTTTTCATTCCCACCAGCAGTGTAAAAGCATTTCTTTGTCCCCACAACCTCACCAACATCTGTTGTTTTTGACTTTTTCACAGTAGACATTCTCACTAATGTGAGATGGTCTCTTCTTGTAGTATTGATTTGTATTTCTATAATGATCAACAATGCTGAACCAGTTCTCAAATGTTTGTTGGCAGCATGTATGTCTTCTTTTGAAAAATGTCTGTTCATGTCTTTGCCCACTTTTTAATGGTGTTATTTTTTTCTTGTAAATTTGTTTAAATTCCTTGTAGATGCTGCATATTAGACCTTTATCAGATCAACAGGTTACAAAAATTTTCTCCCGTTCTATAGGTTGTCTGTTCACTCTGATGATAATTTCTTTTGCTATTCAGAAGCTCTTTCGTTTAATAAAATCCATTTGTTAACTTCTACTTTTGTTGCAATTGCTTTTGGTGCCTTTGCCATGAAATCTTTGCTGGTTCCTATGTCTTGAATGGTATTGCTTTGATTTTCTTCTACGGTTTTGTAGCTTAGGTTTTCCACTTAAGTCTTTAATCAATCACTAGTTAATTTTTGTATATGGTGTAAGGAACTGGTCAGTTTCAATTTTCTGCCTATGATTAGCCAGTTCTCCCAGCACCATTTATTAAATAGGGAGTCTTTTCCCATTGCTTGTTTTTGTCAGGTATGCCAAAGATCAGATGATTGTAGTTGTGCAGTCTTTTATCTGGGTTCCCTATTCTGTTCCGTTGGTCTATGTGTCTGTTTTTGTATCAGTACCATGCTATTTCTGTTACTATAGGCGTGTAGTATAGTATTAAGTCAGGTAATGTGATGCCTCCAGCTGTGTTCTTTTTGATTAGGATTGTCTTCACTATTTACGCTCTTTTTCGATTCCATATGAATTTTAAAATATTTTTTGTATTTATGTGAATAACGTCAATGGTAGATTAATGGGATATATTGCATTGGGTGGCATGACAATGTTCATGATACTGATTTTTTCTATCTGTGACTCAGGTAGATAATGAAATTAAGGCAAAACTTGAGAAGTTCATTGAAACTAATGGGAACAAAGAGAAAGCATACCAGGATCTCTGGGACTCAGCTAAAGCATATTTAAAAGGGAAATTTATAGCACTGAATGCCCACATCAAAAAGCTAGAATGATCTCAAGCTAACAACTTAACATCACAACTAAAATAACTAGAGAACCAAGGCAAACAAACCACAAAGCTAGCAGAATATAAGAAACAACCAAGATCAGACCTGAACTAAAGGAGATAGAGGAATGAAAAACCCTTCAAAAATTCAAGGAATACAGGATCTGTTTTTTTTTTTTTTTTTGAAAAAAATAATAAAATATACTGTTAGCTAGTGTGATAAAGAAGAAAACAGAGAAGATTCAAATAAATACAATGGGAAATTATAAGAGGAATATCACCACTGACCCCACAAAAAAATCAAAAATCAGAGGCCACAATGAATACCTCTGTGCACACAAACTAAAAAATCTAGAAGAAATGGATAAATGCCTGGACACATATGCCCTTCCAAGACTGAACCGGGAAGAAATTGAATCCCTGAATAGGCCAATAACAATTTCTGAAATTGAGGCAGCAATAAATAGACTACCAAGTGAAAAAAGCCTAGGACCAGATGGATTCAAAGCAGAATTTTACCAGAGGTATGAAGAAGTGCTGGCAGGATTTCTACTGAAACTATTCCAAAAAATTGAAAAGGAGGGACTCCTCCCTAACTTATTCCATAAGGCCATCATCATTCTGATACCAAAAGCTGGTAGAGATACAACAGTAAAAGAAACCTTCAGGTCAATATCCTTGATGAACGTCATTGCAAAAATCCTCAACAAAATACTGGCAAACAGAATCCAGAAGCAGATCAAAAAGCTTATCCATCATGACCAAATAGGTGTCATCTGTGGGATGGATGCAAGCTTGGTTCAAGATATGCAAATCAATAAATGTGATTAATCTCACAAACAGATCTAAAGACGATAACCATACGATTATCTCAATAGATACAGAAAAGGTCTTCCATAAAATTTGACATTCCTTCATGTTAAGACCTATCAGTAAACGAGGTTTTGAAGGACCATACCTCAAAATAATAAGAGCCATATATGACAAACCCATAGACAATATCATGCTGAATGGGCAAAAAATGGAAGCATTCCACTTGAAAACCGGCACAAGACAAGTGTGCCCTCTCTCACCACTCCTATTCAACATAGTTCTGGAAGTTCTGGCAAGGGCAATCAAGCAAGAGAAAGAAGTAAAGCGTATTCAAATAGGAAGAAAGGAAGTCAAACTGTCTTTTTTTGCAGGTGACATGACTCTACATCTCGAAAACCCCATCATCTCGCCCCAAAAACTTCTTAAGCAGATAAGCAATTTCAGAAAAAGTCTCAGGATACAAAATCAGTGTGCAAAAATTGCTAGCATTCCTGTACACCACCAACAAGAAAGTCGACAGCCAAATCACAAACAAACTCCCATTCACAATTGCCACAAAAAGAATAAATACCTAGGAATACAGCTAACAAAAGAAGGCCAGGACCTCTTCAAGGAGAACTGCAAGCCCCTGCTCAAAGAAATCAGAGATTACACAAACAAATGGAAAAAAAAAAATGGTTACTTTAACTTCTAATGTAAAGGGAAAAACAATTTCAAAGCCCTAGTGGCGAATCCTACCAGAAAGTCTGTTCATCTCATGAATATAAGTAAGCTTTGGTGGTATCTGCTCAGCTCAGGAGGAGTCTCCTATTTCTGAGGACCGACTCTCTGGTTTATACCCGTGGTTTCTGCAACACTTGGGTTTGTGTTGCACCTCCCTAGCCCTTGGTTTAGTTGAGGGAACTACAAGTGTTTGATTTATTCAAGCTAAGATGTTCACATTCTCTCTTTACTAGGGATTAGAATTGGGGAATTATACTAAGTCAATCTCTGAGATCATTCTTCCTGTTTATTAGAATTTAGAAATTAAAAAAAAGATTCACATGTTATAAAAAAATCAGATAAAGGAAAAAAAAGAAAAAAAAAGACTGGGAAAGGAGAGATAGTGCATTCTCAAAGGTTTTTAGTACCTAATCATCATCCTTTCCCTGAGATCCACTCCGTACTGGATTACTTTACTCAGGATGGTTTATTTTAACAATATGACTTAAAAGTTTGTAATTAATCACTTAAAAACAAGTTTTATCCAAAAAAATAGAAGGAAATCCTGATAAATTTTAAGATCTGCATATAAACTTGGAAAAAGTCTTACATTATCCCAAAATGTATATCTATTTCTGGGGGAAGCATTATTTTTAATTATGTCTGCAAATTAATACAGAGTTAAGCACTCTGCATTCAACCACCATGAAAGATTTATGATTTTTTTTCCGAGTTAATTTCATTTAATTCAAAGTGCTAACCTTTCCTAATTTATTTCCTGCTTTTCATATTCTGAAACATTATGTAAAAAGTTAAACTACATTTAAACTACTGAGAGACAAAATAAGTTACTTGTGTAAGACAGAGAAAAAAATAAAATTTAACTGTAAAAAACTATGAACCTTTCTACAACGCCCAATATCAGAATTTAGGAAAGAATGACCTGGCTTTTAAAAGAGGAGATAAGATTATATATAATTATTTCCTCTTTTCCACGAAAATAATGTATGGTCATATAATGATATGGATCACTACATATAAATGATGTAACACACTATGATTCATGCCTCCAATTTAAAAAAATTATTACACCGTAGACTCTTATGAAACACAACAGAGAAGAATTGTATCCTAAAATGTATATATTAAATATTTAGGAATTAAAACCAGAAGGTATAACCAGAAGGAAACAACAGCAACAGCAGTAACAAACAAATAAACAAACAAAAACAAAATTTAAAACAATAATGGAAAATAATAAAATTCTCTCTGGAGTCAAATATTTTTGGTTTAAAAATGCTTATGTTGTAATTTTAATATATTTCAATACCTTACTTGGACAATTTTCCAAGTGGGTTCCGTTATGCTATCCTTTTGAAGGATAAAGCAGTAACATTTCTGTTTCCTCTAACTGCAATTTATAGATAATAATTTCTCAGCCCAATATTCTCCTTTCTACAAAATAACTCATTAACCCAAGGTATTCAGGCTATCAATTTCTCTGAGATTAAAAACCGTAAGTCATTTAGATTTCAATTTTCCATTTTATATAGCAATTTGAATTTCACCTTTAGCCATGCAGGAATCCCTTCTATTTTTCAAATATATTGCATATCTCTCACTACCAAGCCTTTGAATGATCTCTTCTCCTTAGCTTCTTTTTAGCGCAAGCCTCACTTTCTGCCCATCATTCACGTATTGGTGTCCCTGAAGTTTGTGGATAACTTCTATTTTTCCTACTCGTCATCCTTGGACGACTTCATCAGGTCACTTAGCTGTATAACTGTATGATGTGAAATCTCGACCTCATGTTTGTGCCAACTCTCTTGTGAAATCCAATCCACAGTGTCACAGTTTGAATTGTCACTTGAATGTTTTCCAGATACCTCCAACCCAACACGTTCAAATCTCAGCTTATCGTCTCCCCACATAAATCTGTATTTCTTCTTGTTTTCCATATCCTGGTTTATGTTACAATAACCTTCCTGCGTTTCATCTTTTAATGCTACTTTAGTATTTTCCAGTTTCCTCCAAACCAATTATCAAGCTCTACTGATTTGAGTTTTTCTTATATCTCTTTTCATATCTCCTGCCGTATGTCCTCTCTTACCATTTCTATTTATATTACACTCCTCAAAATTAGCAAATTTTCAGATAAGTAACTTCTTATTACTTGCTACTTTCTTAATTTCTTACAGGTCTTAATTTAAGTAAGGTTATAAAATTAAGTTAAAAGATACAGGTAGTGGTTTTCACTGTTTATTTCCTGCTACGAAAGATTAGTTTTAGAATCAAAATGTTCACTGTTGTCTTCAATTTTGCCTCTTAGTTTGGTCATTGATATTATTTTTATATTATCAGAGATTATAACATTACATTACATTATACAACTCTTTGGGCATACTTCTAAAATTGATTTAACATGAGTATTCAATCTATTTCAAGATAGAAATAAACTTTCAAATCAAATTTTGTTCTGGTCCTATGTTGGATAGTTCAGTGATTCCCTTCTTCCCCCCAAAATATGATTCAGACGTAATACTACTAAGTTCATGAATATTTGAGAGTCTATCTGTAGCCTTTATGCCCCTCAGAATGTTGAAAAAACTTTCTTTTTATGACTTTTGTTGAGAAATCTGAGTGCAATTTGGTCATGATTTTTTAAAAGAATTTTGAAGTTCAATAACTTCAATATAATGAATCTTAGTATGGATAATTCTGTTTCCCTTTTTTAAAAACTCTTTGGTATCATGCATAATTAGTTTATTTCTTATTTTAGAAATACTTTTGCCATTTCATTATCTGGTTTTCATTCTCATGAGATTACTGGGATCTATTCTAACACAGTTGTTTTTATGCTATGTCTTCTCTGACACTGAGCTATAATTTTCATTTTAATAACTACATTATTTTTAAACATTATATCTGTATGACTTCGTTAAACCTGTCCACCATAATCCTGATTATATTTGCTATGACTATTTATAGAAAACTCTCTGTTTTTAATATGAATTTCATCTTTGTAAGAACAGGATGAAAACAGTAGAACACCAACATTTAAGAGCCTTCTAGACAAAGAGAAGTACACCGACATGAGTAAAAATAATTGAGAAAAAACCAAACAAATATGGTATTGATAAAACTGAGAACAGAGAATATTTCAAGAAAAAGGAAGTGGTCAACACTTTTAAATATGACTTGTTAATTGTAGGACCTGAAGGCCAGTGATGGAGAAAGTGATCAATATCAATTGCGTTATTTAGAAAAAGTCTAGGAAATTAAAGGTCAAGAAAAAAAATGACATGGAATATGAAACTATAACTGTTTTTATTGATTTCACCGATCAGTAGTGCACACGCATTATACTTTACGTTACTTAAAAACTACATAATTAAATTACACTTTGCAATTCCGGCCGGTTACTTAATAAAAATTGTTCTTGGTCAGTCACTTTCACTTGATGAGAAGTAAATATATTTCCTTATGGTTTTTAAAATAACATTTTCTTTTCCCTAGCTTACTTTATTGTAGGAATACAACATATAATACACATAAGATACACAATATGTGTTAGTCAACTATTTATGTTACCAGTTTTGGGAGTCAAAACTTACATGCAGACTTTCAACTGTGCAGGGAGTCAGTACCACCAATCCCTACATTGTTCAAGGGTCAATTATACTTTGTTCTTAGACCTCCATATGCTACGTATGGGAGACACAGCCTTGGTGCCCCTCTGGACAGTATCGGATCCACTTCCACTACAGCAATGAACCATACCAAATTGGTTTTTTGGTTAGCATAAACTGATTGATAGATAATGTAAATTCTATGGATATATGATACTTTGATTTGCACTCAGTATCTTACATAATTAAATACTGAACACTTCTGAATAACATGCAAAATACAAACTAGGTATATTTATTTTAACATACAACTGATACCTGAAGCAGCAGAATTGGTATCTCAGTTTTTAAGGGAGTTTCTACTCATGGCCACACAGTCCTGAATCATGTGCTGACATAACTCTGATATAGATTAAACATAGAAAGCATCTCCATAAAATATGCAGTATAACAAATGCTAATTACTTGGCATTGATCAAATAGGAATTATGATATTAATGCAGGTAGGTTGATACAATAGTATCAAAGAAAAAAACACAAGTAAATAGTTATTGTGAACACTGATATAATAAGTCAGATGAAAGTTTTGACAAGAACCTGGATAAATCTGATCCCTTACACACCACTGGTGGGAACGCTAAATGATGCAGTCAAATTGGAAAATGATCTAGCAGTTCTTCAAACAATTAAACTCTATCATAATAGGGTTTTTGTATGACAGCAGTTCTACTTCTCAGTGTACATGGAAAAGAAATAATTAAACTCTATCATAATAGAGATTTTATATGATCCAGCAGTTCTACTTCTCAGTATACACAGAAAAGAAATAAAAGCATATGTATATCCATACAAAATCTTGTGCATGAATGTTTATATAAGAACAATATTCGTGAGAGACAAAGGTGGAACAACCCAAATGATCACCAGCTGATGGATAAATAAATAGTGTTATATCCACAAAATGGAATATTATTCAGCCATAAAAGTGATAAAATACAGATATATGCTACAAAATAGATAAACCCTGGAAACATTATGCTAAGCAAAAGAATCTAGACACAAAAGGTCACATATGGTATATTTCTATTTATTTGAAATGTGTAGAACAGGGAAACCCCCGCAGGCCGAAAGTAGCTTAGTAGTTGCTTATTGAGATGCAACAGATAGGAGATGGGGGTGATACCTAAAGGTTAAGAGGATTCCTTCTGGTGTAATTAAAATGTTCTAAAATTGACAATGGTGATGGTTGTAAAAATCTGTGACTACACTAAAGGCTGTTGAATTGTACACTTTAAAATAAGTATGTTGTAGAAAATGTGAATCATTTCTCCCCAAAAGCTGTATACATGTGTGTGTGAGTTGTATGAATATTACTCACAATTTAGAGTGTATATATGAAAATACATACAAATTTATACATATACGTTCATAGGTATAAATTTTCAAAGAAAAACATTTTTTTTCTAGAGCTTATTTGACTGTATGTAGGGAAATTACCTAATTCTAGTTTACTCTAGACTTTGTCTCACCTAAGAAGAGGGGGCAAAAAAGCTAAGAAGCACCTCTGAAGGTCACATACATGTACATGTGTGTGTTTATAGTTTAGGGCAGTAAAGCCTCCAGAATAAATATATAATAATAAATAATAATAATAAATAATAAAATAACCAGCTTACCAGAAAAATAAATCAAAGGATAGAACTATAGATTTACATTTGAATTTAACATTTATATAGCTAACGCATAATTTAGAAAATAGTGAAAGGAAGAAAATACAATTATGATTTCTACCACCTCACTGCTAGACCAAGTTGATATTAAAGTCTAAGGTTAGAATAAAATGTCTAGAATGTTTGTTCTCCTTTCCCTAAATAGTGAACTTTGTGAAAGACGCAAGGGAAGAGAATCTCACTGATAGCAATTGATTTGTTTTCCTCATCCATCCTAATAGTGAAGTTTTAAATTAAGTTTACCATATCACATACATTGTCTCAGATAATTCTATTTGTCCTGTTTCTTGGATACTTAGCATTTTTAAAATCATACCTTTATTCTCTGCTCCATTCAGTTGCTTAACATCAAAACCACTGCTTCTTCTTTCTTATCCATCATCTTTCTTGAAGTTTATGCTTGACTACTTAATTCAAGGACACAAGTCTTCACCTTCTGAACTTCCTAAGTGTTCACTTGACTCAGAAGGTGGCAGTCCTCTTAAATGATTTCCACTAGTCTCTGGAGGCTGTGTGGACAACTTGTAAGTGAGTAACTCTGAAGTCCCAGTCTTGGCAGCAGGCACACCACCTAAAGTGTTTGACCTACAGGAACCCCTGAAGTTTCTCACTGTAAAGTGCAAAGAAAAATTTCCTCATGTTTCTGCCATGGAGGGACAAAAAGTCAATATTTGAAATACATGTAGAGGATTCTCCATAATGAAGGTCTACTCACCAAAGGAAATCATTTTTTTCCAGAGCTTATCTGATTATAAATAGGGAAGCTACCCAATTCTAGTCCACTCTAGACTGTCTGTCTCACCTAAGAGGAGGGGGGAAAAAAGCTAAAACACACTTTTGAAAGTCACAGTCCAGCAACCAAGACCCACCAAAAGACTGAAATTTAATTATAAGATTGTAGAATGTTTTATTATATCACATTGTATAAACACTTCCACAGGAAACTGGTATAATGACAGTCGATTACAGGTGAAAGACCTGAAAGACAGACTTTATTTAAACAAGAGTTTTTAAGGAAACTCCCAAACAACACGGGAAACAAAAAGAACTCCAGAGGGATCTACAGATTTTGAAATCTATAAATAGAATAACAACAACAAAACTCATAGCAGATTTATAGAAAACTTACACTGATTCACTTAACTCAGCCCCTATTACCTAATATATCATATCCGCCACTCAAAACAAAAGTTACAAGATAAGATAAAAGGAAATGAAATACACATTCTGAAGAGGCAAGGCAAACATCAGAACCAGATACAGATATGGCACAGGTTCTAGAAAGATAAGACAAGGAACTAAAATAACAATGAATATTGTATTAAAAACTCTCATGGAAAAATTTGATAACATAAGAATAGATGGAGAATGTAAGCATAGGGGCAAAAACCCTAAGAAGGTAGCAAAAGGATATACTGGAAATCACAAATACCTTAGGAGAAAAATATATTTGGTGGAAGCGTCTGTAAACTGGGCATGGCAAAAATAGAATCAGAGAGCTTGAAAAATAGGTTGATAGAAAATTAACCAAAATCATAAACAAAGAGAAAAAGTAATATTTTTAAAAGAACAGAATATCCAAGAAAGATGGAAATTTTAGAAGATGTAGCATAAGTGTATTTGGAATACTGGAAAGATAAGATAGAAATTTCCTAGAATTCTCCAAAATTAATGACACACATGAAAGCATAAAACTAGCTGGCTCAGAAAACAAATTAGGATAAACGACAGCAAAAAATCTGATTTAGTAGTTCTATATGCAACACTTAGAAAACCAAAACACAGAAAACCTTCAAGAAGCTCAGGAGTGGGAAAATATCTTAGATATAGAGAAACAAGGAGAAAAATTACACCACATTTCTCATTAGAAACCATACAAACAAGGATACTGAAGAAAAATATTTGGTGTTAAAGGAAAGAAAAATCCTAAAACTGTAATTGTGCATTCAGCAAAATTCTCCTTTAAAAGTGGAAAACAAATAGACTTACTCAGACAAGCAAACACTGAGGGTCCTCATCACTGGCAGAGAGTGCTGAAATAAATATTTTTCAGAACTCTTCAGAGTGAAAGAAAATGCTAGGGGTTAGGAAATATGGATCAACATAAAAATAGGGGGAAAAAAGTGGAGAAAACTAAAGGGAAAATAAAACATTTCATTTTTTTAATTCTTAATTGATTTTGTTAACTGTTTAATCATATTAAAATGGATTGGATTTATAACATATAGAGAAATTAAGTGAATGACAGCAAAATTCTAAAAGATAAGAAGGAATAATTAGAAACACTTCGTTATAATGACCTGAACTATCCAGAAAGTTTGATAGTGTCATCTGAAAATGGACTTAGGCTAGTGGAAAATGTACACAGTAGTTCCACCTTATTCACTTTCATTTTCAGCCATTTCAGTTACCTGCAGTCAACCAGAGTCTGAAAATACTAAATGAAAATTCCAGAAGTAAATAATTCATAAGTCTTACATTGTTTGTTGTTCTGAGTAACGTGATGAAATATTGCACCGTTCTGCTTTATTCTGCCTGGAAGTGAATCATCTCTTTGTCCAACATATCTACATTGTCTACACTATATCTGGCTCAATTATCATTCAACTGTACTAATATTGCAGTGTTTGTGTTAAATAACCCTTAGTTTACTTAATAATTATCCCAAAGTGAATAGTAGTGGTGCTAGCATATTGTTTTAACTGTTTTATATAATGATCAGTTATTTTTATTAATCTCTTACTGTGCCTAATATAGAAATGAAACTCTATCATAGGCCCTTATGTTTAGGAAAAAGCATATTACACATAGGATTTGATATAATCAGTGGTTTCAGGCATCCACTGGTAGTCTTGGAATATATCCCATATGGATAAGGAGGGGCTACTGTGTTACAAACTAACCAAAAATAAACTAACTAAAAAATTAAAATATACAATTGACGTTCTAAGAGAGAAGATAAATTGGATCATATAATTCTCAGTTAAAATCAGAGAAAGTAAAGAGAAACAGAAAAAAAGCAGCAAAAAATTATCAAAGATATAGTAGATATTAACCACACCATATAAATGATCACCTTAAGTGTGAGTAATATAAATATAACAATTAAAAGACAAATTTTCTGGATGTATGGCAAAACACATTCAACTGTATGTTGTCTACAAGAATCTCAAATACAAAGACATAAAAAACACAAATAAGGGGATAGAGAATCATATAAGGTGCTGTGAGCTTTACTTTTGTGTGAACTTGGCTAGGCTACAGTACCCAGATGACTGCTGAAACAGCAGGCTAGATGTTGCGTGAAGGTAATTTTAGATATTAACATTTTAATCAGAAGACTTTGAGTGAAGCAAATTATAATTTATAATTTAGGTGGACCTCATTCAGTAAGTTACAAAAGCTTAAGAAATAAAAAGATTATTTGAAGAAGAACAAATTCTGTCTTCAGATTGCCTTTAGACTTGAGATTGCAACATCAATTTTTATTTTACCTGGGTCTCCAGCCTGATAGCCTGCTCTACATGTTTCTCATGACTCTCTCTCTCTTTCTCTCATATATATATATATATAATTGTGTGTGTGTATATATATGTGTGTGTATATATACACATATATATAAGTATGTATGTATATAGTTCCCCATATACATTCTATTGTCTAGAGAAACAGAACCAATAGTGCATACTACTTTTGCATATACTATATGTAGTATGTATTTTTGGTTCTATTTCTCTGGGGAATATCCACTAATACACGTGCCAAAACTTATCCCCAAAACCTACAGAATACTGAATATTAAGTAAATATGAATTTTAGATAAAGCAGACTTTAAGACAAAAAAAAATCAGGGATAAAGGAGGATGTTACTAATGATAAAGAAATTAATTCTCCAAAAAGACATAACAATGTTTAAGGTGCATGCATGTAACAATAGAAGATAAGCATACCTGAGGCAGAAAATATGGTAGAACTGCAACAAAGTACAAACAAGTCCGTGATTCTAGTTGAAGGTTTAAATAATTTCATTTTAGTAATTGAAAGATCAACCAGAGAATTCGTAATATAGCTGATTTGAACAATGCTGCCAACCAACTTGATCTAATTGAAATGTATGCAATATTTTATTCAACAATAGCATAATATAATTTTACTCCAGGAAATATGGAATATTCACTAAAATGAATCACATTATGAGGCATAAAATACATATTTGAAATTTTAAAAGTCTAGAAATCATGCAAATATGCTCTCAGTGTACAGTAGAAGTGAATAGAAAAAATTTTAACTGGTGTGATTTAGGGTAAAGAATATTAACGTATATGATACCGGGATATGGGAAACAAAATGTATATTTTTAAATGTTTCAATTTGGTTTTTCATTCTTAATTCCTTTTCAAGATCTTCACATGAGATTATAATGGCACAAACATAATTCATGGAGATCAATTTTGCAAAAGCTTCCTTGTGACTAATATTAATATTATGATTTATGTCATGTATAAAATGCCTACTGAGACAAAAGCACTTTAACTTTTCATGAAACTCGTAAATTAGAGATACGTATATAAGATTTATCTATAACTAGCAGAATATAAAATTGACTTGTGAATTAAAATGTTACCTTTTTAAAAATTATATATAAATGTTAATTGCACATAATTTTGGATGAAAATATTTTATAATTAATATTTTTCTAGTAGAAATACCTTTGTACATCCCTGAATAAAGTGGTTTTAAAGAGAACATCCAAAATTTGAGAATTTTTAAATAAATTATTATTTTAACAATTATTAAAGCAGATTAAATTACTTTTCCCTTTATTTTCCTTTATACTGTTTCACTTGTTGCATAAGTTCACATTATTTTTCAAATTTTTGGAGCTAAATTAGAGAGAAAACATTGTTTTTATTTATTTTAAAAGCCTTAGAACCTACATGCTTTGTTCTTTACCTCTTTCCCCACCCATCCATGGTGATGTCAGGTGACCGACTTCTAACACTGTACATGAACATGAGTTAGATTTTGAATTATTAACAAAAAGGCATGAAGTCATTGTTAAAGGATAGGCATGATATTCTATACAATTTCAGGCACTGAGAGCTCCTCTAATACGTAATGTTTTGGTCCACAGCTAGTAAGTGAAAACTTAGAAGGCCCCTGAGTACTCATTTTAATTGTCCACCTTTCTTGAATAGTTGTGTGAAAAATTACAAAAAGAAAATTGTCATTCTTTTGCACTACTAAATATACATAGCACAGCTGGATAAATTGCAATATTAAAGTTTAAATGCATACAGCACTGAAATATAATATGATGAATTGGGAATGTTTTACCTTAATTTTCTATCTACTTTTTTGGATAACTTTTGAGCATTTCACATACGATATCGTGAAAAGCAAGTGCAGATTTACATTGAACGTAGTTGTTGAAAGAACCCCTTATTAATATGACATTCAAGAACACTAAAACTTTTCCTGGATTTGAAACCAGGTTCCATCATTTGCCAGCTTGATTACACCAAACATGACTAATTTACATGAAAAACTCTAACCATGGCTATTATCATAACCATCATTACCATCATCTATTACTACTACTGTCATCATTTATAAAAATTCAGAGGCATACATCTATCTGATATGACACAGTGTTCTAAGCAATTGTATAACAATTATGTAAGAATTAGCAAATTATCTGGAATTACAATATCACTAATAAAATGAGCCATGCACATAAACATTTAATAGAAATGAGCATGCTGATATGCTGATGTTGGGGACATCTTAGACTAAGGAGACTCATAATCTGTCAATCAATTTTCATAAGTGAGCAACCATGAGGCCACCATACCCAAGTTTCCATGAGTTCATTTAGCAGGTATGGTAAAGACAAGGCCTGGGATACAAAAACTAGAAGGGACCATTTTTAAAGGGTAGAAATCACCCAAACAAACCACAAAAAGCAATGACATGTCACCTTGCTGGAACAAGAATGACCTGCTCTGTCAAAATCATGCATAGAGAATATGAATTAATCTGTGTAGTCATTATAAATTTTTACTCTAAAATGAAAGATAGTGACAACTGTGTTGTTAAAAATTCTTCTTTGTAAAACAGAAAATAATCTACTTAAGTTTCTATAGAATTTAACTTTCAATGCATGGAATTTGGAGTAAAATTTTCTTAAGTTCTAATCCCAGCTCCCTCTGCCTCGTCTACTACATTAGCTTGGGCAAGAATTTCACCTCGGTAAGCTGCTTCATCATCTGTTTAATTTTAAAACCAAAGTATCTACATATTTGACACAGACAGCCTACCACAGATAGATAAAAATGTTCATTTGTACTACATGAAAAATGTTTTTTTAAATGTTTCTATAGCCTATAATCTACATGACCAAGATGCTGATATTTAATAAAATTGTAAGCAGGAACATCTATTAACAATAAATCTGAAGCAAAACTCTAGTAAAAAATTTTTTTAAAAGGATAGTTGTTGGAATTCAAAATTTGCTTATTCAAAATATTTTTTTTCATGGAAAAATTTATTAAGTAGAAAGAGAGAAAGAGAGAGAGAAATGGTGGAAAGGGAGATGAGATATTCTATAACGTTAATGTAGCAGTGTAAGTCCTTAGTATATTGAGCCAAATGAGTTTCTTAAATCCACAAGAAAGATGTAAGGATGCACATCTGTAATTATCTTTAGAATAAGAAACTAAAATTAATTCAAATTTACATCAAGAAAATAGATAACTTAATTTGGGGTTATGCATATAAGGACAATGCACAATGTGCAACAACAAAAAGAATATTTAAATTGTCATCACAACTGTGGTTGAATCTGACAAACATTAAGTAATAAAAATCAGAATAATTAGTATCTGCAATATGTTTACATTTACATATAGATCAAACACATGAAAAACAATCTATGGCTACTGAGGTAAAAATATTGGGATTTAAAAAAAAAAAATTGGATGTATTACCAAATGAGAGTTGTGTCAAGAAAAACATTTGGGGTCAATTGATAATGTTCTATTTCCATTACAAATTGCACAATTACATTTTTACACTTGATTGTATGAAGGATTTAATTCATTGGCACAACTCAGTTGTGGGTGTACTGGAAGACTAGACAGAGATAAAAGAAATTTAATGAACCAGAAGAAAGACACTGAAGTAAGGAGAGATAAGACAATAAAATATAAATATTTCAACAAACAGAGATGTAGTGGGAGCAAAAAGTGTAATTGATATATAACTGAAGTTTAACTAGAAAGAAAGAAAGCAGGAAAAAAAGAAAATTTTGAAGAAATAATGACAATAATGTCCAAAATTGTTGAAAGACTACAAGTTACATATTCAACATAAATAGAAAGAAAATTATACTCAGGTGCATCACTTTAAACAGAAAAGACTAAACTTATGGAGAATATCTTTTAAAAACTACAAAAATAGGTAGAGTTTACTGCCTTATGTAGTAGAAATACTAAGAGTAGGAATCACAAGTATAACAACAGAAGTGAAAATATAAAAAAAAATTTATTTAGTGAGAGAAAAGATATGCTGATCAGAATAAAAGACAATCAATACTAAGCTGACCTGCACTGAAGAATTAGTAAGGAGTGTTCAGCAGATGAACATAAACACAGAATGAAGAGTAGGCTTTTGCAAAAAGAAACAGAGAGGATTGGAAAAGGCAAATACAGGATGCATATAAATACAAATAATAATTGGCTCTATACAATGGCAGGAGTATAAATAAACTTTAAATGGCCTAGGACCCTTGCATTGTATAGGAAACAAATGACTAACTTAAATATAAGCCAGGGATTCAGGTTTTAATATATATGGTAGTTACTAAAACACTATGCAAAGATTATATAGCTACTAAGTTAATGTGGTTAAAAAAGAATAATAAACTTAGTTAATACAAAATGAAGAAAAAAGAAAATGTAAAAGACACAGGACATATAGAAAACAAGTAAGTTTAAATAATTGAATACAGATTATACAATGAGTTACATAAAATCTAAACAGATTACACATTCCTGTTAAAGACAACGATGTCAAGTAAATAAAAAAATAACTAACATGCAGCTTAAAAAAAGACACACCCTAAAATATCATAAAATATGTCAAAAATAAGACAGTATATATAATGTATACACCTATCCATATATATCATTCAAATACTAAAAATGAGAAACTTGTGTACCTATACAATAATCAATCAAATTAGACTAGTCAAGAAGTATTCCTAGAGAGAAAGAAAAACAGTAATAAAATGACAACATCTCAAGATATAGCAACTCTAATGTTTTGTGCACATAAAATTTTACATATTTAAATTTTAAAAATGGCAGAAGCCAAAAGATATGTAAACACATTTACAATTATAGTTGAATTTTTTACAGTGTCTCTCTCATTAGTAATAAAACAGTTTAAAATGGTAACTATTCAAAATATTAAAAAATGATTAATAAATTATAAAATAATTATGCAAATGAAAAGAATAAAGATATAGAGAGATGCACATATAGGTGTAGATAAAAGAAATACATGGTATGTATCATCAAATGTCAAAGGACTAAATGTATAGTGTATGTAGACTGACTACATTAGAATTATCTAGACTGACTACATTTAGAATTATCTGGAAATAATTAACACAAAGTTTTAAAAAATTCTAAATATTTCCAAATTGTCTGCACATTTCTAAACACTTGTGTGAAATGATATAGCATGTAAGTAGCATATGAATTTAAGAAACAGCATGGAAATATGACATTGGAAATTAAGTAGAATATAGTTATAGTTGTACTTTAAGGAAAACTCTTCAAGGACTTTATATGAAATAATGAAAGTTAGAAAAATCTGTGATTTAAACATTCATCTGGAGTGATATGTATGTATGTGCATGTATATATTTTATTTAATTTGGCTCATATGCTGAATTACATGAATTTATGGCTGCAAAACCAATCTTTTATTTCTGAAATAAACTATGCTCTCCCTTGATATGTTTTTTGTGGATTAAGTTTATGATGATGCAATATATATGCATTTGTCTACATAAGAATGATCCAAGCCAGGTGTGGTAGCTGACACCTGTCATCTCAGCACTTTGGGAGGCCAAGGCAGGCGGATCACCTGAGGTGAGGAGTTCGTGACCAGCCTGGCCAACATGGCAAAATCCTGTCTCTACTACAAATACAAAAATTAGCTGGGTGTGGTGGTGTACACCTGTAATCATAGCTGCTTAGGAGGCTGATGCAGGAGAATCGATTGAACCCGGTGGCAGAGGTTGTAGTGAGATGAGATCATACCACTGAACTCCAGCCTGGGTGACAGAGAGAGACTCCCTCTTTTTTCAATAAAGAAAAAAAAAGAAAAAAAAAAAAAAAAAAAGAGTGATCAGTCTGCAATTTTCTTGTCTTTTCATATCAATGTTTTGAAATCAATGTTATGAAGGATGCAAACATTTAAATGACAAACTTGGAAAATCTCTTCCTCTTATCAAATTCTACCAAATAATTAAGACAAAGAGAATATTCTGTCCAGAAATTTTTTCCAACGTATAGCCTAAAAACAGTGGAATTCCCATGTCATTTTTAAAGCTGGATTTTATGTCTAAAACATAAATGCCAATTATTCAACAATGCATTAGCCAAATGAATTTTTCAATATAAGGAAGATATATATTTCAGTGTAAGATGGGTTTAATTGCAGAAATTAAAAATTTTATTTAACTTTGGAATTCATTACATTCTACCACATTGAGAAAAATGTAGAAAATAGTTTGATCATTTCAATATATGCAGAAAAAAGATAATGTATATAATTCAAAATCAGGAGTTAACAGTGTAACATGTATTTGAGACTACTAAAAAACAGCTGTACATTCAAGGCATGCAAGAAAAGTAGAATATACTTTTGGTAAAAGATTGTAAGAAGCATGGTAATGTGGATTTCTTGCCTAAGTTTAGAGGGTTAAGGGATTTTATGTTGGAATCTTATAAAATAAATTCTACGTGTGAACATACAGTTAAAGGAGTGTTATCATTTTTTTCCATAACTTGATCATTGTAATAAAAGCACAACAAGTTTTTCTTAGACTACTAATCTGCTCTTTAACAAAAATTTAAAGGATTACAAATGGTCAATAAGAATCATACCTTATAGTCAGACATAAAAATTGGGTAGATTTGCCTATAAGGTTTTAACAAACACAGGGTTTAAGATTAATAATACACTAATGTAAAAATTACATTTGGTTTATTTGGTATAAGAATCACACAGGAAGCATTGTCAGATATGAAATGGTGGTTGGCTTTCTTCGAGTTGTATTTGTACAAATATGTTATGGTATGTGTTCCAAAATTATGGGAAACACCTATACTTCTGACATGACTTAGTGTATGTTATTAATAATTATAATTGTTATGTAAAATTTTTGTGTGCCACAGAAGTAACCAAAATTTCCTAGTCAATTGTGACTTTAACAGAGACTGCCCTAAGGCATTTCATCATCCATCAACAATCGTTGTCTTGTTTTGATTCACTTTAAAAGGTGGTTTATAATCAGCTGTAGGACTCTAACAGGTGTTCTTGATGTAGGTTTCTGATAGCTTTGGATTTTCTGACATTAGAATAGAGGAAAATCCTTCAGGACTCTCATGAAGAGTTGAAATGTTCATGAATGTTAAGCAAAACAGGAGTTAACTGCATGGACTGAACTAATAAAAGATTGAAGTATTTTTTTTTTTTTTTTACTTTTTGCTCAAAATGTTGCTGATCATTTTTTTTTTTTGATTTGCAGAGTCAAGAAAACTTATTCTTTTGAGATATTGACAGCTTTTGATAATTAAGTATCCTCCTGTGAAGAAAAGTTGGAATATATTTGTTTCTCTCTTCCTGATTTATCCAGAATTTGGAAACTTTTTATGAGTATTCTTAACTTATGGTCATATTGTTATTTGCATAATTGCAATAAGATTTTTTAATTTGTTTTTGAACATGACACAACTGGAGACACTAGTTATTTTATCAAGGCTTTGACTGAAATGGTGTGCGTTTCTTTAATGACTCTAACTTAACTTACAGAGCCAATAAAATTCCCTTAAGAAAACTGGCCTCATACTTGTCTATTGCTGCATATCATACAAATAATCAGGCCAAATATAATAAAGCAAATTGAACTTAAGATTTGTCTTCGGTAAAAATGGAAGACTGGAGAGAGAAAAATTATGTTTCAAGAATTATGGTACACTTGTTATTAAATTCTAGTCTCATCAGTTGGTTTTGATGTTTCCTTTCAGGCAGTATAGACTAACCCTGCTTATTCCTGTGAACCAATCAGTGGTCTCTGACTGCTACTCAGAAGAAATAAGAGGGAAAGTAATGTAAAAAATCTGGATCAGTATTATTACGACAAAAAATTATATTTTAATACACTACTTTTTCAAAATACAATTGCAAATATTTTACAGCCAGTATAATACTTAATGGTGAAATATTAAAAACTATTTTTCAAATGTGGAGAATAATATAGGGATATAATTTAATCCCACCTGTATTCAACATTGTACTAAAGAGATTGATGTGAATGCAGTCACACAATTAAAATTAATGAAATGTGTAAACATAAGAAAATAATTATAAATAAATGTCACCTTTACATGTATTAATTGTCCAAATTGATCTAGAAATTGAAAGCAATTTCAGTCAAAATCCCATCAGGTTTTTTGGAGAAATTTAAAAACTGTATATAAAGTTTAAATGAAAATACAGAATACTCATATTCATCACAATCAGGTGGAATAAGAACAAAGTTATAAGTTTAACATATTTCAAGACAAAGCTTGCAACATTAATTTGGTACTGGTTCAAGTAGAAGGTAAACAGTAGAAGAGGTTAAGGAGTCCATCAACGGAATTGATAACATTTCTTCCTAGAAAAATAATAAAATTGGCTTTTTAGTATTTGCTGCTGGTAAACTGGATGTCTACGTAGAAAAAATAGAATTTGTTTTATATCTAACATTCACATATATAGATCAATTCTACTCAAATTGTCCCAGGTAAAGAAAGAGGAACAATATTCTAGATTATAACATAGAAGAGTATTTTGCTATCTTGTGCATAGTGAGTATTTTGAAAACAGAATGGATAGCAAATAAAGAGTATTTTATCTTATTATATTAAAGTTAGTCAGTTTTGTTCAATGAAGTACAGTATTATGAGAGGAAATTTGTAAGCTCAGTCTGGGAGAAGACATTTGCAACATGTATAACGAGCAAAGATTTAATACATAGTATTTTTTTTTTACCTAAAAATCAATATAAAAACAATAAATTGTCTCCCATTCTGTAGGTTGCCTGTTCACTCTGATGGTAGTTTCTTTTGCTGTGCAGAAGCTCTTTAGTTTAATTAGATCCCATTTGCCAATTTTGGCTTTTGCTGCCGTTGCTTTTGGTGTTTTAGACATGAAGTCCTTGCCCATGACTATGTCCTGAATGGTACTACCTAGGGTTTCTTCTAGGGTTTTTATGGTATTAGGTCTAACATTTAAGTCTCTAATCCATCTTGAATTAATTTTCGTATAAGGAGTAAGGAAAGGATCCAGTTTCAGCTTTCTACTTATGGCTAGCCAATTTTCCCAGCACCACTTATTAAATAGGGAATCCCTTCCCCATTTCTTGTTTCTCTCAGGTTTGTCAAAGATCAGATGGCTGTAGGTGTGTGGTATTATTTCTGAGGACTCTGTTCTGTTCCATTGGTCTATAGCTCTGTTTTGGTACCAGTACCATGCTGTTTTGGTTACTGTAGCCTGTAGTATAGTTTGAAGTCAGGTAGGGTGATGCCTCCAGCTTTAGTCTTTTGACATAGGATTGTCTTGGCAATGCGGGCTCTTTTTTGGTTCCATATAAACTTTAAAGCAGTTTTTTCCAATTCTGTGAAGAAACTCATTGGTAGCTTGATGGGGATGGCGTTGAATCTATAAATTACCTTGGGCAGTATGGCCATTTTCACGATATTGATTCTTCCTATCCATGAGCATGGTATGTTCTTCCATTTGTTTGTGTTCTCTTTGATTTCACTGAGCAGTGGTTTGTAGTTCTCCTTGAAGAGGTCCTTTACATCCTTTGTAAGTTGAATTCCTAGGTATTTTATTCTCTTTGAAGCAATTGTGAATGGAAGTTCATTCCTGATTTGGCTCTCTGCTTGTCTGTTGCTGGTGTATAAGAATGCTTGTGATTTTTGCACATTAATTTTGTATCCTGAGACTTTGCTGAAGTTGCTTATCAGCTTAAGGAGATTTTGGGCTGAGACAATGGGGTTTTCTAAATATACAATCATGTCATCTGCAAACAGGGACAATTTGACTTCTTCTTTTCCTAACTGGATACCCTTGATTTCTTTCTCTTGCCTGATTGCCCTAGCCAGAACTTCCAACACTATGTTGAATAAGAGTGGTGAGAGAGGGCATCCCTGTCTTGAGCCAGTTTTCAAAGGGAATTTTTCCAGTTTTTGCCCATTCAGTATGATATTGGCTGTGGGTTTGTCATAAATAGCTCTTATTATTTTGAGGTACGGTCCATCAATACCGAATTTATTGAATATTTTTAGCATGAAGGGCTGTTGAATTTTGTCAAAAGCCTTTTCTGCATCTATTGAGATAATCATGTGGTTCTTGTCTTTAGTTCTGTTTATATGCTGGATTTCATTTATTGATTTGCGAATGTTCAACCAGCCTTGCATCCCAGGAATGAAGCCCACTTCATCATGGTGGATAAGCTTTTTGATGTGCTGCTGAATCCAGTTTGCCAGTATTTTATTGAGGATTTTTGCATCGATGTTCATCAGGGATATTGGTCTAAAATTTTCTTTTTTTGTTGTGTCTCTGCCAGGCTTTGGTATCAGGATGATGTTGGCCTCATAAAATGAGTTCGGGAGGATTCCCTCTTTTTCTATTGATTGGAATAGTTTCAGAAGGAATGGTACCAGCTCCTCCTTGTACCTCTGGTAGAATTCAGCTGTGAATCCATCTGGTCCTGGACTTTTTTTGGTGGGTAGGCTATTAATTGTTGCCTCAATTTCAGATCCTGCTATTGGTCTATTCAGGGATTCAACTTCTTCCTGGTTTAGTCTTGGGAGATTGTAAGTGTCCAGGAAATTATCCATTTCTTCTAGATTTTCTAGTTGATTTGCGTAGAGGCGTTTATAGTATTCTCTGATGGTTGTTTGTATTTCTGTGGGGTCAGTGGTGATATCCTCTTTATCATTTTTTATTGTGTCTATTTGATTCCTCTCTATTTTCTTCTTTATTAGCCTTGCTAGCGGTCTGTCAATTTTGTTAATCTTTTCAAAAAACCAACTCCTGGATTCATTGATTTTTTGGAGGGTTTTTTGTGTCTCTATCTCCTTCAGTTCTGCTCTGATCTTAGTTATTTCTTGCCTTCTGCTAGCTTTTGAATGCGTTTGCTCTTGCCTCTCTAGTTCTTTTCATTGTGATGTCAGAGTGTCCATTTTAGATCTTTCCTGCTTTCTCTTGTGGGCATTTAGTGCTATAAATTTCCCTCTACACACTGCTTTAAATGTGTCCCAGAGATTCTGGTATGTTGTATCTTTGTTCTCATTGGTTTCAAAGAACATCTTTATTTCTGCTTTCATTTCGTTATGTACCCAGTAGTCATTCAGGAGCAGGTTGTTCAGTTTCCATATAGTTGAGCAGTTTTGATTGAGTTTCTTAGTCCTGAGTTCTAGTTTGATTGCACTGTGGTCTGAGAGACAGTTTGTTATAATTTCTGTTCTTTTACATTTGGTGAGGAGTGCTTTACTTCCAATTATGTGGTCAATTTTGGAATAAGTGCGATGTGGCGCTGAGAAGAATGTCTATTCTGTTGATTTGGGGTGGAGAGTTCTATAGATGTCTATTAGGTCCGCTTGGTGCAGAGATGAGTTCAATTCCTGGATCTCCTTGTTAACTTTCTGTCTCATTGATCTGTCTAATGTTGACAGTGGAGTGTTGAAGTCTCCCATTATTATTGTATGGGAGTCTAAGTCTCTTTGTAAGTCTCTAAGGACTTGCTTTATGAATTTCGGTGCTCCTGTATTGGGTGCATATGTATTTATGATAGTTAGCTCTTCCTGTTGAATTGATCCCTTTACCATTATGGCCTTCTTTGTCTCTTTTGATCTTTGATGATTTAAAGTCTATTTTATCAGAGACTAGGATTGCAACCCCTGCTTTTTTTTGTTCTCCATTTGCTTAGTAGATCTTCCTCTATACCTTTATTTTGAGCCTATGTGTGTCTCTGCATGTGAGATGGGTCTCCTGAATACAGCAGACTGATGGGTCTTGCCTCTTTATCCAGTTTGCCAGTCTGTGTCTTTTAATTGGAGCATTTAGTCCATTTACATTTAAGATTAATATTGTTATGTGTGAACTTGATCCTGCCATTATGATAATAACTGGTTATTTTGCTCATTAGTTGATGCAGTTTCTTCCTAGCCTCAATGGTCTTTACATTTTGGCATGTTTTTGCAATGGCTGGTACCGGTTGTTCCTTTCCATGTTTAGGGCTTCCTTCAGAGTCTCTTGTATGGCAGGCCTGGTGGTGACAAAATCTCTAAGCATTTGCTTATCTGTAAAGGATTTTATTTTTCCTTCACTTATGAAACTTAGTTTGGCTGGATATGAAATTCTGGGTTTAAAATTCTTTTCTTTAAGAATGTTGAATATTGGCCCCCATTCTCTTTGGGCTTGGAGAGTTTCTGCTGAGAGGTCTGCTGTTAGTCTGATGGGCTTCCCTTTGTGGGTAACCCGACCTTTCTCTCTGGCTGCCCTTAAGATTTTTTCCTTCATTTCAACTTTGGTGAATCTGGCATTTATGTGTCTTGGAGTTGCTCTTCTCGAGGAGTATCTTTGTGGTGTTCTCTGTATTTCCTGAATTTGAATGTTGGCCTGCCCTACTAGGTTGGGGAAGTTCTCCTGGATGATACCCTGAAGAGTGTTTTCCAACTGGGTTCCATTTTCCCCCTCACTTTCAGGCACCCCAATCAGACGTAGGTTTGGTCTTTTTACATAATCCCATACTTCTTGCAGGCTTTGTTCATTTCTTTTTCTTCTTTTTTCTTTTGGTTTCTCTTCTGGGTTCATTTCATTCATTTGATCCTCAATCGCTGCTACTCTTTCTTCCAGTTGATCGAGTCGGTTACTGAAGCTTGTGGATTTGTCACGTATTTCTCGTGTCATGGTTTTCATCTCTGTCATTTCGTTTATGGCCTTCTCTGCATTAATTATTCTAGCTATCAATTCTTCCACTCTTCTTTCAAGATTTTTAGTTTCTTTGCGCTGGGTACGTAATTCCTCCTTTATCTCTGAGAAGTTTGATGGACTGAAGTCTTCTTCTCTCATCTCGTCAAAGTCATTCTCTGACCAGCTTTGATCCATTGCTGGCGATGAGCTGCGCTCCTTTGCGGGGGGAGATGCGCTCTTATTTTTTGAATTTCCAGCTTTTCTGCCCTGCTTTCTCCCCATCTTTGTGGTTTTATCTGTCTCTGGTCTTTGATGAAGGTGACGTACTGATGGGGTTTTGGTATAGGTGTTCTTCCTGTTTGATAGTTTTCCTTCTAATAGTCAGGACCCTCAGCTGTAGGTCTGTTGGAGATTGCTTGAGGTCCACTCCAGACCCTGTTTGCCTGGGTATCAGCAGCAGAGGTTGCAGAAGATAGAATATTGCTGAACAGCAAGTGTACCTGTCTGAATCTTACTTTGGAAGCTTCCTCTCAGGGGTGTACTCCACCCTGTGAGGTGTGGGGTGTCCGACTGCCCCTAGTGGGGGATTTCTCCCAGCTAGGCTACTCAGGGATCAGGGACCCACTGAGCAGGCAGTCTGTCCGTTCTCAGATCTCAACCTCCATGTTGGGAGATCCACTGCTCTCTTGAAATCTCTCAGACAGAGTCGTTTGCGTCTGCACAGGTATCTGCTGCTTTTTTGTTGTTGTTGTTTAGCTGTGCTCAGTCCCCAGAGGTGGATTCTACAGAGACAGGCAGGTTTCCTTGAGCTGTTGTGAGCTCCACCCAGTTCGAGCTTCCCAGCGGCTTTTTTACCTACTTAAGCATCAGCAATGGCGGGCGCCCCTCCCCCAGCCTCACTGCTGCCTTGTGGTTAGATTGCAGACTGCTGTGCTAGCAATGAGGGAGGCTTTGTGGCCATGGAATCTTCCCGGCCAGGTGTGGTTATAATCACCTGGTGTGCCCGTTTGCTTAAAGCGCAGTATTGGGGTGGGAGCTACCCGATTTTCCTGGTGTTGTGTGTCTCAGTTCCCCTGGCTAGGAAAAGGGATTCCCTTCCCCCTTGTGCTTCCCAGGTGAGGCGATGCCTCCCCCTGCTTCAGCTCTCACTGGTCGGGCTGCAGCAGCTGACCAGCACGGATTGTCCGGCACTCCCTAGTGAGATGACCCCAGTACCTCAGTTGAAAATGCTGAAATCACCAGTCTTCTGTGTCACTCGTGCTGGGAGTTGGAGACTAGAGCTGTTCCTATTCGGCCATCTTGCTCTGCCCCCTAAAAACAATAGTTGTTTTAAATTCGAAGAACACAAAATTTGAAGGGACACAGGTAAACAACCCACTTCAATACATCAGAAAAATTAAACAAAGAAAAAACAAAGCAAGTAAACAACAACAACAACAAAAAAACCTGTCTTTTATTAAAGAGGTCAATATTTTTTCTGCAGTGAGAATTATTTCAGATTTTCCTTATGTGACTCACCTGACTTTGATGTAAAATAATAAATATTTGTAACATATTGTTACAAAAATGATGTTTTAAAGACGCTACATTTGTATGATCATTTTCCATGTAGTATGCTAAAGTATAAAGACAAATTTTCCTCAATATGTCTGTAGGAAAGATGTTCAAGGTTTTATTCACTTTTTTCTTCTCTACTTTTTTTTTACTTGAACATATTTTAAAATCCTCAACATTATCTACAAAGAACTGAAGCTATCCCACACTCGAGAACGTTCTCACTGGTCTATACACCTTTCTTAATATGCACCTGCCAAAAGGCACTACAATTTCTTTATCAAAATGGACAGATTATTCGTTTCTCAAGCTAATCCCCCTGATAATTTCCTTGCATAAAACCCCTCTTATAACCTTTTCTCTTGAGTTTTGAATCATACTGTTTCAGGACTTGAATTGTATACATTCATGACTCTAGAGTTTGCTTCATGATAGTTATCACCATTATTATGACATAGGTATCTGTACAGTTGTTAAATGTTTGTGTTTTGGTACAAATCCTGAGTCCTTTTGCAATTATTTCAATTCCTTAAAAATGCAAATATTTATCCTTAGGATATTTTGGAAACTTTGGGCAAATTTCAGCTGGCCCCCAAAGCAAAAGAGCAAAACGATGCTGCAATTCCCTTGCTTATTCCTTTTCTCCCATTAACAGCCCTGGCAGAAACTTCTAACCTCTGATCAAAGCCAATGATTAGTTTAGAAGACTGGATTTTACTGTCTCAGCCTCCTATTCCAGGGCAGAATGAACACACATCCTATCTCCACACATTCTTAGGTTTTCTGATTTGGAATATTAATAGTTTAAAGCTAAAATATAATTCTCCTTTACAAAATACTTTTTATCCTCTGGAAAAATAGTATTTTTGAGTGCCAGTTACCTTGTTTTCCTTTAGAGACAGGGGAATATAAAAAGTTTTAAAGACTGCATATATTATTTCCTGGTATATATAAACATTCAGGAGTTTTATATTAAACAGTTGCACATTATTTTACCACAAAATAAGACCCTCTGTTAAAAACTCCATGAGGCTACCCAAAAATGTGTTCTTTCAGCATTAAAATTGATTTAACACATCAAGTTTGTTATAAAAATACACTTTTCTTGGACGATATTTGAGGCAATCATTTTGCAAAGTGTAAACTGCAAATATACACATACACATTCAGTAAATATAAGAATCAGTGATATGATTGATCATAAGACACTACTTATTTGAGACACAGTAAAATAAGATTATAAATTATCAAACTAATTATAGAATTGATAATTAAAATAGATATAATTATGGAAATAATGTACTTATATGATTAAATATAGAATTAAAAACATTTTGTATCATTCTTACATCATTGTGTTTACATAAAAATGGTATTTGAATATGTGACATTTATGTACAACACTTTAATAAATTACAGTGTCTTGCTCTTATCACTGCAATACATGTGTAGAACATTTCTAATACTTTGAAAAAAATTCACGTGTCAACAGCATGTCTCACCAGAGGTCCAGGCAACTACTAACCTACTTGTGTCTCTATATATTTATCTTATTAAATATTTCTTATAATCAAATCATTTACAATGCTATCTTTTGCATCTGGCCTCTTTCAATTTGCATAATATTTGTGAAGTTCATCCATTTTTGTTTATCCACTCTCCAGCTGATGAACTATTTTGACTAATGTTGCCGTGAAACAGTAACTCATGAGACTACTGTTGAATAATGTTGCTGTCAACAATAACTCACAAGATTTCAGGTGATGTATGTTTTAATTTCTATTGAATAGATATGCAGAAGTGGAATTGGTGATTTACATGATATTTTGTTTAAGTGTTCAATCAATTATCAACCTGTTTTCCAGATTTGCTTGACAACTGCATCTCTATCAGCAAATGTAAGATTTTTCATTCTTCCCAACATTTCATATTGCCTGTCTCTTTAATTATTGCCATTTTAATGGGTGTGAAGTGGTATTTAACTGTAATTTTAATTTAAATTTCTATCATGATTTCACATTTTGAGTATTTTTTATATTGAGCATCATTTTATGTGTTTTGGGGCCTCTTTGTGAATATTCATTGGAAAAATCAAAGTGGTTTACTCATTTTAATTGGTTTGTCTTTTTACTACAGGGATGTAAGAGTTCTTTATATACTCTAGAAAATAATCCCTTATGAGATATATGTACTTGCAAATATTTTACCACATATTTATAAGTCCTTCCTCATGTATTTTGAGGGCGCTTTGTTTGGTGCTTAACATATTGTTTTACAGATTTTTTTTAAATGATGCTTATATATTGTTTTACAGATTTTTTATAGATTGTTTTTATCATTGTTATGTTTTTCTTTTTCTTAAGAATTTTTATTTGTCTAAAATGCACATTATTGGATATTATTGTATTAATTCATTGTATTTCTTAACGTTTGCATGATATATCTTTCTTCATCTTTTTATTTTCAACTTTTTCATCTTTGGATTTTGAGGTGAATTTTATATAATAGGATATGGTTAGGCCATTTTAGAAAGTCACTTTATCAGTCTACATCTTTTAACTGATTATATACATAATTTTATTGAAGCAACTATTAATACGTTAGCACTTAAGTCAGGAATTTTATTACTTGTTTTTGTTGTTTCCTATTATTCTATTTCTTTTTTATTTGCCAACCTATTGATTACTGAAATTTTGGGAGAATTTCATCTTGCTTTTTAGTAATAGTGTTTTTACTTGTAACTCTGACATGGTTTTTATATTGTTTGCCTTTTATATTATAATACATATATGAAATTATAAAAGGCTACTCATATCAATAATTTTACCACTTGGAGTGAATTGTGGAAGCCTCATTTCTCTTTAGGTAGAATATGGAGTTTAGAACAATGCTATTATATTTGTATAGTAGGAGTGAATCGTGCCTATAGATAAAATAATATAAAGGTGGGTCAATAGCCAAAATTATGTCATATAGATATGTGGGTATGAAAAATAAAGATTTTATTATTATTATTATTATTATTATTATTATTATTACTAGATAGTCATTACACAGTCAGAAGTGTAGCATGCTTAGGATGTGTTTCAGAGAGTTTATTCTGACAGTATTTCCATACACGGATTAGAATTTGTCTGGAATGAGCTCATATAATGTAGTTAAATTACCATCTTAGTTGTGATAGTCCAAAGTAAAGTAAAAAATAATAATAATAATAATCCAAGGATGTCCAAGAAAAGGTGTAAAATTAAAGTTATCAGAGTCTTTAGAAAGTTACCCAAATCTCAGTTAATTACTGCTTGAATGTCTGAAGACAAAGAGTGATACATGTTTAAGTTTGGGAGAAGAAGTAGAGATGAAGAGTACTTTGTTTATGAAGTAATTATGGCCGAAATTACACAGTATTTGGAAATGCTTTAGGTATTTTAGCAAAAAAATTGTTGATGGGAGGTAGTTTAAACACAACTGCAAGCTATTCATATGCAGTCAAGATTAGAGACGCTTACGTAATGATATATATGTACAATGTTGCTTCTTGAATATATGAAACCACCTAAATATCTACCAAAAATATTTGAATAAATAAATTATAGAAAATCCATAATTTATCCAATTATGTATCATTTAAAATATGCATTAGAAAGAAATTAATAGTAGACAGATTAAGAACTCAAGTAATTAGAGATGTTACAGTTGTGCCAAAATTTTAGAAAAAAAATTATTCATAGAAAAACATATATATGAGTCCACTGATGAGAAGAATTGAGAATAAAACACTTATATTAGTTACAATAAAGGTGAATATTAGGGTGTATTAAGAGAGGATCTGTTGGAAAGACATTCAAAATTATACCAAATTATTTAAGTGCTGGAATTTTGGTAATTTTATGTAGTTTATATGTGTTTTAACATTTTCAAATAAAATATTGTTAAAATAGAAAAGATAGCATATCATCATAAAGTAACCTTCACTTTATGTGTTTGCATATTATTATGTAAGAAAATATTAGCAAGACAGTATCAATTTAATATTTTCCAGGATGTAAATAATTGGCTTGTTCAATTCTAATGTTACGGCTCTTGATGCTAGCAATACAATGATTATATGTATTTGTCTCTGTCCATGAAAAAAGGATTGGGAAACATAAAATTTAAATGCTGGAAAAATAAATCAACAAATATTCTATTGTTTTGAATGCTGAATCTTGATTAGAAACATACATTAAGATATTTTGTTAGAATGCTAGTCACTTGCAGAAGAAAAGAAACAAAGTCGTTTTTGTGCAATTATGTTATAAATATAAACTCCATTGAGACAATCTAAGTGGGTATCAGCAGAGAATACTGATGTAAAACAGGCACAATGGAATAAGAGAGGATCCTGGAATAATAAAAACAAAAAGGGGCTTGAATAATACACATGAAAAAGGGGCTGGTTTTCATTCATCTATGTGATTATATTGTTTAAAGTTCTTCAAGTGAAGCCATTTGCTTTTTCCACTATAAAACCTTGAAGATGTGGTTACAAAATAAAGAAAACACTCTACAGTGAGATCTGAGTATAATTTCTTCTGACCATATAACAGTCAATATTAATTTCCTTATGCTTCTTCCGGAATTTAATCCAAATAGGACTTTCTGGTCAGGTGTGATGGCTCACGTCTGTAATGCCAGCACTTTGGGAGGCTGAAGTGGGTGGATAGCTTAAGGTCAGGAGTTCAAGACCAACCTGGCCAACATGGTGAAATCCTGTCTCTATCAAAACATACAAAAATTAGTCAGATGTGGTGGCGCATGTCTATAATCTCAACTACACGGGAGGCTGAGGTGGGAGAATTGCTTGAACCTGGGATGCAGAGTTGCAGCGGGCAGAGATTGCACTATTACACTCCAGCCTGGGCAACAGAGTGAGGTTCTATCTCAAAAAAAAAAAAAAAAAGAAATGAGAAAAAAACAAATAGGACCTTTTATTTTCTTAAACCATGTCAGCTTTTAATTCAACATTGTAACCTGTTGACTTAATAATGTTTGCTTAATAACCTGAGTCTTTTAAAGAATTATATTCCTAAAATATCTATAATCCAGTTTTGGTACAGAATATTTAGCAAATTTATTAATACTTAAAAGCCTTGTTTAAAGGTTTACTTGCCAAGTCTGTGGTGAAAAGCCATGTCTTCTCTCCACTGGTCTTTAAACTCTGGCTAAAACCAGCCCCTAAGTATAAGTCTTTCTTCCTTCCTGATAATCCTGAGCCAGGCTTCTAATCTCATCATTTCTGTTTCTTCAAGATAGTGTCAAATTGGAAACATGGTGCACAAGAACCTAATATTATCTTTGTTATTCTCACAGTTGATTGTCTGGTGATGTAAGGGAAGAAAGAAATTTCACAATTCTTCTATTTCAGAATAGGCTTTAATTCTCACTCTTCAACCAATGTAGCCACAAAAGTTCTCAGGACAAGCCACTGTGGTTTAGCCAATAAGGTTGATCTCAATCCTTCAGTGCCATACATAGATGGGAGGCCTTGTACTAAAAATTACTTGGAAGAGTTAGGTTACATTTTGTCATTTTGATAATATAGAACAAAAACCTAAGAAAGTTTCTCCATCGTACTAATAAGAAAGTATGGGCAGCTTCCCATCATACTGAACCTAAACTTCATGTTGGTTCATCTGACATCTGGGTGGTAATTTTGAGCCTAGTTTACAGGATAACAACCCTCTTTTCCTTTAATGAAGTTCATTTTAGGAGGTGTGCCTGAGGATGCCCCTTGGTCTTCACTCTTGCCAATTGTTTCAACTGGACCATCTTAAATTGTTGGACAACATTCAGTAAATTTAAAATCCAACTGATGATTAGATTAGATGATTCTTTTTCCTGGAGGATCCTAGACCTTTATGAAAATGAACCTTTCCTTTTACAACCATCCTTGAGCTCTAAAAAGATAAGGTGTTTGAAGAGTAACACATTTCTTCAAAACAAAAAGAATGTCTTGCAAAAAATAAAAATAAAAAAGTGAAACAAAGAATGACACTCAAGAAGTATGTCAAGGCAAAAAAAAAAAAAAAAAAAAAAAAAATCCCGTTGAATGGATACCAATTTCTTCTTATACACAGATGACCGAGTAGTTCTTCCAGTCAGTCCTCACTTAATTAAAGGAGTATCTGAGCCATTATGAATTTCCTTTTCCACCTATACAGAGAAAGTTGCTATGAACTTTTCCTACTGAACAAACAAAAATACATGCACACATATATAGATGTGTATGTACATATGTATAATAAATACATGCATATCATCTACTTTTGAGGTTCCCTTATATAAACACATTCAATAGTATTCATAGCTCTCAAAATAAAGGAATCCAAGAGAAGTGCACAAATTATACTTTTTATTATGAAAAGAAACTACCACATATCAGACTAAAATTCTGAGGAAGATGATATTTTGGAAAGAACTTACAGAACACAATATATACAGTTGATCCTTGAACAAATGCAGGATTTAGAGGCACCAACCTTCTGCACAGTTGAAAATTTGCATATACCATTGACTCCCTCAAAACTTAACTACTAATAATCTATAGTTGACCAGAAGCCTTAGGAATAACATAAATGATTAATAAATATTTTGTATGTCCTATGTATTATACCCTGTGTTCTTACAATAAAATAAGCTAGAGAAAACAAGGTGTTACTGAGAAAATCATAAGGAAGATAAAATATACTTACTATTCATTAAATGGAAATGGATCATCAAAAAGGTCTTCATCCTTGCCATTTTCATGTTGCATAAGCTGAGGAGGAGGTAAAGGAGGAGTAGTTTTGTTGTCTTAGAAACAGCAAAAAAAGAAGAGGTGGAGGAGGTGAAAGGGGATGCAGGAGAAGGAGGTACACTCAATGTAACTTTTAATTTTTAAGAACATCTGTGTATCAATGGACCCACACATTTAAACTCATGTGATTCGAGAGACAACTGTGTATTTAAATTTTACAAAAATCCAGCCGGGCGAGGTGGCGGGCGCCTATAGTCCCAGCTACTCCGGAGGCTGAGGCAGGAGAAAGGCGTAAACCCAGGAGGCGGAGCTTGCAGTGAGCTGAGATCCGGCCACTGCACTCCAGCCCGGGCGACAGAGCGAGACTCCGTCTCAAAAAAAAAAAAAAAAAAAAAAAAAATTGCTGATGTAAAATGGCATAAATGTGTCCAGAGCAAATAAGATGACTATGACTGTGTGAAAAATTATGGTACCAAGACAAAGTTATTATTTTTATCTTATAGGTTTCTACCATCCAAATTCCAATCTTTCTTAAATTATATTGATAGATGGCCTGAAAAATGAATAATTTTAGTCACTTTCAGAGAATGTATTGATTAATTTCCAAGAAAGGTAAATATAGCATACTGAAACTAGTACTACTGTTAATAATCAAAATATGTTTTGAAAAAATATTCACAATCATTTTGAATGAAAAGTATTTTATTTAAAAAATCATATGATCACACTAATTGCACATAAAATATGAGTCAAAATATTAATTTATTGCTTTTAACAGCCAGCATCAAATTAATATACCATAAAATAATTATAATTACTGGAAGTAATATCTTTTGTATGCCTTATACTAGTAAGGCTTTAATATTAGATCTATTTTATATGAACTTACTATTTTCTGTATTAGTATAAGAATGTACTTAATATCAGAAAATTTTTGACAATCTAGAGGGGTCAAAGTAGAGTGAGAAAAAGAGCTAGAAAATGAAAGAAAAAGAAAGAAAAGTTCTTGCTTATCTATGTTTATACGATGATAATAATATTCTAGATTTAGTAGTCATCTTGAAATGCATTGTTATATTTTAAGGATACATTAATTATGCTCCTTTTTCTCTGGGTTGCTAACACCATTGTATACTTCAAAGTTGCAATGATAAATTATGAAAAAAGTTATTTACCTGCTTATTTCAAAATAATATTTATTTTTTCATGTGAAGTCACATTAGAGCATTGTCATTATCAAGGAAATAATCTATAATTCTATCACACTAATACAAGTACTGTAACACAGGCATGCACACATAAAAATGTTTTGGTCAACAACTGACCAGATACATAAGATTATAATACTATATTTTCCCTGTGCCTTCTATGTGTTTAGATATGTTTGAATACACAAATACTTACCAGTGTGTTACAGTTGCCTACCCTATTCAGCACAGTAACATAGTGTACAAGGTTGTAGCTGAGGATGAGGACCAATAGGCTAAACTATATTGTCCAGCTGTATAGTTGGCTATACTATCTAGGGTTGTGTAAGTATATTCTGTTATGTTCACACAAGAACAAAGTTGCCTAATAGTACATTTCTCAGTTAAATGACATATGACTGTAATAATATTGTAGACTCATTTCACATAAATGCATGCACATTTTAATTGAGGGAGGCTGACACTCCCAAGTGCTAGAGAAGGTATGATACCGCTGAAACTATTTTCCAGTCTTGTACCGGTAATGGATGTATAAAATGATATAAACATTTTTCTCTATTTTCAACACTTAATTATGTATATGTAAGGTGTACAACATTATGTTTGGATACACATGTGGATAGTTAAATGGTTGCTACAGTAAAGCAGATTAGCATATATCTTATTCTACATGGTCACTAATATTTTATTTTTTGTGTGGCAAGAGCACCTAAAAATCTACTCTTAGAAAAACTCCTGAGTTCAGTACATTATTATTAACTGTAGTCTTCATGCTGTACATTACGTCTCTAGACTTGTTCATGCTATATATGCTTTATCTCCATTGACCTAAATCTCCTCCTTCCCATTTTTTCCCACCCAGTCTTTGTGACCCTGGTAATACTACTGTTTTATTTTCCATCTTGGTGATTTCATTTTTTTAGATTCCACATAAAAGTGATATTATGCTGTATTTTTTTTTTTCCTGTACCTGCCTTATTTAACTTATCATAATGTCTTCCAGGTTCATCTGTGCTGCAGTAAATGGCAGAATCTTCTTCTTCTTCTTTTTTTTTTTTTTTTTTTTTTTTTGAGACAGAGTCTCCCTCTGTCGCCCAGGTTCGAGTGTAGTGATGGTGCAATCTCTGCTCACTGCAACCTCCACCTCCTGGGTTCAAGTGATTCTTCTGCCTCAGCCTCCTGAGTAGCTGAGATTACAGGTGCACACCATCACAACTGGCTAATTCTTTTCGTATTTTTAGTAAAGACAGGGTTTCATCATGTTGGTCAGCCTGGTCTCCAACTCCTGACCTCTTGATCCACCCGCCTCGACCTCTTGATCTATCCGCCTCAGCCCTCCGAAGCGCTGGGATTACAGGTGTGAGCCACCACGCCTGGCCAGAATCTCCTTTATTAAGGATGAATAATATTCCACTGTATATGTGTACCACAGTTTCTTTATCCATTTGTCACATAGCAAACATTCAGGTTTTTTCCTTATCTTGGCTTTTGTGATACACTGGACATGAGATTGCAGGTATTTTTATGTGGTAGTGATTTATTTTCCTTTGAGTATTGACCAAGAAAATGGATTACTGGGTCATATAATACTTATATTTTTTACTTTCTTTAGGAATTTCCATATTGTTTCCACAGCAGCGACACCAATCTACATTCCCACCAGCAGTGCACAAGGGCCCCCTTTTATCCACACCCTCACCAACATTTATTTCTCATCTTTTTTCTAACAGTCATCCTAACAAGTGTGAGGTGATATGTCATTGAGATTTTGATTTGTATTTCTCTGATGATCAGTTCTGTTGAAAAGTTTTCATATACTTATTGGCCATTTTTACAACTTACTGGGAGCAATGTCTACCCAAGTTCTTTGCCTATTTGACTTCTGTGAAATATTTATGTATTTTGAATATTAACCCCTTATCAGATAAAAGGTTTGCAAATATTTTCTCTCATTCTGTAGGCTGCCTGTTCATTTTGTTGGTTACCTTTTTGACTGTGAAAAAGATTTTAACTTAGGGTGGTGCCATTTGTTTATTTTTGCTTTTATAGCCTGTGTTTTTGGAAATTATATTTTGTAGCTTGTAACAAAGTTAAGCACATACCTTTTATTTGTGTTCATCCAGATATTGAAGTGTAATTACATATGCATGAATACTTGATCAACATTCATCCTCATAAAATGTTATTAGCAGTTATTTTAACTCAATTAGCCATATTGATACTGATTGATTCTGGAATCCTCGTATTTGTGTCATGACTGTTGAAGTTAGTTTCCACTAATATTGTATCTTTAGTAAAAAAATCCAGATTAAAAATAGAAGGTGGAAACCAAAATGCAGTATAAAGGAAATGTGGGGCAGTATGTGGGAGATGGAAACAAATGTATTCATAATTGACTACATGAATAACATTACAGTTATGACAAGCATCAATAGAGCACTTGAACAAGTAAATAGAGGGGTTTGCATAGAGTGTAGCAGATTTCCATAACTTCTATTATCTTCAACAATATTAATTTGGAAAATTGTTGTATATTTGATTAAAGTTTAGCCATTAAATATTTATTGATAACACACATTAAAATATTTTTAAGGAGACAGCTTTTAAATTTATTTTCTAATATTTTTGTTTCTAAAAATTAAACTAAGAAATACATTGTAACAAAAAAAAATACATCAAACACTACCCCCTACACACACTGACACCCCCCCCAACAACACACACACCCACACACACACACACTGAAAGTCTTACAAAAAGTCATACATTTCAGACAATGGAACAAGTCACAAAGTGCGGTAAGAGGAAGAGGTAAGCTCATATCCTGCAGGGTTAATCAGAGACCTATTCTTACAAAAGAAACTCAAAAGTTGAGCCTTGGAGAATCAGTCAATAGGATTTTGAAAGCTGAGGAAGAAAATAAACAACAATAACAGGTACTCTCAATAGTCTAATAAGGAACATAGGAGTCATATCTCTAGGAAATTGAAATAGTTCAATCTGTTTGGAGGTTTGAATGCATGCAGTACTGACTGCCTCCATTTGTGGTCAGTATTGGCAGCTTTCACCGTGTAGTTACTACAAGTATCAATAGAGCCCTTGTTGAAAAAGTGTGTGTAGGGGTTTTTGTAGTGTGTAACAGATTTCTAGACATCACAATGAAAGAGACCAGAAAAGTAATACAAACAAACAAACAAACAAAAAAGAACCCTTTCCCAAGATATTAATTTCCATAAAATATATTTTCTCTAAGCACACTGTAGACCTTTGTTCTTCCCTTTATTAATTTCCCTTCTGGAGGAGTAGAATAACTAATTATTAAGTTTGGAAAGAAAAACTGGGCATTCAATGAACATCTTCACTGTTTAATTCACCTCTCTTGGTAGTCGTTGTTTAGTAAAAAATCCAGATTAAAAATAGAATGCAAAATAGAATTAAAAATAGAGGCCGAGAGCAGTGGCTCATGCCTGTAATCCCAGCACTTTGGGAGGCCGAGGCGGGTGGATCATGAGGTCAGGAGATCGAGACAATCCTGGATAACACGGTGACACCCCCCTCTCTACTAAAAATACAAAAAAATTAGCCGGGAGTGCTGGCGGGCGCCTGTAGTCCCAGCTACTCGGGAGGCGGAGGCAAGAGAATAGCATGAATCCGGGAGGCGGAGCTTTCAGTGAGCCGAGGTCGCGCCACCACACTCCAGCCTGGGCGACACAGCTAGACTCTGACTCAAAAAAAAAAAAAAAGAAAGAAAGAAAGAAAGAAAGAAAGAACCTCCAAATGAGCCAGTTAGCTGCTCCATAATGACTGTCTTAGAAGTGCAGGCCTCTTGCCTGTAAGTTGAGAGTCAGTGTGTTTTATTCTGTGATTTTATTCTAAATTCATAGTTCCAAATTACATAAAGCCATTCAGAATCTTATTTCTTTTTTCTTTCTTGTTTTTTTTTTTTTTTTTTTTTTCAAAATTGTAATGTTAACCCTTCAAATTTCCCCCAAATCACATCATCCTCTATATCTGCATGTTTAACAAATCACTTAACTCAGGCATGGCTGCCCTACATTTCTCATGTTCTTAACATTTGTTTGAAATTCCTTCTCTGCATAAGGAGTGATGTGCCCCTCTACACATACATGATGTTATCCATGAAACACATTGCCAATATCCAGCCTGCCGAGATATGGTTTCCTTTGTATTTCTTATTTACACTATAAATCCTGACATCTGGTGACAATTTACATTTTAATGAAATTCATAAGTACCTTTTTTCTCTCTCCTAAACTGGTGAGAAATACTCTTAAGCTACATTACATATAATGTCATATTTGTGAAAATAAGTTCACAGGAAATATTTGTATTAGTCTTTTCTTGCATTGCTATAAAGAAATACCTGAGACTGGATAATTGATAAATGAAAGAGGCTTAATTTGCTGACAGTTCTGCAGGCTTTCCAGGAAGTATGGTGATGGCCTCTGCTTGGTTTCTAGGGAGGCCTCAGTACGCTTTAAATTATGGCAGAAAATGAAAGAGGAGCAGGCTAGGTCACATCGCAAGAACAAGAGAAGGCATGAGAGAGAGAGAGAAAGACAAACAGAAAGAGACAGAGAGAGAAAGAGAAAGAAGGAGAGGATTTGCCACACACTTTTAGACCACTAGATCTCCTGTGAACTTAGAGCAAGTGCTCAGTTATCACCAAGGGGATGACCTAAGACATACATGAGGGATCTGCTTCCATGATCCAAACACCTCCCACCAGGACCCACCTTCAACAATGGGGCTTAAATTTCTTCATGAGAATAGCATAGGTGCAAATATCTAAACTATATCAATATTGACTAATGTATTGATTAAACAAGGAAAAATTATATGTAGGTAAGCATGGAAGTGGTTACATATGCTCCCAACAAAATATGTTCTAGGTGAATATTTACTTGGAGTGTTCTATCCATAATATTATTATCTCATCTTAGATTCATGCAATTTAAAAATAAAGTGAAATAAACTTACAAAAACAAAATAAGTTTTGCTATTGTTAATATTGTATCCATTTTATTTGTCTGTTTTTATACTGCTATGAAGAAATATCTGAGACTGGGTAATTTATAAAGAAAAAGAGGTTTAACGGACTCACATTTCAACATGGCTGGGGAGGCCTCACAGTCTGCCCCTAAACTTTCTTATGATTCCCTGGTGGAAATCGGAAGAGAAAACCTGCATGTGGCTGCAAACTCCTCTGATGTCTGTTGCCCCCCTGGGGTCTATATTCTCAAGATATCTCCCACTCAAAATTTACAACTTACTGAAAGTCAGTCATTCTTATCCACAGGGAGAGAGGTCCTACCTTCCTGGCATGCTCTGCCAGAGGTGAGTCAATGTTGTGTCTCATCTCTCCCTAGAGAAAATCATCTATGCTTCCTCAGATTTCACTCAAGTTGGAAAACTTGAGAAGACAAAGAGGAGCAAAGGCATGTCTTACATGGTAGCAGGCAAGACAGTGTGTGCAGGGGAACTGCGATTTTAAAACCATCAGATATTGTGAGACTTACTCACTATCTCAAGAACAGCATGGGAAAAACCTGCGCCTTATGATTCCATTACCTCCCACTGGGTCCCTTCCATGACATGTGGAGATTATGGGCACTACAATTCAAGATAAGATTTCCATAGAGACACAGGCAAATCATATTACCCAAATTCAAAGTATCACTGTGATAGAGTTTTGGAGCACAACCGTATGTGTAAATCTTCTTACTTTATTGCTCTTTAAAAAGGGTTTGTATTCAACCCCCCATAATAGTCATAATTTTTTTCTTAAATAAAAACACTATGCATTATTGGATAAGAAAGACCCATATATTTGCCATAGTTCTCTCTGTGCATATTTTACTCATAAGTTTGTATTATAATTTTTAAAATCACATACAAAAACTAGATCTTCTGTTTTCTGTTTAAGATGTAGAAATCTGAAAAGAACACCAATGCCAGCCTCACAACAAGAAAAATCTGGGCACTCAATAAAATCAAAACTTTCTTTATGACCACATTGGAGGTGACTGCAGGTTTTCCAACTTGAGTGAAATCTGAGGAAGCATAGATGATTTTCTCTAGGGAGAGATGAGACACAACATTGACTCACCTCTGGCAGAGCATGCCAGGAAGGTAGGACCTCTCTCCCTGTGGATAAGAATGACTGACTTTCAGTAAGTTGTAAATTTTGAGTGGGAGATATCTTGAGAATATAGACCCCAGGGGGGCAACAGACATCAGAGGAGTTTGCAGCCACATGCAGGTTTTCTCTTCCGATTTCCACGAGGGAATCATAAGAAAGTTTAGGGGCAGATGAAGAGACAGAGAAAGCATTCCTTATGGTGAAGGACTGGCAGATAGGAGTGTTTGCCACTGACGAAAAGCAGAGCTCTCTTTGGTTGGTTGTTTTTCTGTTTTTTTTTTTCCTCAGGTAGAGCAAAAGTAGTCTTAAGTTGTAAGAGAATGGTCAGCAACAGTGATAAGGCTTAAAAAAGCAAACAAAACGAAACAAAAATAACTCCAAAACTGGAATATGAGTAGCATACCATCCCGGGCTCTACTATCAGAGGTCTTCTACTATAAGATCACTAAAAACGCCTGAACTCTGAGATTCAAAGACACAAGTCCTGCCTGTTTTAGGCACAAGTTTAGACACAAGTCCTGCCTGTTATTTCCAAAGATAGAAATAAGAAAATAAAAATATTCCTGCCATTACTACAAGACTGGACAGCAGCTAGTATTAAATATTATAACAGCATTCTACAAACAGGAAATTAAAAAGAGTGTAGAGACATTTTGTGTTGTGAAAGGGCAGGGGAAAATTCTAAAGTTGAGGTTAGATCAGGCTTACCATCATAAGCAGAAGGCAATGGTTAAGAACTAGAAACAAATGGAGGACCAAGGGTAGCCAGAACAATGTGAAACAATAACAAAAGTGATAAAACAAAATCAGCTCAAGAGGTGATTAGATTGATTCAACTGCCCATAGTGAAGACCTAGGTTAGGAAGAGGCAGGCCTATTTCCTGGCATAATTACATTGATCTGCAATTTCTACTCTTCACACCATGTACAGCCTTTAACCAAGATTTTTGAGACATACACGCACAACAAGGAAATATAAGCCATTATCGAGAAAAAGTAATCAATAGATGAGACTCAGTCAAAGACCACATGTTGGCACAATATTGCAGGGAGCTTAGAAAAAAACTATGAGAAATATCATAAAGGTAAACAGAGATAAGAAATGCCTTTGGTGGAAAGTAGACCCATCAGAGCCAATGACAGATACAGTGAACTTGATGATAGAACAATGAAGGAAGGAAGTAGGGGAAAGAAGGAACAGAGTGCCCAAGAATTGTGGAGCAGCATTAAATGGCTAACATGTTTGTAATTAAAATCCCAGAATGAGAATTTAGAAATTAAAAAAATGAAGAAATAATGCTGAGAATACTATAAATATTATTTTCTAAGGAAATATTTTTATACATAGTATAAATGATAATCTTTATGAACATTATGAAGATTTCCAAGGAATGTTATAAATATAGCAAATATAGAAATATTATAAATATAATTTTAGAAATATTACAAATATGATGTTCAGAATATCATAAATATTTCCAAGGACTATTATGAATCTATCCTATGGACATACACCTAGACACATCATGTTTAAACTGCTAAAGAGCAAAGATAAAGAGTAAATCCCAAAGGCAACTGCAGAATAAGACACATTCCATAAAAAAGGAGGAAAAAAACTTCAGAATTATGGTAGACAACTGTCACCAGAAACTAGGCAAATCACAATAAAAACAAAACCTCAACTTAGAATTTTATACCTAATGAAAATATCTCATAAAATTAACAGGAAAAAAGTTTAGGTAAACAGAAAATGAAGAATTCATTAGAGGGTAACTATATTAAAGTAAATATTAAAAGATGCTCAGAGACACTGCATGTGAGCATAGACATATCTTTGGATCTTCTTAAGTAGATGACGATTTCTAGAAATAATTAAAATGAAGATAAAATAGATGTTTAGTAGCTCTAAACTATAATTGGTTGTATAATATAAAATTGGCCTTAAATACTTTTTGATATATTACATATTATTTATACTGCATTATGGTTTATAGTATATATAAAATCAAAGCTAACAGTTAATTATCAATCATAACTATATTTTGTAATTAACTCCATGTCAATATAAAGTTTCCTGGACCAGGACAGAGGCTCACACCTGTAATTCCTGTAACTCAAAAGGCCGAGACAAGAGGATTGCTTGAGGGCAGGAGTTTGAGACCAGTCTGGGAAACATAGCAAGACCCCTGAATGTTAAAAGAAAAAAAAAAATAGCTACGTGTGGTGGCATGTGCCTGTAGTTCCAGCTGCTGGGGAGGCTGAGGTGGTAGGATTGCTTGAGCCCAGGAATTAAAGGCTGTAGTAAGCTATGATCATGCAACTTCACTCCAGCCTAGGCGGCAGAGAGAGACAGTGTCTCTCAAATATATGTAATAGCTTTCTTATTATATTTTTGTCTCCAGTGTTATTTGTTCTGTACTATTAGCCACTTACCTAAACTGACATTTATTTGATTTTTTTTTTTTTTTTGGCCAAAATGTAACGAAATGAATGAATCATATGATAAACAGCATATTTTAGGATAAAATTTTAGGAAATGTCTTGCTATAATAAAGGACATGTGTAACTTTCGTCTTTGAAAATATTTGTCAAATTTTCATTTCCAGAATTTGGGACAATTATATTTTTAGTAATACATAAATATCCATCATTCCCCACACTCTTGCTAACACAATGTGCTATGCATTTTTACCATGATTGATAATTAAATCGTTAGCAATCTGATAGGTGAAAAAATGATCTGAATATACATGTGATTTTATGCTAAACTCATAATTAACTTCTCAAAATTTACCTTTTGTAGTCTCTCCACAATGAAGCTATGTGTCATGCTCTACTGAGCTCTCTTACAAAACTATTATGAAGCCACAAACCCAGCTGAGAATAGTTGTTTAACTGTAATTAACAAATATACAGGAATAAAAATCACAATAATTGTTTTGAGCGTTAAAGTAATTATTTTGCTCCAGTGAAGGTGATGCATTCTTATTTTCTTATAGGTGCATTTAAGATGGTTTCTGTCTTTGATTTTCAGCATTTTTTTTTAATTATTTTTGGTTGTGTTCATTTTTTGTTTTATATTTTCTAATTATTTCTCAAAATTGTCATTATTGTGTTTTAATTCCTTGAATATTTTAAGTCTTTTTATTTCTAGCTATTTACTGAAGAGAAATAATAGCACATGTCTATGAAAAGATGAATGTTTATAGAAGCTTTTTCTTTGTAATAGGCAAAAACCAGAAACAACCTAAATGGCCATCAAGTCATAAATGAATAAACAAATGTTGGAATATCTATACAGTGGAATATTAATCAGCAATACAAAATAATAGACTATTGATACATGCTATACTGTTGACCAATCTAAAAATAATTATGTTGAAATGCAAACACCAGGCAAATAAGGGTACATACTGTAAATTTCTAGTGTCAAGTTCAGGAAATTCTTTTAGTGTGAGTTGGAGGGATTACAAAATGGCATGAGGAAATATTTGGTGTGTGATCATTATGTGTATTTTCTTGAATGTGGCTATGGTTCTACAAATATATACTTATGTCAGAAATCATCAGATTATACACATAACACATCTAAAGTCTTTTTGTGTGTCAGTTTATTTCAAAATATACGGTAAACTTTAAGAAAATAAAAGTATGTGTACTATTGGTATGCAGTATTGAGATTTTAAATACTGATTTTCGAAATAATGTCTGATACTTGAAAATTCTATACATGTTTTATAGTAAAATGTTATTTTGCTAGTTCTTTTTAACAAATGTTTATTTTACATATAGTAGTTTCTATTTTGTATTGAGGATCAGTGAAACTTCAAAAAGTAAAGACTCATATTTTTTAAATGTGAATATATTTCAGAGAGAGATCTAAAACATATGGCTCATTTATTCTTTAATAATAGGATCAGCAAATACCATCTATTTTTTTAACCAAAAGGAAAAAAAAATGAAAGCTCATTTCATTGAATACTATGGCCAATTATGTGGAAAGAACATAATTTAGAGAGCTGAAAACTAGAGAGAAATACAGTTAAAAGGGGAAGGAAAAGAGTTATGATAGTAAAAATGGATACAGAATAAGAACGAGACTTCAAAGGTGTATAGGAACACATCCATGCATATGCACAGACACAATAATATACAGAATCAGAGAAATACAATGCCTCACCAATGTATGTAAATAACAAAATAATAGAAAGATATTTGATCCTTCCTCTGTTACCCATTAAGATACTGGAGCTAAACATTTTTAAAACCATATTTTGTTATCACAACTGCAGGTATGCAGATTACTGCTGAAATTATTTTTCCTGTGAGCCACAAAGAATTTTCTCTCCATATGTCTATGTTGTTTTGCAAACAGCAAGTTAGCATTTAAGCTAAACTTTAGGGGATTTAACATTTAATTGTTATACAGAGAATAAATATTATGGTTTAAAATATTACAGTTCTCAAATTGTCTCCATATAGCACTGCTTTTACTCTAATTTTTTGTATGTACATGCATATACATATGATTGATTGTATTTAATTTTTGATTTTAGAAAGAAATAAAGTTTAAAAATATCAGTGCTAGAAAAGAAAGAAACTTTTAAAGTTTACCTAATTTAACTGAGGCTGCAAGAGTAGTTTTCAAAATGTTTTTATGTATGTGGATTTTTTTTCTTTATTATATGTGTTTTATTGATATATAATAAAATTTTGACCCAATCTCAGATCTACTGAACCACAATTCTTTCGTCTGTGTTAGTCTTCCATAGATTGATCCATTCTCTCTTTCTCTCACTCTACTTCTTTGATAATTAGTTTATGCAACTTTTCTACCTAATGTTCATGACACTAGAAATCAGAAATGTTCATGACACTTCATATAGTCTCCAATCTGTATTTTAAATAATATTGTAATACTAAAGGGAAAATTTGCACCGATGACTTTGGGTTACTCCCTAAAACATTATATTTAAAGATTTTCTTGGATGCAAGAACACGTAATACTCTTTCTTCTTTCGCTAAAGTCCTCTCTAACTTGATTGATACACTTCGTTTAAACTCAAAGTGTCCTCTCCTCTACAAGTTATTTTTGTTATCAAGTTAATATAAAAATACTTTCATTTTTGTGCCTTTATTCTGATCCCAATAAGTCTTATATTACTAGGACCTGTGTCTCTGATTCATTATACCATGGACTTCTTCAGAGCAGGAGCTGTCAATATGCTTCCTATCACATGAGGCAAGGAGAAAATACTAGTGAGAGAATGAGTGAATGAATAAACAAAATTCGTTCCAATCTTTTATACTTTTTTTTTTTGCAAAAGATATACAATGTTGTTCTTGTAAGTTTGTTTTACCTAAAACAGTTATGAATCACTGCATCTCAAACATTAAACATTCAGTTTTACAAAACTGATATCAGAAAAAATATTAGTTTGCTAAATAATTTTTTCCCAAGTGAAATTTTGAGATGATTTTGTAATTTGCTTTTATATATGTTTATACGCAGATGTTCTGTTAAATTTATTCATTTTTAAAGTCAAGATTCACAGATCATGTTTTTAATGAATGTTTTGAATAGACCAATGGAGACTTTGGCCTTTTTTCTCCGTGACCTAAATCTCAATTGAAAAAATGCATACATGTTTGGATATATGTGTATGTCTTTGTGTGGATGGCATATGTATGTTTTATATGTATGTGTATATTTTTACATAGACATGTATATGCATATATATACACATCAGTAATATATTGCACTTTGTATATATTGTATTTACATTTTCTATTTCATATTTATATCATGTAAGTCTTATTTACATGTTCTATTTCATATTTATATCATACATTGTAATATAAGACATATTAAAGTTTGAACTATGTATTATATTGTATTATACTACATTATATTTAGAGGCATATACATATATCCAAAATTCAAACAGACTACAGAATACGGAGTATAATAACACAAATATTTCTAACTATTGTAACAATGTTAATTTTCTTTTGTTATATATTCTTATTATAGAATATTTTAATAGAACTGATTTATTGAGAGCCTTAAAATAATTAGAAAGTATATTTCCTTCACTAATGGTGGGCTGGTTGCTATACATCTAATCTATGTTTTATATATTAAGAAAGAACCCAGCATAATCTAGAGGTTATCAAGTATAGTGAATAAATACAGTTTTTAAGCATACTCTGATGAAAGATAAATCTTAAGCTTTATATCAAAGTTCTTAATTCTAAATTGATTTATGAATTAAACTTTAATTTTCCAATTGATAAGACTAGATATTAATGGCCATTAACTGCTATTCCAAGTGCATATATAATTCTTATTTCTCTCTGGAGGCCTTAAACTTTTAGGGTAAAGCTCATCAAGAATTGTGCAGTAAGGACAATACATTTTCAAATGTTTAAGCTGGAGTCTTAATATTAGGTATGGATATAACCATAAGGAGTTCTGTTCCAGCAGCACGGCTCCTGGTAGAGGTCATTAGTCAGCTCTGGATTACAGCCTTTGTTAGGCTTCACCTCTGCCACGTGTGTATTTAAGCCTATCAATGCAGGATGTCAATTTAATAAGAATTAAGATGATTCCAATCTGCACTGATAAGATAAACACCCTTAAAATACTTCAAGTATTTTATCAATATATTTTAAATATAATAGATTTTAAATAGAATTTTAAACTCATATGCACTATATTGCGTATGAGTCCATTTACTGAAGTAATTTCATGGAAATTTTCTAAAGACCCAAATGTAGAAGGACTATAAATGGTTTTGATAACATTGCTGATTAAAAGAATGATGGCTAGGAGAAAAATTCCAGAAATAGTACTTAGCAGAGAATAAGAATAACACTTTCATGAAAATCTCTTGAATATAAAATTTCATAATTTAATAGAGTAATATAATAAAATGTCAGATTATTCTTTTATCAAAGACAGAGTCATTGTTTTTCAAAGATTAAATTCTACCATCTTGAAAAAAAAGTATACAAACACAAACACACACACACACACATGCATATTTCATGTGAGAATAAATCTTATTTTTAGAATGACATTTAAGAGAGCTTGATTTTTATCATCAAAATTGAAGTTGATGCTAAAACTCAGGGGTACTTTCATAAAGTACATGTGTCCAGATTTATAAAATATTCTATTCTACCAAAATGATTACTTCAATCTCTATTTGCCTTACTTTTTTTTCTTTTTTTCTTTTTTTTTTTTTATTATTATACTTTAAGTTCTAGGGCACATGCGCATAATGGGCAGGTTTGTTACATATGTATACTTGGGCCATGTTGGTGTGCTGCACCCATCAACTCGTCAGCACCCATCAACTCGTCATTTACGTCAGGTATAACTCCCAGTGCAATCCCTCCCACCTCCCCCGTCCCCATGATAGGCCCCAGTGTGTGATGTTCCCCTTCTGGAGTCCAAGTGATCTCATTGTTCAGTTCCCACCTATGAGTAAGAACATGCGGTGTTTGGTTTTCTGTTCTTGCGATACTTTGCTGAGAATGATGGTTTCCAGCTGCATCCATGTCCCTACAAAGGACATGAACTCATCCTTTTTTATAGTATTCCATGGTGTGTATGTGCCACATTTTCTTAATCCAGTCTGTCACTGATAGACATTTGGGTTGATTCCAAGTCTTTGCTATTGTGAATAGTGCCGCAGTGAACATAGCGCGTGCATGCGTCTTTATAGCAGCATGATTTATAATCCTTTGGGTATATACCCAGTAATGGGATGGCTGGGTCATATGGTACTTCTATTTCTAGATCCTTGAGGAATTGCCATACTGTTTTCCGTAATGGTTGAACTAGTTTACAATCCCACCAACAATGTAAAAGTGTTCCTATTTCTCCACATCCTCTCCAGCACCTGTTGTTTCCTGACTTTTTAATGATTGCCATTCTAACTGGTGTGAGATGGTATCTCATTGTGATTTTGATTTGCATTTCTCTGATGGCGAGTGATGATGAGCATTTTTTCATGTGTCTGTAGGCTGTATACATGTCTTCTTTTGAGAAATGTCTGTTCGTATCCTTTGCCCACTTTTTAATGGGGTTGTTTGCTTTTTTCTCATAAATTTGTTTGAGTTCTTTGTAGGTTCTGGATATTAGCCCCTTGTCAGATGAGTAGATTGCAAAATTTTTCTCCCATTCTGTAGGTTGTCTGTTCACTTTGATGGTAGTTTCTTTTGTTGTGCAGAAGGCTTTTAGTTTAATTAGATCCCATTTGTCAATTTTGGCTTTTGTTGCCATTGCTTTTGGTGTTTTAGACATGAAGTCCTTGCCCATGTCTATTTCCTGAATGGTATTACCTAGGTTTTCTTCTAGGGTTTTTTATGATATTAGGTCTAACATTTAAGTCTCTAATCCATCTTGAATTAATGTTCGTATAAGGAGTAAGGAAAGGATCCAGTTTCAGCTTTCTACTTATGGCTAGCCAATTTTCCCAGCACCATTTATTAAATAGGGAATCCTTTCCCCATTTCTTGTTTCTCTCAGGTTTGTCAAAGATCAGATGGCTGTAGATGTGTGGTATTATTTCTGAGGACTCTGTTCTGTTCCATTGGTCTATATCTCTGTTTTGGTACCAGTACCATGCTCTTTTGGTTACTGTAGCCTTGTAGTATAGTTTGAAGTCAGGTAGGGTGATGCCTCCAGCTTTATTCTTTTGACATAGGATTGTCTTGGCAATGCGGGCTCTTTTTTGGTTCCATATGAACTTTAAAGCAGTTTTTTCCAATTCTGTGAAGAAACTCATTGGTAGCTTGATGGGGATGGCATTGAATCTATAAATTACCTTGGGCAGTATGGCCATTTTCACGTTACTGATTCTTCCTATCCATGAGCATGGTATGTTCTTCCATTTATTTGTGTCCTCTTTTATTTCACTGAGCAGTGGTTTGTAGTTCTCCTTGAAGAGGTCCTTTACATCCCTTGTAAGCTGGATTCCTAGGTATTTTATTCTCTTTGAAGCAATTGTGAATGGAAGTTCATTCCTGAATTGGCTCTCTGCTTCTCTGCTACTGGTGTATAAGAATGCTTGTGATTTTTGTACATTAATCTTGTATCCTGAGACTTTGCTGAAGTTTTTTATCAGCTTAAGGAGGTTTTGGGCTGAGATGATGGGGTTTTCTAAATATGCAATCATGTCATCTGCAAACAGGGACAATTTGACTTCTTCTTTTCCTAACGGAATACCCTTGATTTCTTTCTCTTGCCTGATTGCCCTAGCCAGAACTTCCAACACTATGTTGAATAGGAGTGGTGAGAGAGGGCATCCCTGTCTTGTGCCAGTTTTCAAAGGGAATGCTTCCAGTTTTTTCCCATTCAGTATGATATTGGCTGTGGGTTTGTCATAAATAGCTCTTATTATTTTGAGATACGTTCCAACAATACCAAATTTATTGAGAGTTTTTAGCATGAAGTGCTGTTGAATTTTGTCAAAGGCCTTTTCTGCATCTATTGAGATAATCATGCGGTTTTTGTCTTTGGTTCTGTTTATATGCTGGATTACGTTTATTGATTTGCGTATGTTGAACCAGCCTTGCATCCCAGGGATGAAGCCCACTTGATCATTGTGGATAAGCTTTTTGATGTGCTGCTGGATTCGGTTTGCCAGTATCTTATTGAGGATTTTTGCATCGATGTTCATAGGGATATTGGTCTAAAATTCTCTTTTTTTGTTGTGTCTCTGCCAGGCTTTGGTATCAGGATGATATTGGCCTCATAAAATGAGTTAGGGAGGATTCCCTCTTTTTCTATTGATCGGAATAGTTTCAGAAGGAATGGTACCAGCTCCTCCTTGTACCTCTGGTAGAATTCAGCTGTGAATCCATCTAGTCCTGGACTTTTTTTGCTTGGTAGGCTATTAATTATTGCCTCAATTTCAGAACCTGCTATTGGTCTCTTCAGGGTTTCAAGTTCTTCCTGGTTTAGTCTTGGGAGAGTGTAAGTGTCCAGGAAATTATCCATTTCTTCTAGATTTTCTAGTTGATTTGCGTAGAGGTTTTTGTAGTATTTTCTGATGGTAGTTTGTATTTCTGTGGGGTTGGTGGTGATATCCCCTTTATCATTTTTTATTGCATCTGTTTGATTCTTTTCTCTTTTCTTCTTTGCTAATCTTGCTAGCAGTCTATCAATTTTGTTGATCTTTTCAAAAAACCAACTCCTGGATTCATTGATTTTTCTTTTCTTTTCTTTTCTTTTTTTTGAGATGGATTTTCACTCTTGTTGCCCAGGCTGGAGTGCAATGGCGCAATCTCAGCTCACCGCAAGCTCCACCTCCTAGGTTCAAGCGATTCTCTTGCCTCAGCCTCCCTCGTAGCTGGGACTACAGGCATGTGCCACCACGCCCGGCTAATTTTGTATTTTTAGTAGAGATGGGGTTTCTCCATGTTGGTCAGGCTGGTCTCTAACTCCTGACCTCAGGTCATCCGCCCACCTTGGCCTCCCAAAGTGCCTGGATTACAGGCATTAACCACTGTATCCAGCCTGACTTACTTTTATACAGGCAACTTTATTATCAAAATGTAAATTTGATGTTAAGAACACTGACATAAGATATGTATAAATTATGCAATACAACTAAAATTAAATGAGAATGGATATTAAAGAACTCTGATATATTTTATATATTTTCTTACCATAATTTAAATTATTATATAACTTATATTTGTATTGATTAATAGATAAATATATGTAATATGGAAATATATAAAGTAATTATATAATAGTTTATATTATGGAGCATACAATTTATAAAATATAAGATAGCTAAGAATATATAACATAATATATATTTAATATACATATGAAAGAAATAAAGATGACTAGTTTAAGATTCCAAACACAACAATTAGATTACAGTCATGTGGCACATAACCATATTTTGGTCAATGAGGGAATGTATACGTGATGGTGGTCTCATGTGACTACTTACACCATATTTGTACTGTGTTTTTCTAGATGTAGATATGTTTAGACACCCAAATATTCACCATTGTATTATGATTGCATACAGTATTCTGAGTAAAGTTAAACTATACAGTAAATTTTTTTCTATATACAAATAATTACAGTACATGTTTATGGGGACTCCTAACACAGGGCTCCCCTCTTTTTCACTAGGAGTTTCACTTATAGCTGACAATCTATGGGGGCGGGGGGGGGGGGCAAAAAAACAATGATGGACCTTGGCTGATCCCCCCGACCCCTTTCTTAACAATATAAGATAGATATCTGTAAAATATAGATCGATGTCTATCATCAGCGTGCCTCTTCGGCAAGACCTAGGACGTGGCTTCTGTAAAGTAACATTCTATACAGGTTTGTAGCTTAGGAGCAATAGGTTATACCATATAGCCTAGGTATGTAGTTGGCTATACCATTTAGGTTGGTATAAGTACTTCTGTGATGTTTGCACAGTGACAAAAATCACCTAATGACACATTTCTCAGAATGTATTCCTGTCACTAAGGGAAGCATGACAGTGTCTTGTTTGGTTAAAGATAAATAGAAAGGCCACACCTGCCTGTAAGAGAATTTAATGTGATAAACTCTGAATTGGCTTAAGTGAAAGTGTATGTGGATTGTGATGCCTGTACCAAAGTGGAAAACTATGTTCACTTCACATCATTTAAATTACATGTTTGTAAAAGCACGGTGTGAGGAGCAGAAGGGAAAACGTGCAGTTTGGTTTTGGCTAAAGAGTTCCAGTACCTCTACTTTAGTGTCAATGATTGTAATACAGCTACAACACAGCACTATATGTGGCAATGAACCCAAGCAATTACATCATTACCCATTTATCTAAAGAGTAAAACTAATGAATGATTATTTTTACTTGCTGACTTAATATTGGATGTGCTGAGACATGTCACCATCTACATTTGTCCATATAAATAAAATGATACTAGGCACTTAAAAAGAAAAAAAGTTCCCTAAAAAAGCTTTTTATAGCTTGGAGGATATCTGTGAAGTCTGATGAGAGCAGAGCCAATTCATAAATGAGTAATCATCTATAAGCAACACCATATAAACTGTGCTGCACTAGTAGGGTTTAAGCAGAAGGGTAATTTTCTCAATAATTTCTCTCCACTAACTTTGGAACTTTGCATGAAAATATGTGAGTTTCTCTATCCCGTTGCAACTCAAAAAGTAGAAAGCTGATCAGCAGTATTGGTATTACCTGTGAGCTTTAGAAAAGCAGAACCTCAGAATTCATTCCAGATCTCCATTTACATGAGACCCACAGGTGACTCCTATGCACAATGTGGTTTAAGAAACCCCCTTTTAACCCACAGTCTAGTTGCACTGTATGGAGTCACTGGGTTTTTGAGCAAGTCGCACACTCAACTCATCACACTCCAATAGCAAAATGGAACTGAGCTGTGTAGTATACAGTGGCCTTTTAGCCACTTGACCAGGTCCTTAACTCATTTATTCTTTTTTTTTTTCTTTGAGATGGGAGTCTCCCTCTGTCGTCCAGGCTGGAATGCACTGGCGTGATCTCGGCTCACTGCAGCCTCTACCTCCCAGGTTCAAGCAGTTCTCTTCCTCAGCCTCCCGAGTAGCTGGGATTATAGGTGTATGCCAACACACCTGGCTAATTTTTGTATTTTTAGTAGAGACGAGGTTTCACCATCTTGACCAGGCTGGTCCTGAATTCCTAACCTTGTGATCCACCCGCCTCGGGCTCCCAAAGTGCTGGGGTTACAGGCATGAGCCACTGCACCCACTCCTCATTTACTCTTAAACTCTTCAAGTTGTATATCAAAAAAATAAACGCAGACTCAAGTAAGGAGAGAGTTTATTCAAAAACACTCTTGCAATGGGGAAATGTTCTATCCTCAGGAACTGCAAGTGTCTCAAAGGTAAACAAAAAAAGCCTGAAAAAAATAGGGAGGTTAGTGCTAGCAAGAACTTTGTGAATAATAGGGCAGAGAGTAGACACGAGCCAACGGCATGGTCAGGATGGTTTAACATAAAATGTTTCTGTGGTCTGCCAATTTTCAGAATGAGATGCTCAGTGGAATGTTCTGTAACTTGGAGCTTTAGTGCTTACTTGAGCTTGTAGGCAAGCCAATGTCTAGGGGCATTTAGGGAGGAGAAAAGCCTGACTACAGTTCAGTCAAGCCAAAGTGTATTGGGTAAATAATGGACAATTTTTAGCACTTGGTCACATGCAAGCCTTGGTGCACAACAAATCATCCGAAACTTAGTTTGTTGTTGTTGTTGTTGTTGTTTTAATGTTATTTAATTATATAATGAATCTACTAGGATATTTCTCTGTTGACTGGGCTGGGCTGATCTCAGACCTGTCACTTGTATATCTGCATAAAGTTGACAATTTGACAGGTGGCTTATCCTAGATGCTCTATTTCACATGTCAGGCAGTGGCAGACCTTCTACTGAAGTGACGGAGGTGACCGGGTGATATCACAGACTCAGACTATTTGAGGCTGGTTCATATATAGCAGAACTGTAAAAGAATGAGAACAAAACCTGCAAGACCTCTTGAAATATATGCTCCAAACTGACACTGTCATTTATGCTATATTCTATAGTTCAAGCCTAGTAACAAAGCCAGACTTGATTCAAAGGATGGGGAGATAAATTCTACTTTTTGACAGGAGGAACTGCAAACTACATATGATATTCTGCCTTCATATCTTTCTAATGACTGACTATCATCAGATTTAATATTTTCTGTCTGCTTCTTTATTGCCACAAATCACTGCACACACCTACAACTGATTGGAAGACTAAATTATCTCAGACTACCTCAAAACCTTGTTATAGTTGTTAGTTTTTATTTTAATTGTTTGTTATTAGAAAGAGTCTTCCACTGCTGGTATCATGATCCAAAAGAACCCCATGATATAGATTAGATCCAACCCTTCTAAGTAAATTAGGATATTGTATTTTGTGTGATTTTCTAGGCCATTTTCTTTGTGATACCATGAAGAAGCTGGACAATGGTCAGATCCTGTTGGAATAAGATGGAAACAAGCAAAATTCATGCATTGTTTTTACTTATACTCATACAGGTATAAAAATAAAGGCTGCCACTTTTCACTGCTTCTAGGAAAACTGGACACAGAATATAGAAACTGAAGCTTATCCTCTCACTTAACTCACTAGGCCAAGTACCTTTCTACAATGATCTGGTAATTTTTATACACATACCAGCAATAAAATAGGCCCCTGCCTTTTGTCGTATAAATTTCGTATAACTTTGTTGTTCTTCTCTGCTGCTGTTGTTCTGGTTTGTTATCATCATTAATGTGTTCTGTGTATTCAGAAGTTAAGGTAAAATTAGATGACGCTAAACTTCGAGATCATTTCCCAAAGAGCTTTCTTCCAAGTTGTTATATTTCCTTAATAAATGCAAATGAAGTAATTATCTAGTTAAATTTTGACTAGGCATTATTCATTTGAGAAATTGTTGTTTTATCGTGCAAAGGAAGCATTTTTTCCACCTTTGGCACTTTACAATAAACTCATTCTGATCTAAATTGATTGCTTTGGGATTATCTTGGAGTCATTAAAATATTGCTGTATTGACATTCACTAATGTCTTTAATTAGCAATTTCTAATTCTAGTATTTGGCATTAGTATGAAGAGATATCATTTATAATATCACTATAGCTGTTTATTCAGTTTTGTTTATCTGTTGAGTTTATACAACACTTGTTTGGCATTCTTGAGCTATATTCAAGCCATTAATGCTTATAAAATACTTGGATTAGCATGTCTGCCTCTTTAGTAAAGATATGGTTGAGATGCTGAACTTCTCTGATACTGGATTAAAATGAAGGGTATATTTTTATTTTGTTTTGTCACTTTCAAATAATTTTAAACTTTACATTTGCTGTGAATTTAAAAGCTCCATGTACACAAAATATAAGAATCTCTTACTGTTTAGAAATTAGTATTTTTCAAAAGCCAGACACTTTTGTTCAGAGGGATGAAAATGTTTTTTCTGGAATCCTTGTACATGTTGTAAAGTTATTCTCAACGGGCTTGGCACTTGCTCTTTTTGACAAATGTTATATTCATAGGGTTGCTTTTAAATTCCTGCCAAGAAAAAGCCTGAAAAAGGAGCCAGTCACAAAAGTATAAAAGCAAAAATTCATCAATATAAATTGACCAGAGAACAACATTAGGCTAATGGGTTGAGTGCCTTGTCTCCATCCACATTCTCCTTCTTTTGAGACAATAAAGAACAAAATAGAGATCACACACTTTGAGTTAAGATGGGGTTAGATCTGTATCTCCACATGATCATCCCTTCTACCTATTAACTTGGCCATTTCCCCTCTGTAAAACAGTTTTCTGGCTACTAAACGGGCAAAAAACAATATTGATTATATGGGACTCTTGTGAGAAGCAGACAAAATTGTCCCCAAAAGAAATATGGTTTTGCATAGATGGTAATCATTACATTAGATTATTTTCCTTTCTTAAATTCTATGTGTGCTTACCAGCAAGAATGGCAAAATGTTCTTCTTTAAACGTGAGAACGTCATAAAAGAATACATTTTCTCTATTTTTTCACGAATGAGTTTTATATCAAGTCCTAAGTATTCAAGTATATTGTTACAGGGCTTTCCAAAATAAGGGAGCTTTCACAGGATGTCATTTTATTTACCTCTTGACTATAAGTAAGTTTAGTTTGAGATTTTAAAACTCATTTTGTATGGATGAATGTTACTGAGCCAGGAGGATAGGGTATGGAGGCAGGGAACCTAAGGCTGTTTCACACTGACTTTCTAGAACTAAACTGAAAGGAAACTCCTAACTTTACACATCTAACAAAAGGAACAGAGGCTACTCTCTTTGACCTTTTCTGTGTGGCAAATGGAAAACTGGCTGTCTGCAGCAAATAAGACTGATTGCTGGTCCTGTCTGTTTGCAACTTTGTAACTTCGCTCCTGCAGCTGAACGGTTACTAGCCACAACCAATCAGACTGATTGTGGGTGGAGTCTTCATTTGCATAGAAGTATAATTTGTAACTTCACCCTAGCCCCTGATTGGTTTCTTTTTGCAACCAATCAGATATTTGCACAGGAGTGTGACGATTGTCACTTCAGCTTCTGATTGGCTGCTTTCTGTAACCAATCAGACTGAGTGTGGGCTGCAAATTCATTTACATGAGATGAGTATGAAGTGACCAATGGGAGTCTTGTAGGGAATGTTTAGACCCAAGAAGTTTCTGTTCTGGGCCTTTGAGCCACTGCTGAGGTCCACTCCCACACTGCGCAGTGTGCTTTCGTTTTCAATACATTCCCACTTTTGTTCTTTTGTTGCTTCATTCTTTCTTTGCTTTGCTGGAGATAGTGTCTAACTCTTTGTTCAGAACACCAAGAAGCTGGACAACTTGCAGTCACGATCCTCTACCAGTGCCATAACCTGGAAACCATTACAACTACAGGATGAAAGTACAATGAAAGACCACATTAACAATACTGTGGTGTTTATAACCCTCCAGCATTTCAGGTCCATTTTTAACTAGGGCCCTTTGCTGTAGGGTTCCTTAAGCTTGAAACATTATTCTAGAAGATATTTTCACTGTTGCCTTTTTTTTTTTTTTTTTTTTTTTGTCATTAGGGTTTTATCTTCCTGACAACACTAGCTAAAGGAGAAATCTCTCATTAGCCACTCTCAGTCAAATGCCTCCTTAGACTCTTTTTCTTAGCACTCAGAACAAGAAATTATCTTATGTGTTTCTGTATAAATGATTAATATCTGTATCCCTTTAAAATACACAAACTCCTTTAGGCCAGAACTCTAATTTCTTTGTCGTTCCTATATCTTCAGTATACAGAAAAACATGGGCTACATCACATTCACTTCACATGAGTTAATACTTGTTTTGATGAGTAGGTGAGAGTATTTCACTTTTCAATCTTTAAATTTCTCTATATTCTCTCTAGTTTTATTTTATTTTTCTGACCATGAACTGTTGACAGTTACAGAAGGATCTGGATACATTTCTTCTTAAAACCCTAATATGCAATTTATATGGTTTGGATTTGCGTCCCCACCGAAATCTCACGTTGAACTATGATCCTCAATGTTGGAGGAGGGGCTGGTGGGAGGCGATTGGATCATGACGGTGGATCGCCCCTGATGTTCTCATGATAGTGAGTGAGTTCTTATAATACCTGGTTGTTTAAAAATGTGTGGAACCTCCCCCCTCTCTCTTTTCCTTCTTCTCTGGCCATAAAGATGTGACAGCTTCCCCTTTGCCTTCTGCCATAATTGTAAGTTTCCTGAGGCCTCCTCTGCCATGCTTCCTTTACAACTTGCAGAACTGTGAGTCAATTAGACTTTTTTTCTTTATAAATTGCCCAGTCTCAAGTAGTTCTTTATTCCAATGCAAGAATGAACTAATACAGCAATTGACTTTTACTTATTTGTGTACAATGATTAAAATATTCCTTACCATACTGAATATATTCAGGGTACCTTAATGATATAAAGAGTCCAGATCTAAATGAGGAATCACATGAAGCAGGATCAGATGCCATCCATTTCAAATGCTAAAAAAGGAATTACATATTGTAAGGCATATTTTATTATATAGAATAGATGGGATAGACAGTTTAAAAATGGAGAACCAGATGTTTCAGAAAGTCTATGTTAATATACACGTAACAAAGATGATTGCTTGAGCAAATTTTATTCAGGCTCCTGAACTTTCTAGGATCATCTGTATACTTGCTTGTAAAAATCCAGTTTTAGCAGAAGCCCTGATAAATCAGTTCAGTGAGAACCTCCCACCCTCAATATCTTATCACCTTTGATATTACGGAGGATTTCCATCCTCCACCATCCCTAGGTAATGTGTAGTAATCTTGGTGTTTCTTCAGCAAGAACCCTGTTAGATAGGTTTAGCCTGAATTCCCCTTACTGTTAAGTTGCTTCTTAGTTATTTTTTATCCACTGACCCTCATCTTGCTGCAGGGATATAAATTCCCACTTTTCCATACTATATTTTCCATACTATATTTCCATACTATATTTAGAATTGAGTCATATCTTTTTCCATCGCTACAAAATGCCATTGCCATGACCTCCAAAAATATAGCAGTGGCCCTGAATAAAGTCTGCCTTACTGTATTTTAACAAATAACATTGATTTTTTTTATCTTTAACACATGGTATAGCATCTATATTAAAACATAATTTTATGCCTATAGTTTTGGATATTAAATGGATTGACACTTTGGAAAAGGGACTCCTATAGCTATTTTAATTCTCCTGTCCCATTACACTTTATCTCCTTACTGCTTAGTTTTGAGCTCAAAATGTGATACAAGCTCTTCCTGTATGAATATTAAAGGATCTAATAATTATAGTTTAATAAAATGAAACTCAAGAGTGAGATTCATCAACTAGAGAAATGTAGATTTTTTTCATGCAATTTAATAACATCAAATGGACTCTATAATCATTTTCCATATAAAGGATCAAAAATGGCTTAACTGGGCTTATGCAGGTAGTTAAAAATATGCTCAGACGGATCATATGGAAGTACAGAAATATCGTTTAAAATTACATTTTATTATTCGTTTTATATATAGTAAAAATTAGATTGGCTACTTGACATTTAGTATTTAACTTTTCTAGGGTTAGACATAGAAACATTGAAATGGAGGACTGAAAAGGATATTTAGGCCACTTAAATACTTTTAACTTAGTATGCAATATCTAATCTTGTGAAGAATAGTTGTTAATACCATAAGTACAGACCCACCAGAGAAAAGTGTTAACAATACTCCATAAGATTTCACTAATGCAATTTTGATACATAATATGGAGTATTTTTTACACAAGTCCTGAGCACATATAAACTAGGAAATGAATCTTCATATACCTGGTCTCTAGTTGTAGTCCTTTGCAGGAGAAATTGATTTTTCATACATGATTAGTACAGGGGATACACAATCAGAACATTAAAATAAAACACACCCTAAGGACTTCAGAAGAAAATGCACGTCTAATTGAATCTGAAATCGGATGGTATGATAAAGGTAGAAAAAGGAAAATCCCTAGCATTACGAGTTAACTGAATTTCTCATGCTAGTTTGCTCATATAGGAACAATTTGACTTTGAGAAAGTGAGAGAAATTCACTGAGCTTCATTTTCTCATCTGTTAAATGGCAAAGGTACTACTTGCCCCTAAACAGCATAAGGATTAATATTCATAAGATTATAGATAAACATTCCATTATTCAATATATAGTTTTCAACCATTTACTGGAGATCTTATATTGTGAAATAAGACATAAATATAAAGAAAAGTTATAAAGCTTAGAAAGAAAATTACAGCTCTCATAGTTTGCAGATAATATAGTTGTATAAATGTAAAATTCACCAAATTATTAATAATGAATAAAGAAGTGAATTAATCAAATTCGATAGACACAAAGTAAATATTAAAAATCACTTTTTAAAATCAATACTAGCAATGATATATAGGTGTTATATATGTGTAATTTAGAAGGATGAGAAAAAAAATACCAGCAATATGTCTAATGAAAAATGGATAAAACATCTACACTAAAATAGTAACAGAACTTTTGAAAAGTGTAATACTTGCAATAATATTTACTTATAAAGCTTAATATTTTAAAAATGTTAATTTACTTCAAATTGATTTATAGATTCAGAATATCTCTCAAAATACCAGATTTTTTGTGTGTAGAAATTGACAAGCTGATTTTAAAATTTAGAGTGAAATAGAAAATATCAAGAATATCCATGGCAATTTTAAAAACTGAAGTTTGAGGACTTTCTCAATTAGAAGTCAGAAATACTTAAAGTCCAAAATTCATATGACATGAAGATATTATTCAAATAGTATATAGTATATATAAGAAAGTAATAAAAGAGAGTAAAGACTCCAAGTCTCTGCCACCTCTATAAGGTGTCCTGCAATCATAATATCAGATACCATGGAGTAATAAAAATAAACTAGATATTGTGGTGATGCACTGTTTGGATACTTCTTTAAAATATTTTATTGGGTGTAAAGGATAATAATTGAACAGTTTGAAGATTCACAAATTGCATATTGAGGTAACACAATGCACTGGAATGTGAAATAAAATTCACATGAATTAAGGATCTTACCCAATACGGCTAATAATTTTAAGATCGCAAAATAATAAGAGATAATTGTAAATCAGGCAGAAGTTTCCAGTGCTTGGCTATATTTGCTGAATGTGGGGCTTTTTAAAAGGGCCATCTGTATTCTGGAATGACCCACTTAGTTTATGAAGAGTCAAATTTGTTTCACAATTGGTGGATCTCCTTGCCCAATTTTCCTTTTAGGTTTCAAATAGATATTACAGTCTGAAGACTTTCCTAACTCATTCCTTTTCCTTTTGTCTTGCACAATAAAATGCTGACATTTCTAACTCTCAGATATTCTACTTTCCAGATAGCCAAATTAACACACCTGGTATCAGGTGTGATTCAAGTCTGCAGCTGGAAAAATGTGGATTTGGGACTAGATCTCTCACTACCTGACTGTTAATGATGATTTAATCCTGTAAGGTATGTAGGGCATGGATAGTCCATAGTACAAAAACTGTGGTCCAGTTTCTGAAATTTAACCCTAGGGTATATGGTAATATTCCAGTGGAGAGAAATACTCAGGTTGTCATAATTGTTTAGTAACACGAAAAGTAGAGAGTGACAGATAATATGTACAAGGAAAATTAAATTGGTTGGTTGTTATTAAATTTATTTCTCAGTGTCCTATATAGTGACAATGTCAGGCTAGGAACAGTTCTGACATTGGTGACTAAATACGAAGTGTAAAACATCTTTTTGGTAGCTTGCAAAGGGAATAATTGGTGACTAAGTATAAAGTAAAAAATGTGTCTTTGGTAGCTTGCAAAGCACCTTATCTCCTGTAATGAGAGAGAAAATAATTCAAAAGATCAAGCCCAGGATTTACTAGTTGGAGTTCCTGAGCTTCAAACACAATTCAGCCTTTAGCCCAAGTAAGTCTGTCATAACAAGCTCAGTGCCCTTGTTGGGAAATCTGAATCTTTCACACATGGGCTAGGGGTACATAGGCAGATGATTCTGAAGATCAAAAGTACTATAATCCCTACAAATTCCCATTAGAAAGATATTACATAGAAGCCCAATAATGGATGGGGTCATGGGTAAAGTTATCATTGCAGCAGGTCTTTTGGGTTTCCAAGTGTATAATTGAGAGAGACACTTGGCAATTGTAGTACTTCTCACATTTGCTCTTAGACTATAGAGTAAAAGCTATTGTAATAGAAAAGATAAAGTGGAGGGCTCTGAAACTAACATTCCTATCTCCATCAATAACCAGTCTAGTAAATCACAAATAATACTGCAACATGGGCTGAGTGGTGAAGATTAGTGCAATACTCAGGCATCTTACAAATTCAAAAATGGCAGTGCCTATTTTATCTTCATTTTATCCACCATTCTGGATACTGAAGAAAAGGTGACCTGAAAAATGATTCAAATGCTACTACATGGTCAACAACATAGTATACAATACAGCAGATGCTATCAGAAGATGATGCATTTGCTAGAGCAGATTGCAGGCACAGTTTCAACATGTAAAGGCATTTGCTGCCCAATTTTGTTTTGTCCCTTCCTTCTGTCTTTTATAACTTTAGCATATCTTTTATTTCTAGCATTCTTAACCTCATTTCAGCATCTCTTTCCTGAAGGACTCCATCAGCCTAATTGTCAAACATGACAGCAGTCAAAGCATGCCTAAAGCACAATACATTTGAGCATGAGATGTTGCCCTGTGCCACCCTGTTGTAGTTCAAAATGATAAAAATATGTTATTATCTGTGTGATAATTGACAAATAGAAAGACCTGACACCAAATCTCTGAGATGAGTGTGCTCAAGAATGTCCTTTTCCTGAGGTTGAATGTGCAGGCCACTGTTCCTCGTGTTTGATGCTTATAGCTCTTTGCTTATCGTATTGACAACCTTCAGGAGAGGCATGTGAGATTCAGATAAAACTGTGGTGAGTCACTGGTGACCTGAAGTTATTATGTTTTAAGGAGCAATATTTGTGCTAATGTATTATGAAACAACAGCAACTGATACACTCCAGAAAATCTACATAATTAATAATATCTTGTAAGTTCATATCCAATGGTCATCCTTCTACCTTTCTATATGTGTAAACTAGGATAGCTCAATATTTAGTATTCCTGTATACACAACTGTGCAGATCTTTGTCTAGAGAAGCATAGTTTTCTACACTCGTAAATATTTCATGTTATTTGCCTCATCTAACGTCATTAATCAAATTCTTTGTTAACATTTTAATTATATAAAATATTTTAATGCAGTTTTATGTATTTGTTTTTCATCCATTAGCATCTTGTATTTAATATATTCTAAGAGTATCACAGAGGCTTCTCTAGTTATAAAAATTCAGAGAGATTTTATTATTCAGCATTTAGTATTGCAGCCAAGGACAACTAATGTCATCAAATATGATATTGCTCCATCAACTCATTATTTCCTGTTGATATACATTTTGTGGGGAGGAGTGAAGAAAAGTATGACTTGTAAATTTTTTTGAGAAAAAATTGAAAAATAATGTATAAAATTCACTGATTATGAGGCTGTTGAAATTATTTAAAGAATTCAATGTAACTGTATTAAAAATGTTCCTGCCAATAATAATTTCAAGACTACTATAACTTTTTAACATTTTTGTTGATGTTAAATGAAAATTCAAGAATTATCACAGTGTGCCAAATAGAGTGTCTGATATAGTCCATGTCCACTGTAGGACATTTTCTCTTGATTAAAGAGCATGGTGGGGAAGTGAAACAAATATATTTACACACCGCAGAAAGATTCTCTTTGAGAATTAAAAGTAGCAGCTACAAAGAAAGTTGTTTCCCCATGTGGAGATTCACTAGGAATGTTGAATTTGAATTGAGCTAACTATTATTGATAGAGAGTAAAGGATTCCTTGTATTGCATGTGGTAGAATAGAATTAATATTCTTATGATCTTACAATTTTATTGTATGGCTGTCTTGAGAAATACATGAATCATGGAATCTCTGTCAGATGGGTATTTAGATGATTCTGCAAATCTTCCTTTTACAAATAAGAAAATGGTATAGTAAATATAGTAAATATTAGATGAAGAAGCTCTTGTTAGAGATCCAAGCTACCCCTCCTCCTCCTCCATGACTTTCTCAATACAGTCTTTTGTGACCACCTACAAACACCCCCTACCCTTTTCTATAGCCGCTGGTGCAAGAGTTTCAGTAGAACTGGTAATCACTTCCAGGATGTGGTTAAGACATCTGCCCACCTTGTCTAGCCGAACAAGCAAAAACATTTCCAGGAAACGGTTGCAACACCTGCACCCCTACACAGTTTCTCCCACCCCAACCTAGCCCCTTGCCCTGTAAAACCCCACAGCAGCTTGTAAGCGGGGTTGTCTCCTCTGCTGACATTGGAGCAGCCTGACAGGTTAATAAAAACTTGCTTGCCTGACTTTGGGAGTCTACTCATTCCTTCTCTTGGCTAACCTTACATTTTGGTGCCAAAACCCAGGAAGGGGTAGGCTCTGGCTGGGTGTCCCTAGAAGACTCTCTCTGTCTCCCTTTCCCTCTCCCTTTGGCTCTCTCACTCCTCCCAGGCTCGCTTGTTACAATGTTCTAGAGCCTCAGTTCCCTTCCCTATCTCCTGGCCACACTCCCCTTCGCAACCCTGTAGAAGACCTGGAGGATTTCTCGGACCCTCCCATTGTTGGCGACTTCATTCATCACTAGAGTCTACACAGGGGTGAGTAAGAGAGACTCTTGTCATTTCCCAGGGACCCTTGACAGTCTCTGTCTTCCTGAAAGACCCAGCACTGGGTCAAGGGCTCCCTCTGGGCTCTAGGCCTCTGGCTCCTCCATTTCAGGGATGCCAGACTCTGTGGTTCCCTTCTGTATACTAAACAAGGCCCCTGGGACTGGGGACGCCCTCTTCCGCAGTCCTTGCCACCAGCAGTCTCTTCTTCTGTACCCTCCTCCATTTGGTATGGGAGCCTCTCAGTCTACTCTGTCTAAAACTATCCTCCCTGGGGTGCCTCTTGCACAACCTCAACATTCTCAACCTCCATTCAGAGGTTCTTCCCAAGAGGCTTATTTTCTACTGTAATACGACTTGGCCACAATATAAATTAGACAATGGCTCCCAGTGGCCTGCAGATTGACCTTTTCATTTAAATATACTCAGGAACTTAGACAATTTTTGCCACCACAATGGAAACTGGTCTTAAATTCCTTCTGTTCAGGCTTTCTTCACCCACCATAAGTGCCCTTCCCTTTGCCAATCCTACTCCACTTTCCAAATCCTCCTTTCTCATTCAAAACCTGACTTTCTTTCAGCAGAACCCCCTTCTGTACCAACCAACAACTCCTCCTTTGACCCTGCAGACTTCCCAGCTACCTGGCCTCATCCCATACATCCCCCAGAACATCACGACCCTCCACCACACACTCCTGCCCCAGCATTGCCCCTCTCATCCTCTCTCTCTAACCACCCCGCTTCCAATTCTGAGTCGTCTCTGTCTCCACCCCTTACCCGCTCTCGGACCCAACATGCCCAATAACCAGCTCCCATACTTCCCCTCTGGGAGGTTGCTGGGGCTGGAGGAATTGTCCATGTCCACATTACTTTCTATATTACTGATCTTTCCCAAATCCAAAAGCATCTCAGGTCCTTCTCCTTTGATCCCGATACTTATATCAAAGAGTTCAAATATCTCACCCAGTTGCATAAATTTACTTAGCATGATGTCTATATCATTCTCTCTCCTACCCTCCTTCTGGAAGAAAAGGAAAGAGTGTGGCTCACGGCCCAGACACACGCCGATGACCTCCATCAGCAAGATCCTACTAAGCCAGTAGGGGCTGCGGCAGTCCCCGAAGAAAAACCTTCCTGGTTTTTCTGGTTTTACAAACCCGTGGACCCTGGCCAAGTGTCCCATAAGCATATGATCACTTGCCTCATTGCAGGCATTAACAAATCTGCCTATAAAGCTGTCAATTTTTTAAAACCTTCAAAGAAATTTCCCAGAGGTCAGATAAAAATCCTGCTAAATTTCTCGCCTGCCTTACAGATGTTATCCAAAAATACACACATGTTGATCCTGCTTCCTGAGAAGGCACTATAGTTCTTAATACCCATTTTATCTCCCATTCAGCTCCCAACATTTGGTGCAAACTTAGAAAAGCCAAAGAAGTCCCTCAAACCTCTATCTCCTTCTCACAAGCAGAGGTCTCCTTCACAACAAAACCTTCTCAACCTGGCTTTCAAAGTCTTTAATAATAGGGATGAGCAGGAAAAAAATAAACAAGGCCCAATAAGATGATGCCAAATACCAGCTATTAGCCACAGCTATTCACCAACCTGGCAATAGCACTCATGGGCACAAAAGACCCCATAGCAGTCTTCCTCCTGGGGCCTGCTTTAAGTGCGGCAAAGAAGGCCACTGGACATGCGTGTGTCCTAACCCACAAGAACTGAAGAGTATTCAGTAGAATACTCCAGAGTAAAACAATAGAACACACAGTCTTCTCTAGAGAAAGTTAAGTATTTATCCAGGATAAATCGTATTTTGAGATACAAAATACGGCATAATAAATGTGAAAGGATTAAAATCATTCAAGTTATGTTTTCTGACCACAATACATTGAAATTAGTAATGACTAACACAGAAAATTTTTAAAGTTATAATACGTGGAAACTAAACCACATTTTCTTAATGAATAATTTAAGAAAAATTCACAAGGAAATTAGAAAAAATAACATTGGGATGGATGAAAATGTAAATACAGTATATCAAAACGTATTGTGTCCGGAATTCGTGAGTTCTTGGTCTCACTGACTTCAAGAATGATGCCACGAACCCTCGTGGTGACTGTTACAGTTCTTAAAGATGGTGTGTCTGGAGTTTGCTCCTTCTGATGTTTGGACATATTTGGACTTCTTCCTTCTGGTGGGTTCTGTGGTCTCACTGGCTTCAGGAGTGAAGCTGCAGACCTTCGCAGTGAGTGTTACAGCTCGTAAAGGCAGTGTGGACCCAAAGAGTGAGCAGCAGCAAGATTTACTGCAAAGGGCAAAAGAACAAGGGGTTGGGGGGCGGGAGGCGGGAGACTCCGGCTTGGCAGGCTGCAGGTTCCGAGCACTGCTTCACTGGGAGGCAGCTGAGGCCTGGCGAGAATTCGAGGGCAGGGACAGTGGGCCGGCATTGCTGGGCCACCTGGGGCACCCTCTACATCTGCTGGCCCTGGTGCTAAACCCCTCACTGCCCGGGGCGGCTGTACCGGCCTGCTGCTCCCAGTGCGGCCCGCTGAGCCCATGCCCACCCGGAACTCGCGCTGGCCCGCAAGCTCAGCGCAAAGCCCCAGTTCCCTCCCATGCCTCTCCCTCCACACCTCCCCACAAGCAAGGCGAGCTGGCTCCGTCCTCGGCAAGCCCAGAAAGAGGCTCTCACAGTGCCGTGGCAGGCTGAAGGGCTCCTCAAGTGCCGCCAGAGTGGACGCGGAGGCCCGAGGAAGCTCTGAGAGTGAGGGCTGCTAGCATGTTGTCACCACTCATTATGAATACAGTAAATGAAATGATGGAATGAATTTATAACTACAAATACCTGTATTAAAACAAGATAAATGATCATACATAATAACATACCATTTTGATAAATTACAAAAATAGGGAAACAAGTATACTCAAAGTAAACACAAGAATGGACATTTTAGAGTCTATAAAACATAATAATAATAATAATAATAATAAATAAAGAGAACTCCAAGAGAGAAAATGCAGTGAAACCAAAATTTAGTTCTTCATAAAGATCAATAAGATTGATAACCTTTTATCTATACTGATGAGATAGAGAGTTGAAAATATAATTATTAAAATCAGAAATGAAGAAAAGACATCATTAATGACATTGCAGAAATGAAAATATTAATTATAAGAGGGTACGAGAAAAAATCATTTGTACGTCATACATTAGAAAATGTAGATGAAATAGAAAAAATCCTAGGAATATATAAACTACTGAAACTGTCTGAGAAGAAGGAGTAGAAAGCTTTTGTAAACCTATAGCAAATACAGCATCATTAATAAAATTAACCTCCCAAAGAAATGCACAATCATAGATGACTTTACTTGTGAATTGCACCAACTATAAATTATCACTAATTACCAACAACTTATTCTAAACACTTCCAAAATATTCTGAGGCAGGTGTTACCTTGATATGCAAAATAATAAGGACATTACAAGAAATGAAAACAGCAAACTAATGTCCCTTATTAATACAGAGACATAAATTCCCCCCACAAAATACCTTCAAAGAAAAGCCAGCAACATGTAAAAATGATTTATATACCAGGACCAGTGGGAATTATTACAAAAATATAGGATTGATATAACTTGTCAAAACTGATCAACATATTATTATGTTATTATAACATCATATTAACTGAATTAACTAATTACAAATAAAAATTAATTTAGTTTCAATTAATTACTAGAAATAAAGCATGTTATTTCAATACATCCTTAAAAAGCCTTTGACAAAATTCAACTTTTTTTTTTTTTTTTTTCAGATGGAGTCTTGCTGTGTCACCCAGGTTGGAGTGCAGTGGCAAGATCTCAGCTCATTGCAACCTCCGCCTCCCAGATTCAGCAATTCTCCTGCCTCAGCCTCCCGAGTAGCTGGGATTACAGACATGCACCATCATGCTCAGCTAATTTTTATAGTTTTAGTAGAGATGGGGTTTCACTATGTTGGCCAGGCTGGTCTCAAACCCCTGACCTCAGGTGATCCACCTGCTTTGGCCTCCCAAAGTGCTGGGATTACAAGTGTAAGCCACGAATCATGCAGCCGGGGATTGAGGTAATGGTGATGCCAGTGCTCCCTTAGCCACGCAACTGGTTTCCCAGTAAATCATGTGTCCCCCAAGTCTGTTGTATCTGGGCCACAATTCAGTAGTAGGACTGCCTAAGAGTTGCAGTCCTTGTGGCCTAGATTGCCTTTCAACCATACTTAGAGACACACAACACTTAAGCCTACAGCAGTGAGGTTTGCAAACTCAAGTTCTGATCTCTGGGTTCGATGATTCTTGTCTGCCTAGGACTGTTATAAATGCTCCCCATGGGCATAGGCATCAGAATTTGGTCTGGTTTTCCTTTCTGCTCTAACAGAACAGCTCTAAGTTCAATGCCTCAAAATAGCTGTGCTCTCCCCACCCCAGTGTACAGAAACACTCTCTATATGACAACACTGTTACGGGGCAGAAGGAGGGGTGGCATGGGTAATTCAAGACATTTTTCACTTCCTCTTCAGTGCCTGTTTTAGTGATATGAAGTTAAAATCAGGTACTGTGAGTCTTCACTAGTATCTGACTCCCAGACAATACTGGACCCACTTAAGGCCTGGGAGACTTCACCACATGAAGAGAGAAACACAGGACTGGCTGACTTCGCCACCTATTGATTGTAGAGCTTATGTGTCTTGAGTGAACATAGGCAGTAGCCAGAGAGTGGTTACAGTAGGACTTGAGTGAGTCCCAGTGAGTACTGACTTCAGGTTTGACCCAGAACAGTCATGGTAAGGGTGGCCACAGGGGTTCTTGTGTTACTTCACTCCCATATTTAGGTGGATAAGAACTGATAGAGAGGCTCCATTTGTTTAGGAAAAATTAAGGGAAGAAAAAAGAGCCTCTGCCTGGTAATCCAGACAATTCTACAGATCTTGTCCAACACCATCAAAGTTGTACCTCTAAGAGACTGCAAGAACCTCAGTGTTACTGGGCTCAGGGCATACCCTAAAGCAGGTACAGCTTATAGCACAACACCAAAAACCTTTGGAATATCCAGAAAGCCTTCCTGAGAAGGACAGAATAAACAAGCCCAGATTATTAACACTGCCATAAATACCCAACTCTTCAATGCCCAGACACAAACAAACATCTACAAGTATCAAGATAATCCAGGAAAACATGACCCTACCAAATTAAATAAATAAGGCACTATGGACCAATCTTGGAGAAAGAGAGATCCATGACATTTTGGACAGAATATTCAAAACAGCTGTTTTGAGAAAACTCAGGGAAATTCAAGATGACACAGAGAAGGAATTCGGAATTCTATGAGATCAATTTATCAAAGAAACTGAAATAATAACAAAGAATTCGGGATCTGAAAAAATGCAATTGGCATACTGAGGAATACATCAGAACATTTTAATAGATCAAGCAAAAGAAAAAATAAGTGAGCTTGAAGACAGGCTACTTGAAAATACACAGTCAGAGGAGACAAAAGGAAAAAGAATGGAAGACAATGAAGCACACTTATAGGATCCAGAAAAGAGCCTCAAAAGGGCAACTCTAAGAGTTATTAGCCTTGAAGAAGTGGTGGAAGGAGAGGTGAGGGTGGAAAGTTTATTCAAAGGGATAATAACAGAAACATTCCCACACCTGGAAGAAGATATAAATATCCAAGTACATGAAGATTATAGAACATCAAATATATTTGATATGGTCTGGCTCTGTGTACTCACCCAAATCTCATCTTGAATTATAATCCAAATCATAATCCCATGTACTGGGGAGGGGACTTCATGGGAGATGATTAGATGGTGATGGTGGTTCCCCCATGCTGTTCTCATGATAGTGAGTAAGTTCTCATAAGATCTGATGGTTTTATAAGGGGCTTTTACCCTCTTCACTCTGCACTTCTCTCCCCTGCCGCCATGTGAAGAAGGACACGTTTGCTTCCCCTTACACCATAATTGTAAGTTTCCTTAGACCTCCCCAATCATGTAGAAACATCAGTTAATTAAATCTCTTTAAATCGCTTTCCTTTATAAATGACTCAGTCTTGGGTACTTCTTCATAGCAGCATGAGAACAGACTAATATTATAATTAACCCAAAGAAGACTACCTCAAGGCACTTAATAATCAAACTCCCAAGAGTAAAGGTAAGATTTTACAAACAAATATCATATAATGGAGCTTCAATATATCTGACTGCAGACTTTTAGTGAAAAACACAGAATGCAAGATTGGCTCAAAACTAATTGTGATTTTTGCCTGTGATTTTTTGCCTCGATATTTAAAGGCAAAAGTCCACATATTAGGTGAAGAAAAATAAATTTTACAAATGTGTGAGTAGATTAGAAACAAATGGTTGCATCATTTTGAGTCTTTGATCAACCATTCACTGATTACACAATTTACATGTGAGGGAGAGATTAGAGGAATAGTTACTCATGGCTTCATGGGGTTCAGTGACTCTGCATTTTTACGTAATATAAACAATAGGGCCGAGGAAAAAATCAGATATGTATTTGTCTCAGGTGAGCAGCGGGATGTTTTTGAGTTCTGTCCTTTAGTGTGCACCTGTCAAGACAAGCTATCAATTTATATTGACAGGGTGAAATTCAACAGAACTGTGTCACCACTATCATAAACACCTCAGCCAAAGCCACTCACTGACACAATGAAGACATCACAGACATGGATTAAAGCTAAAGTATCTGTGCAGGACCATGCTACTGTGTCCACCCACAGCCAAAGCCAAAACATTATTCCAAAGTAACTGACAGTTTAGGAACCAGCTACAAGAAAATTCCTCTTTGTACAAAAGCTGCTTTATTAAATTAGTAAAAGCAACTGGCTCACTAGGCACAAATATATCAACTAAGGGCCAAGGAAATGTGAGGAAAGCAAGGAAACATGACACCACCATAGAAATACAAAAGTCTCCAGGAATAGACTAATTCCAAAGAAGATGCTGATGAAATGAGTGAAAATAAATTAAAAATAACAATAGTAAGAATATCAGTGAGATAGAAGAAAATACAGACAAATATTTCAATGAAATCAAGTAAACATCTTATTATTTGAATGATAAATTTAACAGAGGTGGATATAATAAAAAATAACCAAAAAGACATCTAGAACTGAGAAATTCCACGAATAAAATAAAACAATACAGTTGAGATCTTCAACAACAGACTAGATCAAACAGAAGAAAAAAGCCTTAACTTGATTGCAGATTATTTGAAATAATCCAATGATCTAAGATGCTATAGTACAGCACTATTTTGAAACTGGACAGTTTCAAGAAGAAGGAGAAAGAAACAATAATACAAAAGAATGAAGATAGCCAACAGAATTATGAGACACCATTAAATAAGCAAATAATATTTCAGAAGTGACAGAGGGAGAAGAAATGGGGAAAGGTACAGAAAACCTATTTAACAGCATGAGAGCTGAAAACTTCCTAAGTCTTGGGAGAGATATGGACATCCAGATTCAAGAAGTTCAAAGGTTCTGAATGACATATAACCACCTCAAGTGTTCTCCAAGGCACATTATAATCAAACTGTCAAAAGTCAAAGACAAAGAGACAATTCTAAAAGCTGCAGTGGATAATCGTTGAGTCACATATAAGGGAATTTCCATTAGATTAGCAGCAGATTTCTCAGCAGCAACCTTGCAGGACAAGAGAGAATGTGATGATATATTTGAATTGCTGAAAGAAAATAACTGTCAACCAAGAATACTATTACCAATAATGCTGTACTTCAGAGATGAAAGAAAAATAAATATTTCCCAGACAATCAGAAACTGAGAAAATTTATCACCAGTAGACTGACCTTACAAGCAGTATTTAAGGGAGTGCCGCAATTCAAAACAAGAGGATACTAATTCTTAAAGCATGTGAAAGTACAAAATTCACCAGTGTAGGTAAACTTATTACGTTAACATCACTTCACTGCTCTTATGGTGCTATGTAAATCTTTGAGTACTCTAGTATAATAAAGGCAAAAAGGTCAAAAAAATCAACAGCCCCAATTCATAGTTAACAAAAAACACATAAAATATATAGATGTAAATTAAGGCAACCAATGTACAATTCTGGGAGAGAGGGAAAAAGCCTAGAATATTTTAATGTAAACAAAATTAGGTAAGCATCAGGTTAAAATAGTCTATTACAGTTACTAGGCTCTATATTAACCTCATGGTAATAATAAAGAAAGAAATTACATCAGATACACAATGAATAAAGAGAAAGGAAGCAAAGCTTAGCACGACAGAAATTCATCCAATCACAGAGGTAAACAACAAGAGATAAAGAATGAAACAAATAATCTACAAAACAATCAGAAAACAATGAACAAAACAGCAGGACTAATTCCTTACCTATCAATAATAACTTTGAAAGTAAATGGATTAAATTACCCAATTAAAAGAAACAGCATGGCTGAATGGATTAAAAAAAAACAAAAACAAAAACAAAAACAAAAACGCTCTTATAGTTGTAAGCAACTCTATGTTGCTTACAAGATACCTGATTTCACTATTAAAGACAAACATTGAAAGTTAAGAAATGGGCAAAGTTATTTCATGCAAATGTGAGCAGGTACAGCCATACTTAGATAAAATAAACTTTATGTCAAAAACCGTGAAAAGAGACAAAGCAGGGAACTATATGACGATAAAGGGATTAATTCAATAAGAGAATACAAGAATGATAAATATGTATTATCGCAACACACGATCACCCAAATATATAAAGCAAATATTATTGGATCTAAAGGAAGATACAGACAGCAATACAACAATAGGAGGGGAATTCAACTCCTCAGTTACAACTATAGCCAGATCATCTAGCGAGTAAGTCAACAAAGAAGCATTAAACTTAAACACCACAGACCAAATAGACCTAAGAGACAGTTAGACACTACTACATACAACAGCTGAAGAATGTACATTCTTCTCAACCATACATGGAGCATTGTCCAGGATAGATAATATATTATGCCACAAAAGAAATCTTAGCATATTTAAAAAGTTTGAGATTATATGAAATATCTTTTCAGAATTCAATAATTTAAACTAGAAATCAACAAGAAAAACAAAATCGTTAGAAATATGTGAAAATTAAACAGGATGCTCCCAAATAACAGACCACTGAATAAATTAAAATAAATATTAAAATGTTACCTGAAACAAATAAGAATGTAAACATATCAAACAAAAATCTGTGGTACAAACAAAACCAGTTGTAAGTGGGAACTTCATAACAATAAATAGCTATATCAAAAAAGGAGAATAATTTCTAATAACCAAACTGTACCTCTCAAGGAACCAGTGAAACACGAACTAAATCCAAAATTGATAGAAGGAAGAACAAAAATAAAGCTCGGAACTGAAAAATCTGAAATAAACATGCATAAAGTAAACAAACAAATGAAACAAAAAAGCATAAAAATTAAAAATAGCAGCAACATTATGATATAATTTATTAAAAGAATAAATAAAAAAACCTTTGCCAAGACTAAGAATTAAAGAGAAATGAGTGAAATAAATAAAATCACGAATGAAAAAGGAGACATTACAAGTGATATCACAGAGATACAAAGATCCTGGGAATATGATGAACAACTATAAACAGACAAAATTCAGAACACAGAAGAAAAAAAAGAAAACTATGGCTCAATATCCTCAATTAACATAGATGCAAAAATACTCAACAAGATACTAGCAAACTGAATTCAACAGCATATTATAAAGGTCATTCACTGTGATTCCTGGTGGCTCAAATGTGGTTCAGCATATGTAAACAAATAAATGTGATATGTTACTTTAACAAAAAGGAGGATAAAAAACATATCATCATTTGAATACACTCAGAAAAAAAAATCGTTTCATAAAATTCAAAATTCCTTCATGATAAAAATTTTCAACAAATTAAATATAGATGATATGTAACTGAATAAAATAAAGACCACATGTAATAAATGCATACCTAATATTTTACTCAATGGGAAAAATGCTGAAAGCTAGTTCTCCAAGAACAGGAACAAGACAATGATGCCACTTTCACCACTCTTATTCAACATAATACTGGAAGTCCTACTCACAGCATTTAGGCAAGAAAAAGAAATAAAGGGCATCCAAATTTGAAAAGCAAAAGGCACTTTGTCCCTCTTCAAATATTACATGATCTTATATATGGCAAAAACATAAAGATGCTATCCGAAACTTTGAGAACTGAGAACTGATAAGCAAATTCAGTAAAGTTAAAGGATATGGAATCAACATACAAAAATTAGTAACATTTCTATACACCAATTGCAAACTAGCTGAAAAAAAAATCAAGAAAACAATTCCATTTAAAATAACTACAAAAAGATACCTAGCAATAAAGTTATCCAAAAACGTAAAACATCTCTACACTAAAAACTACAGAACACTGTTAAAAATATGGAAGAAGATGCAAGCAAATGAAAGGCATCCCGTGTTTATGACTTGGAAGAATCAATATTGTTAAAATTACCATACTACTCAAAGATTCAATGTGATCTTTGTCAAAGTGCCAATGATGTTCTTCGCAGAAATACAAAAAAGTCCTAAAATTTATATAGAACCACAAAAGACCCCAAATAGCCAAACCAATACTAAGCATACAGAAAAAATTTGAGGCATCGCACTACCTGACTTCAAAAGAGACTACAAAGGTATAGTAACCTAAACAGCATGATATAGGCATAAAAACAGACACATTGATCAATGGAACAAAATAGAAAGCTTAGAAAAAAAATTAATTAATCAACTCCCAGTTCTTTTAGACAAAGGTACTAAGAACATATATTAGGGAAAAGGCAGTTTCTTCAATTAATAGTTCTTGGGGAATGGAATATTTATATGTAGAACTTTGACACTAGTCCCCTGCATCTCACTGTACAAAAAATGAATACAAAATGGATTAAAGACTACTGAAATAATCCATAGGGAAAACACTTTACAAGATTAGCCTAGGAAAGAAATTTTCCAGTTAAATCTTCAAAAGCACGGCAACAAAAACAGACAGATGAGATTACATCAACTAAAAGCTTTTGTATGGCAAAGGAAACAATTAACAAAATAAAAAAGACAACGTACAATTTTGGTGAAAATACTTGCAAACTATACATCTGATAGAGGGTTGATATCCAGAATATATAAGAAACTTAAATAATACTTAAATACTACAAGGCTTCAGTAACCAAAACAGCATGACACTGGTACCAAAACAGAGATATAGGCCAATGGAAGAGAACAGAGCCCTCAGAAATAATACTACACATCTACAACCATCTGATCTTTGACAACATGACAAAAACAAGAAACGGGGAAAGGATTCCCTATTTAATAAATAGTGCTGGGAAAATTGGCTAGTCATATGTAGAAAGCTGAAACTGGATCCCTTCCTTACACCTTATATAAAAATTAATTCAACACGGATTAGAGACTTAAATGTTAGACCTAAAACCATAAAAATCCTAGAAGAACACCTAGGCAATACCATTCAGGACATAGGCATGGGCAAGGACTTCATGTCTAAAACACCAAAAGCAATGGCAACAAAAGCCAAAATTGACAAATGGGATCTAATTAAACTAAAGAGCTTCTGCACAGCAAAAGAAACTACCATCAGAGTGAACAGACAATCTACAGAATGGGAGAAAATTTTTGCAACCTACTCATCTGACAAAGGGCTAATATCCAGGACCTAAAAAGAACTCAAACAAATTTACAAGAAAAAAACAAACAACCCCATCAAAAAGTGGGCCAAGGATATGAACAGACATTTCTCAAAAGAAGACATGCATACAGCCAACAGACACATGAAAAAATGCTCATCATCACTGGCCATCAGAGAAATGCAAATCAAAACCACAATAAGATACCATCTCACATCAGTTAGAATGGAGATTATTAAAAAGTCAGGCAACAACAGGTGCTGGAGAGGATGTGGAGAAATAGGAACACTTTTACACTATTGGTTGGACTGTCAACTAGTTCAACCATTGTGGAAGACAGTGTGGCGATTCCTCAAGGATCTAGAACTAGAAATGCCATTTGACCCAGCCATCCCATTACTGGGGATATATCCAAAGGATTATAAGTCATGCTGCTATAAAGACACATGCACACTTATGTTCATTGCGGCACTATTCGCAATACCAAAGACTTGGAATCAACCCAAATGTCCATCAGTGACAGACTGGATTAAGAAAATGTGGCACATATACACCATGGAATACTATGCAGCCATATAAAAAGATGAGTTTGTGTCCTTTGTAGGGACATGGATGCAGCTGGAAACCATCATTCTCAGCAAACTATCGCGAGAACAGAAAACCAAACACTGCATGTTCTCACTCATAGGTGGGAATTGAACAATGAGATCACTTTGACACAGGAAGGGGAACATCCCACACCAGGGCCTATTGTGGTGGGATGAGGGGGAAGGGATAGCATTAGGAGATATACCTGATGTAAATGACGAGTTAATGGGTGCAGCACACCAACATGGCACATGTATACATACGTAACAAACCTGCACGTTGTGCACATGAACCCTAGAACTTAAAGTATAATAATAATAAAAAAAAATAGAAAAATACATGAGGGGATGGATATGCTAAATACCATGATGTTATTATGCTACAACATATATATGTATCAAAACATCCATTATACTCATATATATATGTATAATTATAATGTGTTAAATATAAATTATAATACCTTATCATACATAATAAAAATATTTTTGTTATTAAATTATATGTCAATGTATAATATGTAATATAATTTATATAATTATATAAACATAAATTGCATATGATATATTATATTATAATATCAATAAAATATAATTATAAATGATATAATATCTACAGTATAACAAGAACAAAGAAAGTGAAAAGAAAACTCACGGAATAAGGGGAACTATTTCAAAATTGTGTATATAAGAATTCTGAATCCAGCATGTATTTAAAAACTCATAGCTTAAAAGACAAATAACGTCATTTAAATAAATAGTTAAAGTATTTTTTCACTTTCCTTAAATACACAAATGGACAATAAACACATGAGAAGACCTCAGCATTAGTGGTTAGAAAAATGTAAATCAAAACTACAATGAGACAGAGCTTCACACCAGCTAGGATGTAAAGAATAAAAAAGATACTGTGCATTGGCAACAACTTGAGAAATCAGACCCTTCTGCAGTGCTGATGGGAATACAAAATAATGCAACTGTTTTGGAAAACAATTTTGTGCTTCCTCCAAAAGTTAAACATGGTACTATATAGTGTAACAATTCTCTTCCTAGGCACATACCCAAAAGAAAATTTACATTCACAAAAATTGCACACAAATGTTGATAGCTGGGTTATTAACAGAAGCCAAAATTAGAAATGTCACAAATATATATCAACAGTTGAATGGATTAGAAACACATGGTACATCCATGTAACACAATATGATTCTACTACAGAAAGGAATAAAGTTGTGATTCATTCTACAACATGAGTAAATCTTGAAAACATTATGTTAAATGAAAGAAGCCAGACACAAAGGCCACATTTTTTAAAATCCATTTATGTAACATGTTAAAATAGTCAAGTCTTATGGGCCAAAAGTATGTTTGTGCTTGCCAGAGACTATGGAGAAGAAAGGATGTGCAGTGATTGCTGATGATTATGTGATTTCTCTATGGGGTGATGAAAATATTCTTGAATTAGTGATTATAGTCACACACCACTGTAAATATACTAAAAGAGACAAATAGTACATTTTAAAAGGTTGAATTTTTGGTATGTGAATTATATCTCAATCATGCCTTTATAAAACAAAAATAGAACGTCATTGGATTGGAAATGTCTCTATAGACAGAAATCTGAATTCAAATTTAAAACTAGGTTTTCCAAAAACAAATTAGTAATTCACAACTTAATTTTAGGAGCTGTGCTTAACAAAACCTTAACATGTAACAGAATGTTCTCTGTATATAACACTAAATATGGATGTCGTAGATTGTGCAGCTGAAACAAAGTACCTTAAACTGGGTAATTTATAAAGAATAGAAATACAAGATCAACGTGCCACCATTGGTATCTGGTGACGACTGCTCTCTACATCCAAGATAATGCCTTGTAACTGTGTCCTTATATGGTGAAACGTGAATTTCTTAATACTATTGGATTGTGGATTAAGTTTCAACATGAGCTTTGGAGAAAACACTGTCTCTCAAGCCATAACAATGGACAGTTTCAGATCACTGTAGACAGAGCAACAGTGTGTTTCCGAGACTGACAGAAATACAATTCTTTTTGTGTTTCACCGTCAGGGAGAGTTATACTTTTGCAATAATTTGTTGTGTTTCTATGGTGTGTGATTTAACTAAAAACATCGATTAGAAACTCTCTGATGAAATAATTGGTTTTTGGTAGGCAACATACTCACGTGTTTAGAAAGCAGAAGAAGATAAGAGTTGAAATAATTCTAACTAGTGTATTTAGAGTGCTTAAAGGTAGGAGAACAATTTCTTCAAACCAAACATTTTCATTTGATCATGAAATGGATGATTTTTCACTTCTTTCAATTATTTTATTTACATAAGGGAAGTAAAGAGGATTTCTAAACTTAGCAGTGTCTTTAAAAGAAAAAATAGCCATTTTATGTACCTAATTTGTGCTTTGGAACACATTTAGCAAATGACTAGGGTTGCATTTTTCAGAGATGGTTTTGCTCTCATTTTTAAACTGTTTCTTCTTTGAAGTTTGAAAAGTCTAATATCTACTTACATTGGTGGTAAAAAATATCTTTCAAATATAGCAAATGTAACTACATATATCTTACCTACAGCTACCACATTTCAAGAAGCACTTTTATTCAATAAAACAGTGGTAATTTCTTTTCTACTAAATGTAGTTAATTCTGCTAAAGACAGTTTGACTTTGCAACTCTCATACATTTTAATTTATTTTATTTTTGATTAAGCATTCTTTTATAGATACCATTTTTTATTTTTAAATGTTGAGGGTACATAGTAGATGTATATATTCATGAGGTACATGAGATATTTTGATACAGGTATGCAATGCATATTAATCACAGCATGGAGAATGGGGTATCCATCCCTTTGAACATTTATGTTTTGTACTATAAACAATCCAATTATACTTGTTTAGTTATTTTGAAATGTACAATTAAGTTATTATTGACTATAGTCACCATGTTGTGCAATCAAATAGCAGGTCTTATTCATTCTTTCTAACTCTTTTTTTGTACCCGCTAACCATCCCTAACTCCTCCCTGTCCCCTCCACTACCCTTCCCAGCCTCTGGTAACATAGATAGCAGAAGCATTCTTATATATTTCATAACGTCTGTGTGTGTGTGTGTGTGTGTGTGTGTGTGTGCATGTGTTCAAATCATTAGAAAGCCACTCTTTCAGTTACTTATTTTTATTCTGAAGTTTGTTGAATATATTTTGGAAGAATGAGACCTCATAATTAGAATAAAAGTAATCCTCTCTCTTCTCTCATACTGCTCATAGTTACTTTCACATTATCACCTATGTGTACATTTGGGGTTTCAGGAAGGAATCAATTAAATTTTTAAAAATGTGTCATAACTTTGATTGATAAGAGTTTTGTTTTCATTAATCATTACATTTGCCTATGGATAGCTGCTTACCTTCCTCTTCTTTTTAGAGGGGAAGAACATTTTTCTATACCAGTTATTGTAAGAACACATTTCCCCTGTTTACTTCTGAACTCTTGTTGCATCTCTACTCTTACCCATTACAGTTGTATGGATTTACTGCCTGGCAAATGACTGACAATGGTGACTGGTTCTGAACTGGAAATAGACAACATTTTGAGACTGGACATTTGTTATCTCTACTACCTCATTATTTCCTCCTGCACCAATCCAGTGAGAGAGGAACTTATCTGGGCACATGTGTCTTCTTATTAAATTTAACATTTTTTTCTCAGATATGCAGGTGCAAGATCTGTACTTCAAAGAAGTTAGTTGGGAAGTGTGTAGACACAGCCAGCTGTCCCAGCAGCTGAGATGTCCCACATGGTTTTGTCAGTAATCAGGCTGATATTCTTAGTGCTTCATTTTCTGACTTTGCTGTTGTTTCTCAGTTTGATAAGAAAATTTAGTAGACAGTGTAGTTTATCAAGTTCTTTCAAAACATTCAAAGTTCCCTTGGTTATTTAAGTTGCATTTATGACAATACATCTAACTGCTGAGATTTCTATGTAAATATAAATGGGCAGTAGCTCAACTCAGTTATAATATATATTTTAACTAATTCTGCTAACTTCCTTCATCATTTAAAAACATTCAATTCATATTTTTTGAATATAGCTTCTCTTTTGAGTCCTTAGCTCAATTCATATACTATGGTTGACCAGTGAATGTGCACATTTTCAAAAGTGTGACTAAAATAAATATAAATAGATTTGGAGGGATGAATACATAGATAGATACATGCATGATGACTGAGTTTTTACAGTCTGAGTGTCACATTCTAACCTTAACAACAGCAAAACTCTCTAAGTTCCCTCTTTCTTAACTCTCAGGCAAAGAGTTGTACTAATCTTTAGTAGAGTTAAGATCAAGTTTACAGTTGGTCCTTAGTTCTATGAGAAGAACAGTGTAGTTTTAAGGAGTCTTGCATTGAACAGTGGTGGCTTATTGGTAGATCTATCTAGCTTTAAAAAAATTCCTTTACACTTTGGCTTCATTTTTTAATAGTCTCTCTGATGTTGCATTCTCTGTATGTATGTCTGTGGGGTGTGTGTGTGTGCATAGATGTGCATGTGTGTGTGTGAGCATGAAAACATAAATATGATTGCTGACAGGAACAGTAAAAAAATGTTGAATCAAGGAACACATTTTTCCTTTGTATCCCTATAAACTTCCACAATTATTTCAAAACAAAGCTGAAACTTGACATGTAAAATACTCAGGAATAAAATTAAAGAGGTAAAAGATTAGTACACTAAAAACTACAAAATGTCAATGACTGCAATTGAAGAAGACACAATCAAATCAAAGACATACTGTGTTTATGGATTAGAAGACTTAACATTGTTAAAGTGGTCATATTACTTAAAGCAGTTTCCAGATTCATTGTAGTTATTATCAAACTATCCATTATATTTTTTACTTAATTATAAAAAATAATTAATATTTATATGGAAAACAATAAACCCAAATAGCCAAAAACAACCTTGAAAAAGAAGAGAAAATCTGAAGGTATCCCACTTTCTGATTGTGAAACATATTACAAAGCTATGGTAATTAAAACAGAATAATACTAGTATAAAGAAAGACACAATGACCAATGGAACACAATAGAGAGCCCAGATATAAATCTATGAATATAAGGTCAACTGATCTTGAACAAGAGTGTCAAGAATACACAATAAGAAAAGTACAGTCTCTTCAATAAATAATGTTGAGAAAACTGAATATCCACATACTGCCTAATTAAATTGAACTTTTTTTACATCATACATAAAAATAAACTCAAAATGAATTATAGACTTCAATATAAGACCTAAAACTATAAATCCCCTAGACTAAAATTCAAGAAAAAAAATTTTATGACGTCTTCATGATAATTTTTGAATACAAAAACATAGACAATAAAATATTAAGCCTTAAAAAAGAAAATCTTGCAATATATGAAAACATAAAAAGAATTTAAGACATTATAATCAGTGAAATAAGCTAGTCACAGAAGACAATATTACATGATTCCACTTGTATGAGGTATCTTAAAAAGTCAAACTCATGAAATCAGAGAGTACAATTGTAGTTGCCAGGGTCTGGGGGTAAGGGAGAGTGAGGAGTTGCTAATCAATGGGCATAAAATCTTCATTATGCAAGGTTAGTATGTTATAGAAATATGTCTTACATTGCACACTTAGTTAAACCATAATGTATTGTACAGTTAGCAATTTGTTAAGAAAGCAGATCTCATGTCAATGTCCTTACCATAATAACCAGATTTTTAAATTAAAATTTTAACTAAAATTAAAAAAACATTAAAGTTATTAAACAGTAGGCTAAAAATGTGTCATAGGCAGTAAGGATGCAAGGAAAAAATAAAGAGAGAAATTTTTTAAATTATATGGATTGTTATGAATCTTTACATTTTTTCATTAGAAAGATTAAAGACATTTGCAATTTTATATCTACTCAGTCACTTTCAAAATGCCTTTTGATCCTTGCATTTTTTTAAATGTTTCTAAAGGAAAAGCATCAAAAGAAGGGTACAAGCAAAGTGTCAATATATTTTCATGTTGCAAATAACATGTCGTAATAAATATACAATCTTTATTTGAATTAAATATATAAAACCTACCAAAAAAAGAAGTGTACATATGAGCAGACACTGCTAGAAAACACTGCCATTGGCCACATCCATCATTTTACATCCACCCTCACCTCCGTTCCCCTCTCACATCTCTGAGTGTGAGACATCAAGAGTTAAGAAATTAGTTTATGGATCTAGTCCAAATATAGTGAAATTTAAAACTCAAATAGACTAAGATAAAATTACGTATAAATTTTAAGACAGCTCTCACAGTCTGTGGAATTCAAGTAAGTGTGATAACAGATGTTATACTCACCTCATTGTAAAGCAGTTTCGCTGTGTACTGGTTACCAACTTGTCTGAATCTGATAAGACAGAATAGCTGCATATACAAGTTACATGCAGTGGGTTTATTACTTACGAATAGGTGGCAAGGAACAAGAGAAGCTTAAAGATGCACTGTGATCTTATCTTCCATGGCTCAGGAAAGCTGCGCAGGGTAGATAGAATCTCAACTGTGTATGCCGCACTTGCACCATAGCTGAGGGAGTTGGGAGAGTATGCTGCCCTGGGTTTTAAACCTCGGATGCAACAGGACTACTTGGCTAAAGTATTGAAGGACATCCTGTATCCAGGGGGGAATCAGAACAGAGCCTGGGCTGTTCTCGCCAGTCCCCCACTTATCTCAGGATGTGGTATTCACAGCACAATCTACAGTTATTCTTCAGAACTACAAGTGAGAAAGGGGTACGTACTCCCTAAGTCCAAGGCCACTGGGAGAACTGTCCTGCACTACTCTGTTATGTGGAAGTGATTTACTTGTCCATTTCCTGTTCAAAAGCCTGTCAGTAAACATTCTTTAGCAAAACCTGCCTTACATTGTTGTACAACTCTTAAAAACTGCTCTTAAGAACATATATGCGGCCGGGCGCGGTGGCTCAAGCCTGTAATCCCAGCACTTTGGGAGGCCGAGACGGGCGGATCACGAGGTCAGGAGATCGAGACCATCCTGGCTAACACAGTGAAACCCCGTCTCTACTAAAAATACAAAAACTAGCCGGGCGAGGTGGCGGGCGCCTGTAGTCCCAGCTACTCCGGAGGCTGAGGCAGGAGAATGGCGTAAACCCGGGAGGCGGAGCTTGCAGTGAGCTGAGATCCGGCCACTGCACTCCAGTCCGGGCGACAGAGCGAGACTCCGCCTCAAAAAAAAAAAAAAAAAAAAAAAAAAAAAAAAAAAAAAGAACATATATGCATGTATTCATGGTGATATTTTCTCTCTATATTTGTATGATTAGCTTATTCTTCCTGTGCTGAGTGAGCTCCTTGTACATCAGATAAAAATAAATGAGATTTGTATGTATGACAAAACAAACAAACCTTGACTTTGTGGGAAAGCAAGCATAAATGTATTTCAATTCTTAATTTATCTGATAAAGTGGTGAGGAATGTTTGTGATTCTGAGAATATCTTTTTTTTTTTTTTTGAAACGAAGTCTCGCTGTGTCACCCAAGCGGGAGTGCAGTGGCAAGATCTCAGCTCACTGCAACCTCCACCTCCCATGTTCAAACGATTCTTCTGCCTCAACCTCCCTGGTAGCTGGCACTACAGGCACGCACCACCACGCCCAGATAATTTTTTGTATTTTTAGTAGAGACAAGGTTTCACCATATTGGCCAGGCTGGTCTCAAACTCCTGACTTCATGATTCGCTCATCTCGGCCTCCCAAAGTGTTGGGATTGCAAGCGTGAGCCATCGCGAATACAAATATTCATTAAACATATAGGCTCTCTACTTACTCTATGACCTTTCTACCTGGACTAAAGTCAAAAAACTCTGACACACTAAATGATTCATAAATTATTTACTACATAAGGTTTAGATGCATCATTACCAATATTGCACATAGAAATTTCATGTTGTTAGTTGAGTAAACAGATGCCATAACTATTTCTTCTTTTTATAAATCTTGGTGGCTTACGGCAGCAGAAGCCTACTCCACTATTTAGTCTCCTATGACAGCTACTTATCCCCTATAGAGCAAGTTTCACCTTAAGTTACTACCAAAAAAAGTATACAATTAATATATTTTGCAACTCCTGAAAATAATTGTTTATATTATCATCTCAAGTAAAGTAAAATATTTTCATATAGAGATGGAGAGATGGATAGGCAATTTATCAAATATCAACCTCTTCCTAAACACGGGGTTGAATTCCTCCAGTAACATCATAATGTTATTAGAATTACGTGAAAGGGGTCTTTGTCTCAATGATCCTGCTAGTCATTCATTCAACAACTATCTATCTATGTTGTATGTTTCCCCGAATGTTTCCATTTTTGCTTCCAAACACTGCTAATTTGGTTTGGTTGCTATTTATTTTATACTGTCTTATAAATCCCCTGGAAAGCGTATTGCCCCATGCCTACACACACTGAAGTAAAAGAGATTATGGAAGAGTTGGTTTGGTCTGCCACTCCATCCCTTGAGTTTAAATAATAAGGAAACACAGAAATCTAAAACATTTTGAACAGTTAAGAATTATTAAAGTGGAATGACAAACAGGAAAATGATCTATCTACATCTATATATGTATATCTCTCTAGAAATGTCCTTATAAGGGCAAAAGAGGAAAAAATGAAGGGAAAATTATGAACCCTTGAATATGAGTCCTTTTGAGCAAAACTCTGTTCTTAGCATTTCTCCACTATTATCAACTTTCTGGTATCCTTCAAGAAAATATCATACTATCATCCTCAAACTTCAGTAGTATATACCTGTCCTTTCTATCCCTATCTACAGAGACCTGTCTGATTTAGGTTCTAAACTGACCTTCGTAATTTTTTTTTTTTTGAGACAATATTGCTCTGTTGCCAATGTTGGAGTTTAGTGGTGTACTCTAGCCTCACCGCAACCCCCGCCTACCAGGGTCAAGTAATTCTCATGCCTCAGCCACTCGAGTAGGTGGAATTAGAAGTGTTCCTCATTTTTAAAACTTCAGAACACAGAAATTTTGTCTCCCAAAGTTCAAAAATTCAAGAATAAAAGACAAATTAAGAGTTAGCTTTGATATCTTGATACACAGATCTCTTTGAGATACTAATACCTTTCGTAATAAAAATGAATGGGTATTTTTATGACTCTTTAGTAAGAAAATAGTGAACCAAACCTGCTTGCACACATTTATAAATACATAATTCTCAAAGACAAATATTTAATTACAGAAATGGTTTACATATGTACAGACATACATACGTTAGTGACTCATATTCAAGGACTCATATTCTAGGGTTCATAGTTTTTCCATATATATATATATACACACACACACAGACACACACACATATGTATATACACATATAAAATACTAAAAAATGTTTAAAAGTTAACTTGTAAATCTTACATTCAGATACTCTGATTTACTGTGTCTGTATCAAGACTCTACATGGTTTTGTAAAAATAAACACTGCAGGTAGTTTTGATGCAAGTCATCTGAACCACTCATTAAACAAATTCTGGCTCATAAGTGTTCATTAACAAATAAATGGATAAAGAAAATATGGTCTACATACACAAGGGAATAGCACACAGCCATAAAAAGAATCAAATCATGTTATTTGCAGAAACATGGAAGAAACGATAGGTCCCTATGTTAAGTGAAACTAGCCAAGTATAGAAAGACAAATATTGCATATTCTTACTCATCTGTGGGAGCTAAAAAGTCTGATCTCAGGAAGGTAGAGAGTAGAATGATGGTTAAGAGAGGCTGGGAAGGAGGGAGGATGAAGATAGATATTAGTTAATGGGTGCACATATACAGTTAGTTAGAAGGGATAAGTTCTAGTGTTCAATAGCACACAAAAGTGATTATACTTAGCAATAATTTATTGCATATTTCAAAATATTCAGAAGAAAATACCTAAAATGCCCCCAACACATATACAAAAAATAAATGTTGAAGGTAGTGGATATCCTAATTACCATGATTTGACCATTATGCATTGCGTGCATGCGTCGAAATATCACTGAACCCATCAATATGTACAACCGATATGTATCAATCCACAAAGACAGAAAGATGAAAATGTTTTCATTTATAAAAACAAGGATGGAAACAAACATCCTTACCTAAATACTGTCCACAATGTCACTGGTGCTTGCATTATTCAGGTGAGCGATGCTAGTGTCCATTCTACTTATTCCCTGGGTTTAATTTGCACCAAGATTGTTGTCTGCACGAAGATTCAATAATACACAGAAAATCTTATGGTGACCCAGAGAAGATGTGAAACGATTATAGTTTTATACCTTAGATGATGTTGCATTTCTAGCCATGGCAACACATCCCCAGAATCTTTTCTGTAATTAAAATGGAAATACTATATAATTTACCATTTCATTATAAAAGTAGTTACTCTATATGTGGAAGGTTTTGGTGGTGTAATTTCCCCAGATGTGTGCAAGCAAATGCTTGTATGTAAAAATAGATGAGATAATTTTGTATTCTATATGATGATAAGAGTGTTAAGTCAGAGCAAAATTTCATTTTGAATATGGTAACCCTGGATTTGCTGTTTCAATCTGGATTATATATTTTAGATAGAGTTAATTAATCAGAAAATACATCACTCTTATTTTCTCTTCTGAAATTTTAACAAATAGTTCTGTTATCTGTTAAATATCAGCATCTTTAAAGTCTTTGGAGATACTCTTTTCAGTTTCAGTGAAGCGTTAGTGTGTGTACACTAATGTATGTTTGTCAGGTTTATTTGTATATTTATTGACCTCAGTGCAGGAAAATTTCACCTCAGGGGGTCTTATATTATCGTTCTACTCCAAAATACATAGGCTAGGCAGAACAACATCATTAGCAACATTGTTTCAGCAAGGAAATAATCCTTACTGGCAAAGGGAAACTAACGAAAGAAAACTATTGTTTTCTGCAGCTACATGCTGTCTGCAAAGCACCCCATGGATTCAATTTCTCATCAGTTCAGAATGGAATACTGATGTCCTGCCTAGAGATACAAAGTGGGATGAATGCAGGGCCTTACTCATCATTCGGAAGAAAACTGTGAGCAAACTTTCAGGCATGAAATACTTAGAGTCAGTCAGAGGAAAAATAGAAGCCTCGAGTCCTACTCAGAGACATCAGTTTACCAAAGTTAACGCTAGTATATATGTCATTTGTACTGGTGCTTTCCAAAGACCTGGATGGGACATTAGCAAAATCTTCTCATGACCATTCATGTTCAATAAATTCATAAAGGTAAACTATGTGTTTATTCTCCATATTTTTTTAGTTGTATAAGCTTCAGGCTTAGAGATGGCTTAGAAAAGATGTACCTGACTGCATCTCCCTTCACTGCATCTTTGTTCAGCAAAATCTTAAGAGCAAATCAACCTTCACTGATATCAGTGAATATGTAAATAGCTATGAAAAAAATAATAAGATGAAGGTAGAGAAAACATGGAAGGGGAGGTGAATAATGAACTGGAATGTCCAATTGGAAAAACCATCTAGAAACTATTGAGAGGGTATAATGATTGATAATATCACAGTAAAGTAAGAAGACATAGAGAAGTAGTGTTGATGCATCTTTTTGCTAGTCCCAGAATTAAAAAAGAAATAATAGTCAATAATCTTTAATTATTAAATAAAAATGATGAAAAGACACAATGGATTAAAATAAAACAAACATAACTGCCTCTACATTATTGATTTTAATGTTAAGGAAGTTGAAGATAAAAAAAAAGCTTACAGACAGGAAAAAAACCACACAACTATAAAGAAGTCAAGTGGAGATGAACATAAAATACGAAAAAATATTTGTATGCAATATGCAATTAGATTATCTAATAACTTGGTAATATATAATATAGTATAATACATCATGGTAATAACAAGAATTTAGAATGCATTAAGTTTACCTGTAATTTATAGGTTGGTTACCATAAAGGTAGTTCTGTATTTTCAGATATGTAATGACTCCCTACAATAACTTTCAGAAGAAGTGTACATATGGGGGGAATCAATGAGACATACTACATCAATTAGTTATTGTTGAGTAAAAACCACACCAAAACGTAGCAGGTTAAAACAATAATTATTTATTATTTCTCATGATTGAGCCAAATCTGGCTGATCTAGCCTTATATATCTGAGAACTCAATAACAATAGGTTAGTTGAACTCAGTCTGTACTGAGACTACTGGTATCTGCTCTGTTGTAATTAACCTTGTGGGCCTAACGTTGCTCATGACATTGACAAGGCTCCAAAAGCAGTAACAGAAACAAGAAAGAAGAAAGCTGTTTGAAGCCTAAGCTCATAGATGACACTTTCTCAGTTCTACTGCATTCATTGGTAAAATGTCATCGCAGAATCAAAAGGTAGGGACACAAACTATACTTGTCTGGAGAAGGTGCAAAGTCATAATGCAGAGCCTGGATACAAAGAAAGATAAAAGCTTGCTGCCATTTTTGTAATCAATCAACAACAAATGATAAACTGAAGTGACTAAAGACATCAGTAAATGAAGACTGCCTGGTCCAACAGAAAGCACCTGCTATGGCTTAAATTGTGTTTCTCCAAAATTCATACATTAAAGCCTTAATATTCATGTGATGATATTTGGAGACAGAGCCTTTAGAAAGTAATGGAGTTAGATGAGGTCATGAGGATGGGGCTGTTATGATGAGATTAATGCCCTTATAAGACGAGAAAGTGACAGCAGAGTTTTCTCTTTCTGAGCATACACATCGAGAAAAAGCCACGTAAAGACATAGTGACAGTCAACAATTCACAACCCAAAGAGAAAGCACTCAACAGGCCCCGGTCCTGTGGGCTCCTTAATTTTGAACTTCCAGTCTCCAGAACTGTGAGAAAAGAAATTTCAGTTGCTCATGCCACCAGTTCATGGTATTTTGTTATGGTAACCTGAGCGAACTAAGAGAGCATCTCTTTGGAATGGCTTTAAAATATTTAAACAGCTCTCATTTTCTTCCATACTTCCAATTATTTGTGCTAAGCGAAGAATCCTCAGGTGTTTACAGGCCTTTTGGGATATTGATTTTAGAAGGCTGACACTCCAAAAGAGTTATATTCATGCCTTCAGTAAACTCAACAATGCACTGATGCCTCATAGATTCAAATATTTGTGGGTTTTATTTTTATTTTATTTTACTTTATTTTATGAGACAAAGTCTCACTCTGTGGCCCAGGCTGCAGTTCAGTTGCATGATCTTGGCTCGCTGCAACCTCTGCCTCCAAGGTTCACGTGATTCTCCTGCCTCAGACTCCCAAGTAGCTGGGATTATAGGTGCCTACCACCAAGCTCTGCTAATTTTTTGTATTTTTAGTAGAGATGGGGTTTCACCATGTTGGTCGGGCTGGTCTCAAACTTCTGACCTCAAGTGACCCACCTGCCTTGATCTCCAATAGTGCAGGGACTACAGGCATAAGCCACTGTGCCTGGCTCATGGATTTTAATACACAAACTCATAGACATGAGGATCCATTGCTGATTAGTGAATATTCACACTTAAAAATTAATCCAAGAGTCTATTCTAATATTTTTAAAATATTAGATTCACAAAGATACAATTCATATATCACAAGATGAGGCATTTTAAAGGGTATAACTCTGTGGTTTTGAGTATATGCACAGAATTGTACAAACATTAAAAGCATCTAATTTTAGAAAATTTTCATCAACACAAAAAGTAACCAACACTCTTTCTTCATTCCCCGGCCCCTAGTTTGTGGGAACTGCTAACACACTTTTTGTCTCTATGAATTTGCTTATTCTGGATCTTTTACATAAACTGAATAATACAAAATGTTGCCTATTCCATCTTGTTTATCTCACTTAGCATAATGTTTTCAAGGCTCATTCATGTTGTGATATGCATCAGTATTTCATTCCTTTTATTGCTCAATATTTCATTATGTGATTATTGTAGTTTCAATGTTCAGTCTCATAAATTAGACATATGCACCCACCTGATAAACTGTCATTATAATCAAGAAGCCAAACATATCCACAACAGAACCAAAACATTTCTGTGTATGTCTATAATCCTACCTTTCTATTCCTTCCTCAAACTCCCTCCTGCATCAGTTTCAAGCCATCACAGATTCACTCTTTGTTATGTGGATTACTTTCCTTTTTTTCTAGATTTTTATATAAATGTAATTATAAAGTGTATACTTTTTGTCTACTGTTTTTCAGTAAGCATAATTAACATTTATACATATTATTGTATAAATTTGCTATTTTATACAATACATCAATTTAATAATAATTAAAATATATGAATGAAATAACATTTATATATGTAATTGCATGTAATAATATAATGAATATTTTTGTAATTATATGTAATAATATAATGAATATAATGAACATAATTATTCCTTAATAAATTCCAATTTATGTATATACTACAGTATATTTATCTATTTACCTAGTTATGGACATTTGGGTAATTGCAATTTGGTTTCTATTTCCTAAAATCATGTACATTTCTTTACATCAATAGCCATAGTCTTAGTTTAATATTCTTTTACTTGCTTGACTCTCTCTAACTCAATTCAAAGAACCCAAACTCTAATGTGTTAATTTTAGTTTTAAAACCTTTTGGTGACACAAAATTGAGAAAATTGTCATCACTAGTAAATAGATAAAAACTCTGATAACCCACACAGTGGAATATGATTCTGCAATTTTGAAAAGCATCATCTACCGATACATATGACAAGGATGAGTCTCTAAATAACTTAGTAAGTAAAATAAATTGGACTCAAAAAGCTATATACTCTGTGATTCCATTTATATGACATTCAGAAAAAGAGAAAATTATGGAAACAGAAATAAGAGCAGAGGTGCCCACGGAATGGAAATAGAAAAAGGAAATTGACTCTAACTGGCATGAAGGAATATTTTTTGGAGATAATGGAAATATTCTGTATCTTTATTATGATGCTAGCTTGATGAATGTACATTTTCCAAAATTATAGAACTATACTTTTAAAGTGAAATTTACTATATATAAATTATGTTCAAGTAAATCTGACTAAAATCACTTTTCTATACAGCAAAAATAAACACTTATGAAATATACTTTTAAGTTACCATTTACCATAACATCTGGAAAGACCATGCACCTACAAATAAACATAACCAAAAATGTGCTTATGATTTCTGCACAGAAAACTATAAACTGTTATCGACACGTTAAATAAATCATTATAAAATGACACGTTCACTCCTTGGAAAACTCAATATTCTAAAGGTGTCAGTCAACACCATAGAGCCATTAAAAATCTTATATTTTTTCATAATTTGATGAGCACATTTAAAAATATATATTAAAAATATAAGAATAGCTAATATTTTGTAAAAAACTCAGCAACAGACAATATTTTAAATAACAAGATTTGTAAACCTACCAAACTCAATAATGTGTGACAGTAAATTAAAGATAGACAAGAAGACCAGTCAAATAAAATGAATGTCACTAAAGCAGACTCACATATTTATGAAAGTGTGATTTACACTAAAGAGTGTACTGCAGAGCAGTTTTAGAAGAACTTTGTTTCCAAAAACCGGTGCTGAGATAAGTAGACATACATACAGAAAACAATGTGTATATAGTGTGTTTGTGTCTGTTATAAAGAAAAAGCAATAAAAGATTGGATGTTAATATAGGAAAATACCTATGTCATGATCTTTGAGTAGCAAAATATAGTTTAGTAACAAAAAATACCAACAAGTATAAATGAGAACATTAAAATGGAAAACATCTGTTCAACAAAATACACCAAATTACAAATTAATATGTCAAGCAAGCATGGTGGCCTGTATTACCAGGACTTTGGGTGGCCAAGATGGGAGAATCATTTGAAGCCAGGAGTTCAAGGCCAGCCTGGGCACCACAGTGAGATCTCATCACTAAAAAAAAAAAAAAAAAAAAAAAAAAAAAATTCCTTAAAACATTACCTGGGGGCTGGACATGGTAGTTCACTACTGTAATCCCAGCACTTTAGGAGGCGTAGGTGGGCAGATTGATCCCCTGATGTCAGGAGTTCGAGACCAACCTGACCAACATGGTGAAACTACATCTCAATTTAATATACAAAAACAATTAGCCGGGCATGGTGGAGGGCTCCTGTAATATCCGCTACTCAGGAGGCTGAGGCAGGAGAATTGCTTGAACCCAGAAAGCAGAAATTGCAGTGAGCCGAGATCGCGCCACTACACTCCAGTCTGGGCAACAAGAGTGAGACTCCTTCTCAAAAAAATTAAGAAAAATAAAAATAAAAATAAAAAACTTAGCTGGGCCTTGTGGCACATACCTGTATTCCCAGCTTCTTGGGAGGCTGAGGTGGGAGGATCCTTTTACCCCAAGAGTTGGCTAGGCTGCAGCACTCCAACCTGGGCGAGAGAGTGAGAAAAAGGAAAAAAAAAAAAAAAAAAGGTTGAAGTATTCCAAGCTAGAGAATCATCATTTGTAACACCTGTGTCATTTAGTTTTTCAGGGAGCAATGAAAGAGAAGCTATTGTGCAAAACGTTGAAAGGCAAAAATATTTAAATGATATTAAAATATCTCCTTATAGATCCCTTATTTTTTAATATTTAAGCCTTGTTTAAGTAACATTTTTGTCAAGAAGGATAACCTCATTTTAATCAGGAATACTCAGCCTATGTTACTAAGCGTAAAATCATTTGACTAAATGTCTAGACCATAAGTTTTGTTCAATCTTTGTATCAATGTCATGGACACAAAGAGTAGATGAAATAATCTAGTACTCCTGAGGGTACTGGTAGGATAAAGTCTTGATTACTGAAAAACGTGAGGATTAACTTCTTGCTTTAAGTCACAGTACCAAAAGGAGAATCCTAGCTAAAAAGCTTTTCAGAAAGAAATGACACTTTGCAGAAGTTGAAGCACAGATTTGAATTGTTTCAATTTCAGAAATTGGATGGAGATAATCTTGAATTGCCTGTAGAGTTATGCAAATGACATTAAAAAAGCAAATCCTGTGAGGGTACATACAGAGTCTTTAATTTTTTTTAACATTTAATTATATAGAATATTAAATATGTGATAAATCTCTATGTACACATTTTGTGTTCATTTAAATATCAAGTAATTGCTAATCTTATTTGTTCTATACCCTCATTCTAATCCCACACACTGTATAATCAGTAATATTACTTCGTAAATCCTAGACATAAAATAATTTCATTCATACATATTTCACTGTGTATTTCTATAAGATATAAACTATATTTTTAACAAAACCATATATCTGTAATCTGACATATAAATAAGCAATATTCTCTTAGTATAATCAAATATCTGAGGAGTTTTAAAAGTACAATCTACTTAAAAATATCAAACATTTGTAATACAGCTTTTTAAACATTTTAATTAGTAACAAGGTAAGCTCTATACTTTGCAACTTAAATCATTTATTTATTTTTCCCATCCCAGACCCTGCCAGCCGCTGGTCACTGGTACAGTCCTGCTGGGCCTACTAATTAAATTATTTTGAATTGTAAATACAATATTTGGAACAAATAAAAGAACCAACAAGAAAACAAGACAATAATGCATAAGTGAAAGCAAAGAAAAGCAACAGTAATATAAACAGAAATATATAGTTCTGAGAGGTGAAGCCAGCTGAACTTCCTGGGTGGAGTGGGGACTTGGAGAACTTTTCTGTCTAGCTAAAGGTTTGTAAACGCACCAATCAGCACTCTGTAAAACGGACCAATCAGCACTTAGTAAAATGGAGCAATTGGCAGGATGAGGGCAGAGCCAAATAAGGGAATAAAAGCTGGCCACCCAAGCCAGCAGCGACAACGCACTTGGGTCCCCTTCCACACCCTGGAAGCTTTGGTCTTTTGCTCTTCACAATAAATCTTGCTGCTGTTCACTCTTTGGGTCTACGCTACCTTTATGAGCTGTAACACTCACTGCAAAGGTCTGTGGCTTCACTGCGGAAGTCAGGGAGACCATGAACCCACTGGGAGGAACAAACAACTCCGAATGTGCCACCTTTAAGAGCTCTAACACTCGCTGCAAAGTCTGTGGCTTCACTCCTGAAGTCAAGCGAGACCACAAACCCACCGGAAGGAACTGCGGAGGCATCTGAACATCTGAAGGAACAAACTCCAGACACACCGTCTTTAAGAACTGGAACACTCACTGCGAGGGTCCCCGGCTTCATTTTTAAAGTCAGCCAGACCAAGAACCCACCAAGAACCCACCGGAAGGAACCAGTTCTGGACACAGTTCAACATATTGAAGTTATTGAACAAATTATAAAAATGATTTTTTTTTAGTATTTACAAGGAGATAGAAAATATGACTCACAATTTTAGCAGAGAACTCAGGAAAAAATGGAAAGCCAGATTTAAAACTGTTAATTAAAAAATACACTAACAATTCCATGGATAAATTTAAGAGCAATATAAATTATTAAGGAAAAAATAGTAAACTACAAAATAGATGAGACAAAAATGTTAAGAAAAGAATAAGACACAGTAAAGGAAAATGGAGAAATGAGTTAGGGAACTAAGGATACACTGTAGAAGCTTAATGGAATTATCAATGAAATTTTTAAATGAATGACGATTGCAGGATGCATGGCTCATGCCTGTAATCCCAGCACTTAAGGAGATCAAGGTTGGAGGATCGCTTGAGCCCAGAAGTTCAAGACCAGCCTGGGCAACATAGTGAGACCCTGTCTCTACAAAAGGGCCTGGTAGTGCATACCTGTAGTCTGGGAGGCTGAGGTGGGAGGATCACTTGAATCCGGGGGGCAAAGGTTGCTGTAAGTCAAGGCAGCACCACTGCACTCTGGCCTGGGAGACAGAGCAAGATGCTGTCTCAGAAAAAAAGAAAAATAATGAAGGGTGATAATAGGACTTACAAGCCTGACTATTTAAGAGTCGAAACTCAACAACTGTCTAAAGGATGATAAAACAACACATCAGTTCATAGCTCTATAAGGCACTGAATGGGCGCAGTGACTCACGCCTGTAATCTGAGCACTTTGGGACGCCAAAGCGGGCGGATCACCAGGTCAGGAGATAGAAACTATCGTAGCTAACACCGTGAAACCCCGTCTCTATCAAAAATACAAAAAAAATAAAAAATAAAATAAAAAAATAGCTGGGCGTGGTCCTGTAATCCCAGCTACTTGGGAGGCTGAGGCAGGAGAACGGCTTGAACCCAGGAGGTGGAGGTTGCAGTGAGATGGCACCACTGCACTTCAGCCTGGGCGACAGACCAAGGCTCCGTCTCAAAAAAAAAAAAAAAAAAAAAAAAATACTATCACTGTGAAGAAAGATAAAAAGAAAATTTCTTCAAAGCTATCAGAATAAAAATGCAAAGAACATAAGGTATAGTAACCAGAGGAAAAAAAAAAAAAAAAAAAAAAAAAGCCTTAAAGCCTTAAAAGCGGAAACACACATCTTTTCATATTAACATCAGGCTAATGCATGTTTTCATTTTAGCATCAATAAATATGAAGAAATTAGAATGATATATTTAAAGAGTTGAAGAAGACTAATTGACAACTTAGACTTTTATAACCAGCAATAGTTTATTTCACTTTTGAAAATTAAATACAGGCATTTTCAGGCATATACATATTGATTTCATCTCCAGCAGAGCTGCCCATCATGGAAAGGTTCTCATGATAAAGTCAGAAATGCAGGAAAGAGTAAGTGTGACAAATCAATAATGTATTTCATGTTGAGATTATAAGATTTAAGAGCAAAAGCATGTAAAGCAGAAGCTAATTACAGGTTAAATATGTGTTCTCTGAGAAAAGGTTAAAACATCAGGAAATCGTAGACTTTCAAATAAATTTGGTATATTCTGCAATCTCTAGGTTAGCTAAATAACTAGTGAATAAAAAAATAAAAAATAAAATAATGAAATAATTACTTAAGGATACAAATTACACGCTTTATCAATCTAAAGTTTTTAATAAAAGAAAGCATATTATAGAATATGTGATGCAAAATTAGACATATAATAAGATGGATCATTTAAAACCCAATATATTAGTAGAAGTCTGCATCAAAAAAGAAAAAATAATAAAATTAAGATACAGAGGTTGTGGAATGGATAAGAGCAACAAGCATAACTGTGTTATATTTACAGAGAATATATCTAAAACATAGCAATACAATAAAATTAAAAATATATAATGATAAATGATATCCTGTGCAACCGTTAAACAGCTAAAATTTTCCCTAAACCAAATAGTTTTAGAAAAAGAAGACTTTAAATGAAAAAAACAAGTACTACACATAGAGCTTATTCAGGGGATCAATGCCAAATTTAAATGCACATGCAATGTAGGTTTGAAATAAATAAACATTTACTTAATAAGGATAAATAATCAGCTGATAATAAAAGTAAAAGACCCCAAGAAAATTTTTATAGCATATGATAGAATATGCAGACAAGAAATTCGAAATTATCTAAAACACTTGATCTGTAAAATTGTTCTAAAAGGCACATATTGACATTAAAACACAATACCCAAATAATGGCACATTTATTTCCAGTAGCTCAAAAAATGTTTAGCAAAATTGAGACTATGGTATGCTAGTAAGAAATATTATATATCTCAAATAATTGAAATCATACATGTAATATTTTGAACCATGGTGTATTAAATCTATAAAATCAGAAATATAAAAATAAAAATTTAAATCAACTGTGTATTAAAGAAACAATGACAATAAAATTTTAAAATAATTTAAATTGAAAAAAATTTTACACCATTTATTCATTTTTGTTATATCTAGGTAACATCATGTTAAGGGAAAATTTGTACTTTAATTTCATTTGTTAGAAAATACCAGGCTGTGTGCGGTGGCTCATGCCTATAATCCCAGTACTTTAGGAGACTGAGGTGAGTGGATCACAATGCCAAGAGATTGAGACCTTCCTGGCCAATTTGGTTAAACCCCGTCTCTACTAAAAATACAAAAATTAGCCGGGGGCATGGTGGTGGGCTCCAGCTACTTAGGAGGTTGAGGCAGGATAATCTCTGGAAACTGGGAGGTGGATTTTGCAGTGAGCCGAGATCGCACCATTCCAGCCTGGTGAAAGACTGAGACTCTGTCTCAAAAAAGAAAGAAAGAAAGAAAAGAAAAAGAAAATTAAGAAAATACCAAAACCTGAAAAAGCAATGATCAAAGCATATATGCCAAAGAGATGAGAAAAATAAATAAATAAATAAATAAATAAATAAATAAATAAATAAATAAATCCAAAGACAGCATAAAGGCAGAAGTAAGAGTCACAGGGTAGAGATTTACAAAATAAAAAACGTGTACATTTGAAGAATTTGACTCTCTACAAAAGCATGTATTGATAAAGCCCTGGTAAGAGTGCTCATGATTTTAGAAGACAGGAGTCTTGTATCAAAGCCCATTTCAGCATTAAGATGACACATGATCAGCCTGAAATGCACAAGATGCTGAAAATAATGCATTTAAAAGAGAACAAACAAGAGTTTAGATAATAAGGATGAAAGCCAGAAGGCATTGGATGAGCACCTACTACTGCGGAATATCGAGTTATGAAATTCAAAATCATTATGATGAAAGCAAAAATTCAGAAAAATTGAATGTGATAATGATATCTAACAAACCACAGCAGATATGATAACTAATGATAAAATATTGAAGGCCTTTTATTTTGTAATCTGGCAAAAGACAAGAAAGTCTATTTACAAAGAATTAATTAAACATTGTACTGGATGTCTTAGCCAGTGCAATAAAGCAAAATATAAAAATAAAAGATATAAAGATTGAAGAGAGAAATGAATGTTATAATTTTCAGAGTATATGGAAATCTAAAATAATTTATCTCTTATTCTTATACTTAGGTTATCATTAGAATTATTATAATTAATGTTGCATTAACAATGTTATGAAATATATGACCCATATTCAGAAAATTACAGTATTTCTATATATTAGAAGTAATACTCAGAAAAATATATACCACTTAAATGGAACCCCAAAATATAAAACCCTAAGTAATAATTCTAGCAATAGTTATGAAGAATTTTACAAAGATAACTTTAAAGTAGAGAAAGTACAATTGAGAGAAATTTAAAATGAGTTTAAAAATGAAGGACTATGGAGATTCATGAACTGAAACATTTAATATTGTAAACATTTTCATGAATTCAATTAAATACTGATCATAAAACAAGCAGGGTGTTTGCTTGTTTGCTTTGTTTTTTTGGAAATGACAACATAATTCCATCATTTATATGGAAATGCAAAGCTGCGAGCAGAGCAATATTGAAGAAGAAAAACATGAGTGGACTTGCATTTTTTATATTAATCCTACTCATAAAGATGGAGAATGTAATTTTGGAAAGAAGAGAGTATTCAGACTGATAACCCAGGAACAGACTCATGCCTATAAGGATATGTCATATATAACAAATATTGCACAGCACAGCTGAAATGGTGTCATTTCCAATAAAATGTGTGTCCCATTTTGGTGACCACGTGGTGAAAAATAATTCTTTATTCTCTACATGTTTCATGTCCACATAGTGAAAAAAATAATTCTCTACTCTCCGTATGTTTCATGTATAAAAATCAGTGCTAGTGGGTTGTATAGGTGAATATAATTATTCAATAAATATTCTAGAAATTTATATTGTAGAATATCTTCAAGAAATACACATATATTGCATTGTTACACTTTGGGCAGGACAATTCTTTGCCATGGTTGGGCAGTCCAAGTATTATAGCATGTTTAGCAGCATCCATGTCCTCTACCTCCATGATGCCATTAGCATCTCACCAGTTATAACAACCAAAACTGTCATGAGTCATTGAGAAATATTCCCTATGTGACTAAACAAAACCCATTTAAGAACCATTGAATTAAACTACATTAAAATTGTCATGGCCAGGCGTGGTGGCTCACGCCTGTAATCCTAGCACTTTGGGAGGTCAAGGCGGGCGGATCACGAGGTTAAGAGATCAAGACCATCCTGGCTTACACGGTGAAACCCCGTCTCTCCTTAAAATACAAAAAATTAGCCGGGTGTGGTGGCGGGCGCCTGTAGTCCCAGCTACTCCAGAGGCTGAGGCAGGAGAACGGTGTGAACCTGGGAAGTGGGAGCTTGCAGTGAGCCGAGATCGTGCCACTGCACACCAGCCTGGGTCTCAAAAAGAAAAAAAAAAAAAATTGTCATTAGTGTTTATTAGACACTGTAAGGTAAGTGAAATGACAATTCATGGAGGATCTCTTCTCAATGCATATAAGTGATAAAGGCTTTTATTCAAAACATATTTTAAAACAGATGTCAAAGATACAGTAATATAAAAGGACTTGAGACTTTATAGAAGAGGAAATCAAAATGTAAAATGAAAATCAGAATAGCTGTCATTAAAATGCAAAAAAGAACTTTAATGTGATAATATGACAAAATAATCAAAATACTTAAAATTAAGTAGACTGCCCATGCCAAATATTGCCAAAAACATGTAGCTGTTGGTGAGAATCTTGTTAGTGAACCATTTGCTATTGCCCAACAAAACTAATCATATGTTCTGCATGATTTTATTTAAAAGAAGTTCAAAAAATTAGGCATACTGAAGTGTCAGGCTTGAGGAAGTACATGTAGGTTTAAAAATCTAGAAACAGATTACTGTAAAAATTATACCAGTAGTTAACTTTGTGAAGGTAAGAGGTAGCAAATGGGCAAAAGTATTTGCCAGGGCCCTGTGTGCTAGCAAATTCTAGTTTCTGACCTGTATACTAGTTACACAGGTTTTTCTGATATATTGTTGAGCTACACAGTCTTTCTTAAATATTTGTATTTCTATATCTTCAAAATATAAAAGGATAAAAAACGAAATATTTCTTCAACTCTGGTTCCACTCCCCAAAGGTAACCACTGTCACCAAATTCTGAATTATTTTTCCCAATTTTTTGCACATGTGTGCTTACATACATATTTATATACTTTAAAAACAGCATGCATAGTGTCTTGCATTTTTATCACATAATGTGCCCTAGTGATGATTCTGTATTGGAACATACATTACTTTATTAGTTTTTCCAAAACAAGTGTATATAAGTGCAGTGTATTTCTAAAAGAAGTGTGTATAAGTGCAGTGAATTTTCCAAAGGAGTACGTATAGCGTAGTGCTTAAAATAATATGGTGTAATAGTTAACAACAAGGCAGGAAATTAAGCTTTCATTTATTTATGTCACAACAGGTATACTACATGGAGATTAAAAAAATGCATACGTATATATGTGTGTGTGTATATATATAGATATATATATACCATTTATCTTTTAAAGGCATTTTTCATAACCTTGAAATATAAACAATAAAAATTATGAAGCAATAATTTATTTTTAAAAAAAAATCCACTTGCCAAACAAACAAGATACTCCTTCCAGGCTGTCAGTAATATCAAGATAAAATGCCAGAGAATTTTAACTGAGCATAATAAATCCAACAGCTAATTTGAAACTTTGATGGAGGAGAAAATTAGATAAATTCTGAAAATTCATCTATTTATTTTTCTCTATATATATATGTTAACAACAAGCAAACATATTAAATTCTTAGTTATTAAGTTCACAAACATCATGGACATAGTGAGATAATATTTACAGACTAAATATTAATTTACTATCCCTTGAGTTTATTTCTACATTTGGTAGACTAGATGCTCTTTATAGATACACTCTTTTGGAAAAGTCCAGATAACTGAATAATTAACTATTAATATCACTTTTGAAAAATTAAATATTCATATAATGTTTCTTCTGGGAAAAAATTATTTAACAAGTTTTATTCAGACTACTAAGACATATGAAAACCTGACATTAAGTCTTTGGTTTTCTAAAGATTCTCTTTATGAAAATATGCCATCAGTCTTTCTAAATGTATCCAATTTTATCTCAGCAGCTTTGAACCTCAATCTATATGGTGGTAATATACCTCCAAACAGCCATTCACATTGCTTAAGGTGATGAAATATGTATTACCTAAAATATTCTTAACTACTTTATTGTAAGGCATATTTATCATCCCACATAATTCTGGGGGAAAATAGGGTATGATAGCAATTCCCAAAAATACCTCTTGACTGAGAGTTGGAATTCAATTTTTTTCTTCTGCTGCTAAGGTTTGCATCATGTCTTTGGAAACACACGTCTCATAATTGCAAAGCCCTAATTACTGATGCTCCACTAACAATATTACTGAAGATATTGTTGCTGATGTAGCTCCTTATATTATTCCCAAGTGAATTTGTAGATATTTAGCAATAGCCGAGGCCATCTACAATGTAAATTCCCATCTATGTTACTCCTCTTGAGAATCTACTCTTGATACATTTATCAAAGGAAGACCCTTTTAGCAACACAGCCGTCCCCCCTTACCAGCGGTTTCACTTCTCACAGTTTTAGCTCTCATGGGTCAATCACGTTTTGAAAAATATTAAATAAAAGTTATAGAAATAATAACTTTCAAATTGTGTATCATAACGTGATAAATTCTCAGATTGTCTGTCCTACTCCCTGTTTTCTTTATCACAAAAAGAAAAGTAGATAATAATAAGGTATTTCAAGAGAGAGACCACATTCACATAACTTTTACTACAGTATACTGTTATAATAGTTCTATTGATTATTAGTTATATTCATATAATTATTAGTAAAAGGAATATAATTATGTTCCTATATAATTATAGAAGTATACTACTCCTATAATTAGTATATCAGTATAACTAATATAATTCTATTGTAACTAGTAGTATTAGTTTAACTAATAAGCTAATAGAATTATTAAACTAATATAATTAGCCTATTAGTTTAATACTACTCCTATAATGAGTATATCAGTTTAAACAAATAGTACTACTATAATAATAATTAGTAGTATTTTTACTAATAAACCACTGTAATTATTACTTAAATTTCACTATGCCTAATTTTTAAGTTACATTCTTTTATAAATATGTATGTGTAGGAAAAATAGTACATGTTTACTATCCACTGTTTCAGGCAGCAAGTGGGGGTCTTAATACATATCTTTTTTTTTTTTTTTTTTGAGACGGAGTCTTGCTCTGTCGCCAGGCTGGAGTGCAGTGGCCGGATCTCAGCTCACTGCAAGCTCTGCCTCCCGGGTTCACGCCATTCTCCTGCCTCAACCTCCCGAGTAGCTGGGACTACAGGCACCCACCACCTCCCCCGGCTAGGCTTTTGTATTTTTTAGTAGAGACGGGGTTTCACCATGTTAGCCAGGATGGTCTCGATCTCCTGACCTCGTGATCCGCCTGTCTCGGCCTTCCAAAGTGCTGGGATTACAGGAATACATATCTTTTACAGATAAGGGTGGAGCTACAGTTACCTTCCAAAAGGTAGTATTGTCACTGCCATTGTTGCCTGCTAATGTAAATTCCAAAGACGTAGATGACTTTGGGAAGGGCAGAAAATAAAAATTTTCATCAATATTAATGATTTTGCCATTAATGCAGATTACCATTGTCATAGTCTGGGAAGTGACATGAAACTTGAGATTGCTAGAGCTCATAGGACAGTAGAGTAGTGAAGACATTGAGGTTTAAAGCATTAATGTTATGAAGATAGCTACAAACTAGGCTTGATCAATATAATCCTCTACCTAACACAACTTGGAATGGGGCAGAGAGTGAAGAAATGGACCTTGATAAGGATGTGCATGAGCACTAAGACATACTGCTTGGTGCAAGAGAAATAATAACAACAATGACAACAGCAAAGCTATATTATTGGGAGCATTAGAGAAGAACAACAGAAAACTAAAAATGGTAGCACATGTTACCTCTTAGGAAGAAAATGGGACTAGGGACACAGGTCCTTTTTGTTTTTTGCTTGCATATTCTGTAATTAGAAAATGTTCTTTTATAGATAAGTATATCAAATAATAGAAGAAAAAAGATTTCATGTAGGAGTAGTTTATTCTCAATATTCTGAATTAGAATATTGGATTAAAACAATATTTAGAATGTTAGAAGTGGGATTAAAACAACCACTTTAAAACAAGCATTTGTACTGCATTGACATCTCTGTAGAAGTTGCTGTCATACCAATTGAGAAGAGCGTAGGGCCCTGGACTTGGGAGATTTAATGGATAGACAAAATTACTCAGAGGGGTAATCCTATAAAGAGTTCTGAAACCAAGCGTTTTGAAGTCTAAGAAAAGAAGGGACAGCAATGCAAGTTGTCCAGCCAATACCTCTCTTCCCTACTTTCTTGTTTCTGTATGCCATTTTTGTTTGAAGGAGCAATGTGTCCTGCCAAATAACCACAATGCCCAGTCTCCTTGCCCCTTGTGGCTGGTAACATGTTATAGTCCTATAGAAAGATATGTAGACTGAAGTTGTTGAAAAGGACACTTTGTTCTTCAACTTCCCGCTTCCTACCCTGATATAAAAACATGATAACACGTGACTTATTACTCTAAATATGCATAACTTTTATATGCACTGGGAAGTGTATATATCAATACTTAGAGATACAATTTCAGAAATGGTCAAATTAAAGAAAACAAGTTAAAAGTTTACAAGTTCTTATAATAATTATAGAGGCAAGATAAATTCTAGATTCAATTTTTTAAACTAGTAATTTAGGAATAGGAACAGCTCCAGTCTCCAACTCCCAGCGCGAGCGACACAGAAGACCGGTGATTTCTGCATTTTCAACTGAGGTACTGGGGTCATCTCACTAGGGAGTGCCGGACAATCGGTGCTGGTCAGCTGCTGCAGCCTGACCAGCGAGAGCTGAAGCAGGGCGAGGCATCGCCTCACCTGGAAGCGCAAGGGGGAAGGGGATCCGTTTTCCTAGCCAGGGGAACTGAGACACACAACACCTGGAAAATCGGGTAACTCCCACCCCAATACTGCGCTGTAAGCATACAGGCACACCAGAATATATCCCACACCTGGCCGGGAGGGTCCCACGCCCACGAAGCCTCCCTCACTGCTAACACAGCAGTCTGCCGCGATCTATCCGCAAGGCAGCAGCGAGGCTGGGGGAGGGGCGCCCGCCATTGCTGAGGCTTAAGTAGGTAAACAAAGCCGCTGGGAAGCTTGAACTGGGTGGAGCTCACAGCAGCTCAAGGAAGCCTGCCTGTCTCTGTAGTCTCCACCTCTGGGGACAGCGCACAGCTGAAGACCAACAGGGGAAGTAGCAGGAGCCGGTGCAGACACGAACGACTCTGTCTGACAGCTTTGGGGAGAGCCGTGGATCTCCCAACGCGGAGGTTGAGATCTGAGAACGGACAGACTGCCCGCTCAGGTGTGTCCCTGACCCCTGAGTAGCCTAGCTGGGAGAAATCCCCCACTAGGGGCAGTCTGACACCCCACACCTCACAGGGTGGAGTACACCCCTGAGAGGAAACTTCCAAAGGAAGAATCAGACAGGTACACTCGCTGTTCAGCAATATTCTATCTTCGGCAACCTCTGCTGCTGATACCCAGGCAAACAGGGTCTGGAGTGGACCTCAAGCAATCTCCAACAGACCAACAGACAGTCCTTCTGACTGTCAGAAGGAAAACTATCAAACAGGAAGGACACCTATACCAAAACCGCATCAGTACGTCACCACCATCAAAGACCAGAGACAGATAAAACCACAAAGATGGGGAAGAAGCAGGGCAGAAAAGCTGGAAATTCAAAAAATAAGAGCGCATCTCCCCCTGCAAAGGAGCGCAGCCCATCGCCAGCAACGGATCAAAGCTGGTCAGAGAATGACTTGGACGAGAGGAGAGAAGAAGGCTTCAGTCCATCAAACTTATCAGAGCTAAAGGAGGAATTACGTACCCAGCGCAAAGAAACTAAAAATCTTGAAAAAAGAGTGGAAGAATTGACAGCTAGACTCATTAATGCAGAGAAGATCATAAACGAAATGACAGAGATGAAAACCATGACACGAGAAATACGTGACAAATGCACAAGCTTCAGTAACCGACTCGATCAACTGGAAGAAAGAGTATCAGCGATTGAAGATCAAATGAATGAAATGAAGCGAGAAGAGAAACCAAAAGAAAAAAGAAGAAAAAGAAATGAGCAAAGCCTGCAAGAAGTATGGGATTACGTAAAAAGACCAAATCTACGCCTGATTGGGGTGCCTGAAAGTGAGGGGGAAAATGGAACCAAGTTGGAAAACACTCTTCAGGAAATCATCCAGGAGAACTTCCCCAACCTAGTAGGGCAGGCCAACATTCAAATTCAGGAAATACAGAGAACGCCACAAAGATACTCCTCCAGAAGAGCAACTCCAAGACACATAATTGCCAGATTCACCAAAGCTGAAATGAAGGAAAAAATCTTAAGGGCAGCCAGAGAGAAAGGTCGGGTTACCCACAAAGGGAAGCCCATCAGACTAACAGCAGATCTCTCGGCAGAAACTCTACAAGCCAGAAGAGAGTGGGGGCCAATATTCAACATTCTTAAAGAAAAGAATTTTAAACCCAGAATTTCATATCCAGCCAAACTAAGTTTCATAAGTGAAGGAGAAATAAAATCCTTTACAGATAAGCAAATGCTTAGAGATTTTGTCACCACCAGGCCTGCCTTATAAGAGACCCTGAAGGAAGCCCTAAACATGGAAAGGAACAACCGGTACCAGCCATCGCAAAAACATGCCAAAATGTAAAGACCATCGAGGCTAGGAAGAAACTGCATCAACTAACGAGCAAAATAACCAGTTAATATCTAATGGCAGGATCAAGTTCACACATAACAATATTAACCTTAAATGTTAATGGACTAAATGCTCCAATTAAAAGACACAGACTGGCAAACTGGATAAAGAGTCAAGACCCATCAGTCTGCTGTATTCAGGAGACCCATCTCACATGCAGAGACATACATAGGCTCAAAATAAAGGGATGGAGGAAGATCTACCAAGCAAATGGAGAACACAAAAAAGCAGGGGTTGCAATCCTTGTCTCTGATACAACAGACTTTAAACCATCAAAGATCAAAAGAGACAAAGAAGGCCATTACATAATGGTAAAGGGATCAATTCAACAGGAAGAGCTAACTCTCCTAAATATATATGCACCCAATACAGGAGCACCCAGATTCATAAAGCAAGTCCTTAGGGACTTACAAAGAGACTTAGACTCCCATACAATAATAATGGGAGACTTCAACACTCCACTGTCAACATTAGACAGATCAACGAGACAGAAAGTTAACAAGGATATCCAGGAATTGAACTCATCTCTGCAGCAAGCGGACCTAATAGACATCTATAGAACTCTCCACCCCAAATCAACAGAATATACATTCTTCTCAGCACCACATCGCACTTATTCCAAAATTGACCACATAATTGGAAGTAAAGCACTCCTCAGCAAATGTAAAAGAACAGAAATTATAACAAACTGTCTCTCAGACCACAGTGCAATCAAACTAGAACTCAGGACTAAGAAACTCAATCAAAACCGCTCAACTACATGGAAACTGAACAACCTGCTCCTGAATGACTACTGGGTACATAACGAAATGAAAGCGGAAATAAAGATGTTCTTTGAAACCAATGAGAACAAAGATACAACATACCAGAATCTCTGGGACACATTTAAAGCAGTGTGTAGAGGGAAATTTATAGCACTAAATGCCCACAAGAGAAAGCAGGAAAGATCTAAAATTGACACTCTAACATCACAATTAAAAGAACTGGAGAGGCAAGAGCAAACACATTCAAAAGCTAGCAGAAGGCAAGAAATAACTAAGATCAGAGCCGAACTGAAGGAGATAGAGACACAAAAAACCCTCCAAAAAATCAATGAATCCAGGAGTTGGTTTTTTGAAAAGATCAACAAAATTGACAGACCGCTAGCAAGGCTAATAAAGAAGAAAAGAGAGAGGAATCAAATATATGCAATAAAAAATGATAAAGGGGATATCACCACTGACCCCACAGAAATACAAACTACCATCAGAGAATACTATAAACGCCTCTACGCAAATCAACTAGAAAATCTAGAAGAAATGGATAATTTCCTGGACACTTACACTCTCCCAAGGCTAAACCAGGAAGAAGTTGAATCCCTGAATAGACCAATAGCAGGCTCTGAAATTGAGGCAACAATTAATAGCCTACCCACCAAAAAAAGTCCAGGACCAGATGGATTCACAGCTGAATTCTACCAGAGGTACAAGGAGGAGCTGGTACCATTCCTTCTGAAACTATTCCAATCAATAGAAAAAGAGGGAATCCTCCCTAACTCATTTTATGAGGCCAACATCATCCTGATACCAAAGCCTGGCAGAGACACAACAAAAAAAGAGAATTTTAGACCAATATCCCTGATGAACATTGATGCAAAAATTCTCAATAAAATACTGGCAAACCAGATTCAGCAGCACATCAAAAAGCTTATCCACCATGATCAAGTGGGCTTCATCCCTGGGATGCAAGGCTGGTTCAACATTCGCAAATCAATAAACGTAATCCAGCATATAAACAGAACCAAAGACAAGAACCACATGATTGTCTCAATAGATGCAGAAAAGGCTTTTGACAAAATTCAACAGCCCTTCATGCTAAAAACGCTCAATAAATTCGGTATTGATGGAACGTATCTCAAAATAATAAGAGCCATTTATGACAAACCCACAGCTAATATCATACTGAATGGGCAAAAACTGGAAAAATTCCCTTTGAAAACTCGCACAAGACAGGAATGCCCTCTCTCACCACTCCTATTCAACATAGTGTTGGAAGTTCTGGCTAGGGCAATCAGGCAAGAGAAAGAAATCAAGGGTATCCAGTTAGGAAAAGAAGAAGTCAAATTGTCCCTGTTTGCAGATGACATGATTGTATATTTAGAAAACCCCATCGTCTCAGCCCAAAATCTCCTTAAGCTGATAAGCAACTTCAGCAAAGTCTCAGGATACAAAATTAATGTGCAAAAATCACAAGCATTCTTATACACCAGTAACAGACAAGCAGAGAGCCAAATCAGGAATGAACTTCCATTCACAATTGCTTCAAAGAGAATAAAATACCTAGGAATCCAGCTTACAAGGGATGTAAAGGACCTCTTCAAGGAGAACTACAAACCACTGCTCAGTGAAATCAAAGAGGACACAAACAAATGGAAGAACATACCATGCTCATGGATAGGAAGAATCAATATCGTGAAAATGGCCATACTGCCCAAGGTTATTTATAGATTCAATGCCATCCCCATCAAGCTACCAATGAGTTTCTTCACAGAATTGGAAAAAACTGCTTTAAAGTTCATATGGAACCAAAAAAGAGCCCGCATTGCCAAGACAATCCTAAGTCAAAAGGACAAAGCTGGAGGCGTCACGATACCTGACTTCAAACTATACTACAAGGCTACAGTAACCAAAACAGCATGGTACTGGTACCAAAACAGAGCTATAGACCAATGGAACAGAACAGAGTCCTCAGAAATAATACCGCACATCTACAGCCATCTGATCTTTGACAAACCTGAGAGAAACAAGAAATGGGGAAAGGATTCCCTATTTAATAAATGGTGCTGGGAAAATTGGCTAGCCATAAGTAGAAAGCTGAAACTGGATCCTTTCCTTACCCCTTATACGAAGATTAATTCAAGATGGATTAGAGACTTAAATGTTAGACCTAATACCATAAAAACCCTAGAAGAAAATCTAGGTAGTACCATTCAGGACATAGGCATGGGCAAGGACTTCATGTCTAAAACACCAAAAGCAACGGCAGCAAAAGCCAAAATTGAACAATGGGATCTAATTAAACTAAAGAGCTTTTGCACAGCAAAAGAAACTACCATCAGAGTGAACAGGCAACCTACAGAATGGGAGAAAATTTTTGCAACCTACTCATCTGACAAAGGGCTAATATCCAGAATCTACAAAGAACTCAAACAAATATACGAGAAAAAAACAAACAACCCCATCAAAAAGTGGGGAAAGGATATGAACAGACATTTCTCAAAAGAAGATATTCATACAGCCAACAGACACATGAAAAAATGCTCATCGTCACTCGCCATCAGAGAAATGCAAATCAAAACCACAATGAGATACCATCTCACACCAGTTAGAATGGCAATCATTAAGAAGTCAGGAAACAACAGGTGTTGGAGAGGATGTGGAGAAATAGGAACACTTTTACACTGTTGGTGGGATTGTAAACTAGTTCAACCATTATGGAAAACAGTATGGCAATTCCTCAAGGATCTAGAACTAGATGTACCATATGACCCAGCCATCCCACTACTGGGTATATACCCAAAGGATTATAAATTATTCTACTACAAAGACACATGCACACGTATGTTTATTGCGGCACTATTCACAATAGCAAAGACTTGGAATCAACCCAAATGTCCATCTGTGACAGACTGGATTAAGAAAATGTGGCACATATACACCATGGAATACTATGCAGCCATAAAAAAGGATGAGTTTGCGTCCTTTGTAGGGACATGGATGCAGCTGGAAACCATCATTCTTAGCAAACTATCACAAGAACAGAAAACCAAACACCGCATGTTCTCACTCATAGGTGGGAACTGAACAATGAGATCACTTGGACTCGGGAAGGGGAACATCACGCACTGGGGCCTATCATGGGGAGGGGGGAGGGGGGAGGAGGGAGGGATTGCATTGGGGAGTTATACATGATATAAATGATGAATTGATGGGTGCTGACGAGTTGATGGGTGCAGCACACCAACATGGCATAAGTATACATATGTAACAAACCTGCACGTTATGCACATGTACCCTAGAACTTAAAGTATAATTAAAAAAAAAATAATAAATAAATAAAAAAAAAAAAAATAAAAAAAAAAATAAACTAGTAATTTAATTTATCACATCATGGATAATGTTTGGAGCTAAAAGTTATTCTGTATTTACATAATTAACATTGTAATTAAAAACCATTGAGTATTTTTTGTTGCGACTGAATGTCGTGTCCCCTCAAAATTCATTTGCTGAAAACTTAACCTTCAGTGTCATGGTGGTAGGACCTATAAACTACATATTTATAGCAAACTTTGGGAAGTAATTAGATTATTATGGTGGAGGCTTCATAAATTAGATTGGTGCCCTTAAAAATGACTCTTGAGAGCTCTTTCTGTCCACCATGTGAAGCTGCATTGAGAAACCAGATGTCTGAAACCCAAGAGAGCTCTCTCACCAGAACCCAATTATGCTGGCACTCTGCTGTTGGACTTCCAGCCTCCAGAATTGTGAGATGTGCATTCTGTTATTTAAAAGCCACTCAGGTTATGGAACTTTATCAAAGCAGCCTGAACTGCTGAAGACGGAAATTGATCATAAGAAGTGGGAGTGCTGTTGTTACAAATACCTAAAACAAAGTGAAAATGGTTTTAGGCTCAGTAATTGGTAGAGATTGATGAGTTTTTTATGCAAAATGCTAGATTACTGTGAAAGAAATTTAAAATCCAATTCTTGTGAGGGCTCAGAAAGAAAAGAGGAAAGAAATGTAGAAGAAAACGCTGTCTTCTCAGAGAATAACTAAATAATCATGAACACAATATTGATAAAATATGGACAGTAAAGGTCATTCTGTTGGAGTCTCAAATGCAAATGAATATGTTATTGGAAAATGGAGCAAAAGCAATCCGCGTTAAAAAGTGGAAACAAACTTCTTTGAATTGTACTCATGTTCTTGTGTTTCATGGAAGGTGGAACTTGTGTACAGTGAAATTGGATATTTGACCCAGCAGATTTCTCAGCAACATGTAGAAGAATCAGCTTGGTTCCTTCTGAATCCGTAGAGTCAAATGTAGAAAAAGAAAAAGGTTTGAAGATGGAATTGTTAAGGAAAAAGTAACCAGAATTTAAGATTTGGGAAATTCTCAGCCTGTCCATATTGCAAAAAAGTGAGAAAGTGTGTTCTGAAGAGAACACCAAGAGTGTTTCGGACCCTGATATGATTACTATGGGTGTGAACCATAGGCTTAATCAAACGTCTCAACACAAACCATGAATAGAAATGGGATTATACCAGGAGAAACACTGCCAGTTGTGACTAAAGGAAACAGATAATGGGACGAAATTAAGGAAGACATTCAGAATGCTTAAGCCCTACAGGCCTAGAACATAGAGCTATTCAGTTGTGGCTGTTTGCTATTCTATTCTTCAAAATTAAGGAGGAGGAAGCCCAAAGGGTATTTGGAAACAATTACAGCTGCTACTTTTACCAAAAATCCAGAGGGTATGGGATGGTGGGCCAAGGTTGCCTCCATTTTGATTTCAAAGGACTGAAATGATGCTCAGAGGAGCTGTGGGGGAGGGCCACGCAGGAAAGCCCTGGGTGAGTGACCTCAGCCCTGACAAAAAACTGTGCCATGAGTGGGTCCAATGCATAAAGTCAGCAGTGAGCAGTGCCTCACTGAGCTGTCAGGGACTGTCTGGAAGGTGAGTCATCAAGACAAAGAAGATGCTTCTTGAGCCTTAGGGTTTGATGGAGTTTGCCCTGTTAGGTTTTAGATTTACTTGAGACCCAGCATTCGTTTATATATTTTTTTTCTAATGTTGGTTCCTTTCGGAATGGGAATGTTTATCCTAAGCCTGTCTCACCATTGTATTTTGAAAGTTCATATTGTTTGATTCCACGGGTTCACAGATGAAGAGAAATTTTGCGAGAATGAGCTGCACCTTGAATCTCCTCTACATCTGATTTAGGTCATATTTAAATAAGACCTTGGATTTTAAACTGGACTTGAAGCTGGAATGAGTTAAGACTTGCGGATTTGTTGGAATGGAATGTGAAGACATGAATTTTGGGGAACCTAGGACAGAATGTTATGAACGGAATTTTTAAAGCACACCCTCAAAATTTATATATTGAAATCTTAACTGTCAGTGTAATGAGATTAGTATGTGGGGCCTTCAGGAGGTAATTAGTTCATGATAGTAGAAGTCTCATGCATGAATAGGCTTAGTTTTCTTACAAAAGAGACCTAAAAGAGCTCTTACTTCTTTCCCCATGTGCTTATGCAAAAACCCAACAGTCTGCAACCTGCAAAAGGGAACTCCTCAAAACCAGAACATTCTGGAATCCTGACTTTGGACTTCCAACCCCTAGAACAGTTAAGAAATTTTTTTTTTTTTTTAATCATTTATAAGCCACTCAATCTATGGTATTTTGTATAACAGTCCAAACTAAAACAATCCTCTATATTACAATGTACACCACATTCTTCTGACTCTTACTATGCTTCAGTCACATTGAACTATATTTTGTTTACTAAACATGACAAATTTATTACTGCACTATGGTTTTCCCATATACTTTTTCCTGCCTTTTCAAACAGAAATTATTTCACATCATGTGCAGCTATAGAAAATTATCTAGCTTATATATAAAATTACTTTCTTGATATTTGTCTCATTTTTTTTCTTTTTTAAATGTTTTAAATAAATAATAATTGTTTTGAGGAGTACAGTGTGATATTTTCATATGTATTTATATTGTGGAATGATTAAATCAAGCTGCTTAACACATCTCTTATGTTTCATATTTATCTTTTTGTGGTGAGAACATTGAAAATAGACTTTTCAGCAATCTAAGAAAGGCAAACCCATAAAAGTAGAGAGTAGAATCCTAGTTACTCAATGCTGGAGGCAAGAGATAGGCAATGGGGAGATGTTGTTCACAAGGTACAGTTTCAGGTTAGACATAAAGATTGAGTTATAGAGATTGACTTTATAGCAGAGTGATTATATTTAAAAATGATTTATTGTACATTTCAAATTTTCTATTTAAAATACACATAATATCTGTATTCCCAGTTAGTAAAACATGATCTATTAAATAACAGATTTTCAAGACTGAATGATTATTTTTACCTTGTCCTAATCTCTACAATTTTTTAAACTTTATCTCATTAAGTGCTAATTCTCTTTATGAATGTTAAATACTTAAAATAACACCAAACATAACCAAACAAACAAAAACAAAATTTGTTTTTCATTTCAAATGGCATATTCCATTGTGTTCTAAGACTGGACTGTCTTGGAGATAAAGACTTCATTGTTTTATATAATATTCCTTTGAGAAATCCTGAGCTTTGTGCAAAAAAGACATATTTCTTTTTTTCTTTTTTTTTTTTTTTTTTTTTTTGGGCTAATAATTTTATCACTCCATAGAGTCCAGATAGAGTTCCTACTTTCTCACTAAGGCACATGGGTCTAATTCCATTACATTTTTGGCCTGTGTCAATTAATTTTCTTTTCTCAGATAATAAATTTACACTCCTATTCCACTTCTGAGCAGTTAGACATTTTCAGCATGGAACATTCCATTAAAATGAAATGGCAAATTGCCTTGTAGCACACACATTTTCAAAGAATGTTTCTTCTGATAATGTAGTTCTTATGCGTTTCTTTCCAAAGTAATCCATTTACACAAAAGGCATTATTAATTTTGTGCATTTACAAACTACACATTATTTCAAAGTGATGTCATTGTTCCACAAATATATCTAGGTTTCAAAGTGATTGATTAAATTCTGTTTAAAATTTTGCACAGAAGTGCAGTATATAACCACATTTTATATCCCTCTGTGCAGGATATAGTTTTCTAAATCACACTCCATTGTCAGGAGCATGTTCATCTTCCATACAGAACACACTGACTGAAAATAAGATCAAGTCTGCACATTTGGGATATAAATTTTTGAGATTACTGCTCTTGGTATAATATATCTCTCTTGTACTTGAGCCTCTAGATCTTGCTGTTTTTAACACTTTTGTGCTTGCAAGATTTATACTTCTGTATACTTTGTTTATATTCAGCAGCTAAGTATATTTTGTCCTGTTATCATGACTCAACCTGTAATTTATTTCAAAGTACAAGTAAGGTTTTAAACATAATTATAGTGTAATCTTTTTACATTTTGCTGCTTTATCACTCAGAATGAGAAAAATCTAAATTAAAAGCGTGTGCACGTGTATACACATTTTTCAATATACAAACTTAGGTATCATGTTAGATTCGTCATGATTTGAAAATGAAATTTGATTCTAATACTTGCAAGATGACTTCCAAGTTAATATTTATATGTATGCTTACAATTTTTACAATTTTTTAAACCAACCAATATGTTAGTTTTCTCTGATTTCTAATGATAACAGTAGAAATACCTGACCCTCGTTGTTACGATCAGTTGAAACAATGTATGCAAAGGAAAAATCATACATTTTAAAACTTTTAATATTAAAGTTTATTGTTATGTATTCTGAATAATGCAGTTTTATACTTAATTATTATAACATGACACAAATGGTAGAGATTTTGATATCCACATTTTTCATAAAAACACTCAAATCCGTATTTTACAAAAAGCATCATGCTGTAACATTACAACAGCCCTCTCAAATAGAGTTCTGACTTTCTCTTGCCCTTTAAATTAATGCTATCTGAGGGTGCAACAGAAGGCCTTCGTTATATGCTGGTATCTTGATCGTTCACCTCCTTGCCTAGAGAACTATCAGAAAATAATTTTCTATTTTTTATAAATTACCGAGTCTCAGGTATTTTGTTACAGCAGCACAAAATAGACAAAGACATAAAGTGTAAAATTATCCTTCCATATTGCTGCAAGTGAAATAATTTTATTTTTTATAGCTGCGTAGTATTCATTGTGCATGTATCTGTATATATATATATATCACATTTTCTTTATCCAGTTATCTGTTGATGTACACGTATTGAGTAAATATCTTTGGTATTGTGAATATTGCTGCTATAAATATACGAGTGCAAACATCTTTTTTGGTATAATGATATTTTTTCTTTTGGGTATATACCCAAAATACAAAGGCACTTTGTCACTTTATTAGTGGATATTTATAAAGAGACCTATCTATAGTCTATGGATATTTAACAAAATTGAAAAAAAAATACACTGGGAAAAGGATATTCTCTTCAATAAATAGTGCAGGGAAAATTGGAAAGCCACATGCAGAGGAATAAAACTGGGCCACCACCTCTTTCCATCCACAAAATTAACTCAGGATGAATTAAAGACATAAATATAATACCTGAAGCTATAAAAATACTCATAGAAAGTCTGGAAAAACTCTTCTAGACATTGACCTTGGCAAAAAATTTGTGACTAAGACCTCAAAATCAAATTTAACAAAAACAAAAGTAGACAAATGAGACTTAATTAAACAAAAAAGCTTCTGCACAGCAAAAGAAATAACTGAGAAAACAGATAACCTGAAGAATGTGAGAAAATATTTGCAAACTATGCATCCAAATAAGTACTAATATCCAGAATTGACAAGAAATTCAAAGAACTCAACAACAACAAAATAAATAATCCCATTAAAAAGTGGACAAAGTACATAAAAAGACTTTTCTCAAAAGAAGACATTCATACAGCCAACAGACACATGAAAAAATGCTCATCATCACTCGCCATCAGAGAAATGCAAATCAAAACCACAATGAGATACCATCTCACACCAGTTAGAATGGCAATCATTAAGAAGTCAGGAAACAACAGGTGTTGGAGAGGATGTGGAGAAATAGGAACACTTTTACACTGTTGGTGGGATTGTAAACTAGTTCAACCATTATGGAAAACAGTATGGCGATTCCTCAAGGATCTAGAACTAGATGTACCATATGACCCAGCCATCACACTACTGGGTATATACCCAAAGGATTATAAATTATTCTACTACAAAGACACATGCACACGTATGTTTATTGCAGCACTATTCACAACAGCAAAGACTTGGAATCAACCCAAATGTCCATCTGTGACAGACTGGATTAAGAAAATGTGGCACATATACACCATGGAATACTATGCAGCCATAAAAAAGGATGAGTTTGCGTCCTTTGTAGGGACATGGATGCAGCTGGAAACCATCATTCTTAGCAAACTATCACAAGAAGAGAAAACCAAACACCGCATGTTCTCACTCATAGGTGGGAACTGAACAATGAGATCACTTGGACTCGGGAAGGGGAACATCACACACTGGGGCCTATCATGGGGAGGGGGGAGGAGGAAGGGATTGCATTGGGGAGTTATACATGATATAAATGATGAATTGATGGGTGCTGACGAGTTGATGGGTGCAGCACACCAACATGGCATAAGTATACATATGTAACAAACCTGCACGTTATGCACATGTACCCTAGAACTTAAAGTATAATAATAATAAAAAAAAGAAGACATACAAGTGGACAGCAAGCATATGAAATAATGCTCAATTTCATTATCAGAGAAATAAGAATTAAAACCACATTGAAATACCACCTTACACTAGGCAGAATGGCTATTTTTTAAAAGTCACAACATATCAGGTATTGATGAGAATGTAGAGAAAAGTGAGTGAATCCTTATATAGTATAGGTGACATTTTTATTTATAGAATTTCAAAATAATTACTTAAAATTCATTTGAATTATAAAATATTAAAATGTAGATTTATGAATATTTTGTGCTTTCTAAAATTTAACCACAATAAAAATCCGAACTACCACAATAGTATCTGTAATAATTCATAATTGTATTTGATGATGTTGAGAAATCTTCCTAAATATTAGGATTCAAGTCCCTCTTTTATTTTCATGAAAACATCATTCTTAAAAGCATTTCAAGGAATATAGCTCCATAATTCAACAAATGACATTTGCAAATTGAAAATCCATGTTTCAAACACGTCAAGATGAACTCAAATTCTACAGGGATACACTTTTTTTTTTTTTTTGAGGCGGAGTCTCGCTCTGTCGCCCGGACTGGAGTGCAGTGGCCGGATCTCAGCTCACTGCAAGCTCCGCCTCCCGGGTTTATGCCATTCTCCTGCCTCAGCCTCCGGAGTAGCTGGGACTACAGGTGCCCGCCACCTCGCCCAGCTAGTTTTGTATTTTTAGTAGAGACGGGGTTTCACCGTGTTAGCCAGGATGGTCTCGATCTCCTGACCTCGTGATCCGCCCGTCTCGGCCTCCCAAAGTGCTGGGATTACAGGCTTGAGCCACCGCGCCTGGCCAGGGATACACTTTTGATTCAAGGAAATAATGTTACCCTAAATGAGAGAAGATAGGGAAGACCATATCAAATGAATAATTTTGATGTGGTTTGACTGTGTCCCCACCCAAATCTCATTTTGAATTGTAGTTCTCATAATCCCCATGTGTCATGGGAGGGACCTGGTGGGAGGTAATTGAATTATGAAAGTGGTTACCCTTCATGCTGTTCTCATGATAGTGAATGAGTTCTCACAAGAGCTCATGATTTTATAAGGGGATTCCACCTTTTCTCTGCTCTCATTCTTCTCCTTCCTGCTGCCATGTGAAGAAGGACATGATTGCTTCCCCTTCCACCCTGATTGTAAGTTCCTGAATGTTCCCCAGCCCTGTGGAACTGTTAGTCCATTAAACCTGTTTTCCTTATGAATTACCCAGTCTCAGGTATTTCTTCATAGCAGCATGAGAACAGACTAATACATACTGCAATATTGATTTCCATTTCTATGATCATCAGAGATCTTGAGTATTTTTTAATGTTTGTGGGCAACTTGCATGTTTTCTTTTGATGAAAGTCTGTTTATGTCCTTTGACTACTTTGTAATGACATAATGTGTTTATTTATTTATTTATTTATTTTGAGTTGAGTTCCATGTAGATTCTGGATATTAATACTTTGTTAGATGCATAATTTGTGAATATTTTCTCCTGTTGTGCAGGTGATCTGTTTACTCTGTTGATTATTTCTTTTGCTGTGCAGAAGATTTTTAGTTTACTTAGGTCCCATTTGTCTATTATTATTTTTGTTTCATTTGCTTCTGAGGACTTAGTCATAAATTCTTTGTCAAGGCTGATATTCAGCAAAGTTTTTCTAGGTTTTCTTCTAGGAATTTTATAGATTCAGTTTTTACATTTAAGTATTTAATCAATCTTGACTTAATTTTTATATATGGTGAGATACAGGAATCCAGTTTTATTGTGTATATGGATATCCAATTTTCCTAGTACAATTTATTGAAAAAGGTATCCCTTTCACATTGGTTATTTGTACATACTTTGTTGAAGATCAGTTGGTTGTAGGTATGTGGCTTTATTTCTTGGTTCTCTATTCAATTTTATTAAACTATGTATCTGTTTTTGTATTAATATAATGCTGTTCTTGTTACTATAGGTTTGCAGTATAATTTGAAGTGGAGTGATGTGCTGACTCCCGCTTTGTTCTTTTTGCTTAGCATGGCTTTGGCTATCCAGGTCATTTTTTCAATTTTAGGATTTCATATCAACTTCGGGATTGTTGTTTTCTAATTCTTTGGAAAATGACATTGGTAGTTTGATAGAAATTGCATTGAATCTTTAGATTGGTTTGGACACTATGGTCATTTTCATGATTTTTTTAAATTCATGAACACGGGATGTTTTTCCATTAGTTTGTCTTATTTCAGGTTTCTTCCATCCATGTTTTGTAGTTCTTGTTGTAGAAATATTTTACCTCCTTGGTTAAATGTATTTCTCAGTTTTGTGTGTATGTGTGTGTGTGTGTGTTTGTGCGTGAGGCTATTGTAAATGAGATTGAGTTCTTGATTTTGTTCTCAGCTTGAATATTATTAGTGTATAGAAATACTACTGACTTTTGTACACTGAATTTGTATTCTGAAACTTTACTGCAGTCATTTGTCAAGTGTAGGAGTCTTTTGGAGTCTTTAGGATTTTCTTTGTAGAAGACCATGGCATCTTTTAATGTAACTCCTATCCCGACTTTTGTGATAATTTTTTCTTGCATTTTTTATAATTTTATTTTTTAATTTGTTTCTGTAGAAATACCATTTAGTTCTGTTGGTTATTAGACTTGAAAACAGTGCAAATTTTCTTCTCAACATTTCATTTTTGAAATTCATCCACGTTTCTGCATAGTTCATTCATTTTTGTTGATGTATTAAGTGAGTAGTCTTAAGTTACCAATTTCATTTTTAACAGTTATGCTTTTCCAAAAAAATTATAATAATCAGTAGTTTTATCATGACTATACCTATATACATAGTCATATAAATGCATAACTAAGAGTGCAATTGCTCATTTGGAGGACATACACATCTTTAGCACTATGACTATTAAATAAATTGTTTGCTTTGATTAACAGGGTGATATTCCACATCATCATCGGGACTGTGGATTGTCAGACATTTTAAGTAACTGCGGCTCCCCATACAGGATAACTTGGTTAAACTTACTATGCAGTTGGCATCCCTAGCATTCTTTATTGTCATGATAAGAATACAACCTAAGGTTCTAGAGTTTTTAATCAATTGTCAAACAACCATTAATTGAATACCATGTAAATTGCTAACCTTGTGCTAGCTATTGTCCTACATTTGTGATAAGAATAGATAAAGTGCTCTTACTCTACTTAGCAGTTTAGACAATAAACAATGAGAAAATAAATTAAATGTGTATTGTATGATAGCAGGTTAGCAATCATTACTAATAATCCAATGAAGTTATATGATACCAAAATATTGATTACTTGATCAGGAAATCACTGCTAAAGAGGAAATATCATTTATCAGTATGTTTATAACAGATGGAGCACTGAGTATAAAAGTCGTGTGCTAAGACTATGCAAGATGATGATATAGAACAGAGTAATCAAGGCAAAGGATAGTGGTAGGTGGAGAAGCCAGTCTATAGTTCTGAGCCAGATTATATATTTAGCTTTTATTAGGCAAGCAAATGAAATACTTTTGATATTTTCAGCTAGAAAAATGAAACTAATGTGAAATGGATTATATTGCAATAGGTGACCTCCATTGCCTGGTGGGGAAGAGATTGGAGGAAGGATGGATAATGGCAGCACACAGATGCTGCTGAGAATCTATTTTAGTAGTTCATGTAAGGGATAATTGTCAGATTTGCAATACATTTTCAGGTGAAATGAAATTGACTTTCTAATGGCTTGGAATGGTGTATATAAAACAGCCAGTAATGACTCCATGTTTTGAAGCTTTAGAAAATAGATTAATAATGGCTCAAATTACTGAATGAAAAATTACTGGGATAGAAGCAGGATTGGCAGGATACAGATCAAGAATTCTGTTTTACTTACAAAGGTTGAGATGCCTATTTGACATTCAAGGCAGTTGCAAATTAGATGAGTTTTCAGGAATGAGATATCAGCTAAAGATATAAATTTTAGTCTTGTGTCCATATCTTAGCTGCAAGGAAGGATTTTATGAACTGCTGGTGAGACTGTAAATCAGTACAACCAATGTAGACAAAGAAATAAATGCATACACCATGTCATCTTGTAATAACTCCCAATCCCCAACACCTGAAGAAGAGACTGTGTGTGTAATTTGGGAGCATATTGTGGAGTAAGAATAAGAAACAGGAAGGGTGCTGTAGGGAGAGAGAGTAAAACCTAGAACACATTATTACGTTAAGTGATGGAATATTATATGACCATTCACTGAAGGGAGACAACGGGGGAAATATGTATCTATTGGCTCTAGGAATTCCATTTTTTAAGCATAGTCCCATGGTTGCTAACTTCTCAATGTGTCTAGACAGTGCATTTATCAGTACCAAGCAAAATGCCTACAACAATCCACACAACATTGTCTGAGAAATCCCACAGCAGAAAGTGAAGTCTTGCTCTAGTCTGAAGCCACATAGTATCACTTCCATCTTTATGAAGCTGACCAAAGTCTGCATAAAAATGATAATAAAGGCTCTTACTGGAACAAGAGGTAATGCTGAGAGGATTTGCAGTGATGTAAGATCCAATATACTAAATTATATTATTGGGTTTATATCCTAGAGAAACTCTGACATATATATGTGTATATATATATATACACATTTATATATATACACACACATTTATATATATATACATGTATATACACAGATACACATACATTCATAGCAGCTTTTTGTTGAAATAGCAAAAGGTGAGAAAAAAACTAAATGGCAATATAATGAAGAAAAGGGAGCTATGTTTTGATATTTTTCTATAGTACAATGCTAAACAGCATTTAAAATAATTGATAAAACTTATATGCATCAACAAAGATGGACATCATCAATGTCTTATAGAAAAATAAAGCAGAAGGTAGATAGACACTTTTTTGTTGTTTTTTAGTTGAGTTTTCACTGTTACCAGGCTGGAGTGCAGTGGCGTGATCTTTGCTCACTGCAACCTGCACCTCCCAGGTTCAAGCAATTCTCCTGCCTCAGCCTCCTGAGTAGCTCGGATTACAGGCGCCCTCCGCCACGCCTGGTTAACTTTTGTTTTTTTAGCAGAGACAGGGTTTCACCATGTTGGCCAGGGTGGTCTCGAACTCCTGACTTCAGATGATCCACCTGCTTTGGCCTCCCAAAGTGCTGGGATTACAGGCATGAGCCACCATGCCCTGATGATAGACACATTTTTAACTTCTAAAAATATATGATCATGATTAAATTGCGTCTGTGGAGACTTGCACATGTACTTAAATTTTAAACAATTAGAGCTATTTGTTCATTACATTTTAGGAGTCATTATTTCCTCTATGAAGAGAGAAAGGAATTTGATACAAGTTCACAGAGGCTTCCAATTGATCGAGACTTTTATTTCCAGCTGAGCCGCTGATACATGAGGATTTTTTGTTGTTGTTGTTATTGTGACTTTTATATGTATTAAAATAAAATACAAAACAATGATTAGGTGAGGAATCTATATGTCTCTAATATGTAGAATACCACAGAAATAATGAATGTTGGGAAATTAGGCCTTAGCTCTGATGTTTGAGCCATTCCCTCGATGTTTCCCAGTGCTTCTTAGAGTATTTTGGTCACCTCTATGTTGGTGCCTTAGAACTAGAGATGTCCTTTTTGTTAACTTTTGTTTGTTTGTTTGTTTGAGATGGAGCTTCGCTCTTTTTGCCCAGGCTGGAGTGCAGTGGCACAATCTCAGCTCACTGCAACCTCCACCTTCTGGCTTCAAGCGATTCTCCTGCCTTGGCCTCCAGAGGAGTTGGGATTACAGGCGCACACCACCACATCTAGCTAATTTTTTATATTCAGTAGGTCAGGCTGGTCTTGAACTCCTGACCTCAGGTGATCCACCTGTCTCAGCCTCCCAAAGTGCTGGGATTACAGGCATGAGACACTGCGCCTGGCCTTTTGTTAGCTTTTATTTTAAATTCAGGAGTACACCTGCAGGTTTGTTACATAGGTCAACTCATGTCATGGGGATTTGTCATACAGGTTATGTTGTCACCCAGGTATCAAGCCTAATCCCCATTAGTTACTTTTCCTGAACCTCTCCCTTTTCCCATCTTCTACTCTCAGGTAGGTCCAAGTATGTGGTGTTCTCCTCTATGAGTCCATGTGTTCTCATCATTTGGCTCACATTTATCAATGAGAACATGCTGCATTTGGTTTTCTGTTTCTGTGTGTGTTTGCTAAGGATAATGGTCTCCGGCTCCATCCATATTCCTGAAAAGGACATTATCTCGTTCTTTTGTATGGATGAATACTATAAAGCCTTTCAAACTGTTTTAGTTTAGTTTTGTTTTATTTCTTGAGAAAGGAAAGACAAAACAGAAATGAAAGAGTAGACCGAGCGCGGTGGCTCAAGTCTGTAATCCCAGCAGTTTGGGAGGCCGAGGCAGGTGGATCACTAGGGGTCAGGAGTTCAAGACCAGCCTGAACAACATGGTGAAATCCCATCTCCTCTAAAAATACAAAAATCAGCCGGGCATGGTGGCATACACCTGTAATCCCAGCTACTCAGGAGGCTAAGGCAGGAGAATTTCTTGAACCCAGGAGGTGGAGGTTGCAGAGTGCGCTAGAATGGTGCCACAGCCTGGGCGACAGAGTGAGACTCCGTCTCAAAAAAAAAAAAAAAAAAAGAAGAAGAAGAAAGGAAACAGAGAGTACAAATGTGTGGCAGAAATCAAGAAAATAATTTTGCTTTTTTAAATAACTACACCCTGGACATTAGTTTCAAGACAACCATCAGCTGGAAATATAACTATATGTTTAAGTTGATGGATCATTATTACACATAGGGTAAAGAAAGTCACTCCTTGCTAGAAAGCCCAGTGTAGGTCATTAGGCATCACAGTGTGGACTTTTCAAAGCAGGCACCAAGATAGGATGTGTGAATAAATGATTAATTTCCATGTTTACTGAGAATATTCATTGCAGCAAGTCAGTAGAGAAACAATAAAGAAGACAGGCATGGCTATGTTTCTATAGAATCTAGTGAAGAGGAGATAATTTCGAACAACCCCATAAGGTAAGTGAGTAGTCAAATGTTGAAAAGGACTATTAACACACAAACAGGAAACTATAATAGAAAATAGTTGGTTGAAGGCAGAATGCCCAGTTCAGAAAGGATTCCTCTGAAAAGCAATATATAAGCATAGACTTCGAGGATGTGGAGTCAGTCATTTCGAAAGAGCAGATGAAGAAAGTTTCAGGACAAAGAAACACCGTCTGCAAAGACCTCAACCAAGAAATCACACAGGAAATGTTGAATTCAATCTATGTTGCTAGATAAAAGTGAGCTACGGCTCACCTGGTATTGGATGAGGGAGGCAAATGATATAGTTTGGATGTCTCACTCAAATCTCATGTGGAAACATGATCCCCAGTGCTGAAGGTGGGGCCTGGTGGGAAGTGTTTGGGTCACGGGATGGAATCCTTTGTTGCCTGGTGCTGTCTCTATGAGAGTGCACCTACCCCAACACTCTCTCTCTTTCTCCTGCTTTCACCATGTGAAGTGCCTGCTCCTGCTTTGCCTTCTGACATGAGTAAATCTCCCTGAGGCCTCTCCAGAAGCAGATGCTACTGTGCTTCCTGGACAGCCTGCAGAATTGTGAGCCAATTACACATTTTTATAATATCCACTCTCAGATATTTCTTCATAGCAATACAAGAACGGCCTAATACAGCAGACAAGCAGTGACCAAAGTCATCAAAAATAGAATTGTGCATTTAATTTCGATTGCATTTAATTTTGATTGCATTGAAAATGTAGATGCTTTGACGGTAGAATGAGGTAATAGCTGTTTTCCTGTTTTGTTTTGTTTGCTCTTAACAAATTAGTTTGGCTGCTGTCCATAATAAATTGGAGAGGAAATGGTAGAAGATAAAATACATGGTAAAAACCTATTGTATATACTCAAGTTCCAAAATAATTTTGTGGTAAGGGCAAATCCTCAGGTCAAGAAAAATGTGTTACTAAATTCTGCTCGTTTCCAGAAGAAAAATAAAGTCATATGACAAAGATTTCACTCCTTAGGTTAGAGAGTGTGCTAAGCATACCATCCACATTTTTCAACAGTTATTCCAATCATGTTTTATGATCTTCATTTCTATTCCATCCTCACTATTTCTAGCGAAAGTCTATAAAATTTCTTACATTTAATTGAAATAATGTATTAATATCCAACAATGTGCTAAATATTGTTGAAACATTGTCTCCATATTACTCTTGGAAGAGTTCTGAGTTAGACAATTTTTCCAATATGTGAGTTATGGGGAAACTGAGGAATTGAGGGATTAAACAACTTGTTGAGGGTAGCATAGTTGTAAATGGTGAAGACAGGATACAAATCCTAATATCTATGACTCTAAAGTTAATGCTTTAAAAAATCATTATATATACTATGCTGTCTCTCTGACGTGTGAATCTACCCACTTCTAATTCATTATCTATAACAAGTATTTTTTGCCAGGTAGCATTCTAGGCTTTGGGGATACATCTTTGAAGAAGCTTATAGAAATCTCTGTCCTCAGGGAACTAATATTCTAGGGAGTATACAATAAATAGTAAGTAAAAATGTAACATGTAGAGTGTGTTAGACTGCAGTAAGTGCAATGGCAAAAAATTAAGAATGGAGTATGCCTAAGGGGACAGACTGTTTGGAATTTGAATAAAGTGGCTATGGAAAACCTCACTGAGATGATGGCATCTGACCAAAGACATGAGGAAGATATAGAGCAAACCATATCTATTGCATGTTTAGTAATAACAAAGAAACTACTGCACTTGAAGCTGAGTGAGAAAATTACATAGTGGAAAGAGGGAAGTCCATAGAAGAGTTGGGGGCTCCATGTGGTGCAGCACCTATAAAGCATTGTGCAAATTCTGACTTTTACAATGAATGAGAGATCAGAGTTTTACACAGAAAAAGGTAGTAACCTGATATATGTTTTAAAGTGAGTATACAAGTTGCTCTTTTGAGGATGTACTGAAGGGTGCCTTGTGCAGAATCAGAAACACCTGTTTGCTGGCCATTTCAATAAACTAGGCAATAAAATGATGGTGGTTGGCACCAGGATGCTAGCGGTGAAAGTAGCAAAAATGATCAGAATTGAGCTGTATTTTGAATATACGGTTAATAAGTTCTGTGACATGACAGAAAAATTATTCCATTGATATTTGTATTGAGAAACCTTGTTGATTTGATATTCAAACTGAGTCCTAATATTAAACAATATAGGAATTTCAATGAAAATATGACCAAAGGGAGAAAAATGGTTCCCAAACTACTGTAATCAGAGTTCCCTTCTGTTGTTTTAAAATGCTACTATGGATAAAGAAAACAAGATATGGATTTGGGAGAAAATTACTCACAGTCTAATTGTCAGATTTATTGGCATAAATGTTATATGGCAATAAAGTTGAAAGAAAAATAAGAGAAATTCCCTCCACAAAAAGAATTGCTAATATTCATACAGTGAGATAATGTGCCAAATACTTGTACTTGGCATAATTGCGTTTTCTCAACACATCCTATATAATCAACACTGTTTTCGTTTGCAAATGTGTGAAAACTCATGACACCTGCAGTTTAAGTTACATTTGTATGAAACGGTCAATATGTGGCAGAGCCAGAATAAAGCCCACGTTTAGATGAAAGGAATTCTTCTTCCATTGTACCAAACCATTTGCCCGTGGAAACCCTAAACAAGCTATTTAAATTTGTTGGAATTCAGTTTTTCAACTTTTTAAAACCCAAAGTCCAGTTCTAAATCAAGTTAATGTTTAAATTCTTCACTTATGCTTAATATGTACATTATTCCAAAATGTGAATTGGTCCCAAATATCATATTCACTCTAACAGTGGACATTAAAAGTTTAACAGATATCTGTTATGTTGTTGAACTGATTATATTTTATCAGAACGTGAAAGGAACTGAAAGGAACTACTCAGCATATTTCTAATGAGTATACAGAGGAAAAGTATTTTGCCTCATTTAATTTTGTAAAATCTCTCTCTGGCACATAATTCAAAGTCTTTTTTTGCCCACAGGAATAGTGAGGCAGGTATGTATTAATTCATGTCATAATACAAGAATAGGTAGTAATAAAACACTGGCATTTTCCAAATTGCCAGTATAAAGAATTGTCAGAAGAACACGGGTATTAGCTTCAGATTCTCCAAGGGGTTAACCTTTATGTTATCTGTTAAATATGAATTATGTATTAAGTTCTCATATTTCATATATTAAACTTTGTGCCTTGGTCCTGTTCCTCAGGATGACCTTGATGTAATCAGAAATAATAGTGTTCTTTACCAAAGACATTAATCAATAACTTTATAATATGAAGCACTATGAATATTTAATGGCTTCAGCTTGAATAATTCAAATCTTGTATTACTAAAAAATAAAGTCGATTGAGTGACTGAGAGTTCTATATCCCACAATTCCTACTCTACTTTCTACCTCTTCTATCTACTATTCTCTTTACTATTTGAGAGGGATATGGAGTTGTATCTGCTGCAAACTTCATGTACCTTTTGTTCGATTTTCTTGAACATGTCATTTTTTTTAGTTCATTTTCTGAATATAAGTAATTTCTGGTGAATTAATACTTTAAACAAGAGTTCACCTGGAAAGCAGTAGGCTAAATTTTGTTAAAAATATTGTTTTGGTTACATACCTTAAAAATTTAATAGGACAATGCATCAAAGAACAATTTCAAAATAAAAACACAGAAAATAAATGACCAACACAATTGCATTGAAGTCTTAAAAACAGAAACAAATACTTTACTAATCATAGGTAATATGGAAATCCACTCTATGACTTAGCTATAGAAAACTCTTATAGAATTTCATTTAAATCTAATGTCAATATGAGCTATGTGGGAAGTCCATTAATAAATAAGAATATTATATAAGTACACGTGTATATATTAATTTTAAGCTATATGCAACCCTATTTGAAAATGTTAAAAAAAAATCAGGATTAGTCCATACTGATAATTAAAAATGAAAATTGTCATTGCTCATTGTAGAAGAGTAGAAGATAAATGCCAGCTGTGCAGTGGATGTGTTTATAGCCACCCAGTAATCCTATCGCCTCAATAATGCATTTCCCTTTTTTTAGTTAAAAACTTAATTACATTAAGAAACTGTATGTGTTTAGGAATATGAATATAGAAGGAGTAATCATCGTTCAGTAAAATAAGTTTTACTTTCATATTAAAATTGACTGTGTTTGTGAAGATGCCGAGAGTACATTACATATAGAGATCCAAGTGTGCATAGTCACTAATCTTTAAACTAAGTTAGATATTAGTAATAGTTCACTTTATATATATCAGAATTTAATTGAACAATACTAAATGAATGCTAATATACATTATTCTTCTGAGTTGTATTTTTGCTTGATGAAATAGAATTATTTTTAAAAAATGTTTATTTTATCTTTATTTCTCCTAGATTATACATTTCATCAGACCAGAATGATTTCTTTATTAGTATATTTGTTTACCTATATTAGAACTTGACTTTGAAATAAACCAGATACAACAGCATTGTTGTAAATGTATTTATTGTAGTAAAAATAGTATTCTGCATCTGAGTTTTGAGCAAGGAGATTTTACGAATAGCAGAAAACTACAAGACCCTGTTGACTGATGTTAGAAATGTAAATAAAGACGATAAAAATTAAAATAATAAAGAAAAGCATTTGGGGTATAGTATCATTGTGCTTCTCAGGAGAATGAATGGAGAGTGCTCACTCCACATTTTTCAGTAACATACACTTAAAGTAAGCACACAGGGGCTACAAACGCTATGTTTGGATTCAACATGACCTGAGCAGTTAATTATTTGTAAGGGGAAGAAACAAGAATGGGGTCAGGGAGGGAGACAGAGTAAGATTGGGCGGGATGGGGAGGGAGAGAGAGTTTCACCTGTATCTAAAACAGATCAGAAGCAATTTCTTCCTCCAACTCCTCATTTCTCAATTTCTACCAATAAAGAGCAAAACCAGACAAAATAGATTATTGTGTCATTTTTTTTTTCTTATTTTGTAACACACAGAAACATTCGAGCTGGAGAGGGAAATGAACGGATGCATATGGCTGGAAAGACTCAGTGCTAATCTCTACAATGTTGTTTTAATAGAATGGAGACAAGATCACATACTTTCCTACCATAATGAGGATCAATAAAGACAAAACTGACACTTGGTAATGAATAATGATCTAAACACTCACCTGAGAAAGTATCTCTTTGTTGCAGGTTTTTGGAAATGGGCTATATTTTTTGAATCATAACCAATATGTACTGCCATAAACAAGTGAATTTCAAGCCAGCTCCATGTGGTCGAAAATTGTTTTATTTATTACTAAGAGAAAAGTGTAAGACAAGTCCTGTGGTAAAAACAGATTTATTGCCTCTGCTATTCACCTGTGTTATTTCTTCATATATTACCATTGACATATATTATCCATTCTTCACAGCAATGGCTTTGCCGTGGTAAATTAAATATCTCATTGTCCTTCTCTGTCCATTTTACACGATAATGTTTCTGAGTAGACTTTTATAGTTCTCTCACAGAATTATAGCAGGCCTTTAAATAAAAACAAAATTGAAACAAAAATGTTAGACTTAACTTAAAATCCCTCTTTATTTTATAAGTTGGATTTTTAAGTAAAATATGCTATCTCCAATTTAACAAGAAATTTCATATGTGATGTATCAATGGAATTATCTAAACCTCATTTGGTTTTGAATAAAAACACAATTAGAGTAAAAACACTCTAAAACAGACACTGGAATAAAAACAATGAAAGCAAAACTATTAATTTTACATTTTTCATTCAAGTATTTTAATTTTTACTATACTATATTATTATATTCGGTATTAGAGTAATCATTGATAGCTTTCAAAACTCTGCTCCTTTCTAAGTGCAATGAAGAATTTTTATTTTATTGAAAAATTATCTTAAAACATAAGATTGTAAATGATAGTAAAGATTTAGTAGGCCCAATGTATTAAATTAAAGGGTAAATATAGAGTTTAACAGCATTGATCTTAAAATCCATTATCATAAGGTAGAAGGAAGTATAATTTATCATGATTAAAATATACTAAATATTCATATCACAGAATTCTGATTTCTGAGATCTACAATTTAGGTGATATATATACATATGTATGTATATATAACTATATCATTTGATATTTTAAAAGATCAAAGAATTTTTCTCCTTTCCCAGCATTACCCATTACTTTTCTTAGGTATCTGATGATTTTTGAAGTTGTATACGTGACACATAGCTCCAGATTTAAAAGGTGAAAATAAACTTTCTGTCCGTTAGTAAGGGAATGTACTAATACACTACGATTTATTATGCAATAGAATAATGTGTGATACATAAATCAAAATGAACAACCCCAGAAATGAATGCTGAGTTAGCAAAGGAAGATAAATACCCATTTTAGAACACTGATATATATTATATATATATACACTGAATATTTTATATAATTCACTAGATAAATGCATTAGGTTTTCCTGTGGAAAGTTATTTAATAACATATTCAATTTCTTCACTAGATATAAAACTATATAAAACATTTATTATCTTTATGATTTTCAAATTGAATTGAGTTTTAGGATTTTTAACTTACTTAGATATCTAACTCAAAATCTCTATATCTTGTTATATACTCAAAGGCTTAGATCCAAATATGACAAATGTGAGACAGCAATAATTCATCTTTACCTATTTCCCTCAAAATCTTCCACAAGTAGTTTTTTTGAGTTTTTTATGCCATCATATTTTATGCTTTTTATCATTTAAATATGATTCAACACATATAAAAATGCACATGGAAACACCCTTATATTGTGAGGCACTATTTCTGGGTTATTTAGGCAGATTGTTAATGATTCATCAATATTTTGATGCATGATTCTGAATTCTACTTTTATCTAAACTAATCAACATTTGATAGAAAAACTAAAATAATCATGTATTTGTGGCAAAAATGCAACATTTTATCTTAAATGTTTTTGTGGCAGTTCAGTTCCAGTGGTGCCGCAGCTCCTCGCCTGCATATTGCAGAAAATATGAGACAAATATTATCCGTATCATTTCACGTTAACATCACAAAGAAATCCTATGGAATATTAACAGAAACAGAGTTGAAGTATATGTGTTTCTGAAGATTCTAATGTCCCTGTAAATATTAATAATTGAATAGAAACCAGCATCATTGTTTCTTTCATATTAAAAGAGAGAAAAAAAATCAAAATATAGGAAATTATGGGGTAATCAGGTCCTATTGTGATTCAGTCCTAAAGGTTCTATAGCAAGAGGCACAATTATATGAGCCAAAATGCTGTCTTCATTGTTCTCTACCACCTCAATACCTAAAAGGAATATTGGTCACCTGTATTTGTTATTGACACATATTCTTCTTTTGGCCATTCATTGATTCATAGAGATGCACACAATCAATGACCATTTTAAAAATATAGTATAAATAAAAGCTGAATGAAAATTCAGTGGCTTTATTCAGAATATGGAAAAAACAGTGAATTTTGTAAAATTAAGGAAACCGTAAAACACACCCAGGTCTTTCCACACTTAGAGGTTGCATCACTGTATGTAATTGCTCTATACCCATGCCAGTTATTTTAAACACTTTAGACTTATTCTAGTCCACATGAGGTGTTTTTAAACAGTATTAGGTGCAAAATGTGCTGACCTGTATTATCACTGCCTTTTTTTTTTTTTCCTCCTGAAGCTCATAACAATGTAAGCATTTCTGCAGAGTCTATACAAAGTCACAAACAAAGTCACTGGGCTGGAGCTTGTCACCCAATAATAGACTCCGTCATTTATGAGTTCCCACTTTATGGCATTACTGAAATGCTTTCACCTGAACCATTACTGAGCAACCTGAATTGTGGGGATAAATCTGCCACTGTGTTCTGCATACAATGACAGATCATCTAAGGGTGAAAGAGTCTCAGTGGGAAGAGAGCAAGTTCTGTCACAAGCCTCCCCTCTCTCTTTGTATATGCATGCCTGAGTAGGATGAAACTCTGCTTTCTTACAATGTTATTTATTGGAAATTGTTACTCCATTGCATTTATCACTCACAATTTGACAATTCCTCCTACAACGTAGTTGCCACAGTGAACACACACAAAATCCTGTGGAAATTGCTGTCAGCGAAAAAGAGTTCATTTTCTTCATGCTGATTTTCCATTCGAGCATCTGTGTGCCAAGCATTCTGTCAGCATTGTGCATTCATTATTTCATTTAGTTCTCACAGCACCCCTACCAAATGGGTATTCTGATCTCCTTTTTAAAAACGCCCAGGTCACGAAGCCTGAAAATAGTGCAATAACTATTCAGCACTGCATTTCCTTAATTCCAGGCTCTCTGCCTTTTAAATGGACTACCATATCTCCAGTGTGTGTGCATCTAATACAATAATAATGCCGAATTTGCTTGACATTTTAAAAAATTGTGAAACAGATATACCACTGCTACATATAACTTAGATGTACAATTAAATAATAATAAAGCAAATAATAGATTCACATATCAGCTTAGTATCTTAGAAGTCCTTTTTTGTCCCTGATGGGCTTCATTCACCTGATAGTAAGCAATTATTCTGAATTAAGTAATGTTAAATCTCTTTTCTTTAGGGTTTTACCATCCATATTTTAAAGTATACATATATTAAAACTATATAAAACTGTATATGTGTGTTATGTAGTTTTGCCTGTATTTTCTTTTCCTTTTTGTTTCTTTTTTTGTTTTGTTTTGTTTTTGTTTGTTTGTTTGTTTTGTTTTTTGAGACAGAGTCTCACTCTGTCACCCAGGCTAGAGTGCAGTGGTGTGATCTTGTGTCACTGCAAACTCCTCCTCTCAGGTTCAAGCGATTCTCTTGTTTCAGTCTCCCTAGTAGCTGGGATTGCAGGTGCACGCTGCCACACCCGGCTAATTTTTGTATTTTTAGTAGAGACAGGGTTTCATCATATTGGTCAGGCTGGTCTTGAACTCCTGACCTCAGGTGATCTGCCCACCTCGGCCTCCAAAAATGCTGGGATTACAGGTGTGAGCCATCTTGCCTGGCCCTGTATTTTCAATTTATATACATACATTTATTATATATTCTTTTGGGGCTTGTTATTCTCAATCAACTTTGTACTTTTGAGATCCGTCCAATTAGATGAATGCAGCTGCAGTCTGTTCCACTGTTGATGGAGATTTGGGTGAATTCCATTATTTTGCTATTACGGACAGTGCTGCTAGGAAACTTCTGAGTTCTTGTCTACTGAAGCACACGGACAAGATTGTCTATGGGGTGAATACCAAGTAATGAGATTGCTGAGTCATAAAATATGCATATTTCAGTAAGATTGAGTAAAGTCAAATTATTTTCTAAGTGGCTGCATCAATTTGCAGTAAGACAAGCAGTTACTAAGCAGTTAATGAAAGTTTCTTTTGCACCATTATCTTTGCCAGTAGTCAATTTTGTCCAGTTTTGAAATGTTTACCAAGTTGATGACTAGTTTTGATACACATTTCTCTGCTTTCTAACATTCCTTCATTATTCATGTTTCATCTTTTGTGAAATCCCTGTTCACATATGTATTTTAAAATCCTGGTAGTGGTCTTCTTGTTACTGACACACACATACACACACACACACATACACACACACACACACATACACACACACATACACACACACACTCACTCATGTATCACGTATGTTCTCTCTGGATACTTTTGTGAGTTTCATTTGTGGAAAACATCATCTTCTACTTCGTCTTATCATTCATGCTGCCTGTAGATGAACAGAAGTTCTTAAATGTACTGAATTAAACTATTATTTTCTTCCTTTTCATAACTTGTGATTCTTGTTTAAAAAATTATTTCCTATCCAAGGCCATAAAGTCATTATCTTATGTCATCTTCTAAAAAATGTAGATTTGCCTTTCACAGTTATGTCAATGTACATACATCTAAGACCAAGTATTGTTTATAATGTGAGAGAATTATGCACTTTTCTTTCTTTCCTTTTTTTTTTTTTTTTTTTTTTTTTTTTGACAGAGTCTCTGTTGCCCAGGCTGGAGTGGAGTGGGGCAATCTCAGTTCACTGCAACCTCTGCCTCCTGGGTTCAAGAGATTCTCCTGCCTCGGCCTTCCGAGTAGCTGGGATTATAGACATGCGCCACCACGCTCGGCTAATATTTGTATTTTTAGTAGAGACGGAGTTTCACCATGTTGGCCAGGCTGGTCTTGAACTCCTGACCTCAGGCAATCCATCCTCCCAAAGTGTTGGGATTACAGGTGTGAGCCACCAAGCCCAGCTATGCACTTTTTTTCACATAATGATCACTATTTTCCCAACCTCATTTATTTATTAATCTACTTATTCCCAAGAATGTGGAAATTGTCATACATTAGATGACTATATATGCATGAGCATATTTCTGTTTGGATTGTAATTTCAATTAGATTAAATATGCAGATCAGTTTTGAGAGTATAGCTGTATTTGCTACATTTAGTGCCTACAAAACAGTATTTCTATAAATTTTACAAGCATTTTAAATATTTTGAATAAAGTTTTGTTTTTCCAATAATCATTAACCTATGTTTGATATAGGGTAAATGATATTTTTTCTAGTGTATAACATCTTATTTGTAATATTTTTGTGGATTCTCAATATATGGCTAAAACATTTCTTCTTTTTCCTAATTTAATAAGAATTGAATCATGAAATGATGTATAATTGTTCAACCTTGTTTTTTGTTAACCACCATACAGTTTCCTTTCTTTAATCTGTTAACGTGTAAAATCATATCCTGTTGTTGAATTCATCTAGAGTAATTCCTCGAAAAAACAAATAGTTCTTTTCATAGTATTACATTATATTTTAAAATATATACTTGCATTATCTCTACCGATTGTTTTTATCCCTTTTTGTTGTTGAGAAGCTTAACTTTTTTTATTTGTTTCTTCAAATCTCTGCAACAATATGTGTGAGATTGGACTTATCTTTCCATGAATGCCTAGTAAAAAATATATTTTAAAGTAATCTGAGACAGTTATATATTATGGAAAAAAAATCAAAAGTTACTGATTAAATTTCTCTGTAGCTAAATGTCCATACAAATTTTCTACTTCTTTACCGTATGCCAAATTAAATTATTCAGATAATTTTTCCTCTTAACATGAGTTTTAAAATATATTAAAATTTTTTGGCCAGGCGCAGTGGTTCATCCCTGTAACCCCAGCAGTTTAGGAAGCCGAGGTGGCTGGATCACTTGAAGTTGGGAATTGGGGACCAGTTTGGCCAACATGTCAAAACCCCGTCTTTACTAAAAAATACAAAAATTAGCCAGGCATGGTGGCTTACACCTGTAATCCTAGCTACTGGGGAGGCTGAGACTGGAGAATTGCTTGAACCCAGGAGGCGGAGGTTGCAGTGAGCTCAGATCCTGCCACTGCACTCCAGTCTGGGTGACAGAGCGAGACTCTGTCTCCAGAAAAAAAAAAGAAAGAAAGAAAATTTTCAATTTTAGCATTATTTTATAAATTTAATATTCTATTTTTGTACATTTTCTATTATATTTATATATGCTTTTTTATCATTATTTATCTTTCCATAGGTCATCTAGTTTGTTGAAACGTAGTCCAAACACTTCTAACTCAGTATGTCACTAAAAATAATTGAAAAGACTCAAATATTTAAAATTACTCAAAACAAAATATATAATCATGAAAGCCTGGAAAATTAGTATTTATATAACTCCAGGTTTACATTAAACAAAAAGCAAAAAAAAAAAAAAATAGATTTTGCTCTCCTCTTATTTATTATATAAATAAACAAAAAGTTCCTTCTTCTAAAGGTTGAGGCGTAATACACAATAAATACTAAAAGTTGTGGTTAAAATAGGGAACACTTCTTTCATTCTTGTTGGTAAAAGATATTATCATACAGTGTACTCCATCTAAAGGCCTACTATTATTTTTCCAAAGTGTAATAAGGAGGGATGCTTGTGAATTATGCTTTAGTTGCAAGTCAATAGAATTCAAGGACTAGATTCAGAAACAATGATCTGATGATCCAGCTCCCCAAAGCATTTCTCCAAGTAGCAGGAAGTCAAAATGGTGGCAAAAAGATTAATATTTACCAATGGAGAGTGTTATGCTTATTTTACAGCAAGTAATTTCATCCCAAATTTAAGAGGACTACATATAAAAACACATCTATTTTTCCTTTAATAATGCTTTTATATTATATACCTTGTACTACAAACATTAAACTCTTTTTAAAGATGAAAGAGACATATGATTTCCTTTTTTCTTCAGTACAATTTTATCAGTATACTTGCAGGAAATAGTTATTGAATGACGATAAGTAATTTGTTGTGGCTAATTAATAAATTCAGGAAGTCATTTGCTTCCTTCAGAAGCTATAAATGTCTTGAAATTAAAATATATTAGTAGAATAGTAATAGAGGGTAAAGAATGAATCACTTTGGGCCAGGCACAGTGGTTCACGCCTATAATCCCAGCACTTTGGGAGGCCGAGGCGGGCGGATCACTTGAGCTGGAGAACAACCTGGCCAACATGGCAAAACCACGTCTCTACTAAAAATACAAAAATTAGCTGGGCGTGGTGGTGGGCACCTGTAATCCCAGCTACTCTGGAGGCTCAGTGGGAGAATCACTTGAATGTGAACCAGGGAGGGGGAGGTTGCAATGAGCCGGGATCACACCACTGCACTCCAGCCTGGGCAACAGTGAGATTTCCACCTCAAAAAAAAAAAAAAAAAAAAAAGCAAATCACTTTGAAATGGAATGGTAGGAAGTCATTTGATATCCATATGCAAAAGAGTGAAAGTTTTTGGGTCTTAACAAAATAGTTTATAATCTGCAATCTTTAGTTAAAAATTATACCTTTTCTCTTCATTACAGATCAAAAAACACAAGAAGCACCTGAGACCAAAGAGTTTCCTACCTAATACAGTGTTTTTCTACACCCCTTACATAATATGGATGGATGCTTCAAATAACTCTTCCATTGTGTTTGCTGCCACAGGATGGAAGGCAGATAGAGCTAGGAGAAAAACGTGAAAAATGACTAATTTTGACCTGGAAAATTTTTCAGGAAAAGAGACTGAAAATTTGAGAGGCTCATTTTCATATTCCCACTACCTCGAACCCAAACCACAGGGTGGGAATTGAATTTGGGAGAAGCCACAAATAAATGGAGAAGCTTGAAGCTTCATGATCAGGAACAGGACTGATCCCGGATGATAGTTTCAGTACAGAGAGACGATATGTTTACAGATGGGAAAGGAAAGCCAGATGAGCTTGAAGCAGTGGTCTTGCAATAATTTGGCCTGTAAATTATTTGGTAGCTCTAGCATTGTATTCCTTTTGTATCTGGGGACATGAACCAGGAACATTATAAATGGCAAAGGCTGTATAATCAAGACAAACCAACGCTATAGACGGCAACTATGATTCAGCACAATCAGCTATAGGTTTTGGTAACAACATAGCACTCCTTAAACTACGTGGGACTAGTTAAGCTCAAAGCTCATCAATCATGGGTAGAAAAGCACAAACCATCTGCTCATGGAAGCAGAGAGAATTTAGTGCTCATAGTTGTAATCTGAGGAATCTTGTCCCTTATGAAATGCATGGTCATACAAGCCACAGAGCTAAAACCCTACTTAAACTTTGAGAATTACGTGAAAGCAAAATCAGAGGTTGGGCACTTATGTACAGAATACTCATCTCATCGAAATGACAAGATACTCTCAAGGAATAGTACCCCAAAGATATTCATGTCCCAGTTTTCAGAAGTGGTAAATATGTTTATATTACATGGCAAAGAGCGACTAAAACTGTATGTAGAATTAAGGTTACTACTAATCATCCAACCTTAAAATAGGGAGATTATCCTGAATTACCCAAGTGAACCTAATTAATCATGAGGTTCCTTTAAAGTGGAAGGGGAGGCAAAAGAAAAGGTCAGAGTAACGCGATTAGGAAAGACTCAACCCGTCATCTGTGTCTCTGCCCATGAAAGAGGGCACTAAGAGTTAAGGGCTGTAGGCAGCCACTGAAAACCAGAAAATTGAGGGGGTGGGGAGCAAGGAGGCACTCCCCAGGAGCTGCAAGAAAACAACATGACCTTTCCAACAGCTTGAGTTTAACCTAGGAAAACATCTAACATACAGAACCATAAGAAAACAAATTAGTGTTTTTTTAAGCCACTACGTTTGTGGTAATTTGTTATAGCAGCAATAGAAAACTAACACCATACGATTAAACCAATACTCTGCATTAGGTGTGTATGAAAAAAGAATCAGATCATTTATAGAGAAATGACATGTAGTGTGAGTTTACTTGCAATTCTGCTGAACAGCTCACAAAAGTGGAGATAAAACCAAATTTGTCTTATGTTTTCTGTGAAAACTTCCAAGTGGCTGATGTAACTTCTTGAGTTTTCTCATGTTAGTTTAAAAAATAAAACCTGTAATTTGTCCTCTTCTATAACCACTCTATAAATTTCACTACTCTCATTATCTTTATGTCTAGGGCTTTTTTAAAATTTAAGGCTGAAGATCAATTATTATTAATCTCATGTATCCAACCGACTATACAAACTCAACATTTCTAATGCTAAGAAAATGGCATTCTCTTCTACTCTGTTTTGGGAGCACTGTGTAGTCTTAATATTGGTTGATTTCTTCATTATTTACCCAGCTACTGAGTTAGAAACCTAGGAACATTCTTTGCTGATAACTTTCTTCCTCCAGGTCCACCTGGTCTCCAAGAGTCTGAATCTGCCTTTATTTCTTCCATCACCTTTGCCAAAAGTTTAGATTATATTCTCATCATTTCTCACTTGGACCATTACCTAATAGTTGGCTTCTCTGTTACTACTGTATTTCCCATTTAGACATTGTCATGCTTTCATAAGATTCCTCTATCTAAATTGTTTTTAATATTAATTTGTATGACAGTCATCATTGGACTTCTGTTGCCCACTGACTGCAAACCATCATCACTGCTCCTTTACAAATTACGTGATTGTGATTAACTCATCCTCTATTCTTCTTTGTACTGCAATGTCCAATAAAGGGGTTGGCAAAATTCATGTGACAAATAATATATGCAAGTAAATAAAAATCGAAATAGCTGGAGCAAGTTATTTTCACAGTAATAGATCAGACAGATAATAAGGTGTTTGTTGATAGTCCACTGCCAAAGGAGGAAGAGGAAAGGAATCATTTTCTCCCTATCTCCTGCAGCTGAAATTGCTCACATCACCATCAATCTGCTTGTTGATTACATCCCAGTCTTTTGACAGTCTTAAGTTTGATCTATGCTAGAGGAATGATATGATTATTTTAAGAGTTCATTGGTAATTAGCCTAAGATTAAGAAGATTAAAATTTGTAAGTAAAAGAACACACCTCATGTCCAATGAACTTCCTATAGCTTTATTTTGTTCAGTGGGTAATGTTTAGCATTTTTATTGAAAGCATTCAGTTAACTCACCCTAGGAATGCAGACACTGATACGATCTACTACTGACTAGAAAGTAAAATTGTCATCAAAATTTTTCAAGTGATATTTAATTAACTCACCTTTTTAAAAAGGTTTTCCCTGGGGCAAATACGTAAGTAGAAAAATTAACAACAAGCATTTCACCTTTTATCTTACAGCCTTTAACCATTGTTTCTGAACTGGTCATTCTTAAAAGGTAATTATTTTTTCTTCTCTAAAGTTTACTTGTATTTGGTTGGCAATTGCTTTTATTACTGTTTGTTTCGTGTTTGATGATTAGTGTAACTGACTTCAATTATGGCTCACTGCCTTGCATGGAACCTGGTCAAACTGGCATTCACTCCGAAATTAAATGGATCCCTGTTTAATTTCCCCTAGCTCTTTGTAAGGGGCAGAAAAACACAACAGTATCGTAAAATCTTTGGCTTGTTATTACAAAAACCTTCCTTTTATTCAAAGGTTATGGTATTCTGAAAAGTATTAGACTATTTTTTATATATTTTCTCTATGAGCATCCATGTTACATAAAGTAGTATTAAAAAGCTCATGCCGGCGATGAACAGCTAATGCTTGAAGTAGAAAGGGAAAATTTTCTAGGTCACTCTGCTTATGCTGTCTTAAAAATAAGAAAGAAGAGTGTGTTTCTATTAATACTCGGGAAAATTTGACATTGTATCTTGTGTAAGGTGTTTTTGATGAAAACAGAAAATATATTTAAATATATGCTGAGGTTAAGACAGTGTTTCTTAGGAATGAAATAATCTAGACAGGAGGTGGATGCTGTGGGGAAACAGACAGCTTCTGTACATTGGGTAAAGCTTAACATGATCAGGTATCCACAGAAAATCCTAATAAAGTAGTTAACTCTGAAGAGTATGGCTTTGAAATTCCAGGTTTCCGCTGCATATTAGGTGATCCTGCTGCTGAGTGCTTAGTTCTGGTTGTACTTTTCAAAGACTGCTTTTTCCAATTTCTGTTTTAACCATACCAAATTATATTAGCTCCTGATTGAGAGTTAAAATAAAATAACAAAACATTTGTTTAACCTTATTATAATCCAAATTGTCTCCCATGTTAACTCTGATGAAGATGTGAAGACTTACCAACTTCCTCTGGCCCAAATCTAGGAAGCAAGAGAGTTGATCTTCAAGCCTAGCTTTCTCAATTACAATTCAAGGATGTTGTCACTATAATATGGTCCATTAGTTTCCTAAAGCTGCCATAACAAAGTACCATCGATGCGTTTTTCACAATTCTTGGGAATAGAAGTCCAAGATCAAGATGTCCGCAGGGTTAGTTTCTTCTGAAGGTCATAAGGAAGATCTATTTCATGCCTGTTTCATACCTCCGGTGGTTTGCTGGGAATCTTTCATACTCATTGGCTTCTGCTGCCTTCTTTTTATATCTGCTTTCATAATTTTTTTTTTTTTTTTTTTTGAGATGGAGTCTTGCTCTGTCACCCAGGCTGGAGTACAGTGGTGCAGCCTTGGCCCTGGCTCACTGCAACCTCGGCCTCCTGGTTCAAGTGATTCTCCTGCCTCAGCCTCCTGAGTAGCTGGGATTACAGGCGTGTGCCACCACACCAAACTAATTTTTTTTTGAGATGAAGTCTTGCTCTGTCACCCAGGCTGGAGTACAGTGGCTCGATCTCCGCTCACTGCAAGCTCCACTTCCCAGGTTCACGCCATTCTCCTGCCTCAGCCTGCCGAGTAGCTGGGACTACAGGCGCCCGCCACCATGCCCGGCTAATTTTTTTTTATTTTTTATTTTTAGTAGAGAGGGGTTTCAACAGGATGGTCTCGATCTCCTGATCTCGTGATCCACCAGCCTAGGCCTCCCAAAGTGCTGGGATTACAGGCGTGAGTCACCGCGCCCGGCCACGAGACTAATTTTTTGTATTTTTAGTAGAGACGGGTTTTCACCATGTTAGCCAGGCTGGGCTCCAACTCCTGACCTCGTAATCTGCCTGCCTCAGCCTCTCAAAGCGCTGGGATTACAAGTGTGAGCCGCTGCGCCTGGCCTCTGCCTTCATCTTTACGTGACATTTTCCTATATGCATGTCTGTCTCTATGTCCAGATTTTCCCCTTATAAGGAACAAAGGTCATATTAGATTGAAGTTGTCAAATATAAATTGCACCCAGCAAATTAAACAGGTGAGGATAAGGTTGACTTTTTTCAAAGACTATTGCAAAAGAGGTCAAACTATGCGAATAGGGGAGAAATTGGACTCAATCATGCAGAAATAAATGGCAAGAGTTTTCAGGCCCTGGGGTGAGCTAGTGGAAAAATACTGGAAGACATTACAGGAAAGGTTAGTTATAGTAATTAGACCATCTGTATTTGCTAATTGGTGTTATTGAAGTTGGGTCCCTCACTTCCACAGAGACTGGAAAATAGGGGCGTTACACTTTTTGATAATTATATTTTAAAGAGATGGTTCCCGGTCCTTGAGAAAGACATTCTTGGGGTAGAAAACTGGCAAGAAGCTGAGAGAAGATTTACATACCAAAGGATAGGCGAAAAAAATTACAATAACAAGTTTTCTAAGTAAATCTAAGCAAGGGATTCCAGGGGCCTAGAGTCAGGAAGAAACTTGTCTAAAGTTTAGCCAAACTGAGAACTACTAAAGCCTTCTTAATCAGAAACCATCCCAATGACATCATTTTTAAAATTTGATTTAATTTTAATTTGATTTGATTTTTTAAATTTAATTTGATTTCCTATGTAAAGACACTGTTTTTACATAGTCACATTCTGAGGTACTGGCATTAGAACTTCAACATTTCTGTTTTGGGCAGACACAATTCAACCTATAGCACATGTAAAGAAAAATAATTCCAAAATACTTCTATTCTTAACATTTGGTTGTATTTTAGTATCAGAATTGGGAAACATTTGCAATAGAAAAGTATAAATTTAAGTGCCAAATTGAAAGCTATCTTTGATATTCTCTAATGTATATATGTAGAAGTTTTATGAAATAACTAATAAAAATAATGAAAAGTAATTAAAGTGTTTACCCATTATAATAACTTACATCACAGAAATAAAACTTGTAGAAAAAAATAATATATGAAAAATATAAAATCTGAGTATATTATCAAGTTAATACAAGGCTCTTTCTGCGATAAACTTTAGCCAAGTTTTTCAACATGAACAAATACAAGCAAAACAAATTCAATTAGTATTTCATATACCTAAATAATGATATAATTATAAAAATAGCCTCAATTTACTTCTTAAGCATCAGATCTATAGGCCCTTCTCTTAAAAATTTCAATTCATGCTAGACGCAGTGGCTAATGCCTATAATCCCAGAACTTTGGGAGGCTGAGGCAAGAGGATCACTTTAAGCCACAGCCTTTGCAACATATCAAAACCCCATTTCTGGGAAAAAAAAAAAAAAATAGCTAGGCATGGTGGCACATGCCTATAGTCCCAGCTACTCAGGAACCAAGGCAGCAGGACTGCTGAGCCCAGGAGTTCAAACCTGTAGTGAGCTATCATTTATTCTTGAGACACTGTACTCCAGCCTGGGTGACAGAGGAAGACCCCATCTTAAAAGAATAATAATTTAGTCATAAGGTATGTGGATGAAACCTGTAAAATATATGTTTATCATATACCAAGTGAATATTATTAGAGAATTTTAGCCAACACAAATTTCAAAGCCCTTTTAAGGAAAACTTCAAAGACAATCTTCTATTTTTTTTTTTTTTTTTTTTTTTTTTGAGGCGGAGTCTCGCTCTGTCGCTCAGGCTGGAGTGCAGTGGCCAGATCTCAGCTCACTGCAAGCTCCGCCTCCCCGGGTTCACGCCATTCTCCTGCCTCAGCCTCCGGAGTAGCTGGGACTACAGATGCCCGCTGCCTCGCCCGGCTAGTTTTTTTGTATTTTTTAGTAGACACCGTGTTTCACCGGGTTAGCTAGGATGGTCTCGATCTCCTGACCTCGTGATCCGCCCGTCTCGGCCTCCCCAATCTTCTATTTCTAAATGGTAAAAAAAAAAAAAATTAAAAAACGAATCAACATGTGGAGAAGTATAATTCTGTAGAAGTGCCATGGATTTGTCTATATCATATATTGTTAGAGCTATCTGAGAAATTTGTAAAATAGTTATTTCATGTAGTAGAAAATGATGTAAAATTTTCTACATAATGATAGCCTTTGTAAATCAATTAGTAATAAAACTTCTAAATAATCCTTTCTACATAGTGTATGTATTGAACATTTGTAATATGCTAAGCATCAAAACTCAAATACTGACACCTCTTTCTGTCAGGGTTCTTCTACATTGCTTGGTGGATAATTTTATAAACTGGCTGCTATTACAGATATAGAAGCAGAAAGTGTTAGTAATAACCGTGGTATGTCTGTCCACATGATTCTAACATAAAATCTATTCAATTTATTGTAGGACTAATATATTTATTTGGATTTATTTGGGAGACATGGTCTCCCAGATAAACATATTTTCTTAAGTTGAGATCATTCCATGGGCCAAACATAAGGAGTGATACAAATATCTCAGCTAAAAAATGTGGACTTGAGTTGGTAGTCTATAACCTGAAAAAAAACAAGCGCAATTCTCTTGAAATTGCTCAAGAGAAATTGGTCTTGATATTGCTTAAAGGCTAGTTTCACTAGGGTAGTGAAAAACCTAGCCATATGGAGATGTACTGAAAGCTAAAAAGTAAGAAGAAAGGAAGCCGACAAACTTCTGCCACTCCTGGAGCCTCAGAAAGTTAATCATACTGTTTTCCTGGATTTTCAAACCATAAAATAGCATTGAAGACACAATCAAAGTTATAACCATATATTTTATATAATACTGTCAAGTTACCATTAAGTTGAGAATTTTTTAGTGAAATTCATGAAACGATACAATTTTCAAATGCATAGTGAAGAAAAAGTTACCTTAATGTCAGTCAGCACATATGAAATCATGTAGTATTTTTACAGGTAGATGCATAAGAAGAAAATGTATTATTTTTCAATAGCCCCATGTACTTAAATTAAAAATTTTTGTACAACATGCTGAACATTTATTCTATTAATGACATTTGCAATACATTTATCACCTCTTTCTCTCATTTTTGCTCTGAACAATTAAGTTGGACATTTTATCAAGTTGATAACTTGACATAACTTAGTCTCCATTAATAGTAATTGTATTAGTCAGAGGTCTCTAGAGGGACAGAACTAATGGAATGCAGATATATATATATATTTATATATGAATGTATTAAGTATTAACTCTTAGGATCACAAGGTACCACAATAGGCCGTCTGCAGGCTGAGGAGAAAGGAGAGCCAGTTTGAGTTCCAAAACTGAAGAACTTGGAGTCTGATGTTCGAGGACAGGAAGCACCCAGCACAGGAGAAGGAAGTCCACTGGGAAGCTAGGCCAGTCTCTCTTTTCACATCCTTCTGCCTGCTTATATTGTACCCACGTTGGCAGTTGATTAGATGGTGCCCACCCAGATTAAGTGTGGGTCTGCCTTTCCCAGCTCACTGACTCAAATGTTAATCTCCTTGAGTAACACCCCTACAGACACACCTAGTGTCAATACTTTGTATCCTCCAATCCAATCAAGTTGACAGTATTAACCATCACAGTAATAATAGCAAATATTTATTGAATGCTTATCAAGTAAATTTCATTATTCTAAAGATACTACATTGTTTTATTCTTTGCATTTTAGATTTTTTAAAATGAAGAAACTGACACATGGAGAATCTGAACATCTTTTTGAAGGTCTGACATCTAGTTTGTGTCATATACAAGATTTACATACAGATGATCTATGTATTTTATGGTAGAAATTCTCAACATTTACACATAATGTTTAACGTCCACAAGTATAATACGCTAAAACAATGCATTTTTTATGTTTAGCACCCCAAATTTCAGTCAAGTAGAGCACTATAGAAATTCTTAATCTTCAAGATTCTTATACTATTTTGGCTCATTAGAGGCTATAACAAAACAGGACAGTTTAGAGGTCCTGTTTCACATGGATAATATTATTGTTGAGTTTTTTTGCCTATGTCTCAAGGATGAAACTAGGAAATCCATGTCAATAAATTATCCAATGAACTGATGCATTACACTATTGTTTAAAACAAATAACTAATTGGAAAACTGAAAGAGGTATACTCTTGCGTCTTTAGATATTTGAGGTCATTTGAATACCATCTAATACCTATCAAACTTTACAGTGTTATTTGTGTTTCCTTCTATTTGGTTTAGCAATTTAAAATGTTTATTGTGTAGGTAATTCCTGAGTGTGTGTTTGTTACTATGGTAGGTTTATTTATTTATTTATTTTAGCCTTTACGTTTGTGTCTTAAATATTATTTAGTATGCTTTAGTTGAGATGATCTTTTGTTGAGTTTCTGTAAAAAGCAAGTTATAGGCTGGGCGTGGTGGCTCATGCCTTTAATGCCAGCACTTTGGGAGTCCAAGGCAGGTGGATCATGTGAGGTGAGGAGTTCGAGACCAACATAGTGAAAACCCGTCTCTACTAAAAATACAAAAAAATTACCTGGGCGTGGTGGCAGGTGCCTGTAATCCCAGCTACTCAGGAGACTGAGGCAGGAGAATCTCTTGAACCTGGGAGTCAGAGGTTGCAGCCAGCCAAAAACGAGTCATTGCACTCCAGCTTGGACAATAAGAACAAAACTCTGTCTAAAAAAATTTTAAAAAGACAAGTTATAAAAGTTATGCATTTGCAAAGGGGAAAACTCTCATAGTAAGGAAAATTTCACACAATAGAAGTTCACTTTCAATTTCTCCTGGCCACCCACTTGGAGTCTGCAGAGGTGACCACTATTAATAGATTTTCCAGTAATTTTCCAGAATTTTTTCGTACAGATATGTATTATTTCTTCTTTTCATTTTTATACTGTGGTAAGAATACTTACTATAAGATCTACCCTTTTAACCAATTTGTAAGTGTCTTTGAACAGCATTTTACAGAAAATCTCTAGAAATCATTTCCACTGCATAACAGAAACTTTATACCTATTGAATAGCAACTCTTTATTTCCCCCTCCCCCAACACTTACCGATCACATTCTTCTCTGTTACTATGACTATTTTAAATACTTCATGTAAATGGAATTATGTAGTATTTTTTCTTCTTTCCCTGGCTTATCAAGTAACTAAGTGAACTAAGCATAATGTCCTCCAGGTTCATCCATGTTGTCACAAATGGCAAGATTTTCTTCTTTTTATAAGGCTGAATCATATTTCATTGCATATATATACCACATTTTCTTTATTTATTCATTCATCAGTAGACATTTAGGTTGTTTCCAAATCTTGGCTCTTGTTAATAGTGCTTCAGTGAATATGGGAGTGTGAATTTTTCATTGAGATCCTTATTGAAATACTTTTATATACACCCAAATGTGTGAATAATACGGTAGTTCTAATTTTAATTTTTGAGGTTGCTGATTTATAGACAAGAAAGTGGCCTCTGTTTTGAAGAAACATCCAGTCCATTCTGGAGGACAGTTACATGAGTACATTGTAACAATTCAGTGTGACATTGATGTTTAGCAAATAAATAATTCCTGTGTAAACTAAGAGCAATCCACTCGTAATACCTGTAATATTGGCACAATTTGATGTGAATGGCACATATTATTTTTGACAGAAGCTTCTGTGTTGGACTCAACTTTACATTGTTTGTTATTTATATCTGCTTAAAACAATTAAATTTCATCACTAAATTGCATGACTCTTGCAACTTCACAGTCTCCCTCAATGGAATTCTTACCTTTTAAGTTTCAGGGAAAATGGTGAAATCAGGCTTGAAATGCCTAACATGTGGGTAGACCAATAGCAATCCTTAATTACTTGAACTCTCCCCATCTTCATTGCCAGATTTAGTGTAAAAGGATATCCTCTTTGTCTAGATCCGTATCCATTCACTTTATGGCTCTTAACCCTTTGCATTTCTTCACAAACCTTACACAAATTTCTTCAGCAAGCATTTCTCCACAAACCCTGTGTAAATTTCTTCAGCAGGCATTTCTTCACAAACCTTATGTAAATTTCTTCAGCAAGCATTGGCTACTGTACCAAATTATGAAAATATAAGCTTGAGATAAATATACGGATCTTGCCATAATTCAGTTTATATGCTGGTAGGATAAACCAACATTAAAATATGATACAATATTAATTTGAATACATTTGTTAAAATCACCATGAAAGTATAAGGCTATTTCTACCCATTTACTTTTCACATGTATTTATTCTACCTTTATTATATGTATGGTTTCATTTCTTTGCTATACACATATGTTTAGGATATAAACGAACCATATTTTTTCCATCTTATAAACAAAGTGTGTTTATATCAATGGAAAAGAAAAAAAAAATGACTCTTTTTAGCTATTTTCCTATTTCTCTGTTTCCCTGCAAACTGCCCTTCAGACTTTCAGACTCTGTTGATCACATTTCGATGCTTGGTTTATTGTATTTTCTTTGTTTTTTTTCTAGAACACTCACTAGAAATAACTTTTATTGCCGAAACATATGTCCTATAATTTTCTGTCTGTGAGCACTGCAAGATTTAGTTTATATAAAATCCCATCATATTAGATGTAACATTATTCTTTTGTTTTTAACCCAAGAAATTTCAATAAAATAAAAATAGCATAATAGAAAATTAGAATAGATATAACTCAAATCAACTCTAAATTATATTAAAATTAAATTACTTGGAAAGCTTCAATAGAAAAGAAATGACATAAGGAAAAAATTGTATTACTCTTAGCCAAACACTTAAAACCAATTGTGGAATGACAAAAACCTCTTTCAAATTCTACTTTAGCTATCACCATAATTTAAAACATCTGATGGCTAAGAATGGCAGCTCATGCTTGTCATCCCAACAACTTTAGAAGGCCAAGGCAAGAGGATCACTTGAGTCCAGGAATTTGAAACCAGCCTTGGCAATAGACCCCATTGCTACAAAAAAAATTAAAAAGAAAATAGCTAGGAGGGGACAGGGTGCACTTGTTGTGGTCCCAGCTACTCAGGAGACTGAGGCGGGAGGATCACTTAAGCCTAGGAGTTTGAGGCTGTAGTGAACTGTGCTGGTACCACTGCACTCCAGCCTAGTTGACAGACTGAGATGGTCTCAAATAAAAAATAAATAAATAAATAAATAAATAAAATAAACACCTGACCATTAATGCCTGGAAACAATCCTTTCTGCTTTCATGTGTTTGCATGTGTGCATATGTGTGTGCATGTGTGCATGTTGTATACCATACTGGCTTCTATTTTTGATAGTGGATAGGTGCATAAACTTTGGTGTTAGCTCCTCTAGTGAAACAAATATTATGTCACATTTTGCCACACATTTACTAAGAATGGTTAAGGTTCAATGTTTTTATCTGAGAATAAAGATAAAGATGTATATAAATTATACTAGAGTATTGCCAAAAATAAGCTCTCAAAAATGGCAATTTTTATTTTTATAATGATTTGGGTTTTTAAAATATAATGTGTATTAATAATACTAAAAAAATTTTGAAACACCCTTAAACCTATGTTTTTCTGTTAGAAATGTTGTGGTTTTATTTCCCTGATATTTAAACCTTGGATCTTAGTGCTGTAAGGAAGCTTATGATAGTTGTGATAGAGACAGGAGAAAGCCAAATGCTACCCAGGTCATTGTGAACAGGGGGCATGCTTAAACCTGCCCATTGTGAAAAATTCAATCTCTTAACACATGTGCAGTAAGGGAAAGAAATTAATGTGGAGTGGCTCAGACGAAGGGCCCACCTGTGCATGGGAGAATGGGGTGGAGCCACCGGGACTTCGCACCTTATGCAGTGGGGAGGAGCCTGGCCTGTTCAGCTCCTGGGTAGCGGCTTGGTATTCAGTCTGTGTGGGTGGGGGGCGGTATGGGGTGGGGGGGGGCTGTTGGCAGAGTCCCCTCTTTTTTTGCTGAGTGCTTACTTTAATAAATTCTGTTCTCCTAACCTTTCAACATGTCTCATTATTCCTGGTCATGAAGACAAGAATGAAGATTTTAGCTAAGCTAAGGAGCAAAACAAAACAAAACAAAACAAAACAAAATCCTGCATCAGTTGCACTACAAATAAAAGAAAGAAAAGTAACCATTTTTATAGGGAGGAATAAAAGTAAGAATTGAGGCAAAGGTAAATTCTGCTTATTATTATGGTCACTATTTCATGAGAAAACCAGGTCCCACACAGCAGAGATGAGTATCAGTGGAAAGGAGGTAATGGAGTACTGATATACCATGTAGATTAAGGTGAAATATCAAGAAAGACTGTATGCCTACTCTACCCACTTTTGAACCCCTTGAGAGAGACAATGAGCTAATAGGTATATTGTGTATGTTAGAAAAGAAACTATGCTTAAAATAATGGCTTAGTATGTAGAGAGTGGATCACTAGAACTGGCTGTACACCACGTCTAGGAAGTGGTGTAGCATATTTAGGACAAGCAATCAAACATAGCACTCCTCACACTATCCCTCTCCTCTTATGTGGTTTAGAAAAAATTCCAGAGGTCCTCACAAGTACCAAGTATATGGTGTAACAGGCATCTGGATTTGAGGTAAAGAAACTCAATTTCATAACTGTATGAAAGGGTAAGGTAAACTGTCAGTGTAAGCTGCAAGTAGATAGTCTAAGCCAATGGCAAGAGTTAAGACTCAAATGATCTGTATTGCTAATGGTATCTGAGATTAGGGAAAATGATTAAGAAGGAGACAACTAGGAACTAACATACTAAGAAAACTTGCTTTGAGGTGCACTAATTGCAGAAACTATAGCTGTCACTTTATTGGAAATGAGCTGTTGTCTAATAAGATCTCAGATTATCTTCAATGTGGTCAAGGATTGGATTTACATCCTATCATTTTCTGATGTTTGACAACTTATTTATACTCAGAGTAAGGAAGTTTCTTTACCTGTAATATGAAAGGAATAATTTGTACTTTTTTCCAAGATGGCAGATTAGAGGCTTTTAGTGTGCCTTGGTCACTTGGAAATAGCAAAACAGTACATAAAGATAAACTCTGTGAGTTTTAATTCAAGACAAAAAAATGGGAATCTGCCAGAATCATGAAGGATACCCCAGGTCTCAGGAAGAAGAATGCAGGCAAATAGCCCCATGGTGACTTCCAGATGGTAAAAGTGACTGAAATCTCTGTATGTGAGAAAGGCAGATAGCTTTCCTCTGCGACTTACCTTTCTACTGGGGATCCAAGTAACTCAGGACAAGGAACAGCACTTTGTTTCTCCTAATCCCTATAGCTGACTTAAGGAAAGGGTTGGAGGTGTCATAAAGGAAAGACATCAGAAAAAGCTGCAGGTATTTTCTGAGACTCAGGACGGAGAGCAGAATGCCATTTTTAATGTGGGTTCACACAAAGTCAGCCATTCTTTGGCGACCCAGCAGAGTGAGCATGCAGTCACTTTCGCGAGAGATTGGAGTGCCTGCTCTGGAGTGGTATAAGTGTTTCCACTGTCAGAACTCCAGAAAATGCATCATTAGTGAGTGTTGGACTTGTGCTCACCCCTTCCACAGGCCTAAGATGGGAAGAGAGCTGCTACAGCTGCAGTTTCTCCTGGACAGTGAGAATTGCAGCCAAGGCCATCTTGGCAACCTGGAACAGGTCTACTCCCTTAAGATTATGGTGCTGTTCTGCTCCACCTAGAGACAGAAATCCAGGCATTAGAATCACCTGCTTGCCTAGAACAGTAGCCTGAGCCACCCGACCTTTCACGGACATAAACCATGGTGTGGGAGGGACCTCTGTACTCCATGTCAAGGCAGATCTCCAGACATTCAGAGAACCTGCTCGCCTGGTTCAGCAGCCTAAGCCACCCTACCCTTCCTGGGCATAGATCCTGGGTCAGGGAGTCCCTCTCCACTTTATGACCAGGCAGAACTCCAGGCATTTGAAGCACCTGCTCACCTGATCAGCAACCTGAACTGCACCACCTTTCCTGTGCATAGATCATGGTGCAGCAGTGCCCTCCCTGCTTAAAGCCCAAGCAGGTCTCCAGGCATTCAAAGCATGCGCTTGCCCATATTAACACTCCACCATTCCTATGCAGAAATTCAAATGTAGGTGGGGCCTTCTCTGCCCTACACACAGGCAGATCTTCAGGCATTTAGACGACCCACTCTCCCGGATTAAGAATGTAGTCCACCCCTGTCGCCATGCAGAGAACTTGGGGCTGAGGAGGTTTTCCAGCTCTACACCTAGATTCACCTCTGGTCACTTGGTGGTCTGCTACTGGATTCTCCCTGATTCTCCCTCAATGCTCATGCTTGTGTTTGCCATCGAGGGAACTGTAGGCAAACATATGCCATCTTGCCCTGCTCAACTTGCCCCATACCCCCAGGGCTGAAAAGGGACCTCACACCACTGGGCACTCCATGAATCAGCCTTGGTTCACAGAGAGTTTCTCCCAGTAAACAAGGATCACTTGGGTATATCACTTGATATACCCAACCATGTTGGCAACAGTTGACTCTTACCCATAAGCCCAGTGTAACTTCAGAGATCATTATAAATCCTACTGACAAAAGCACACAGGCTATAGAAGCAAAGTCAAAAGATCATTCCCAGCCTTCTCTGTAGTCAAACATCCTAAGGAGAGGGAAAAACAGGTAGGAAAAGTAGAAAATAAATAATGAAGGGAAAGAAAGAAAAATTCTACCCAACATAAAAATTATTGCAATAATTAGAAGTGTCAGCATCTCCAGATGAGAAGGAATCAGAACAAGAATTTTGGCACCATGAAGAATATGAATGTAGTGACAACATCAAAGGATCACACTAGCTCCCCAGCAATCATCCCTTACCAAAATAGAACTCAGAAATAGCAGATAAAGAATTCAAACTGTGCATTGCAAGAAAGCTTAATGAAGTCAAAGGAAAGGTTGAGAATCAACATAAAAAAAAACTTCTCTGTGAATTTAAATTACCCTTTGTTGGACTACAGAAAACAATTATTCCCAAGTTAAATTAAATCGGTCCAACAATTTTTTTAATTAAAAAAAAATTCCATATCTGATCCTTTCTTCACATATCACATACTACCCCCTTACTCCAAAACAGAAGATCTCTCATGCAGACCTGAGCAATAATGTCTTCCACTCTTGGTTTATTATAATTCATTTTTGTAAAGCAACTAGATTGCATCTTTAAAAATACCAATTAGACAGTCTTATCTCTCTCTTTCTAAACTCCTCCTTGGCCTTTCTGCCTACCAGGAATAAAAGCTAAAATCCTTCCCGTTACCCACTGTGCCCTTCATAATTTGTTTCCTCATCTCTTAACATTCTCCCACTGGTTTATTTTTCTCCAGACCTAGTAGACATCCTGCTGCTCCTTAAACACATAAGGCATGATCTGTCAGCAGGGTCTTTCCACTTGTTCTTCAGATATCTGGAAATGGTTTTCTCTAAGGCATTCCAACATGTTCTTTTTTACCTTTAATCACATCTCAAACTCTTATCTCTTCAGAGATAGATTTCTTTATCATCTCACCTAAAAATGCACCCTTTGCATATCTTTTTCCTTTATTGTAGATGACAACAAATGCTAATTTTCATCTCCTCAATGTTTGCAATATCCCTAATTCTAAAAGAGAAAGAAACAAAGAAAATATGATGGTAGAGAGAAAGCTAAACTAAATAAAAACATTGAGCGAATAACACTAGCATTTTTGAACTATATTCTTTTATTGGGAGTGAGTAAACTAGGAATCAGGATAGACAGGTTTAGTAGTTTCCTGGAAGAAATTTATTACATTTAATGTTACAGTTATTTAACTTCATGAATTGATGAAAGACTTGGCAAAGATTCCTGGCCCATACACAATGTTCCAAAAAAAAAATGTATAATAAAATATTACTCAATTACTTTTTTTATTAGACCCATGGAAACTATGCCATTTAGCAATTTATGGTCATATTCAAAAGTAGAAATTATCATATTTAATGAATGTATATATATTTGTATACATTCATATGTATACATATATTAATATATATTCACATATATTCATATATACTCACATATATATTCATATACATATTCATATATACACATATATTCATATATATTTTCATATATATACATATATTCATATATATTCATATATATACATATATTCATATATATATTTATATGTAGTTTCCAGTTTTCTTTTTCATTTTGGTTGTAGTAATACATTTATATTTTACTTCCTAGAGAAAAAAATAAAGCCCGAATAACTAATTATTTCCTATTAACATTCTACTATATCAGCAGACCCAAATTTTAGAAAATAGAGTAATCATAGTCTTAGGTTACTGTCTAAAGCAATTCTTCAAATTATGAATTATAAACTTAGAAAATATTTCCATCCATAGTACAGAATGATGCCAGTGGGTGAGCCTTTAAGACAGGTGTGACCCATTTTATAATTAGCAAAATAAGTACATTTAAAAAGACTACAGGGACTAAAAGGAGTTTTAGTTAGATAGTACAATGTATAGATGCAACTAATTTTTAATCTATCTATATATAAAATAGATTGACACAAAACATACATCAATTGCATCAATGAAGTACAGTCAAGCATATAATTTTATTTACACATTTCTTAAATTTTAATTTCTCATTTATTTACCTTTAAGCATTTCAAATTTTTCCCATAGGTAACTGTAGGCCCTTTAATGGCCCTGTTCTCTCCTGATTTTCTTTTTGCTTCTTATTGTATATTAATAGTTAATCTCAAATTATTAAACATATACCTATAGATTATAGTCCTAATTTGATTGACATTTCAATCATTTTTAAAGCAGACTCATCTTAAATTAAAAATTTTGTTGATTACCTTTATTTTTCTGTTGTTTTTGCAGAATTTCAGGGATATTACAAAATCAGTTTTCTGATACAAGCTTACTGATTGTTTTCAACTTACATAAACATATTTTTTCTAAATGTCTTTACACATACTTTATATTTTATATTTAAATTTTAAAATGAAAACACCTTCAATGTCAGACATAACATTAGATATAATTCTGCTTACACCAAAGAAAAACAATTAAATACAGTTAATGTGCTATTGTAGCCCAAAAGAACACACACACACACACACACACACACACACGGAGACAAAACAGTCTATGTCTATTTACCTGTTATATTACTCTGTTCTCATGCTGCTGGTAAAGACATACCTGAGACTGAGTAATTTACAAAGAAAAAGAGATTTAATGAACTCACAGTTGCAAATGTCTGGGAAAGCCTCAGAATCATGGCAGAAGGTGAAAGGCAGGTTACATGGTGGCAGGCAAGAGAAAATGAGAGGCAAGAAAAAGGGTTTTTCCCTTATAAAACCATCAGACCTTGTGAGACTTATTCACTGCCAACAGAACAGTATGGGGTAAACTGCCCCTGTGAGTCAATTATCTCGTACTGTGTCCTTTCCACGATATGTGGACATTACGGAAGCTACAATTCAAGATGAGATTTGAGTGGGGACATGGCCAAACCATATCACACGTGTTGAGTAATTAAAGAATGAGTCAACCGATTTTCAAAGTCCATATTATTCACAAAAATATTTAATTTCAGAAAATTAAGAATATTCTATTTTTAGGAAGAATATTCTAACATACGATCTCCAGTATAGTTCATCGATCGCATACAATTTTTAAAATATTTCAATATGTTTTTAGAAAAGGTAGTAATACTTTTCTTTATATTTGATACAGAAATTTGCATACTTCTAAAAGTAACTTTGAAATAAAAAGTCTGAAAGCAAAAATAATAAAAAAATCTTTGCAGGTGAGACTCTATCAGGTTATGTCCTCCAATCCAAGATGACAACTTTACCTTGTGCGTGTATAGAGTAGTATATTGCAGTATACAAAAATTGAAATACGTTAACATATTGGAATATCAAATGCAGGTGCACTTTTGATAAACACATGAGAAATTAGTCACAGATAAAATAACTACTATTTACTCACGGAATTATTTTTTTAACTTTTAAGTTCAGAAGTACATGTGCAGAATGTGCAGTTTCGTTACATAGGTAAATACATGTCATGGGGGTTGGTTGTACAGATTATTTCATCACCTAGGCAATAAACCCAGTATCCATTAGTTATTTTTCCTGCTTCTCTCCCTCCTTTACCCTCCACCCTCCAACAGGCCCCAGTGCATGTGGATCCCCTCTATGTGTCCATGTATTCTCATCATTTAGATCCCATTTATGAGTGAGAAACATGCGATATTTGATTTTCTGTTCCTGCGTTAGTTTGTGAAGGTTAAGGTCCTCCAGCTCCATCCATGTTCTTACAAAGGACGTGATCTCATTCTTTTTATGGTTGCATAGCATTCATTATGTATGTTTATCACATTTTCTTTATCCAGTCTATCATTAATGGGCATTCAGGCTGATTCCATGTCTTTGCTACTGTGAATAGTGCTGCAATAAACCTACAGGTGCTTGTGTATTTATAATAGAACAATTTATATTCCTTTGAGAATATACCCAGTAATGGGATTGCTGGTTCTAATGGTATTTCTGTCTTTAGATCTTTGAGGAATCTCTATACTGTCTTCCACAATGGTTGAAATAATTTACACTCCCACCAATAGTATAAAAGTGTTCCTTTTGATGCACAATCTTGATAGTGTCTGATATTTTTTGACTTTTTATCATAGCCATTCTAACTGGCATGAGATGGTATTTCATTGTGGTTTGGTTTGCATTTCTCTAATGATAAGTGATGTTGAACTTTTTGTCACATGTTTGTTGGCCATATGTATGTCTTCTTTTGAGAAGTGTCCATTAATATGCTTTGTCCACTTTTAATGGGGTTGTTTTATTTCTTGTAAATTTGTTTAAGCTCCTTATGGATGCTGGATATTACATCTTTGTCAGATTCATAACTTGCAATTTTTTTCTCCCATTCAGTAGGTTGTCTGTTTACTTTGGTGATAGTTATTTTTTTTGTTTTTGGGTAGAAACTCTTCAATTAGATCCCGTTTGTCAATTTTTGCTTTTGTTGTTATTGCTTTTGGCATCATTGTCCTGAAGTGTTTGCCAGTTCTTGTGTTCAGAATGGTATTTTCTAGGTTATTTTACAGGATTTTTATAGTTTGGGGTTTTGTATTTAAATCTCTAACACATCTTGAGTTGATTTTTGTATATAGTATAAGGGAAGGGTCCAGTTTCAATCTTCTTCATATGGATAGCCAGTTATTCCAGTACAATTTATTGAATAGGAGATCATTTCCTCACTGCTTGTTTTTAACAGCTTTGTTGAAGATCAGATGGTTGTAGGAGTACAGTCTTATTTTTGAACTCTGTATTCTGTTCCATTGGTCTGTGGGTCTGTTTTTGTACCAGTACCATGCTGTTTTGGTTACTGTAGCCCTGTAGTATAGTTTGAAGTGAGGTAGCATGATTTCTCCAGCTTTTTTCTTTTTTGACTAGGATTTTCTTGGCTATTTGGTCTCTTCTTTGGTTTTATATGAATTTTAAAATAGATTTTTCTATTTTTGTGAATTATATAATTGATAGTTTTGTAGAAATAGCATTGAACCCCTAAATTGCTTTGGGAATTATGGCCATTCTAACAATATTCCTTTTTTTTCTATACATGAGCATGGAATGTTTTTCCATTTGTTTGTGTAATCTGTGATTTTTTTAGCAGTGTTTTCTAATTCTCATTATAGAGATCTTTCACCTCTGTGCTTGGCTGTATTCCCAGGCATTTTGTTCTTTTGTGGATAATTGTAAAGGGGATTGCATTTCTGATTTGGCTCTTAGCTTGGCTCTTGTTGGTGTATAGCAATGGTAGTGACTTTTGCACATTGTTTTGGCATCCTGTAATGTAGCTGAAGTTCCTTATCAGCTCAGGGAGTTTTTGGGCAGATACTATGGGAATATCTAGATATAGAATCATTTCATCTAAAAACAGGGACAGTTTTACTTCTTCACTTTCTGTTTGGATGCCCTTTATTATTTTTTACTTATTTATTTATTTTTGAGATGGAGTCTCGCTCTGTCACCCAGGCTGGAGTGCAGTGGCACAGTCTTGACTCACTGCAAACTCTGCCTCCTCAGCTCATGCGTTCTCCTGCCTCAGCCTCCCAAGTAGCTGGGACTACAGGTGCCCGCCACCACACCTAGCTAATTTTTTGTATTTTTAGTAGAGATGGGGTTTCACCGTGTTAGCCAGGATGGTCTCAATCTCCTGACCTCATGATCTGCCCACCTTGGCCTCCCAAAGTGCTGGGATTACAGGCTTAAGCCACCACGCCTGGCCAGGATGCTCTTTATTTTTTTTATCTTGCCTGACTGCTTTTGTCAAGGCTGCCAATATTATGTTGACTAGAAATGGTGAGAGAGGGCATCCTTTTCTTGTTCTGGTTTTCAAGGGAAATGATTCCAGGTTTTGTGCTTTGACTATGATGTTGGTTGTGGGTTTGTTATAGATGGCTCTTATTATTTTGAGGTATGTTCCTTTAATATTTAGTTTGTTGAAAACTTTTTACATGAAGTGATGTTGAATTTTACTTAAAGCCTTTTCTGCATCTATTGAGATGATTATGTGGATTTTGTTTTTAGTTCTTATTATGTAACGCATCACATTTATTAATTTGCATATGTTGAGACAATCTTGCATCATAGGGATAAAGCCTACTTGATCATGCTGGATTAGCATTTTAACAGGATGCTGAATTTTGTTTGCTAGTATTTTGTTGAGGAATTTTGCATCAATGTTAATCAGGAATATTTTCTCCTAAATTTTAGTTTTCTGTTGCTGTGTCTCTGCCATGTTTCTGTATTAGGATGATGCTGGCCTCAAAGAATGAGTTGAGGAGGAATACCTTCTCCTCACTTTTTTGGAATAATTTCAGTATGAATGGTTCCAGCTCTTCTTCGTACATCTGGTAGAACTTGGATGTGGATCCATTTGGTCCTGGGCTTCTTTTGGTTTGTAGGTTATTTATTGCTGATGCAATTTTGGAGTCATTTTTGGTCTGTTCAGGATTCAACTTCTTCCTGCTTCAGTCTTGGGAGGAGGTATGTGTCCAGAAATTTATTTATTTATTTATAGATTTTCCAGCTGTGTGCATAGAAATGTTCATAGTATTCTTGGATGGTTATTTGTGTTTTTGTAGGGATCAAGAGTAATATACCTTTTGTCTTTTTTTTTTTTTTTTTTTTTTTTTTTTTTTTTTTTTTTTTTTTTTGAGATGGAGTTTCACTCTGTTGCCCAGGCTGGAGTGCAGTGGCGCAGTCTCGGTTCACTGCAAGCTCCGCCTCTCAGGTTCACACCATTCTCCTGCCTCAGCTCCCAAGTAGCTGGTACTACAGGCACCTGCCACCAAGCCCAGCTAACTTTTTGTATAGACAGGGTTTCACCATGTTAGCCAGGATGGTCACAATCTCCTGACCTTGTGATCCACCCACCTCAGCCTCCCAAAGTGCTGGAATTACAGGCATGAGCCACCATGCCTGGCCCCCTTTTGTCATTTTTAATCATTTTTATTTCTATCTTCTCTGTTTACTTCTTTATTAGTTTAGCTAGCAATCTATCTATCTCATTTTTTTCAAAAAATTATCTCCCGGTTTTGTCAATCTTTCAATTTTTTAAAAATTATTATTATTGTTGTCAATCTCCTACAGTTCAGCTCTTGTCTTCTGATAGCTTGGGGATTTGTTTGCCCTTGAGTCTCTAGTTTTTTTTATTTGTCATGTTAGGTTATTAATTTGAGACTCTTCTGATTTTTTGATGTGAGCATTTGTTACTATACATTTCCCTCTTAAGAGTGCCTTAGCTGTGTCCCAGAGATTATGGTATATTTTATCTGTGTTTTTATTAGTTTTAGATAACTTCATGATTTCTCCTTTAATTTAATTATTTACCCAAAAGTCTTTCAGAGACAGGTTGTTTAATTGTACAGTTTTGAGTGATTTTCCTAATCCTGATTTTCAATTTTTTTTTTTTTTTTTTTTTGCTGTGGTCCAAGAGAGTGGTTGGTATGATTTCAGTTATTTTGCATTTGCTGAGGATTATTTTATGTCTGATTGTGTGATTGATTTTAGAGTATGGTCCATGCGCTAATGAGAAAAATGTATATTCTGCTGGTTTTGGGTATATAGTTCTCGAGATGACTATCAGGTCCATTTGATTTCTTGTTGAGTTCAGATCCTAAGTATCTTTGTTAATTTTCTGACTTAGTGTTCTGTTTAATGCTGTCAATGACGTGTTGAGGTCTCCCACTATTACTGCATGGAAATCTAAGTCTCTTTGAAGGTCTCTAAGAACTTGCTTTATAAATCTGAGTGCTCCTGTGTTGTGTGCATATATATATGATAGTTAGGTCTTCTTGTTGAATTGAACGTTTTACCATTATGTATTTCCCTCCTTTGTCATTTTAAAATTTTTGTTGGTTTAAAGTCTGTTTTGTCTGAAATTAAGATTGCAACCCTTGCTTTTTTTCTGTTTTCCATTTGCTTGCTAGATTTTCTTCTGTCCCTCTATTTTGAACCTATGGGTTTCACTGCAGGTGAAATGGGTCTCTTGAAGGCAGCATATCATTAGATGTTACTACTTTATCCAGCTTGCCATTCTTTTTGCCTTTTGATAGTGTATTTAGCCTATTTATACTCAATGTTAGTATTGATATTTGTGAATTTGATCCTGCCATCCTGTCAGTATATAGTTCATATCCAGGCTTGTTTGTGTGGTTGCTTCATAGTGTGACTGGTCTGGATATCTAAATGTGTTTTTGTAGAAACTGGTAACAGTTTTTCCTTTTCATATTTAGTGCTTCCTTCAGGAGCTCTTATAAGGCAAGTCTGATGGTAAAACATCTACTCTCCATTTTCTTGTCTGAACAAGATCTTATTTGTCCTTCAATTATGAAGCTTAATTTGGCCAGATATGAAATTCTTGGCTGAAATTTCTCTCCTTTAATTATATTGAATAAAGGGCCCCAGTCTCTTATGGCTTTTAGAGTTTCTGCTGAAAGGTTTGCTCCTGGTCTGATAGACTTCCCTTTGTAGGGACCAGTTCTTTCTAGCTGCCCTTAACATTTTTTATTTATTTTGACCTTGAATAATCTGATGATTATGTATATTGGGGATAATCTTTTTGTGAAATATTTTTCAGGGGTTCTCATCATTCCCTGAATTTTAATGCCAGTTTCCCTAGCAAGGTTGAGGAAGTTCTCATAGAATATTCAGAAATATGTTTTCCAGGTTTCTTCAGTTTTTCCCATGTCTTTTATGGATGCCAGTGAGTCACAGACTTGGTCTCTTTACATAATTCCATTTTTCACAGAGGTTTTGCTCGTTCCTTCTTCAAATACTGAGATTTTTTTCTACAGATTGTTCTGTTCTGCTGTTAATGCTTGTAATTGCATTGTAAAATCTTTGTAGTTTGTTTTTCAGCTTTATCAGGTCAGTTATGTTGTTTTCTATACTGACTATTTTGCCTGTCAACTTCTGCGTCTTTTTATTGTGATTCTTAGCTTCCTTAGATTGGTTTTCAACATTCTCTTGAATCTTGATGGTCTTCATTCCTATTTCTATTACTATTCTGAAACCTGTTTCTGTCACTTCAGCAATCTTAGCCCAGTTAAGAACCCTTGCTGGAGAACTAATGCTCTCATTTGGAGGAAAAGAAGACACTCTGGCTTTTTGAGTTATCAGAGTTCTTGTGCTTTATCTTTATCATCTTTGTGGGCTTATCTTCCTTCACTCTTTGAAGTTGCTGTCCTTTGGATGGGTTTTTATTTCTTTTGATCCTATTTGATGACCTCAGGGATTTGATTGTTGTATAAGGTGGATTTAGTTGACTGGTTTCATTTGGGGAGGATTTTAAGGGACCAAGCCTCAGTTCAGGACTCCTGCACTGCATGCTCTAACTCTGGGGGGACTTGTATCACCCCTGCCCTACTTCCCTCCTGCTTAGCTCTATAGCTCCTCAATGTAATGAACCTGCTCTGGTTCACAGCCCATGTGCTCCCAGACTATTCCTCACAACACTCTGATGGGTGATGCCACCCAAGGCACTTTGTGGATTACTGGCAGCAGAAATCTTCCTCATTTGCACGTGCCAGTAGCAGCTACAGCTGCAGTGAACTGTGGGTGCATGCTCCTAGGCTGCAGCAGGATCCTAGTGGGTGAGGGGGTGCTGGCCTTCACACAGCCCTTCACAGCAGTGACTGGCATTGACAGCACAGCTAGGGGGAACACACCCCCTGCTTTGCTGGTAACTGTGTGCTAGTTCATGCTGGCGGTTGTGGTTGCCCCCTCTGCACATGTTCCCATGAGTGGAGGTGGTTGATCAGGGTGGGAGCAAGATCGCTTTTCTCTATGCCTGCTTTGGTCTGATGGTAGTTTTGGTGCAGGAGAAAGATGCTGGCAGAAGTAATGGGATGTGGTGGGGGAAGGGAGTCAGAATGCACTCACATGCACACTGGCTGCAGTGGCACAGCAGGGTGCATATGTACATATCCCTGGTGGGAAGGGAAGCCAAGGTCTGCCTACATACACATATGCACTGGTAAAGCAATGCAAGTGGTGGCTATGGACAAATATGTGCGGGAAAAGTGGCACAGGGGAGGCTGCATTGTGGGGAGGTTGCATTATGTGGGAAGGTGGGCTAGTGCATGTCAGCTAGGACTTGTCTGCTGGAGCGTTCTGCTCGTCAGGCACAGTCTGCCAGTGCAGGAGCTATGAAACAGGCCTGCAGGAAGTATCGGGGGTTGCACTACAAGCAGAAACTGCCAGGCTGGGGCCCCAGGAGAGGCCAGGAGATTGAGGGGTGGTTGGGTCCACTGGCCCCATCTCATGGATAAAATCACCCTGCAGGCTCAAGTCCAACAATTCTCCTAGGGTTAAAGTCTCCTATGGGAGCCAGTCGAGCCTAGGGGAATAAGTAATCCTGACCATGATTCACTGCAGATGCTCCTGCACCAAACCCTCTGTGCTCTCCTCCAGCTGGAGTTCTGGTTCTGCCATTTTTCTGAGCAATTCTCCTTGTGGATTCCAGAAGCCCAAGGGGAGAGTGGGCCACTACTTGCTTGTTCAATTCACCCCTTCCACAGGAGACATACAGGGCCAGGAACCAAGTCCTGCTGCATGGTAGCCCTGTGCAAGGTTCACAGCTTCCTCCCTCTTCAGCCTAGCATCTGTGTCTTCACTCCATCCACTTCATTGCCTCCCCTCAAAGGATATTCTAAGAGTGTGCCAGGCTCTTTTGTGCCCTTTCTATCAGTGGGAGATGTTTCTCCTGGTTATGTCTAGTCAGCCATCTTATCCCGCATCTATATAAACATTTTAAAGGTACTCTAACATCGTGCAATTTATTTTTCAATTTTACATCATCTATTTTCATATAGTTTTGGCTATATGTTCTACACATCAAATTCTTCTCATGATGGGTGGGTTACTCATTCCTTGCTCTTGGAAATACGTAGAAATACATTACATATTTGATGGAACACCTATAGATGGCATTACAACATCAACCCTTACCTGGGGATTTAGACTCAAAGAATAGCTGTGTGCCTTTTGACCCACTTGGTCCTATCTTTGTAGGTGATTTCATACATTTCTATGACAGAGTTCTCATATATTAATCTAGATTCTGACTACTGACTACAGCCTCTGAGATCTCTTTTTTTTAATTTATGCTTTCTAGGATGATGATTTAGAGCTAATCAAAAATAATTAAAATATGCAAAAAACAAACCTGGACAAATAATAAAATAAATATGTTCATTGTCCAAAATATCCTATTCTTTAAGCCTGTCTTAGAAAGTTGTCTCTGGCTCCTAAACATAAATCTGGGACTAATGGGTACTGCTTCCTGGGCAGTCTCATAAGAAACATAGATATTGCTACATCAGAAGCACCTTGGTTTGTGGAGACAGTCTTTGCCCTATCAATTTCCTAATGCTATTTGCAGACTTATATAAAGTTGATGTGTGAAGTATATATAGACTTGAGAACCCAAAATCTATTTCTGTACGTGACTTGAAGTGTAACAGTGGATCTCTATGTGTAATGTTCTATCCCACCCACTACACATCTAGTCACTAGATCTTTCCCTCTCCCAATTGTAAAATAAATTCTGGACTTTATTTTCCTTTTTATAAATTTCCTTATCTCTAATTTCTATCTCAATTTCCTTATCTGTAGAAAACTTTAAATCTTGACCAATCTGTGTGTGCTGTTATGGTACAAATTCCTAGAATTAGTGATAGTGGCACAATCTGTCAGTATCAGGTCCATGCTTTACAAGACGATGGATGTACATTGAAATTAGCTATGATTTTTACCTACAGATATTTTATGGCCTAAAGAGAACACTTGGTCCAGGTTCAGGGCAAGTCAGAGTCCTGCACAGTAAATGCCCCAGAAGTGATCTTCATCCAGTTACAGATTTGGTTGATAAATACCACGTACTTCTTCCTCCTCAGTTGGGATAAATTGAGGGTATATATTAGACTATCACAGGATTACTCTGGAGAAACTAACTTCCAGTTTCACAAATGGTAACTGGTTTACTAATGCACACTTTACTGCTTTCTGTTTTACCCTTACCATTGTCACTTTTTCATTACCTTGCTTATCATTTATTGGACCTTGTTTCAAATAAGCAAATTGCACTTAAATCTTTGTCTCAGATCTGTTTCTGAGAAAAGTCAAATCCAGAGAGTTGGAAACAAAAGAGGCATTAGGAAGTGGACTGTGAGGATGGGATTTGGAGATCAGATCACTTATTGGCCAGATGAAAATAAAGACTCCATTGGTGGTAGTATGTGGGGTAGTTAATAGCCTTGGCATGCTGAAATATTTCACTCCCTGAATCTATAAACCATGTGAATCAGACAACATTTTTATAGAAAGGTATAACCTGGCTTAATAAATATTTTAAGCATTTAAGAAATGTGGGGCCGGGCGTGGTGGTTCACACCTATAATCCCACACTTTGGGAGGCCAAGGTGGGTGGATCATGAGGTCAGGGGTTAGAGACCAGCCTGATCAACATGGTGAAATCCCGTCTCTACTAAAAATAAAAAAATTAGCTGGGTGTGCTGGTGGGCGCCTGTAATCCCAGCTACTCAGGAGTCTGAGACAGGAGAACTGCTTCAACCCAGGAGGTGGAGGTTGCAGGGAGCCGAGATTACACCACTGCACTCCAGCCTGGACAACAGAGTGAGACTCTGTCTCAAAAAAAAACAAAAAGGGAAATGTGGAAAATGTTCTGATAAGAATCATAGAGTTGTCTTTCTTTTGTTAACTTGCATCGAAACCATTAAGGACAAAAATGACCTTCTGATGCCAGTGAACTGTCGACTCAAGGTTTCATCCACATAACAGATGGGATCTATCACTTGGTGGGTGACAGTCCAATGACCACAACAAAGGAAGATTTAACATGAAAATTTTATTACCTGAAGCTAGTAAGGAGGGCACGAGGAATAGTTCCTAAAGCAGTACCTCCCAGAACAGTGATGAAAACATGGCTTTTATTGGGTTGATTGGCTCAGTCATCCTATGTGGAAGTGGAGCAAAGGCAGTGCAGGTAGTCGCTGATCATGTGTCTACATATTTGCATGTATAGAAAATGATAAACAAGGCAGGGTACGGTGGCTCACACCTGTAATTCCAGCACTTTGGGAGGCTGAGACGGGTGGATCACGAGGTCAGGAGATCAAGACCACCCTGGCTAACATGGTGAAACCCCATCTCTACTAAAAATACAAAAAAATAGCCGGCGTGGTGGCGGGCATCTGTAGTCCCAGCTACTCAGGAGGGTGAGGCAGGAGAGTAGCATGAACTCAGGAGACGGAGGTTGCAGTGAGCCGAGATCACGCCGCTGCATTGCAGCCTGGGCAACAGAAAATGATAAATAAGCTCCTCCTTGGGCAAGGATTTTAGTATAGTAATGAGAAGAGTTCACCAAAGTTCATCTCCAACACAGGCATCTCTGGATCCAACTTTTTTTTTCTTTTGTTTTTTTTTCTCCAGGGCTGATCTCTTTGCCGGAAATTTTTGAAATAACAAGAACTCAAGGTGCAATAGGTACAAGTAGATACTTTTTCACTGTGCATACTCAAAAACTTGGGGATCCTGGGTTACAGAAGGATGGCCTGAAAGCAAGAACGTCTCTATGCATGCATTTGAAGGGACCTGATTTATTATAGCTTGTAAGAACTGACTATATTAGTAATTGGGTTACAAAAAGAGGCTTGTATTTCAGCACCTGAAAGTCTCCTGTAATAAAATCAACATGACAGAGAGTCGAATTACTTAAAATTTAGATTGCAAAATCAGGATGAAAATTTTTGAAAACCTTGAACTCCAAGATTGCACTAAACTCTGATTAGGAGGCATTTCTCTCCTACTCTTTATTAGAAGATAGAAGCCTCTCATTGCCAAGAGATCATGGAATGACCTCAGCTGAAACAGGTGCCCTGCAAAATGATAGTAATTCTTCTGCAAATCTGCTCATATATTTACGTATTACTATTACACTAATAACTAGAGTTAAACATTTATGGTCAAGGGACCACTGAGGTTGACTTTGCTCTGCCATTGAAAGAAAGAGGTTATTTACAGAAAGATCTGTGAGACTTAGCCGGTAAGCACTGGCTACAACCTAGAGAAAACAGTTAGATGGATCTTGAGGATGCTGGCCTCAGTGGGCAGAATAAAAAGCTGAATAAGTTTGTTGATAATCAACTTAAAATATAATGCATTGGTATAAACACCTGGATCCAGTCTTAATTTGCTACTGGGATGTCTCTTTGAAGCTTGCCAAATACGGACTATAAAATTGATGAATTGTTAGAATTATTTGAGTTTATTTCAAATAAATTTAAAATTTACTTAAATTAATATTAGAATGGATTTATTATTGGAATCAGAAAATCTATAAGGACATTAAGTTCCTCAGGAGGGCACAGAAAACTTTCTTTTCATTAAGGTGATATAGAATATCCTAGTCAATTGTCATTGTTAATGTAATATTCAATGGTGACTTTCCTGTGTGTGCCGAAGTTAATGTTTGTTGGAATGTTGAGATGAAACTAAGCTTCCTAGTGTCAGTGAGAAACAGCAGAGACCAAGTAGCAGTTAGTAAAGTTTACAGGGAAGAGGGACATACTTAACATAAGAATGACAACCAGATTGCCTTGGCCTTGGTGAATAAACAATATTCCTAGTGGCTAGATAAATGAGGATATTGCTAGGCCTATGAAACAACAACTAAAATATCTAGAGTATATAAAGCACTATCCCAATTTCCAGATTCAAAACAGTTCTCAGATTCAGAACACATACATGGAAAGGAAGTATATATTCTCTTGAGGAGCAACCTCCTGCGAGCATTGCTGCAAGGGTATTAAGCATCAATTTTCCTAATCCTGCCACAAAGGGACATAAAACTATTCCAGAGGAATTGTATGCTGTCACACAAAAAACTACTCCAATTTTTCACACTCTGTTGAGGGATCTGCACTGACACTAACACAAGAGCACCCAGACACCACCATTTTCTCACTGTAAGAGAGGGGAATTATTCAGGGCAGGGGAAAGTGGAGTACTGTCCTGACTCTGTCTCACAGTAGAATGGTCATTCCTCAGTGGTTGAGTCCATAATCAGGAAGGATATACTTAGCAGCTTGAAGAACTCTCATATTGATTTCCTATTCACAAGAATTAGCCACATTAGTTTAGGAGAGACCAAACGGAATCCCCTTGGAAACTGTCCCCCAATCCTTTCACCACAGCTAATAACAAGTTTGAAGCAATACTCCATTCTGAAAAGAATGGCAGGGATTAGTGCCAGATTCAAAGACTTAATGCAGAAGTGTTGGTCCTGATCACATCTCAGTTTAATTTATTAGTTATGCTCCAGAAAAAAAAAAAAAAATTAAGATGAATTTTGACACATACGAGTTGACTACCATAATGCAACCAAACCATAGCCTCAGACCAGCTATTTTGCTGCATGTAGTATGATTAAGTAGAAAAGTTCAGTGTACCTTGTAGCATAGAGTATTCCACTATTGATTTGCAAATAAATCCCTTTCAATTCCTATTGAGGAGCAGCAGGAACATTTCACATTCCCTTGCCATAAAAAGCAGTTCATATTTATGACTGTGCACCAAGAACATATCCACTCTCTGTGGTACAAAGGACATTTATCATGTAGACATTCCACGGAGGATGACACTGGTTCACCCTATGGATGATATGTGTATTAGACTTGGTAAGTAAGAAGTGGCAAATAGTCTAGGTACCCTCAGAAGATACATGAACATGAGAAGCTGGGGAGATAACTTTACAGAAATTCAGAGGGATAACACTTTGGGTTAATTTTTCAGGGGTGGGAGTGGTTCTAGTTGTCTGGGTCATGTTGGTATGCCAAAGTCAAGTTACTGTATCTTGAAACTTCTATTATAAAAATGAGGAACAACATTTAATAGGTCTATTTAAGTTTTAGTAAGAGCCCATTGAACACTGAACATTCTGGAATACAGATTGGACTCATTTAGAAAGTAACTTGATAATCTTTCATTGTTAAATAGGGGCCAGAGCAAAAGAGAAATATGCAGCATGTTCAGGCTGTAGTAAACCTGGTACTGCCTGTTGTCTCAATGGAATCATCGGAGGTACTAGTGGTACATAGGATGCAGTGTAGGAGTTCCTCACAAGTCTTAATAGGAGAGTTGCAGCATCAACTTTAGTCACCTAGGGTTTCTGGAGCAAGATCTAATTCTGGATTGTAGATAATGCTATCTGAAATAGAGAATTACACACTATTTAAACTGCAGCTTGAGGCCTGCTTGCATTTGATAATAGAACTGCAAATTATTGTGTGAAAAGGGTTGCCCATGATGAGCTGCATAGTCAGGCCCAACAGGTCATCTGATTGATTGTAAATCATACCAGGTTGGGCATGGTGGCTTACACCTGTAATACTAACACTTTGGAAGGGCAAGGTGGGTGGATCATTTAAGCGCAGGAGTTAGAAATCAGCCTGGACGACACAGTGAGACCATGTTCATATAAAAAAACAGATAAAAAAAAAATTAGCTGGGCATGGTGGCATGTACCCGTAGTCCTAGCTCTACAAGAGGCTGAGATAGGAGGATCTCTTGAGCCTTGGAGGTCAAGGCTGCAGTGAGCTATGATTGTGCCACTACACACTAGCCTGAGGAATAGAGTGAGATCCTATTTCAAAGAGATAAGACAAAGAAAATTTTATCAGTATCTTGGTCTTACTGCATTGTGTGTTGCCATAACAAAATACCTGAAGCAAAATAATTCACCAAAAATAAGTTCTGTTTAGCTTATAATTTTGCTGATTAGGAAGCATGAGAAACATGATACTGGCATCCACTTGGCTCCTGGTGAGGGCCACATGCAAGGTCATAACATGGTGGAGAAAGCCAAAGGGGAAGTGGACACATGTGAAGATGAAGGCAAACTGAAGGGCAGCCAAGCTTCATCATAACCCCCTGTAGTGGAAACTAATCCATCCTCGCAAAAACTAATCCAGTCTTACCACAGTGAGGACTCACTACCTCTAGAATGGCACCAAGCCATTCATGAGAGATCCACCCCCATAACACAGAGACCTCTCACGAGGCTCGACCTCCCAATAGTCTCAGATTAGGGATCAAATTCTAACACAACTTTTCATGGGGACAAAAAACCATATCTAAACCATAACACCATTGTAAAATAGAAATACTACATTTGTGATGAGCATGGAGAATGCATATTGGATATTAGTAAATTATATGAATAGTTTAGAGCCCATTTCACAGACATTTCCTGCACTGATGTCTCTCCCTTAGCTTGTATCTATGACCTCATGAAGTTTCCCTCTGACCAGCTGACAGTGGAGGAAAAAAATCATTGATCTAATATACAGATGATGGGCTTGATATGTTGACGTAGGACAGAGAGTGGACTCCTACTCCATAGCCTGCCTCAGATATGCACATGAAAAGCAGTGTTCGAAAGAAATTCCCCCAGAGAGCAAAGTTTTGAATAGCATGCTTGACCATCTACTATGGACAGAATGAGAATTGTCCTGAAATAAGTTAATACAGATTCCTGAGCAGTGGTTAACATCTAGGCTGGGTAGGCAAGGACCTGGAGAAAGCAAGACTTGAAGAATGAAAAAATGGGGGATTTGGCATATTTTGAATATTTGAATTTCACATTGATGTTCTCCAAAAAGTGATAACCGCAGTTAAATAGGCTACTGAAAACAAACAAGCTTGCATATTGACTGTCCAGCTTAGTAGAGGTCAGCCATTTCCTGTCCTAAATGACCCAAATGGATGCACAGTAGAAGCTTGAAACAGATGAGATATGGTGACAGAGATGGGACCAGGGACATGTTCACTCTGCCTCAGTATGTTGCACCTGCCGACATCCAAGACTAATACAGTTTCTCAGGCAATACTACTAACTCAGGACTCAGAAATTGCCTAACTAACACTACTTAACATTACTTCAGACTAAAGGTGAATGAGACATGAAAATGGCACATGCCTATGGAATGCTACAGTTCTATTATAAATGGTATTACCTAGAGGCTGATAACCTAAGAACATTGGAATAAGCTTAAAACACATCCAAGTTGTTGTGAAGACATTCAGAAAGGTTTGAATGTGATCCTCGGGATGAGGCATAAACTTTAAACTGATGGGCATCATGTGGTTCTGAGACCATAATAGTTAGAATACTTGAGTTTGGGAACTGAAGACTAAGAGAGGTGTAACTGTTTCCGTCATCATCTCCAGTGAATCATGTGGACGATTTGCATGTCCCATACTTGTAACTGTGGGCTGTATTGGACTGGAGATTCTGGTTCCCAGGAGTAGATACTTTAACTAGGAGACAGAGAAAATTTCTCCTAACCTATAGTTATTTCCTCTAACATTTGAGTACTCATACCAATATAAGAGCAATGCTTATTCACTCTTGTTATTATGAGAAAATACATTAGCTTTTACTATGGACTAGGGAGGAAAAATTGTATCAGAATTCAGAGATATTATTGGGATGCTTCAGGATGCTTCCAAGCACAGTGAACATAAAAGGACAGTTGAAGCAACCATGTTCTAACAATAACACGATAATTCTAGTTTACCACTGGGGGAATTGTTACATTGTTAATCATAGCATAATAAAATAATAAAACATTCTTTCAAATAAATTTTAAGGCAACTGATATGGTTTGGTTTTGTGTCCACACTCACATCTTACCTTAAATTGTAACAATCTCCACAAGTCAAGGGTAGGGCCAGGTGAAGATAACTGAATCATGGGGGTCATTTTCCCCATACTGTTCTTGTCATAGTGAATAAGTCTCATGAAATCTGATGTTTTTATGAATGGGAGTTCCCCTGTACAAGCTCTTTTGCCTGCCACAATGTAAGACATGACTTTGCTTTTCACTCACCTTCAGCCATGATTGTGAGGCCTATCCAGCCATGTGGAACTGCGAGGCAATTAAGCCTCTTTCCTTTATAAATTCATGAGTCTCAGTTATGTCTTTATTAGTGGCATGAGTGTAGACTAATACAGCAACTACACGGAATTCATATGATTTAATGCCTTCTCCCAAATTTTGTTCTTTTTGGATTATTTTCCTATTAATTTAATTAATGCATGTATATATTCTCATAGAATAGCAGAGTAACATAGAACGCAATATGAAAACTAAAATGTTTTGTTTCCTTTTTTTACTCTACTATTTGTGAAATTAGTTGGGGGATAGTCACCTGCTACAACTCTATTTCCAGTGGTTCCAACAACTATTATTTAATGTTACATAACAACAAGTTGTTCAACTAAATATCTTACATAAACTGTATCCATTGTATACTGTTTATTAATTACAAAGAATTTAGCTCACAGTTCTTTTCACAATTCGCTTCATCTACACATTTTTTGTTAATTGCCCTTATGTCTTTAAATATTTTCCATTATCATCTGTTTAATAACCAACCAAAAAGAGCATACTTTTTTTTTTCTTTTAGGCATATTAAAAATGCCCCTTCAGAATTCAAGTAAAGTACAAGTTATGTTTGAAATTATTGATTATTACTAATTTTATGTTTTACTTATAAAAAGGAAAACTTTCATGTGGTCTCTTAAAATAAGTTGTATTTTTTATAATTGCACTCATTTTTTAATGTTTGATTTTTTTAAAAAAATGTATTATCCTCGAGTTTGGATATTAAGTACTACAGAGATTTCTATTTTTCTATGGTGTGGAAAAGTACAATTTCTTCTTTTCCCATATATTTAGTCCTATTCGTTATTTTGTTTTCATTTATTTCCAAATATTTAATACACTCAGAGGGCTTATTTCTATTTTCTAGTGCTTGATAGATGGATAGACATTTAGAATGATGGATATATAGATATATATATAGATAGATATAGACAGATTCTTAGATTTGTTAAAGAAACATTTCAAAAGGGAGAGATGCATAGACATTAAATCAGGCTCTCATTTGAAAATTAGTATCAGTATTGGTCTTCCTGCTTCTTTATTCGAAGAAATTTTTCTGTCAATAACTTCTTTTCTTTTCAATATTATGCATGTATTTTTCATAAGTTAATTAACAATAATTAATGGCCAAATCCACCATTTGCTTATTCAGCATTTGACACAGAAAATCTCTTTGACCTTTATGCTGTCCACTTTGGCTTCCAGAGAGAAGATAAACATTCTCTGTTTGATCACCTGTTTTTATTTGGATTCTGTTTTTTTTTTTTTTTTTTTTTTTTTTCTTTCCTAATCCTATTCCTCATACCTGTAGTTAGTGTTCCCAGAACTGGCACATGCCTTCTCTCTTGTGGATCTGGATGGAGAGGCATCATTTACAAATTATTCATACCAATAGTTTATACCACTTGCCAAACACTGATGAATTCTAACTCTATTGAGGGAGTTATGTGAAGGCGTGCGTGTCCGTGTATGTATGTGTGTTTGCATGTGTGCATAATTTTGTCTTCCTCTGGTAGACACAATTCTAGAAATGGTCCCCACCCTCCAACATTCCCATCTTCTGGCTTGATATAGCTTGAATATTTGTTCATGTCCAAATCTAATGTTGAATTGTAATCTCCAATGTTGGAGGCGGGGTCTGGAGGGAGGTGTTTGGAACATGGGAGCAGATCCCTCATCAATGGATTGGGCCATCTCCGTGTTGATAAGTGAGGTCTCCTCTGAGTTCACATGAGATCTGTCATTTACCAGTGTGTGGTAACTCTACCGGCTACTCTCTCTCTCTTGCTCTTTTCTTGCCACTTGATGTGCCTGTTCTTCCTTTGCCTTCCACCATGATTGGAAATTTCCTGAGGTCTCCTCAGAAGTAGATGGTCCTATGCATCTGTACTGCCTGCAGAATCATGGGCCAATTAAATATATTTTCTTATCTATTACCCAGTCTTGAGTATTTCTTTAAAGCAGAACAAGAACAGCCTAATACGTGATTATTCAGTTATACACCAACCTTGGTACTGCTGTGAAGGGATTTTGCAGATATAATTAATGTCTAATCTGAATTGATCTTAGCATATACATTATCTGGTTTGGCACTTTCTAGTAAAATGAGCCCATAGAGCAGAAACATTTCTCTGGGTGGTGGCAGAAGAAGAAATGCAGAAAAGCAGTCAGAGAGATGCAGCAGCAGCAGAAGTCAAAGAGATCTAAACAATGAGAAGTTCGCAGCACATATTTCTGGCTTTCAATACTGAAAGACAACGTGAAAAGGAGTCCATAAGCCTGTAGGAGCAGAGAGGGCCGCCCAACTGACAGCCAGCATTGAAGCAGAGACCTGGGACCTGTAGCCACATGGAAGTGAATTACGTCAATAGACAGAATGAGATTGGAGGCTGGGTCTTCCTCAGATCCTTCAGAGAAGAGCTCAGCTGGGGACAACTTTTTGACCACATTAGATCCAATCCAGCCATGTGGTTTCAAGATTTCTGAGCCATATAAACTGAGAGGTGATACTCTCACAAACAATACATTTGTGTTGTTTTAAGCCATTAAGTTCCTATCAATTTGCTCTCTAACACTAGAAAATGAATAAACCTGCCATAACCCCTTCCTTCTGTATTTCTCTCCTCCTACATTATCTAACTAGAAGAGATAATTTTTTAAAATAAATAAGATCATGGTTAACGTCCTGCACTTTTTATTAACAGAGACTGGGGCTTGATGACTTATTATATCTGAGACTTGGCAGACATTTCTTCATTTTCTTTATTAAAAGCTTCACATATTTTAAATGGACATAATAACATGCTATGTTCAATATCTCTAATAAGAAAAAAATAATCCATGTGTGTTAAGAGTTATTCATACTACTTACAGCAAAGTAACTACTCAATAAGTGTAAGATATTACAATTTTACCACTGAAATCTGCCTCCCAAGATTTGAAGAATAAATAAATGCAATTAAAATTTTAAAACATGAATCACAATGCTTGGTAAACATAAAGCATTAATACATTGTGATTAGTGTTAACATTAGTATGAATATCATCAGTTAATCATACTCTTACATATTCTCATATCTGATTCATTCACATCAGATAGAAGCCTAATCATGTAAATAAATCTAATTTGCCAATTTAAATTAACAGAAACATACCTGCATATTAATATATTTTTACCTTTTCTTACCATCTTTATTCTTATTCTTAATTCAGGTCATCATTGTCTCCTATTTATAATAGAGTAATAATCTTAAATGAGGTATTTATTTAATGTAACTCCCCAGATACAACCACAACACCTCCACAAGAAAGTTCAACCTAATAACCAAACTGAGTCTGCTATTTTTTTCTGCTGAAATCCTTAACATTTCTTGTCATTGTCTATAGTAAAATCCTAGCCTTTAAATGTTTGACACAATTTTCTCCATGCTTTTCTTTCTCAACTTCGTTTCTGTATACTCTCTACTCCCCCTACTACCATGTTCTTCCAATACTTATGTTATAATGGTTTATTTTGTTGCATTTTGTTTCTACTATTCCCTCTACCTAGATAGAAATTATCTTTTTGTTTGCCTGGCTGAATTGTATTTATTACTGTAGCTACGTTTGCAAATCATCTGAGGTGCTTTGACAAATTCTCACAGTTGGGAATACCTCAAAATAAATAACTAAGATGTCCAGGGATAGAGCGGGGCACCGTTTTTATTGCTTCTCAGGGACTCTCATATGCACAGGGTCAAGAAATACTACTATAAATAAACTGAACTATATCTCAGCATTACTCAGCTCAGTAAGGGCCATCCATTGCCTTTAGTGTCTCCATGGGCTCCACTGGATTTGCTTTTTTCAATGAATTACAAAACCTAATAGCAGGAAATTAAAAATCACCTGTTTATTTCACAAAATGAATCGTTTTATCATCAGTATATTCTGTAATTTCTCATATGTTTCTGCTCACTGATCCTCTGACTTCCCTATTTTTCGGGCAAATGAGGACTCCTACTACATTCAGTTATTCATTTATAATCTAGTTCAAAAATGCTACCTGCCTTGCGGGCTGAGGGAGGTGGAGGGGTGGGGGTCAGGGGCAGGCTCCAGGTGTTGGCCCTGAAAGTGGGCATACATTGTTGGGAAAAAAATAATGTATATCTAATTGTGCTTTAGTGAACTATAATGAGTATATTTGATCCTTTTTTATGTGCAATTAACCCCCGTAATTCTAAATGGTTTTGACATCTTAATGTTACTCATTATTATGTAATTAACATGGCCTAGGTAAAGAATACTGTGTATAATTTTGATATTTAGGGTTATTTAAATTGAAGCATTCCAATTAGGGGCACAGGTGGTATTTTACACTGTTATAACTTGGTCAACCATATTTTTCCCGGAAGAACTTTTCAATAATCTTACAATGACATGAAGAAACTATTCATGGTCTATACTAACAAAGAGCATATTTTCCTCACTATTGTCATCCTACCTGCACGAAGAAGCTTGAATTCAGTCTATGTAAATATTCTCAGAGAGTGAAGATTTTAAAATTCAATCTTCTTGAAGTTCTTTACATGATTTCAGTATATAATTTGTTTAAATAGAAAAAAAAAATAAGAAAACGTTGGGTTTCTTAAAGTTTGATTCACCTGCCTTTGGAGTTTTGCTATTTTTTAAAATCTCTTCAGGAGTCAACTTTTTTCCAGTTTACTTTTTATATATTTTTTTAAATTGGTATTAGCATAATCATAAGAATTGGCAGAGAAAGAAATGGCTCTCAAAAGGCTTTAAGATAACTAATTTCATTATATCTGGGAGTAAAGACTTGAAAGTAACAGAAATAATCCTCTCGAAAATTCAGTTAAGCCTATAGTTCACTTATTTTCTATTGCTCACAAAAATGAGATTTTCCCCAAAGTACAAGTAGTACAATATTTTTTTTTGTGGGCATTTGAATTTAAATAGGTCACACAACTGATGAATAATATTTATCCTATAAATAAATAAAACAATTGGATTTTCCCCATGTGTTTATTAGCTAAGAAACCAAGTATTGAGAAAAGAAAGTTTATGAACTAATACATACTAATACATTCTTCTTTTTTTTTTTCTTTATTTCTTTCTTTTTGAGACAGAGCCTTGCTCTGTCACCCAGGCTGGAGTGCAGTGGTATAGTACCAGCTCACTGCAGCCTCAAACTCCCAGACTCAAGCAATCCTCTCATCTCAGCCTCTAGGGTAGCTGGGATTACAGGTGTGTGTCACTATGCCCAGCTAATTTTTGTACTTTCTGTACATATGGGAATTTAACATGTTGCTCAGGCTGATTTTCAACTCCTGGGCTCAAGTGATCCACCCATCCTGGCCTCCCAAAGTGCTGGGATTACAGGCATGAGCTAGCATGCCTGGCCTAGGAACTAATACATTCTTTATTTGTCTCTATTTATCTATCTGGCTTGAGCATAATTCATAAAATACTGATAATTACATTTACAAAGCTAATGATGAACTTTATTAGGTAACACTTGGCATCTTAATAAGTAGCTGTCATCTAAAAAATATATTTACATTCATGAACTCACTAAATTCTCTCAACAAGCCAAGTACATAGATCAGAAATCTAAAGTACAAATAAATAAGGTCAAGGTCATGCACATAGAAAGTGACAGAGTTGGAACTGATTGTTCCCAGCAAGTTACTTCCCAAGGCACGGTTATTTCTACTAATTTTAAGCGACCATAAAGGCTAGAATACTTTTGATGTGTTTTAAAGAACATATTTTGCAACTATCAGGACAGTCTTACTAATTAAGCAATAACACATCAATGAATATGAAAATGTTTTTTAATATAAGACTTTCAAAATACATAAGCCTCTAGTTTTTTATCAAATATTACTTTACACATGCTAAATTAGACTAAATCTAGCCTAAAGCTGCCTTCCTATATGGTGAACTGCAACCTAATTTAAGATGAAGGCAAATTCCAACCTAAATAAGAGTATACTCTTGTAACAAATAGGTGTCTTGGTCGGTGACAGGCTGCTAACTAATCAGACAATAGCTATAAAATGCAAATGCTGAGCTGTAGTAAATCAAGCTGTTTCTAGATCGTATTGCCATTTTCTGTCTGTAAATGCTGCATGTCCATTTTGTTGGGTACAGCTCTCTAAAACTCTCCTGGTTCTTAGTGCTGCCTATTCATCAGCTGATCTTTACTCAAATAAACTGCTAAATTTAATTTATCTACAGTTTTTCTTGTTGCACACGTCTTACCTGGGTCAAATAGGCTCAATGAATCTGGGAAGTGTTTTTAATTATAGATAACATCTTATGGGTAATGTGTGCATAATCTTTTCCTCCTATTTTTAACACAATCATAAATATTTATGCACTTACTGAGTGCTTCAAAATTTCTGAAAACAAACTGGTAAAACAAAAAAAAATGAAGATTTTATAGGCAGTTCTTTCAGTAATTGATAAAACTGATGATTAATGAATCTCAGAGAAAATACAAAACATATGAGAACTATCAATAAAACTAGAAAAACTGGCATTAGGAGAACATTACAAATAAGTTACAGAATACACATTTTTTTTTTTTCTAATACAAATTGCCATTCATCAAGATAGACCAGTTTCTAGGCCAAGTAACAGAACTTACTAAACTTCAGTCTCTCCTCTGATCGTAGATTTAATTAGTTAAGATGCATACTAACATCTAGTAAATCTCAACTATTTAGAATTAAACAACATATCTATGTAAACAGTGAATCAAAAATAAAACATTTTCAAAAAACTGTTTAGAGAAATTAGAAAACATTTCAGGTTTAATAATAAAAATATAGCCTATCTGACTGAATTTGTGTGATAGGGCTACAGCATTACTTAAAAGGATTTCTTTTTGTGAAAGTTCTATACTGGAAAGCAAAAATGTTTCAAAGCAATGATACATGTTTTTACATTAAAAAAATATTTTAGGCCAGGCGCAGTGGCTCATACCTGTAATCCCAGCACTTTGGGAGGCCGAGGCAGGCAGATCACGAGGTCAGGAAATGGAGACCATCCTGACCAACATGGTGAAACCCCATCTTTACTAAAAATACAAAAAAATTAGCTGGGTGTGGTGGCATGTGCCTGTAATCCCAGATACTCAGGAGGCTGAAGCAGGAGAATCGCTTGAATCAGGGAGTCAGAGGTTGCAGTGAGCTGAGATCATGCCACTGCATTCCAGCCTGGCAACAGAGCAAGACTCCGTCTCAATAAATAAATAAATAAATAAATAAATAAATAAATAAATAAATACAGTGCAATTTAACCCATGGTAAATACAAAGAAAGAAATAATAATGAAAAGTAATATATGAAATTTAAAAAAAAGGAAAAAGACTAAAAGAACAAGAAAAAACAAAAAAGAGCAAAGTGTAGTTCTTTGATATCTCCAGTCCAGATTGGATATCTCCTCTTTGATATCTCCTGTCCAGACTGGATACCAGGACTGCGGACTGGATACTAGGACTGCAGCCCATTTCTACAAGTGTCCCCATAGCCAGGTAAATAATGAAGACATAATTCTTCAGACATTAAAAGTATAATCATGAAAATTTACAACTTTAAGTTAACAAAGTGATAAAATATTTAATGCAAACATTTATAAAATTTGGGAAACAATTTCAGTAACTTTTAAAAAAGTACCAAAACAGACAAATAGAAAATCTGATTAGCTTTATATTAGAGACATTTAAATTTTAAGCATAAATCTTTTCATAAAGAAAATTTATTGAAGTGGCTTTCCAGATCCATGCTAAATAAAGAGGGAATACTCAACTCAATTTTGAAACCAGCACATCCATGATACCCAAATTTGATACAGATGATACTAGACACCAGAAGTGCCTTAGAGGAGTTGCAGAATGATCTCCTGAGTGCCTGGGGTTACCATAATCCATAGACCATTCTCAAGATGTGCCTGACATTTCAACTGATTAGTCTTCCCTGGCTTGTCTCAGGGCTGCTGGGCAGCTAGAGCACTCAGTCAACAGGTTCATGTGGGATGTTTCTGTCCCTACCAAGGCGGCCCAGTTGGAGCTTGAGGAAGGTCTGGTCTCCAACAAAATGACTATCAACCCCCTGGAGAGCTGGCTTACCTCTTTGATATCTCCTGTCCAGACTGGATAGTGGGATTGCAGAGATTGTGACTACAGCCCATTTCGACATGTGTCCCCTTAGCCAGGTAATGGAGCGAGAGGCAGGAAGCCTGAGGGAGTCTAGGATGCACCCTATAGGCATGTAATGTGAAAATGTGCTGAAAATCCATGGTGGGACAATGAGCCACCACAAATACCACAAACTGGTCAAGAGGGCTTAGTTCCTGGGGCAGTAGGGCCAGGAAGAATGCCTTAGACGGTAGCAGATTAGGTTCCAGAGAAACCTGAGGTACATGTGACTGAAGGCAGATCAAAGAGAGTTCCCAGGGGCTGGCAAACACCCAAGATCTACTTGAAGAGTAAGTGTGACTAGTGTTCCACACCACCTTGCATCCTGTTGCTGCTGGTGATCTATTGTAATAAATGCGCAAAGAGTTTAAAAAAAAATTAAAAAGAGAAAATTACAGACCAATGTCTTTCTTGATTACAGATAAAAAATCCTCAGCACAATACTAATATTCATATATAATAATATATCTAAAAATAACATAAAACTTAGAAATAGTTGAAAATATACCTAGTGATGTAATAGCATATTTTAATATTTGAAAATCAGTGTTACTTAGCACATTAACAATAAAGAAAAAGTATCTCATAAAGTCATCTCAATAGTGCAAAGAAAGTATTTGCAATAATCAAAATCTATTCATAATTTTAAAAAAATCATCCAACTGGGAATAGAATAAACACTTCTCAATTTAATAAAAGTCATTTATAAAAATTCTGGAGCTAAAATCAGATTTAATGGCAAAAGACTGAATACTTTCTAAGATTTGCAACAAAGCAAAGATGTCCCACTCTAAAACTATCTTCAAATCATCTAAGTATCTATGTTAAGAAACAGAAAAATCTAAAAACATAAATAAGTGATTTTTGGCAGATTCACAAAATGCAAGATTTATATATAAAAGGAATATGCATTTTTAAATATCAGGGATAAAAAATGGAATATAAAATTAAAATAAAGACATTCTTTACAGTAGTATCAAAAACAAAGTACTTAAGAATGATTGCTGGAAATTAAGGGAAACTAAATAAATGATCAAGTTTTTAAGTTGGAAGACTTCATAACTTATTGCAATCCTGATCAAAATGTCAGCAAGAAATTTGTAAAGATGACAAAAACTTATATAATTTAATGTAAATGCAAATGGCCTAGAATAGTCACAACTACTTGGAAAAAGAATTTAAAAGTTTACAGACACTTAACTATCTGATTTCAAGATATATAATGAGGCTTGATTACATATCAACTTCATTATATGTCTTGAAATCAAATAGTTAAGAGTACTCTTAATTGATTAAGAGTAATCAAGGCAGTATGATATAAGCATGAGGACATTTTATTGTTTTCAAATTATGTTGCAATATATTTAATTTAAAAATCGAAATTAAGGTTTATGATATGTTACTACAGTTATAGCTTCTTTTTTATATTATCACGAGCATTCCTAACATTTGAAATATTAGAAATATTATATTTTAATTGAATTGCATATGTTTGCTGAAATAAATGGTCTATGGAGTTTCTCTTAAATATCTCTTTGGCCCACCACTCATCATGCTTCTCTAATGTAACATTTAAAATGAGTTATATAAACACAACAGACAATGTTGTCTCCCTTTTTTCTAACATTCATTAGTAACTCAAGCCGCCTTCCATATATACTTATTCACCAATGACACACTGGTTGGGTAGTGAAATAAATGGTCTTGAGCACCACATACTGCAGAGAACACAGGGGGACAGTGAAGATAGCAAAATATTCCCATAACAGGGGCGACTTCAAGAACAGCTAAAATTGTGGCCAGAGCAATATCCAACTTATTTTGGCCCAGGGCAATGAACAATTCACTTCTTAAAGGAAAATATAAGATGTTACTGTAACTTGTATGGTGTGTCATAGTGAAGTAAAAACAGCCCAATATATTAGGCCATAGAAGATGTTAACAGGAAAGGACTGAGTCATGCAGTTAGTCTAACTTCTCCTTGTGTTTAACTATTTTTCATGTAAATTTGTAGAGTTTATGTCATTTTCTCAAACCCGGGGAATGAGTCCCTCAAATTTCCAAATGCTGCTACCATCAGATTGGTACACAAAAGCTGTTTTGCTCCAGGTCCCTTCCTACTATCCTCATTCATTCCACCACTGCAGGTTCTGACCATCTGGCAGGCTGCTTCTAAACATTGTCAGTGTGAATGCTGTCACATCGCACATCCCCGGGAGATATCTTGAGTAATTGCTTATCCTAAGCAATAATAACACATCTTGAGGCCAATAACAAGTTGTTTATATATCTATACTGCCCCCAGCATTATCTAGGCATTTAATAGAAAAATTAAATAAGCTTTCTAAAGCTAGCTATTAACCACTGCTCAACACACCAGTAACTTCTAGGTATGTAGGTCAGATAGTATTAATGTAACCTACAAGAGACTTTCCCAAGTTATTTTGTTTGGTGGACACTATTCAAAAAAGGTGACCTGTTTCTTCTGATACAGATATAAATTATGTAGAAATGTCTGGGCATCTTTGCATAACAGGTTTCCTCTTAAAATGCAAAAATGTTTTTTGAGCAATAATATTGTTCAGTAATGAGCACATATTTCATATAATTGTACAGTGAAAATTAGAATTCAAATATGAAGCTAAAGTGTCCTGAATTTTTTCACCCAGTTTCATTCTGTAGAATAAAGCAAACCATTACATGTTGTCTCATGTGACCTTCTAAAAGTTCTATGAATTCAATATTCTATAAAAACTGGAAAGGTGTACTATCATAACTATGAGCTTGGAGGATGTATACTTTAAAGAAAATTTTTAAAAACATGCTCTCAGAAAAAAATAGTGAGTGTCATTTTCATAGGGTTATGGAGAAGTTATGTCACATTTGAGAAATCATTGGTTATGTCAGTGTCTGAGTTCATTTTGTGCTGCTATAACAGAACACCTGAGATTGGGTAATTTATAATGAACAGAAATTAATTTTCTCATAGTTCTGGAGGTTGGGAACTCCTATAGCAAGGTGTTGGCATATGGTGAAGGCCTTCTTATGTGTGTCATCACATAGCAGACGGGAGAAGAGCAGAGAGCCCACTCTTGAAAGCCCTTTTTATAATGACATTAATCTATTAATTAAAGCAGAGCCTTCATAACCTAAATGCATTCCATTAGGCCCCAGCTCCCAATACTCTGTTGCATTGGTGGTTAAATTTCAACATGAGTTTTTGAAAGGACAGATATTTAAACCATAACAAGCCATATACTGTCTTACCTAAAACTTCTGATCCCCTAGTTGTAACTCATGCCATGTCACAACACAAAAAGATGTGTGTGTGTGGCATTTGAAAAAATAGCGTTCTTATCAAAAACATCAGAAAACAGAGAAGAATCTGAAGAAACAGACCTAAGTCCCCCAAGTTAATCACAGATCATACTTTTTTTATCCAATCAAACTTCTACACAATTATCTACTTTTAAAAATAAATATAGCATAAAATACATAGACTTCCCTATTTCTTTTGAGTTTTCAGTTCTAAAGGCTCCATGTAGTGTAAAACGTATATTAAATAAATGTGTGTGCTTTACTGTTGTTTGTCTGTCTTTTGTTATAAGGATGTTAACCATGAACCTAGCAATGGGTCAGAAATGAAACATTTTCTCAAACCTAAATGCCTAAACTCAAACCTGCAAACCTAAATGTCAATAGTTTGCTACTTGCTTTTCCTTCAGTTGCAAATTTCATTATCTGTGAAATGAGTTTCAGGCCACAGAGAGGCCGCTTTTTGTATCTTTCTCTTTCAAAACCCACCACATACATAAACACACACACAATTCAATGTAAGCAGCATCTGCATAGCTATCAAAAACTTCTTCAGGTTCTAGTCTCCAATTGCTGAAGGTAGGTTAAATACAAGTGATGATGGCCATGTGCATAATGTAAAAATAGCTTTCTAATGAGCTCACTAGAGTGAAAAATTTTACTTCATGAAATATTACATTTTTCACACAAGGAAGAGCATCTATAGGTTTACCCATTTACTTTTCATAAGATATTTCAAATTAGTGATTGAATAGTAATATTTTTCAATATTGAATAATAAATTTTTACCAGTTAACTTATGTGCTCTTTGCTGAATTATGAATGAGAAAGACTAATATGTCAATGTTATGTTGCAGCATTAAGCTCCTCCTTTTGGTGGTCAATCTTAATTCCATTAATACTAGGCTTTATAACTCTTCATCAACAAAACAATCAGAAGTCCTGGTGACTGCATTAGGCAATATGGTTTTCTGACCAGCCACGTTACCATAATTATGTGTTGACTACATTGCCTAATATGCCAATTCCCTAAAAAATTTACCTACAGTTACTTTTTGTGTAGCTAAACATAGCCACTCTAATCATTAAAAAATGTCTAAAATCATCAGGAACTTATTTGACTTATCATTTGCAAAATTATTCTGACCTCATAATATGAAACACAATATGTAAAATTTAAGACAAAACTCCTCAGTAATATTTATAGGCAGTTTGATTTGTGAAAGTGTAGCTCAGAAAACTAATCTGAGCTGGATGCAGAGAATTTGTCATAATTCACATGAGATAATGCTTAGATCTGTGGAGCCACTATTATATTTATTGGGTAGAATAGACACAATAAAGAAATAGTGAAATACAGACATATGAAAAAATATGTGCATTTATTGAACAATAAATAAAAAATCAATAAAGAAACGAGGGAGCAGTTTTTACAGAAATAAAAGATGGGCCAGTCATAAACCTAGGCAGAAAAGTATCAAGAAAGGAGATATGCCTCACATGGTAGAAAAACTAACTTTGCAGGGAAAGAATTTGAAAAAGTCATTATTGTGAGTGTTTCCATTTTCCAAAGCCGTTCTATTATAGAGCATAAGATAAATCCACCAGTGCGTGCTAATAATATCTTACCATCTGTCTAGTTAGGCCAAATACAAATTTAGATAATCACATTTCTTTAATGGTTCTGTTTGCAGATTTGAAGACAACAAAGTTTTGTACACTTTGCTAATCATTCTATACTATTGTTGGTCATCATCTACACACACTTATTTAGAGAGTAATCACAATATAAATATAAACATTTATATAGTGCTTACTATGTTTATATATGAAATCATTCAATCTTCCCATCAACTCTATGATGTACATATGTTTTCCCCATTTTATTGATGAGAAAATTAATGTCAGATAATCCCAGACTACCTGCATGCTTTGGAAAAAACATTCAAACCCAGGAAGTCTGGCTCCCAGAGTCCATGTTCTTAATTAACATGCTATACTTGATTTTCTTATTGAATAGACCTTACAACCTTTTGAAACAAATTCATTTCAAGAAAGATCAGATGTGTAGTAGCCTGTTGTCAAAATAAAATTTTACTTATGGTGCAAAAATTTTGGAAAAAAATTCCAAGACAAAAATTTGCACAACTGATGATAAATTCCTAAACTCACCGCCTGATCTTTATAATGAAATTTGAAATTTGAAATGGAACAAATAAGTGGTATCTTCTGATTACTTAATTAAACATTATTTTCTATATCCATGTATCTAAACAATGAAAATGTCTTAGATGTGATAAAATAAAGTATAAGTTTCTAAATACCTAAATTTTTTTCCTCATGGGGAAAAAAGAAATTTTAAATTCATATTTCAAATATAATACAAGAACAGTAGTGAAAAACTAGGAAGAATTCAGAAAATGACTATTATCCTACAATATAATATGTTTCCAATTATTATTTAAAAGCTGTGAAGTTCAAAATAGAGATCATTTTATGCTGTATTTCAAACACTGAGTTATAAGTATAAAAATTCCTTTCACTAATTATATTGCTGTACTTACACTCATCAATTATCTATTTTTCAGGGACATTAGGGGACTATATGTTAAAGATTTTAATTATAGTTACGCTACCAGAAGTATAATTATAGTTAACCCACTCAATAACCTGGTGTTTTATTACAAAGCTCACAAATGTTTTAAGAAATTAATACACCTGAATTTCAAGGTCACAGCAAATGTACGATTATTATTACAACACAATTTATATGATAATGTAATATTAATATAATAACATGAGAGCATACTTAATTTAATTTATAGATATAATTCTAAGAAGACAATTAAATTTGAATCATATAAAATAGTAATAATTTATACATATGCATACACATATCTCTAGGTAAAGCTTTTTTATCTTGTTATTTTAGCTAACATTTAATATATGACTTTATGGTTATATATTTACTTTTAATTAATTAGTGTATATTTTTGAATCATTGTAAGTAAAATTTGCATGTTGTATACATTTAAATCTAAAAATGGTCAATAATTTCTATATATGTACTTAATCCTAACTCCAACTTCAGAACATTGCTTGAAATAGATATCAATGTCACTTGGAAATCAAGGAAAGACTCAATCCTGAAAGACTGATTAAACTACTCATTAAATTTGAGGGAATATTCAGCATCTCTTCTGGTTGAAAATGTTTATTAATGCATAGCTGATATTTTCAGGAAAAAAAAAAAAAAAAAAACCTGGATAGTTTTCTAAAATTCTGAAAGATTTTGAAGGGTAAGACCATAAAATTATATCAAGCTTAAAGTAATCCAAATTCCCTGTTTGGATTTTTTCAACAGTTGTACAATATTTATTTTTCTTTCTTTCTCTTTTCTTTTAAGAGTATGCAGAGATCAGATAAGATGAATCTTCAGGAAGCCACACTCCTAATGATTTACCTTTTGTTTGTGTCATGCTAATTTCCAGAGCTGGTGAGGAACAGAGAATAAAGCCAGTGCTTTGTCAAATTCACTTAACTCACCAGATTTTGTTTTCCTTCTTCTTATTTTCTTAGGAGTTGGCCATTCCTAAAGTTAAATAACAAACAATGAGAAAACAAAAAGAAAAATCTTTCCGGAAGCTAAGTTTTTCTTGTCAACTCTCATTCCTCCTTGGCAGATTTACACAGTGATTGTGTGTCCCATACCTGCTGCTTTTTCTTCACTTCCTTATATTTTATTCCCCAGTTTGTATTTTCTGCTAGTGAATCAAGTCAACAGAATGAAAGCAACATGAATTTGCTTTACTTCAGGTTCCCAGGTTGGCCATTCATTTTAATTCAGCAAATGAGTAGCAAGTCAAAGTAGTAAAAATAAATACTTCATTTTACTGAAAGAGTGTCTTAAGCAATTGCAATATAAAACTTACATTACAAAGACAATGGAAGTTTGACCTACAGTTTTTGGGAGTGTCAGAACTGTGCAAACCGAGCATACAAGACAGACTTTACACTATAGTTCTTCTGTTTTATCTTCAGTGAGAAAAGGTAATTTGGCTTTCTTTTTTCCATTTGGATGCCCATTATTTCTTTCTCTTGCCTAATTGTACCGGCTAGGACTTCCAGCACTATGTTGAATGGGAGTCGTAAGAATGGGCATCCTCATCTTGTTCCAGTTCTTTGTTCTTTGAGAGAATGCTTCCAACTATTGCCCATTTGATATGATGCTGGCCATGAGTTTGTCAATTACTTATGTGAGTAATAGATGACTCTTATTTTGAGGTATGTTTCTTTGATGCCTTTTTTGTTGAGAGTTTCTTTAATCATGAAGGAATGTTGGGTTTTATCAAATGCTTTTTCTAGCCCAATGAGATTATGACACACCACATTAATATAATTTAAAAAAAAAAAAAAAACAGGAAACAAGAAGTGCTGGAGAGGATGTGGAGAAATAGGAACACTTTTACACTGTTGGTGGGACTATAAACTAGTTCAACCATTGTGGAAAACAGTGTGGAGATTCCTCAAGGATCTAGAACTAGAAATACCATTCGACCCAGCCATCCCATTACTGGGGATATACCCAAAGGATTAATATCATTTTTTTAAAAATTATATTAATGTGGTGAATTTATTTTACTTTTATATTTATTGATTTTTGTATGTTGAATCATACTTGCATCTCAGAAATAAAGTCCACTTGATTTTGGTCAATTAACTTTTTGATTCAATTTACTAGAACTTTATGAGGATTTCTGTTTCTATGCTCATCAGAGATATTGGCCTGTAGTTTTCTTTTTTTATTGTGTCTTTCCCAGATTTGGGTATTAGGATAATACTGGTTTTGTGTAATGGGTTAGAAAGAAATCTTTTGTCCTCAATTTCTTTGGAATAATTTCAGTGTTTTTGGTACTAGCATGTCTTTGTACATCTGGTAGTACTTGGCTGTGAATCCATCTGGTCTGGTGTTCCTTTTGCTTGGGAGATACTTATTAGTGATTTCATTTTGTAAGTCATTATTGGTCTGTTCAAGGTTTCTATTACTTCCTCCTTTAATCTTGGGAGGGTGTATGTTTCTTAGAATTTATCTGTTTCCTCTAGGCTTTCTACTTTGTGCCCACAGAGATGCACATAATAGTCTCTGAGTATCTTTTGTATTTTTGTGAGGTCATTTCTAATGTCACCTTTGTCATTTCTGATTGTACTTATTTGGATTTTCTCTTTTTTGTTGTTGTTAATCTAGCTAATGGTCTATTAATCTTGTTTATCCTTTCAAAAAACCATGTTGTCATTTCAGATATCCAATGAATGGTTTTCTTTTTCTCAATTTTATCTAGTTCTGCCCTGAAATTGATTATTTTTCTTCTGCTACATTTGGGTTTAATTGGTTATTGTTTATCTAGTTCTATTAGGTGCAAAATTTGGTTGGTAACTTGATGTATTTTAATCTTCCTTACATAGCTTATCACTCTAAACTTTCCTCTTAACAATGATTTTGCACATCCCAGAGGTTTTGCTATATTGTGTCATTATTTTCATTTGTTTCAAAAAATGTTTAAATTTATGCAATCATATTTTGTTGCTGTTGTTGTTTACCAAAAATTATTTTGGAGCAAGTTGTTTAGTTTCCATGTATGTGTCTGTTTTTTAGAGTTTTTCTTGATATTGATTTCTATTTTCATTTCACTGTGGTCTGATTAGAACCTTGATATTATTTAAATTTTTTAAAAAATTACTGAGATTTGCTTTATGACCAAACATATGGTCAATCTTAGAGTTTGTTCCATGTGTAGATGAGAATTATATATATTCTGTGATTGTTGGCTGAAATATTGTATAGATGTTTAGTAGGTCCAATTGGTCAAGTGTCAAATTTAAGTCTAAAATTTCTTTGTTAGTTTTCTACCTAGATGATCTATCTCATGCTCTCTGGTGTTGAAGTCTCCCACTTTTATTGTTTGGCTGTCTACGTATTTTTTATTTTTTTTCCTTTTTAGGTCTAATAGTAATTGATGTATAACTCTAGGTGCTCCAGTGTTGGCTATGTTTATATTTAAGACACGTTTTCTTTCTTTTTTTTTCTATTATACTTTAAGTTCTAGGGTGCATGTGCACAACTTGCAGGTTTGTTACATATGTATACATGTGCCATGTTGGTGTGCTGCACCCATTAACTCATCATTTACATTAGGTATATCTCCTAATGCTATCCCTCTCCACTCCCCACAATAGGACCCAGTGCGTGATGTTCCCCTTCCTGTGTCCAAGTGATCTCATTGTTCAGTTCCCACCTATGAATGAGAACATGTGGTATTTGGTTTTCTGTTCTTGTGATAGTTTGTTGAGAATGATGGTTTCCAGCTGCATCCGTGTCCCTACAAAGAACACGAACTCATCCTTTTTGATGGCTGCATAGTATTCCATGGTGTAAATGTGCCACATTTTCTTAATCCAGTCTGTCACTGATGGACATTTGGGTTGATTCCAAGTCTTTGCTATTGTGAATAGTGCCGCAATGAACATACGTGTGCATGTGTCTTTATAGCAGCATGACTTATAATCCTTTGGGTATATGCCCAGTAATGGGATGGCTGGGTCGAATGGTATTTCTAGTTCTAGATCCTTGAGGAATCTCCACACTGTTTTCCACAATGGTTGAACTAGTTTATAGTCCCACCAACAGTATAAAAGTGTTCCTATTTCTCCACATCTTCTCCAGCACTTCTTGTTTCCTGATTTTTTCAATGATTGCCATTGTAACTGGTGTGAGATGGTATCTCATTTTGGTTTTGATTTGCATTTCTCTGATGACCAGTGATGATGAGCATTTTTTCATGTGTCTGTTGGCTGTATGAATGTCTTCTCTTGAGAAGTGTCTGTTCATATCCTTTGTCCACTTTTTGATGGGGTTGTTTGTTTTTTTCTTGTATATTTGATTGAGTTCTTTATAGGTTCTGGATATTAGCCCTTTGTCAGATGAGTAGATTGCAAAAATTGTCTCCCATTATGTAGGTTGCCTGTTCACTCTAATGGTAGTTTCTTTTGCTGTGCAGAAGCTCTTTCTTGTTGAATTGAATCCTTTCTCATTATATAAAGCTTTGCTTGGTCTTTTTTCTTTCTTTTTTTTTTTTTTAATTGTTGTTGGTTTATAGTCTGTTTTACCTGATACAAGAATAGTGAGTCCAATTTTTTTTTCATTTATATTTCTTCTTTCTTTCTTTCTTTCTTTTCCTTCCTTCCTTCCTTCCTTCCTTCCTTCCTTCCTTCCTTCCTTCCTTCCTTCCTTCCTTCCTTCCTTCCTTCCTTCCTCTCTCTCTCTCTCTCTCTCTCTCTCTCTCTTTCTTTCTTTCTTTCTTTCTTTCTTTCTTTCTTTCTTTCTTTCTTTTTCTTTCTTTCTTCTTTAAGTTCTAGAGTACATGTGCATGGCATGCAGATATGTTACATAAGTATACATGTGCCATGTTGGTTTGCTGCTCCCATCAACTCGCCATTTATATTAGGTCTTTCTCCTAATTCTATCCCACCCTAGTACACCTCTCAACAGGCCCTGGTGTGTGATGTTCCCCTCCCTGTGTCCAAGTGTACTCATTGTTCAATTCCTATTTATGAGTGAAAACATGTGGTGTTTGATTTTCTGTCCTTGTGATCATTTGCTGAGAATGATGGTTTCCAGCTTCATCCATGTCCCTGTGAAGGACATGAAGTCATCCTTTTTATGGCTGCATGGTAATCCGTGATGTATATGTGCCACATTTTCTTAATCCAGTCTGTAATTGATGGACATTTGGGTTGATTCCACGTCTTTGCTATTGTGAATAGTGCCGCAATATACATACATGTGCATGTGTCTTCATAGTAGCATGATTTATAATCCTTTGGTTATATACTCAGTAATGGGATTGCTGGGTCAAATGGTATTTCTAGTTGTAGATCCTTGAGGATCACTGCTTTCTATGATAGTTGAACTAATTTACATTCTCACCACTAGTGTAAAAGCGTTCCTATTTCTCCACAACCTCTCCAGCATCTGTAGTTTCCTGACTTTTTAACGATTGTCATTCTAACTGGCATGAGATGGTATATCACTGTGGTTTTGGTTTGTACTTCTCTGATGACCAGTGACGATGGGAATTTTTTCATGTGGCTTTTGACTTCTTTTGAGAAATATCTGTTCATATCCTCTGCTCACTTTTTGATGGGATTGTTTGTGTTTTTTGTTGTTGTTGTTGTTGTAAATTTGTTTAAGTTTTTTGTAGAGTCTGGATATTAACCCTTTGTGAGATGGGTAGATTGCAAAAATATTCCCCCATTCTGTGGGTTGCCTGCTCACTCTGATGGTAGTTTATTTTGCTGTGCAGAAGAAGCTCTTTAGTTTAATTAGATCCCGTTTGTCTATTTTGGCTTTTTTTGCCTTGCTTTTGGAGTTTCAGTCATGAAGGTCTTGCACATGCCTATGTCCTGAATGGTATTGCCTAGGTTTTCTTCTAGGGTTTTTATGGTTTTAGGTCTTATGTTTAAGTCTTTAATCCAACTTGCATTAATTTTTGTATAAGTTGTATAAAAGGGATCCAGTTTCAGTTTTCTACATATAGCTAGCCAGTTTTCCCAGCACCATTTATTAAATAGGGAATCCTTTCCCCATTTCATGTTTTTGTCAGGTTTATCAAAGATCACATGGTTGTGGATGTGTGGTGTTATTTCTGAGGCCTCTGTTCTATTCCACTGATCTATATATTTGGTTTGGTATCAGTACCATGCTGTTTTGGTTACTGTAGAATTGTAGTATAGTTTCAAGTCAAGTAGCATGATGCCTCCAGCTTTATTCTTTTTGCTTAGGATTGTCTTGGCTATGCAGACCCTTTTTTGGTTCCATATGAACTTTAAAATAGTTTTTTCCAATTCTGTGAATAAATTCATTGGTAGCTTGTTGGAGATGGCATTGAATCTATAAATTACCCTGGGCAGTATGGCCATTTTCACCATATTGATTCTTCCTCTCCATGAGCATGGAATGCTCCTCCATTTGTTTGTACCCTCTTTTATTTCTTTGAGCAGTGGTTTGTAGTTCTCCTTGAAGATGTCCTTCACATCCCTTGTAAGTTGGATTCCTAGCTATTTTATTCTCTTTGTAGCAATTGTGAATAGGAGTTCATTCATGATTTAGCACTCTGTTTGTCTGTTACTGGTGTATAAGAATGCTTGTGACATTTTGCACATTGATTTTGTATCCTGAGACTTTGCTGAAGTTGCTTATCAGCTTAAGGAGATTTTGGGCTAAGAAGATGGAGTTTTCTAAATATACAATCATGTCATCTGCAAACAGGGACAATTTGACTTCCTCTTTTCCTAATTGAATATGCTTTATTTCTTTCTCTTGCCTGATTGATTGCCTTGGCCAGAACTTCCAACACTATTTTGAACAGGAGTGTCGAGAGAGGACATGCTTGTCTCATGCCAGGTTTCAAAGGGAATGCCTCCACTTTTTGCCCACTCAGTATGATATTGGCTGTGGATTTGTCATAAATAGATCTTATTATTTTGAGATACGTGCCATCAATACCTAGTGTATTGAGAGTTTTTAGTATGACGGGCTGCTGAATTTTGTTGAAGGCGTTTTCTGCGTCTATTGAGATAATCATGTGGTTTTTGTCATTGGTTCGGTTTATATGATGGATTACGTTTACTGACTTGTGTATTTTGAACCAGCCTTGCATCTCAGGGATGAAGCCAACTTGATCATGGTGGATAAGCTTTTTGATGTGCACTGGATTCGGTTTGCCAGTATTTTATTGAGGATTTTTTTCATCGATGTTCATCAGGGATATTTGTCTAAAATTCTCTTTTTTGTTGTGTCTCTACCAGGGTTTGGTATCAGGATGATTCTGGCCTCATAAAATGAGTTAGGGAGGATTTCCTCTTTTTCTATTGATTGGAATAATTTCAGAAGGAATTGTATCAGCTTCTCTTTGTATCTCTGGTAGAATTCTGCTGTTAATCCATCTGGTCCTGGGTTTTTTTTTTTTTTTTTTTTGGTTGGTAGGCTATTAATTATTACCTCAATTTCGGAGCCTGTAATTGGTCTATTCAGAAATTCAACTTCTACCTGATTTAGTCTTGGGAGGGTGTATGTGTCCAAGAATTTATTCATTTCTTCTAGATTTTCTAGTTTTTTCGTAGAAGTGTTTATAGTATTTTCTGATGGTAGTTTGTATTTCTGTGGGATCAGTGGTGATACCCCATTTATCATTTTTTTATTGCATCTGTTTGATTATTCTCTCTTTTCTTCTTTATAAGTCTTACTAGCAGTATATCAATTTTGTTGATATTTTCAAAAAACCAGCTCCTAGAATCATTGATTTTTTGAAGGATTTTTTGTGTCTCTATCTCCTTCAGTTCTGCTCTGATCTTAGTTATTTATTGCCTTCTGCTAGCTTTTGAATTTATTTGCTCTTGCTTCTCTAGTTCTTTTGATTGTGATGTTAGTGTGTCTATTTTAGATCTTTCCTACTTTCTCTTGTGGGTGTTTAGTGTTATAAATTTCCCTCTACACACTGCTTTAAATGTGTCCCAGAGATTCTGGTACATTGTATCTTTGTTCTCATTGTTTTCAAAGAACATCTTTATTTCTGCTTTCATTTTGTTATTTATCCACTAGTCATTCAGGAGCAGGTTGTTTAGTTTCCATGTAGTTGGGCAGGTTTGAGTGAATTTCTTAATCCTGAGTTCTAATTTGATTGCACTGTGGTCTGGGAGACAGTTTATTGTGATTTCTTTTCTTCTACATTTGCTGAGGAGTGCTTTACTTCCAATATGTGGTCAACTTTAGAATAAGTGTGATGTGGTGCTGATAAAAATGTATATTCTGTTGACTCGTGGTGGAGAGATCTGTAGATGTCTGTTAGGTCCAGTTGGTGAAGAGCTGATTTTAAGTCCTGGATATCTTTGTTAACCTTCTGGCTCATTGACCTGTCTAATATTGACAGTGTGGTGTGAAATCTCCCATTATTATTGCGTGGGAGTATAAGTATCTTTGCAAGTCTCAAAGGACTTACTTTATGAATCTGGGTGCTCCTGTATTGGGTACATATATATTTAGGATAGTTCCCTTTACCATCATGTAATGGTCTTCTTTGTGTCTTTTGATCTTTGCTGGTTTAAAGTCTGTTTAATCAGAGACTAGGATTGTAACCCCTGCTTTTTTTTTTTTTTTTTTTTTCCTGCTTTCCATTTGCTTGGGAGATCTTCCTACATCCCTTTATTTGAGGCCTATGTGTGTCTCTGCACGTGAGATGGGTCTCTTGAATGCAGCACATTGATGGGTCTTTTACTCTTTATCTAATTTGCCAGTCTGTGTCTTTTAATTGGGGCATTTAGCCCATTTACATTTAAGGTTAATCTTTTTATTGTGAATTTGATGCCTTCATTATGATATTAGCTGGTTATTTTGCCCATTGATTGATGGAGTTTCTTCATAGCATCAATGGTCTTCACAATTTGGCATGTTTTTGCAGTGATTGGTACTGGTTGTTCCTTTCATGTTTAGCGCTTCCTTCAGGAGCTCTTGTAAGGCAGGCCTGATGGTGACAAATCTCTCAGATTTGCTTGTCTGTAAAGGATTTTATTTCTCCTTCACTTATGAATCTTAGTTTGGCTGGATATGAAATTCTGGGTTGAAAATTCTTTTCTTTATGAATGTTGAATATTGGCCCCCACTCTCTTCGGGCTTGTAGGTTTTCTGCCGAGAGATCTGCTGTTAGTCTGATGAGCTTCCCTTTGTGGGTAACCCAAGCTTTCTCTCTGGCTGCCCTTAACATTTTTTCCTTAATTTCAACCTTGTTGAATATCACAATTACGTGTCTTGGGGTTGCTCTTCTCAAGGAGTATCTTTGTGGAGTTCTCTGTATTTTTGGAATTTAAATGTTGGCCTGCCTTGCTAGGTTGTGGAAGTTCTCCTGGATAATATCCTGAAGAGTGTTTTCCAACTTGGTTCCATTCTCACCATCACTTTCAGGTACACCAATCAAACATAGATTTGGTCTTTTCATATAATCCCATATTTCTTGGAGGCTTTATTTCTTTTTACTATTCTTTCTCTAAACTTGTTTTCTTGCTTTATTTCATTAGTTTGATATTCAGTCACTGATACCCTTTCTTCCACTTGATTGAATCTGCTATTGAAGCTTGTGCAAGCATCATGAAGCTCTCGTGCCATGATCTTCAGGTCCTTCAGGTCATTTAAGCTATTCTCTACACTGTTTATTTTAGTTAGCCATTCATCTAACTTTTTTTCAAGGTGTTTAGTTTCCTTGTGATAGGTTTGAACATGCTCCTTTAGCTTGGAGAATTTGGTTATTATCGACCATCTGAAGCCTACTTCTGTCAACTCGTTAAACTCATTCTCCGTCCAGCTTTGTTCCATTGCTGGCAAGGAACTGTGATCCTTTGGAGGGGAAGAGACACTCTGGTTTTTTAGAATTTTCAGCTTTTCTGCTCTGATTTCTCCCTATCTTCATGGTTTTATCTACATTTGGTCTTTGATGTTGGTGACCTACAGATGGGGTTTTGGTGTAGATGTCCTTTTTGTTGATGTTGATACTATTCCTTTCTGTTTGTTTGTTTTCCTTCTAACAGTCAGTTCCCTCAGCTGCAGGTCTGTTGGAGTTTGCTGGAGGTTCACTCCAGACCCTGTTTGCCTGGGTATCACCAGCAGAGACTGCAGAACAACAAATATTGCTGCCTGATCCTCTCTCTGGAAACTTTGTCCCAGAGAGGCACCCACCTGTATGAGATGTCTGTCAGCCCCTACTGAGAGGTGTTTCCTAGTTAGGCTATATGGGGGTCAGGGATCCACTTGAGGAGGCAGTCTGTCCATTCTTAGAGCTCAAATGGCATCCTGAGAGAACCACTCTTAGAGCTCAAATGGCATCCTGAGAGAACCACTGCTCCCTTCAGAGCTGTCAGGAAGGGACACTTAAGTCTACAGAAGTTTCTGCTGCCTTTTGATAAGCTATGCCCTGCCCACAGAGGTCGGGTCTATAGAGGCAGTAGGCCTGGCTGAGCTGCAGGGGCTCTGCCCAGTTCGTACTTCCCGGCCACTTTGTTTACCTACTCAAGCCTCAGCAATGGTGGACACCCCTCCCCCAGCCATGCTGCAGCCTGGCAGGTTGATCTCACACTAAGCAAGGCTCTGTGGGCCTGGGACCCCTGAGCCAGGCGTAGGAGAAAATCTCCTGGTCTGCCAGTTGTTAAGATCATGGGAAAAGTGCAGTATTTGGGTGGGAGTGTCCCATTTTTCCAGGTATAGTTTATCACGGCTTCCCTTTGCTAGGAAAGGGAAATCCCCTCACCCCTTGCACTTCTCAGGTGAGGCGATGCCCCGCCCTGCTTTGGCTCGCCCTTTGTGGGGTGCACCCACTGTCCAACCAGTCCCAATGAGATGAACCAGGTACCTCAGTTGGAAATGCAGAAATCACCCATCTTCTGTGTTGATCACACTGGGAGCTGCAGAAGCTGTTCCTGTTTGGTCATCTTGGAATGGGAGTCCTCATTTACATTGCTTTACCTTGAGCCTACATGTATCATTACATGTGAGATGGGTCTCTTGAAGACAGAAGAAGGTTGGAATTTTTAAAATCCAATTTGGAACTCTTTGTCTTTTAAGTAGAGTGATTAGAACATTTACATTCAAGGTTAATATGGATATGGGAGGTTTTATTTTTCCTTCACTTATTATGTTCAGTTTGGTGGGATATAAAAATCTTGGTTGGAATATTTTATCTTTAAGAATGCTAAAAATAGGCCTCCAATCCCTTCTGACTTGTAAGGTTTGTGCTGAGAAGTCTGCTGTTATTCTGATAGGATTCCCTTCATAGACAGTATGGCTCTTTTCTGTAGCTCCCCTTGAAATTCCTCTATTGCATTGACCTTGAAAAGTCTGATGACCATGTACTTCAGGGATGATTGACTTCTATAGCATCTCACATGAGGTTTCTAAATTTCTTGTACCTGCATATCAACTTCTCATGACTACTATGTACATCTAAGTGTGCACAAAATAGAAAACTTACAGATAATAGATAAATTTGTAGAAACACACACCCTCCCAAGATTAAGCTAGGAAGTAATAGAAACCCTGGACAGACCAATAATAATTTATAAAATTGGGGAAAATATTGAGAAATATTAATGGGTTATATAATGAAATATGTTTTTGAAGTTGCTTAAATTCTCTTATTTCTCAGAAATGTAAATGAGTATTAAGTTTGGTTGTTTTACATAATCCCATATTTCTCAGAGACTTTTCTCATTTAAAAATATTCTTTATGTTTTCACTTTTGTCTGACTGAGTTCATTCAAAGGACTGCTAATTGAGATCTGAAAGTCTTTCCACTGCTTGGTCTAATCTCTTGTTGAGGCTTCAAAATTCTGTCTAAAAATTTCTGTAGTAAATCTTTCAACTACAGAAGTTGTTTGTTTTTTTCTTAATGTAGCCATGTCATCCTTCAAATCTCAGATCATTTTTAGATGGTGCTTAAGAGTAAGGGCTGGTACATCAGATCTTACTCAGCCAAGCTCACCTTTGCTGTATTTCTATGTATACATAACAGTGCTTTGGAGAAGGGATGTGAGTGGAGGGAGATATGACTTACTCTTCAAGTTTACTCCTGGGTCTGGGTGGTGTTCCCATTAACTACTGGTCCTGCATCCACATTCTTTGCCACAATGGGGGCTTTGGTGAGCTGTGCTCCTTCTTTCCTAAGGGCAATTTGTGCCAAAGGTTAGATTACCAGGAGATCCACAACCTCTGTGCTTGCCAAAGTTAGAACACACTGTGTGGTAGGTCTGTGGGTGTTCTGGTGATGCAGTGAATCAAGGATGGAGGACCCCTGGGCAGGGCAGTGGTATGCAATTGATATGCTGCCTGCAGTACATTATTTTTATCACAGTATATTACTGTAGGGCTTGTGCAGCTCACAGTCCTCTCACTTGATGAGTCTTCCTTTGGCATCTGCCCCAGGAGCATGCCCAACCAGCTAGTCTGTCTTTAAGACTTCTGTGTCAAGATCTCTGAGCTGTTCGAGATATCCCTGTAGTCACACCATTCCTCACCCAGTCTTGCAAAGAGGGGGGTGCCTAGCTCCCATACAATCACATAAATCCATATTATATTCCTCTATGTTCTAACAGTGGGAGCTCCTTCCACACTCAAGCTTAGGTTACAGACCCGGTATCCCTGGGCAGTGTTTGAGTCCTGGAACGTTGGAACTGAGCCCATGGATTTGTCCTCCGATCTCTGAGGGTCAAGCACTGACTCTGATTTGGGGATGATCTACTTTCAGGACATGAGTAAAACACCCAGGCAGGGCAATGGAAGTTGTGCTGTGGGAATTCTTTTGTGGGAACAGCCAGAGAGATGGTCCTGGGAGAGGTTGGCAGGCAAGGGGACACATGGATGAGATGCACTTTGGTCCTGTCACAGTGGGAGCCTGGCTGTCTCCTGACTCAGCAGACAGCAGGAGCTGCCACTATTTAAAGCAAGATGGAGCACCTTGGGGGATTGATGCCTATGGCTGCATTTTGCTGCTGCTGCACAGTACAGTGAAGCCTTCTGAGTTCCATGTGGGTTAAAGGCATGTCTCCACTTGTTTCCTGGGTAGTTTCCCCTGCCACACCAAAGGTCTATGATGTTTGTGAGAAATCCTGCAGTTAGGATGTCAGAGGTCCAATATGGGAGTGTATTGTGCCAGGGTTCCTTCACTCACCCCTTCCTTTTGTTGGAGGTGGGAGGCAATCCTCTTGCCAGTGACTCTGAACAAGCTTCCCAGCTTTCTCCCTCTTTAACAATGGCGTCTGTATTGGCTGCCTATCAATTTTTGATGTTTTCCCTAAGAGATCTGTTTGAGTCACAAAAATAATAATATCAGAACTGAAAAAGTGAACATCAACTGTAATTTTTCCCCAAGTATATATAGAAGGAAAAAGCTACACCGATTAGAAGGAGTTTAGCAATTTCAAGGTTGACATATAAAAATTAAGATATTTCAAAATATGTAATATATTATTATTAACTACAGTCTCCGTGCTTTGTAATAGATCACACAAACCTATTTCTCTTATCTAACTGAAAGTTTGTACTCTGTGAATGATATTTCCTCTTCCTCTGTCTATATACCCCATCCCTGGTAACCATGATTCTACAAGTTCAATGTTTTTAGATTCCACATATAAGTGAGATTATGCTTCAAAATTGTTCAGAGTAGACTTTAAATATTCTCAACACAAAGAAAAAAATATGTGTGGTGATAGATATGTTAATTAGATCAACTGAATTATTCTATAATATATACATATATCATAATATCATATTTACTCCACAAATGTATGTAATTATTATCAATTAAAAATTGAGAGTACTTCTATATGATACCAAAGGACAAATGTGAATTAGAATATCATTTTGAAAAATCTGAAAATATGACATAGCTACGGATAAATTACACAAAATCTACTCAAGTTCTGCATCCTGAAACCTAAAAATATTGTTAAGATATATTGATGAAAATTTAAATAAATGGAGAGATGTATGTTAATAAATTGGAAGACTCAACCATGTTAAAAATCTTCTTTAAATTTAACATAATTACTATGCAATCCTACTCAAAATTTCTGCTGGATTTTGTCAAAATTAACAAATTGATTCTATAATTTAAATTAAAATTCAAAGAATTTAAAATAATCAAAATAATTTTGAAAAAAATTGGAGCATACATGTCAAGTAATGAAGTTTTTGTATAAAGCTATAGAAGCAAAAGCAGTGAGTTTTCCACATATGAATAGATACATAATGTGGAAAGTCTACAGAGTCCAGAAATTATCTACTATGGTCAATTTTTATTTTCATGGTATGATACAAAGAAATTCAAGGAGAATGAATAGTTTGTTTTAATAAATTGTGATGTCTCATTTAGGTATCTATATGTAAAATAAGAAACTTAACCTTTACCTTACGTTGTATCAGAATTTTTAAATGGTAATTAATCACCCACATAATTTTCTAAGACTTAAATCTATTTGTGATTTATTCAATTGGTAAATAATTTTGGTGATATGCCTTTTCAGTCCCTTGTACATTTTTTACATTGGATTATCTGCCTTTATCTTTTTTATTTCTATTGTTTTCAGATACTTGAAATTGATGCTACATTGTTTTTATCTATTGCAAATGTATTATTCCATTCTCTGTATGCCATTTCATTCCTTAATTTTGAGGATTACTCAAGTAATCCTCCCAACTCAGCCTCCCAAAATGCTGAGATTACAGGTGTGAGCCACCACACCTAGTCTACTTCGAGTTTTTGTTACTGACAACTCGTATTTCCTTTTCATTGTGGTGTGTTACTATAGAGTTATTGTGTTGCTTTTGTAGTGTTTTGTTTTTTAATTTTTTAACGTTTGTTGTGTTTCCTCATTGATGTCTGTTCCTCTGGTGAAACAATTGCCTTTTCCAAACTTTCTAGGGTGACTTTTATAGAGAATTGCTTTCATCTGTTTTTGAATCTTAGGAGGCTCGTTAGGATGAGTGTGGTGACTGCTTCTGGATAGATGCAGTGACACAATCTCCATGAAGTTTCTTCAGCTATGTGAAGTGTCAGCAATAGCTGTGGGTATGTAAGTGGCCTAGGTTGCAGAAGTTTGCAGCAGTGGGCCTAAGCTGCTATTGTCTTAAATTGCAAGAACTTTTGAAACCTATACAATGTTTTACACAATTAGGAGACTTAGCTGAAAAGATTCCTCTTAGTGTCAGGTCTGACATGACCTAAAAGTAGCTGCAGTCGTTCCATGTACAGATGCTTGGAGCAGCTGTGGGATCAGGATCCTAGGCTCAGAGTCTCACAAACCTATTGCATCACTTAGTTCTTGGGAAGGTTTTCTTTCTGTGGTAGGGTGGATGTACATTGCACACAGAGCCAGAATCTGTGACTCTGAGAAATCTTCTTGCAGCTCAGGCCCAGGGAGGCTGAGTGTAGCTGTGATCCTTGAGTGTAGGGCACAGGACTAGTCTGACTCCAGGAAAGAAGAGGTGCTCTGGAGGTTTGGGCCTGTAGTGCAGGGTATGAATGCAGCTCAGGAACCAGAGCCAATGGACTCAGTGGCAATTCAGGTTCCAGGAGTTAAGGCACATAGAGTGGTGACTCTAGACCCTGGGATGGTGGGGTTGAGTTGTATCCCAGACTCTGTGAGGTCAGAGTCATTGGAAGAAAGTACCCCAGAATAATGGAGCACAGCTTCTGTCTGGACACTGCGGGAAGGGGAGGGATAAGAAACAGTACAGTGATGACTCCACTCCCCACAGAGAGGGGTGACTCAGCTCAGATTGTAGATGGCTATTCCCATTTCACAGAAGCATGGTACTACAGTAGTTTGGGCTGTCACACAGAGTATCTCAGCTCAGCCACTGCTCTGTTTTTCTGAAATATAGGGTTCTATGTCAGCTCAGTCCTGGGATGTGTAGCTACTTAGCTTAGCAAGGAGCCATTTCCTCCGTGGGCAATGTTCCTTTTTGACTCATGCCAGAAGATGTGACTGTTCTCTTGGTGGCCCAACCACCATTTCCCTGATATGCAAGGGTCCACTTTATCTTATGTTCTGGGGTGCATGGCTGCTCTGGGCAGCCAACACACCTTTTCCTGGGAGGCAGAGAAATGGTTAAACTTAGGCATCAGTGAGGCATGACTGTTCTAAGCATCCTAGGTACTGTTTTCCCAGGAGACAGGGTATCACTTTTGCTCAGGCACAGACTGTCATAAGCACAACACCTCTAAGGCACCATTCTCCTGGGATGCCTGGTGTTATTTCAATTCCAGCACAGTTGGGCAGGGTATAGCATGATGGGGAGAAGGTTTTGGAGTAGTTCTGCAAAGGCCTCATATCAGGAGGCCATATCCAAGTTCAGTTCAGCTCCCTAGAGGCAAAGCGTAACAGTGACTGGGAAGGGAATATGGAGTAACTCTTTCAAGGCACCACTTCTCTGGGAGAGTGTGTGCAGCTTTAGGTTGGGCTCCAAGAGTCAAGGCAGAGATATGACAAGAGAGGTAGAGTGGCTCTTCCAGAGCACCATTTCCCCAGAAGGAAAGTCTACATAAGAATTATTTAATCATAATATTACATTGAGCAAAATATTGTTTTTAAATTGGTTTAAACAGATAAACAAAATAATATTCAATAATTCTGAAAAGTTTATATTTCTTATGAAAATAAAGCTAATCCTAAAAGCTCAAATAGCACACCTACATAATCATAAGACTTTACTGTAGTTTTACTTAATTATTCATAATTTTCAGTTTCTCACTTCTCTTAAATATGTAAACTCTTCCTTTTTTGAATTCAGTAAGTTGAAGGTATAACATTAAGAAGAAATGTATTGATTGAGAATAGGCGTAGCCTCAAAAATATGTAACAGTAGTAAAATAGTTCATTGTATTTTAAATTTTAGTCATATATTGCTTAAATATTTTTATCTATTCAGAAAAAGCTAGTAGTTTGTAAAGGAAAACACTGTGTGCTTATTTTTTATTGCTTAACACGTCGTAATTTATGGTAAGTGATAAGTCACAAATCATGTTAAAATCTAGCATTAATATTGCAGTATTTAACAAAATTACAAAGAAGAAAATATAACTCTTTTTGGCATTGATGTTGTGCTTTCAGCATGTGTTAATAAAATGTAACCTAAAAGACAATTAATTACATGATTAACAAAAGGGTATGTTAAACACACACACACTCACACAAACACCGACACATACACCAGAATTGTTTTCCAGGAGTAAGAAATTGGAGAAAAGAGTAGCATATATTAAGGTGAATTCAAATTGCATTATGTTCCCTGTTGCTCTGAAGTTAGATTAATTACATCTCCTAATTCTGTTGGCATTTTTTTCACTTCTAATGAAAATACCTATGCTAATTAGATACTTTCAAAGAATTCTGAACCAAAAGGAGGTAAAAACTGACAACATATAACGGAATAAAACAAATATGAAAACTTTCTACTCTTCTGTAGTCCTTTACAATGCTATTTGTCTAAACTGTTGACTTCCCTTAAAGTAAATATTATATATGTATTTACAATATGTTGTAAGTTGAAGTAGCCATAAAAGATATAGAGCATGACAGCATATTATTGTCGAAAGCTGCACACCAACAGCCATCTAATTTTCAACCAAGACAACAAAATTAAGCAATGAGGAAAGAGCCCCCTAATCAATAAATGGTGATGGGATAGTTGGCTAGTCATATGCAGAAGAATGGAACTGGATTCCTATTGTTTATCATATGTGAATAACTCAAGATGGATTAAAAATTTAATTTGTAAGACCTCAAACTATGAGAATCCTAGAAGAAAACCCAGGAAACACCTTTCTGGACAGTAGCCTTGGGGAAAAAAATATGACAATGTCTTCAAAAGCAATTGGAAAAAAAAACACAATTGTGACCTAATTAAACCAAAGAGCTACTGCACAGCAAAATAAACCATCAACAGAATAAACAATCTACAGAATAAAAGGAAATATTTTCAAACTATACATCTGACAAAGGTATAATATCCAGAATGTATAAAGAATTTCAACAATTCCACAAGCAAAAAACAAATAACCGCATTAAAAGATGGACAGAAGACATGAACATACAATTCTCAAAAGAAGACATACAAGCAGCCAACATACATGAAATAATGCTCTTTATTGCTAGCCATCAGATAAATGCAAATATTACGTCTCTCCAGTCGGAATGGCTATCATTTAAAATTTTTAAAAAACAGTAGATGATGTCAAGGCTGCAGAGAAAAGGAAATACTAAACACACTGTTGATGAGAATGTAAATTAGTTCAGACACTGTGGAAAGCAGTTTGGAGATTCCTTAGATAACTTAAAACAGAACTACCATTTGACCTGACAATCACATTACTAGGTATATGCCCACCAAAATAATTATTTTTCCACCAAAATATCACATACACTCATCATTCTTATGCTCATTCCACACTATTCACAATAGAAGGGACATGGAATCAATTTACGTGCCCATCAGTGGTGGACTGAATAAAATATGTGGTACCTATATGCTGTGAAATACTATGTAGCCATTAAAAATAACAAAATAATGTCCCATGCAGCAATAGGGATGCAGCTGGAGACCAGGATCCTAAGCAAATTAACACAGGAACAGAATGCCGAATACCAAATGTTCTTACTTGTAAGTGGGGAATAAACACTGGGTACGAGTGGAAATAAGGATAGCAAAACAACAGACATTTGGGACTAACAGAAAGGGTTGGCAAATAGGAAGGCAATGGTTTAAAAATAAACTGCTGTGTACCATGTTCACTATCTGGGTGACAGGATCATTTGTATCCCAAACCTCAGCATCATGTGATATACTCATGTGACCAGCATTTACACATAACCCCTGAATCTGAAATAAATGTTGAAATTATATTAAAAAAATTTAAAATGGTATTACAAAGCTTAATTTAATGTGTCAACTTGGCTAGGCCATCCGAGATATATATTCAAATACCAGTCTAAACATTTCTCTGAAAGTATTTTTTTAGATGAGATTAACATGAAAATCAGTAATTTTCTAGTAAAGCAGATTATTTTCCAAAATATGGTAGGGCTCATCCAGTCAGCTGATTATATTAAAAGAGTGAGATCCCTGAAGGAAATAATTCCGCCTGCAGATTGCCTTTAGTCTTGAGACTGCAACATCAACTTTTCTCTGTATCTCTTGCTTGCTAGCCTACCCTGCCAATTTTTTATACATTAAAAAGTATTTTTCTCAAATATTATAGTTCTGCTATTTCCAGAAACTCTAGAGGATTGTACTTCCAAGTTCTTTTAAAGTTGATCATGGTCATGAAACTCATCATCAAATGGTGTTTGAGCAAAATCCTTATTCAATTAAATATGAGTGGAAGTTTAAAGACCAAAGCACAACTCACTCAGGCATTATGAACTATGTGTGCAGACAGATAAATTCATCCTTGCTCTCTGGGCGTCTCTGATTCTATTACTGACTTATACTGGATATGTAAAATGAGTAAGAAAAACTTTTTGGGTTAGTCACTGGGATTTTTGGTTTGTGTATTACTTTAGCATATCCTATCTCATTTTGAATGCTATAGTTTATGACACTAGTTTAAACTACTGAAGCTAAAATGTTCTCCTTATTTCAGAGGATAGAAGGATTTTACAGTGGCAGATATCCATTAGTAAGAATTAATTTCTAGAGGTAAAGTGAATACAGTAACCAAAGAGTCAGAAGAGTCAGAGTCAGCATGGTCAAAATAGTCTACATGGGAAAGGTTCGGTCACTCTTAGTTGATCATGAAGTCTCTGGAACCAAAAGTTATGAATGCCAATTAAGTTTCGAGTTGGCTTATGTGATCTCAAATCTTCAGGTTTACAAAACGTATCTTGAGCCACCACAATACTTCTGTGACTCCTAAGCCAACTCCAAGGCCTATGTAAATCAAAGCACCTAAAGTCAATTGAGAAAATTATAGTTTTGACATTCCTGAAGAGAAAACACACAATCATATTATACTACAAATATATACTGATAGTATTTTTCTTAGTCATCACCAATGGAATCTTGGCATTATCAACATCACTGGATATGGAAAAAAAAACAAAAAACAAACAAAAAAAAAACCCACTAATACTTGCAGGAAATAGTAGACTTGAATCTAAGCTATTATAAATTCTCATGAACAAAAGACATTTTTTTTTAACCTACAAGTAAGTATGAAAAATTATGGAAGTTGTTAAGAAATAATTACAATTTTGATCTATGCTTCAAAGTAAACTACATATACCCTCATTTTAATTTCTTAGGATTTTATAAAATTTAAACACATATTATATATATATATATTTCGTTTTGGAATGTATTTATATTTTGGAAGAATAATCAAGGGGAAACCCCAACAGTCTGTTCACTATAACAAAGATGAAAACAAATCAAACCAAACACCACCATCACCATCACACACACAACTCACACCCCTCAAATATATTATTCTTGGTAGATCTGCAGAAATTTGTCCCTATTAAAACCTTGAAAGACATAAAAGCAATGGTTGCTAACACATCCTCATTTAATTATCTACTTCAATTGGCTCAATAGACAGATGGGACTTGGAGAATGACAGTAAATAATCATCAGTTTAATTGGGTGGTGAATCTTGTTACAGCTGCTGTCCAGATGTGGTCTCCCTAACGGAGAAAATTAATAAGGATGCTTGTATCTTGCATATCCATTGATGAGATCAGATTTTTCCTCTCGTCATAAAAATTACTAATGAGAGAAGGAAACGTTTTTGTAAGGCAGTAGTGTAAGTACATATTTTACTCTACTCTTTATTTTATTTTTATTTTTTGGTTCCAAGATGGCCGAATAAGAAGAGCTTCAGTTTACTCTACTCTTAGAGAATGCATCACCACTTCATTTCTGTTCCAAAACTGAGTTTCCAGGAAAAAAAAAAAAAGAAAAGAAAGAAAGCCTTTCACCATCTCAGATAATATTCATCTCTTCAAAATTTTGATGACATCATCACTGGACAACCTGGAGAGCAACTCTCCAGCTGTTCTGTGTTTGTAAGGCTATGGCGAAAACAAGTGTCACAAAAGACAGAGATGCTTCTCTGAATAAATAGCCCACTAGATCTTTAAAGTCTCTTGGGCATCCAGTGGTCAAGACGAGTTGAAATATTACTTTTTAATTGAAGAACAGAATGGTATACTTTATCTGTTCTGGCACTGATAACACTAAGCTTTAGTGGGACAATTACATTTTGAAGAAAAATATATCCTATTTAGATTTACTACTTTTACCCATTTATTGAGTATGGGAAAGACAGGTCCAGCTCTGAATGCATTCAGAGGATGAGAATAAATTCTGACTTCTCCCACAGTGGTGAAAGCATTTGACCATATGGACCTAATGGTTATGGATACACAATATCCATTTGTTTATGAAAAATTACACATGGTATTGAGCCATGACAAGCCATAAAATTGTAAATAAAGACTCATTTTAGGTCAATACATTGTCTTTTCTTGGGTTTTAGTACCTGGTTTTCTATGGGTAAGCAATGTGAACCCTAAGTAAACATGAAATTCAGTGTATCAATTTCAAACTTACCTTGAGCCACCCAGTAATTAAATTAAGTACTTTTAGTTTTAACGCAAATTAAAGATGTGCAAAAATGGCTCAGCCCAGGCATCTGAAGATGTATGTATGCTGCATAAGCAGACTCTTTACTTTCCTACTGTAACTTCTGGTAAACATTTGCCACAATAGGAATTATTTTATACTAGTTGACTAATGAAGGAAAACAACAATTCAAGTTTGATAAACAAAAAAGCTTCACTTAATTTATTCCAATTAGCGAGAAATGTTCGGCTACCAATTTATAACCCAGCTTGTTGGAATCTTCAGAGGGCATCAAATATGTCATATACATTCAGTGGACTTATATTTAAGCAGTATATCTTATTGTACTCAGCTTGAAATATAAGGTTACCAGATTAAAACAGCAAATACATTCAAAGCAGTGACTGAAGATTTAATTTACTGAAGGATTGTTGAGTTTAAAGGTTGAGGAAATCTCAGAATATTTATTTATTACCAAGAGCCCAGTTTCAGTTCCACTGCTATTTCCAGCCTATGGATCATAGCCATTATATTGTTCAATAATATCAAGACCACTCATAACTTTTGTATAATTATATATTCATTAATATATGTATATATTTATTATAGCAGATATTATATATATTCATTTATTTAGATATATATTTATTTAGTTAAATATAATATATAATTAAATATTTATAGATATATCATTTATATATTTATATAAATATCTATTTATACATTTTTGGTCCTTGATAATGGTAGGGGATTAATGAATAACTTTTACGGACTAACTCCACTCTAAATTTTTGGACTCCTTATCTCCATCCCTCTATCTTTTTAAATATCTTTTTTTTAGAGCAACCCAAAGAAGTTCAAAAATTTCAACTTTATTTTGTTATATTACCTTAAGGTCTATGTTTACATCAACTAACCAGACAAATGTAGTCTTTTCCAGGCACTTGAAATAACACACAGAAACCAGAAACACCCTTTATTTTACCCTAGCATACATTGTTATAATTATTCCACAAGTTTATTATTTAACATGTACAATATAGAAGAGGTATACTTTGAAATAAATTATGCTAATGACTGTGTCATAAATTTAGGCAAATAATCAGCAATTTAAATCCTGGGGACATAGGAAAATGGAAACAATAATTGTAAGAAGACAATTTTAAAAATTTGAAAACGGCAAATCGTACAGTAAAACAATAAACAGCAGAAATTAACTTTATGAAACTATCAATAAAATTGGAGCTGGAATCAAAAAATGGGAGGAACTGAAAAAAGTAAATCACAAAATCTCAATTTCATGAGTAAAAAGTTTATTCCTCCTCATTTTACTGACATTAAAAACATTAAAAATGACCCTCTTATAATCATTATCAGTAAGTTTAAACCAGTCAATTAAATAAAATTAAATACAGTGGACAAATCCATAAAAAAGATAAAGCACAACATAGACACACACACAAATGCACAATCTTGTTGTAAATATTTGTATAAATGATTATGTTTTCAAGGTTCTTTTTTCACTTGACTGTTTTATGTCTCTCTGTATATTGTAGTATTCCCACATTTTAAATTTTTCATGACTTATGGAATAATATGCATGGTGTCTACTTCTGTTGTTTCAGTGTCACCTGAGGAATATTTATATAGGTCATGAATGATACCCTACTAAGTTTTTAATGTAGGTAATCTAGTTTTGAAGAAATATATACAAAAAGAGTTTTCTAAATATTAGAAATGCTTTTTTTTCTTTTTTCAGATAACATAGGAATCCTAGATAATAATGAGAAAATGAAAGATATTTTCCAATTCATTGCAATTTAAGTCCCATCTTGAGTTTGGAAAGGCCACAAATCTGGAAAAATAATTTAAGCAATAGAATAAGTAACTTAGAAGTATTTATTTGATTATAACTCAAAGAATAAAAGGAATGTTTATGAGTTTACATTAATAAAAACTACATCGTTAAGTAGATGAGAATGTATATTTCTTAAAATAATTTTAAGTAGCAAATGTTAAAGAAATTTAGAAAATAGCAAATTATCAAAACAACACAGTAGTAATTGCTGCAGCTTCTCTGATAAATTACTACAGTTAATGATATTACTGTGTTGGTTTAATGTATGTCTTCAAATTATGTGATACTCCCTCAATGAAGAGCTATGGCTTAATTCCCCCTCCTTCAGTATAGATTGGTCTTAGTGACTAGCTTCCAAGTAACAGAGTATGGGAAGAGAAACATAGTAACATTACAGTGAAGAAAACAGACAGATATTGCCTTAAACAGGTAATCAGAGTTAATGTCACTAGCAATAAGTTGTGTCAGTACCACATATCTGATAATAATAATTCAATCAGAATAATACTTTACCTTGATATTTCTTCCTAAGAATCCATACCCTCAGTCTGTTCAAGCGAAAACACTGGAAAAATCCACACTGAAGAACAGTCTACACATTTCCTCAGCAGTACTCCTCAAAATGCACAGTTATGAAAGACAAGAACTGATGCAGAAATTGTCAAAAAATAGAGTACGTCATGGATTCGATCCTAGAACAGAAAAAGATCATTGGTGAAGAAACTGGAGAAATCCTAAATGAAGTTTCTACTTTTTTTCATAGATTTTCTCAATGTTAATTTCTTAGGAAAAGTGTAAGTTAATACTCACTATTATCCTTGCAACACTTTCAAATTAAAAATATTTCAAAAAATAAAAACTAAGTGAAAAAATACATGATTTTTTTTTTAAAATCCAGGATTCATTCAGAAAATACACTTGGCCAAGATTTATGAAAGCTCTGCCAAAACACTGAAGGGATACTCTCTTTTTCATGTTATCAAAATCAGATCTCCCATCTCCCATGTTGTCATCCAAGTTACCCATTTGGTCTTCTCTCTCATGCGGGTTAGCCTTTATGTTAGGAAGTGTGCTGCTGATAAAGACATACCCAAGACTGGGTAATTTACACAGGAAATGGGGTTTAATGGACTACAATTCCACATGGCTGGGAAGTTCTCAAAATCATGACGGAAGGCAAGGAGTAGCAAGTCACGTCCTACATGGATGGGGCAGACAAAGAGAAGAGAGCTTGTTCAGGGAAATTCCCATTTTCGAAATCATCAGGTCTCATGAGACTTACTCACTTTCATGTGAACAGCAGAAAAAACACCCATCCCCATCATTCAATCACCTCTCACGGGTTCCTCCCATGACATGTGGGAATTGTGGGAGTTGCAATTTAAGATGAGATTGGGTGGAGACACAGCCGAACTATATCAGTAAGTGTTCAAGTTTAATATTATCATCTGAATTATGTTTGTGTCAACATTCCATTTATTACACAAGTTATAGAAAGAAGACAGTAAGTTCTGCTATCACACACTATTTTTGAGAATGAGATTTTATTCAAATGTAATGGATGTACTAGGGAACAACTGGAGCATAGAGTGAAATCATGTTTACTTATCTGCAAATTCAAGAGATACCCTAGGTGAAAACAGAAAACTTCATCTAGGTGAGTTATAGGAATATACAAGCACACGTATACATCAAACATATACTATTTACTAAAGCAGTGTGTGTTATGAGCCACCCACTTCAGCTATTAGAACTGTCTATCCAATTTCAGAAAAACATCCTTCCACCACCCCAAAATGACTCACCCATTTCAATTCTTCCACTTTTCACATCCACAAGCAAATTTCAAGTATATTTTTAGGTCTATAGTTATATTTATTGTGTGTGTGTTTTTTTTAATGTACTTCTTAACTGTTTAATATGTGTGGAACTATTCTGCTATTTTTATTATGTTACAATAATTTGCTTTTTTAAATGTATCACTGACAAAGTTGTTGAGTATTGTGCCCTTAAATCCCATTTTCCCAAAACCTCATGGTTTTATGACATGATTTTTGATAGCACATTGATTTCTATACACATGGATTTTGCATTACAGAAAAACTGACTGAATTGCTATTAATATATAAAATGAAGTGGGATAGAAAGTGAGTAAAGAAGAGAGAGGATGAAGCAGAACAAAAGAGAGGAGAGGGAAAGAGAGGAGAGTAACATAGAAAGAAACCTCCAGACTCTCTGGTGGGGAATTTAGTATGCCTTAGCTTTTAGAGATGAAGAAAAAAATAACTTAAGGATTGACGGATACATCATCCATAGGAAGAGAGTAGTGTGGATGCATTTGTGGTGGGATAAAAAGTATGATTCATATGTGTGAGTGGAAATGAGTACTGTAGAAAGATGAGCCCCTGGTTAGTTTTGCTCTATCCACAGAGCATTACATTCATCTAGAGTGTAATTATTAAGCTGTGCTAAGATTTTAAATTTAGATCTCTTTATCCGTTGACTATAAACTTTTTGAAGTAATAACATTTAATTGAATTTGTATATTCCATGTATAATCTCAGTGCCTTTTTAAGATCATGTCTGATGCACAGGATATCAATAGATGTATGTTAAGCAAATTAATAAAATGATATAGGAAAGCAATGTTGAAGGTTTTTGAAATGTAAGTTTTGGAAGTCATCAAGGTAACATTACATGTTCAATTCAGTCATCTGTAATGACAGATCAACTGCCATATATTAAATTTTTCTAATGTGGCCCACAGTGTTCAACAAGACAAAGTTAAAAAAAAGTAGGAAAACAAGATTTCTTCTAGAGTAGCAGAGAAGAAAACATGTGATTAGGGAAGTTGGATAAACTCTCAAATGGGCTTTGATTCGTGTATCCACTTGGTAAATCAGGACACTGATATGGATTGAATTGTGTTCCTCTCAAATTCATATGCAAAATCCTAACCCCCATATCTCAGAAGATGGCCTCATTTTCAGATAGAAACTTTACAGACATAATCAAGTTAAATGAGGTTATTAGGGTGGCCCCTAATCCAATATGACTTGTGTTCATATAAGAAGGAAAAACTTGGACAGACATATATTGACAGAACAGTTAGTGAAGAGACATAGGGGGAAGTCAGTCATCTATAAGCCAAGGAGAGAGGCCTAGACCAAGCCTTTCTCTCATAGTCCTCAGAGGAAACCAATTCTGCCAATACCTTAATTTTGAACTACTAGTCTCCAGAATTGTGCAAAAATATATTTTAGTTGTTTAAGCCTCAGAATTTATAGTCCTTCATTATGGCAGACCTAGAAAACCAGTGCAAACACTCTATCAGATACTATATGTTTTTTTCCAAGTTACATTCCAACCCTCTCTAGTTCTTAACAGTTTTACACAGAGCTAAGAACCTAGAAGTTGTATTTTGGAGACATCCTTGACAGCTGATTTCTACTTAGTTGCTGTGACTAGGAGTCACCTTATGGAAATTTAGAAGGGAAGATAAAAGAAAACAGGTCGCTTCTTGCTCTGACTGTGATAGAAACATCAACAGCAGATTTTGGCACCTCCAGGAATCTGTGGGCTCCAATATCCTTATCATAGGTGGCAACAGGAAAGGCTCCATCCACACAAAGCTGCAAGTGAAGGCTTGTGGGCTAGGGTGATCACAGCTTCTACATATCTGTGAAATATCTTTTCTCTCTTTTGCAACTTCAGGGCTTCCAAATAGGTTGTTGACCAAATCCTTCTATGCTTAAAATGTCCAGAGGGTTTTCAATTCTCCTGCTTATACACTGATTGGTGCAGAATAGCCTCCTTCTGTAGTGAATAGAACAGAGACCATCACCAACAAAGAAGCACCTTCCAGAAGGGAAACTGGCACATAGGCAAGAAGGTATACAAGGTTACAATTTGTTTTAGCAACAGAATATAATAAATTCTTTTTTTTTTTTAGAAGGATTTTTGCTCTTGTCACCCAGACTAGAGTGCAATGGCACAATCTCGGCTCATTGCAATCTCTGCTTCCCAGGTTCAGGCAATTCTCCTGGGATTTTTGGGTTGTGTCTTCATGTCCCTTTCCCCTTAACTTGTTTTCATAACTCTTCTTCAAGCTTGTACTTCTATTTTATTTTACTTTTTTAGACTGAGTCTGGCTCTGTTGCTTAGGCTGGAGTGTAGTAGCTTGATCTCAGCTCACTGCAAACTTGGCCTCCCGGGTTCAAGCAATTCTCCTGCCTCAGCCTGCTGAATAGCTGGCATTACAGGCATGTGCCACCACTCCTGGATAATTTTTGTGTTTTTAGTAGAGACGGGGTTTTGCCATGTTGGCCAGGCTGGTCTTGAACTCCTGACCCCAGGTGATCCACCCGCCTCGGCCTCCAAATGTGCTGGGATTATGGGCATGAGCTACACCTGGCCAAAAAATTCATTTTCAATAGCAGCCTATGTTTAATAAATGTGTTTAATAGTGAGGTTGGTAATACAGGAGTAAGCCACAACGGAAAGGCCAGTGTAAACAGATCAAGGATTTTGATATTTCAGTAACTGTAGTTTGTATTATTTTTTCATATTTGTCAACCCTTTTACTGTTACAAAATCTCAGTGAGGAAGGCCAGGTAGGTATTATTATTTCCATATTACAGATGAGCAAATAGTAAGTCAGTTGAATTTAACCAGTTATACTGCTAATTCAGTATTTGTTATTAACTGTTGTTCTTCATTTTTCACAATTAAAAACTAACAATTATTTGTACTTTTAGTAGTAGTTGTCACTATACCTTGTCTTATATCGACTTGGTCCTGAATATCATTTCCTATAAAAATCACCCATCAACCTTTAATCCAATTCATTTTCCCAATAATAGGCTTTAAATGATATTACAGTTTATTTTCATATGCATTTGCATAAATATTTCAAAGAATCATTTTAATGCTCTAATAATTTACATTTGCGAAGATACATTTTAACATAACATAAACCATATAAACATTTTCTTCCTGAAGTGAAGTGACATGTTTTGATGATATATCCAGGTTGTAAATCAAATAATGTTCTAATCAGGCAAAGAAGTAGAAAAAAATAGTTGAAGCATGTTAATCTTCAATCTCGTTTGTATTTTTTCTGGAATTTTTTAAGCCTTAAATTTATACAGACATTGTACAGTAAATTCAGATGTAAAATGTCTTCGTATTAATAAAGTATATATGTAAAGAATAGAAAATTTCTTTTATGCTGGTAATTTATTTGTAGGATATTAGTCTTCTCCATAAATATGTTCATTATCAATTGATTTATAGTAGCTTTCGAGAAATGCTGTGGAAGTTAAAAGTTGTTCTGTGTTACAAACTTTAATTCACCACGGGTGAGTGTACTTTAGGAAGATACAGATATTTTGAAAAGGACATCCTTGAAAATCAGAGACCATGAAATATATACATGGGCAACACTCAATCTTATAAGAATCGAAGGGATAGAAAATGTGTAAGAAAAAGCAGGAATTATGTTTCTATAATTATGGGTATGCCTGTAAAAGTAACCTGTCCCCCCTTATATGTTCCTTTTAGAAATAATATGCGTACCTGGAAACATATTTGATTTCCTGGGGAGAAGTTAAACTGATAGAAAACGTAATAGAAGACTAGAGTTATGGTCATAGTTTAAGAGGACATGTAATTTATTAATAAAAATGGGTATTGTGAAATGATACTAGCCATAGCAATAAATATTCTAAAACTAATTTATATGTATAAATAGTTTTACATTTCTGAATACTAAGAATTAGGAAAGAAAATTTTGGGTTTCAGTGGGCGATGAAACTTTCTCCATTGGGAGGAAACACTGAATTTATATTCTGGATGAGTCACTAATTGGGTAAACTCAATTGAGCTATTTAAACTCTGTAAACTAAATTTCTTATTTGTAAAATATAGGATATAATAGAACCTCATGAATATTTGTATTCATTAAATGAAATCCTGTATTAACATATTTAGATTTAGATTTAGCAAGTGCTTAATAAATATTTGCTATTAGCTTTTTTCCAAAATACCTTTATATCTATTTATAAAGAGAGTCATATATGGTGAAAATTGCTTGAAGGAGAAAGCACAGTGATGCTGGAAATGATAAAGCACCAATTTTAGCATGCTTCATTAGATTTAGTTTATTTTGTCCCTAAAGTCAGCCTCAAAATATTAGAAATTCTGACCTCAATTATTAACTTTTCTCTACAAATTTAAATTCATTTTCACTTACCACAATTTGAAAATGTTATTAACTATTTTACAGTAAAGTCAGAGGAAAAGCCTGTATATATATTTAAAGAGTGATTAGAATATGTGCAATTTAACTTTTATTATTCTATTTCTTTTTTTCTTTTTTTAATTATACTTTAAGTTCTGAGATACATGTGCAGAACGTGCAGGTTTGTTACATAGGTATACACGTGCCATGGTCATTTGCTGCACCCATCGACCCGTCATCTACATTAGGTATTTCTCCTAAAGCTATCCTTCTCCTAGCCCCCACCCACCGACAGGCCCCCAGTGTGTGACATTCCCCTCCCTGTGTCCATGTGTTCTCATTGTTCAACTCCCACTTATGAGTGAGAACATGCGGTGTTTGAGTTTTGGTCTAATACTAATTGTATTTTTCTTCTTTATTTTTTGTTCTGTTTGACACCAAAATTAACTAAGTGTAATTAATTTCGAAGTAAAATTAATATTCTATTAGAAGATGATGGGTTTGTGGACAATCACTGAACTGTGTAAGGCAGGTTAGAGTAGTCTGAGGCTATGGAAGGGGATGTTAAAATTTTCAACAAGGAAGTGAGGCTAGGTCTTGATGAGAAGGTACTGCTCTTAAATATTATTTTAGTAGTGGTATGTGTTCAGAATGTAAACCAAATGGATTTCTGGTAGAAGAACATTATAGCAGAAGAGAAAACCCAGTACAGAGAACTCGATGCAGAATTGTGCCTGAACTATCTGGGAAATATCAACAAGTTCAATTTAACAGAACAAGCAATAGACTAAAAGGAAGTAAAGTAAGATAGATCACTGGGAGCCAGAGGAGAGAGTGGGTGCAAGTCAGGCAGAGCCTCTGGTCTTTTACTGCCAGGATACATGGTATTGTTACAGTTAAAGCACAGACACTGGTAAAAGACTGCTTGGATTCAAATCCTATGCTGCCGTGCTGCCATGCTTAGCCAGTTAATCTGGATCCACAAACTGATTTTCTTTGTCCTTTAGATACTCTATTTGTAAAACTGTGATAATAATATTGCCAACGCCATAGAAATTTTTTTAAGTATTATTTTGCAGAATGAAATGGGAAGCTGTGGATTTTCAGCAGAGTAGTGATATCATTTGACTTATGTTAAAAGTTTATTATGACTAGAATGAGGAAAGCATGAAAAAGCAAAAACAAGAAGAGCACTAAAGGGAGCTATTACGATAATTCAGCTGAGACAGAATGAGTGTCTTGTTCTAGTAGTGGAAGTGTTGGGAAATTTTAGATTTTACACGTATTTTGAAGAAATACAAATAAAAGATCATGACAGGTTGGCTATGGAATATGAGAGAAAGGCAAGAGTTAAAGATAACTGCAAGGTTTTTCAACCGATCAATAGAAGCTAGGATCAATTGAAATGGGGGAAGACTGGGAGATGGGAAAATGAGAAGAAAGAAAATCAGTGATTTTTGAAGGTGGAAAATTTGAGATTTTTACCAAATAGTGATTGAAGAGCTGAACATAGCTATTAAATGGTAAGTTAGAAATGTGTGACTCATGTTTAGAAGGTAAAATACTGCTTGCAACATAAATTTTAAAATGTCCACATAAAGATGATATTTAATACCATAAAATTACGTGAGTTCACCAAAACAGTAAATGTAGATGTACACACACATGCACACAAATATACAGTTTATATATAGTTTATACATAGTTTGAATATCTCTTATCCTAAATACTTGAGACCAGAGTGTTTTAAATTTTGGATATTCTTTTTCACTGGATATTAAACACTTACAATATTCAATATCCATAATTCAAAAATCTGAAATCCAAAATGCTCCAATGAGCATTCTATCAGCTCCGAAAAAGTTTTGGATTTTGGAGCATTTTGAATTTTAGATTTTTGGGTTACAGATCCTCAACACACACACACACACATTTATGTATGCATAAAATTTGTATATGTATGTATTTGTACAATTATGCATACTTGTGTGCATATGTACTTGAATATAGTTGAATTGACATATTTTACAATATATATTACCTGCAAGAAAAATGTGGACACTCTAGTGTTTTCTGTTAAGAATCAGGCAATGTCTTCAAACACACAAATGTATTCTAATGCAACCCTGTCATGAGGTACATTATCTGGCAAGTGGTAGATACTTTTATAATAGAAAAAGCCAGCATCTATTTCTGAATCATGGCTTATGGCAAGAAAGGACAAATTGAACAAGAAGTCAATACAGCAAAGCTGAACACAAAATCTCTCCTTCTGTGAAACATTGACCTGCCATGGATGTCACATTCAGATTCTTGAGTAGCTTCAAAGTGTCACTCTGAACCAGCCGCACCATCAACTGGAAAGGCTGCCCCACAAATCAACCATACCACTAACAATGTATTTCTAAAGAGATGCAAGAAGGTAGGAAAAGCCACCATCTGGTTTTTTGGTTTATTGCAAATAATTTGCTTGGCGACATACTGGGACTACCATGTCAAACAAAAAGATACAATGTAAGACACTTGAGAAGATATCCAGTTGGAAGACAGATGAGAAGATAGAGCAAAATCATGAAGTTTATTTTAATGATTGAGAAAATCTACCTAGTGCAGCAAACTAACAACCAGTGCAAGTGTAGGTCTCAAGGACTGCCTAGCACATGAACAAATATGATAAGCACTGAAAACTGAGATTTTCAAAAAGGATATTGAAAAAGGAAAGACACACACATGGACACACACATACAAAAACATACACTGTGGTCGGCCTTTGAAGCTCATTTTTCTTGACGAACATGTATCACTATTGAGAAACACAAATACACAGTTATCTCTTTATAATACTGCTTATAATGTGTAGTGAACTAGAGTAATATAATTACAGTTATTTATTTTTTTCTGAAAAAGAAAATCTAAATGTTGTGGATAAATTTTTAACTTAAACAAATTGCACTGTACTTTACAAAAAATGTTGGGTCATTGTAGATGCCAGAAGTGAAGAATATTCTGAGACCTAGACAGAGAGGTAAATGAGTCAATAAAGCAGTAGCCATGTGAAGTTATTGAAATGGTAATGGTTAGAGTCGTGAGCTTTCATGCCTGCAAAAATCCTAAAGAATTGGTACCAGCAAAGACCTCTAGTATTAGTGATAAAGGATTTCATTGAATCTCTCACCAGATAAAATGAAATTTACCTGGCCATGTGTGTGGGAAGAAATTCTCAACAGAAAGCAAAAGAATAGCCCTGCAACTTTGACGTGTTTGAACACAGACTTACACTGTCCTCACAATGTGGGGATACCACAAGCTGAGAAGCTGGCAATTAAAAAATGATCCTGGTGTGGTGAAAACCCTTGGGGTGTCTACGAATCAAATGAAAAAATTATCTGGAGGAACGTGTTAGTTCATGTAGGATTTACAAAGGGGAAAATCAAAAGATGCCATATTAAGATGAGATCATAAGCTCAAAATAAAAAAATTACAACATTCATAGTGAGTGAGTGTCAACAGTCAAATGTACCAGGAGACCTCAAGCTATTGGCCTTAAAGTCAAAGTCAACGCCAATGTTATGCCAATAATATTTTAGAATGACAAAAAGAAAAAAAAAATAACACACACAAGCACACTTGCGCATAGCCTAAGTCTCGTTAAAAGGATTGAAGAGATAACAGAGTGTCTTTTCATGAAATGCAATGAACTTGAGAAGATAGTATCTTAGTTTGTCAGTGGAAAAGCCAAGATGGTAGTTAATATACCCCTATACGTTTTCCAGAAACTATAGTAATTGGTGACAGTAAACTTTGAAAGATGAAGGAAGGTAACCTTAAAACCAGGAGGGCTACTTAAAGGCCTAATTTAGAATAAATTCTACCTAACTTTTTCTCTTTACTCCATGTATGCAGGAGATTGCAGTTTCTCTGCTTAAAAGAAGATAGGAATACTATTCAGTCATGAAAAGGAATGAAATAATGGTGTTTGCAGCAATCTGGATGAAACTGAAGACCATTATTTTAAGTGAAGTAATTCAGGAATGGAAAACTAAACATTGTATGTTGTTACTATAGGTGGGAGCTAAACTAAGGGGATGAGAAGGCATAAGAATCATATGATGGATTTTGAGGACTTGGAAGAAAGGGTGGGAGGAGGGTGAGGGATAAAAGACTACAAATTGGGACAGTGTATGCTTCTCGGGTGATCAATGCACCAAAATCTCACAAATCAACACTAAAGAACTCACTCATGCAACCAAACACTGCCTTTAGAGAAGACAGGATTATACTCTAGAGAGCATCAAGCAAAAATTATCTGGCCTAAGATGAAAACCTGAATGTTGGGAGAACATCCTGTTCACAGGGAGATTAAGGGCTAGCCAAATATTTCTACTATTTGATGGTCTAATTGTTAATATTTTATTTAAATGAGTGATGAGAAATGGGCATTATCTTCTCTAAAATGTATGACAAACCCAAGATCAAATTTAAAAATATATATATATCATCAGCAGTAATTTTCACAATGATAGGTGGCAGAAAGATCATCATCATCCTACAGTAAAGAACGCAATGAGCAAGTATCCCCACATGCATTTACTTGAACTTGTTGTTTTAGTACCCTTGTCTTGTACACGAGCTCAAGAGCACCAGGAAGGGAACTACTACAAAAACAGAAACTAAAGCAATTGGGAAAAAAAAGAAGCAACTTGATATTATTAACTTATCCATGTGAAATAAATATTACTTTACAGACTTAAAGAACACTACATCTGTTAAAAAGAATCAGATATAATATATATTTCACGTATTTTCTCACACAACATTTAATGGAAAAGGTGAAGGCAGATAGGTTTGTCTTGCCGCTGAGCTCAAAGTGAAAGCATTCACTTTTAAATCATAAGTACAGTCTTAGATGCCCTAAGGTGCCCTCTGTTAGGTTAAGGAAGCTCCTTTCCTGTGGAAGTTATACCACATAGGTATTAATATAGCCACTCTGGGCCACTTTAGCTTAGTGTTCACATAGTGTGTCATTACCCAATATACTAGTTTCAGCTTGAGTATATCTATGTATTTAAATTGTGTTTCTTCTAAGCAATATATAATATGGCCTTACTTGTTCATTATGTCTGGCATCTTTGCCTTTCAATTGAAAAGCTTAATTCAAACACATGCAATTAAGAATTGATATGTCTGATTTAAGTCTTTCATCTTGCCATTTGGATTTCATTTATCTGATTATTAAAAATGTTTTTCTTTATTTGTCTTCACTGTTTTCTTTGTTGTGAATATACCATATATTGTCTTAACTATTTATGTTTCTTTTCGTTATGCTATGCATTTTAATATGTAAATATTATTCTATTTCATGATCATTTTAGGAACTTTATATGAGTAAAATAGGTTTATTTTCTTCCAAGTTTTGTGTACTTGTTGTTTTATATTTTACTTTCTTTTACAATATAAACTCTCTATTTTACTTAGTTTAAAATAATATTAAGCCATTAATAATTTTACAACTCTACATATGAAAGAATACTAAAAAAAATTGTTTTTACATTTTTGTAGGTATATTCTTTTAATGGAGCTTTTACTTACATAGTGTACATCTGATTGTTAGTTTTTCCCTTCATCTTGAGGAACTTTTTAACTATTCTTTGTCATAAATTTACTGGATGAAATACTCTGAGGTTTTGACTGGAAATATTTTTGAAACCTGCTGAAATTTAAAGCAATACCTTTTCTGAATATAAAATTTTAGGTTAAAATTCTGATTTTTTTTTCTGCCATTTTGAAATTCTATTTTCTTCTCATCTTTATTTTTTTTCCTGATCAGAAGTCACTAGTCATTTATTTTGTTGTACTACTACAAAAAGACACATGCACATGTACTGAGTACTCTTTTGTTGCCCCTTGAGATTTTCTCTTTTTCTTTGGTTTAAATCACTTAATGTATAATATACAAATAGTGCATCTATTTGTATATTACACGAATAGCACATCTATTTGTATATTATACGAATAGTACATCTATTTGTATATTATACGAATAGTACATCTATTTGTATATTATACGAATAGTACATCTATTTGTATATTATAAATTGCTTGGAGTTTTGCTAAATTTCATGTATATATAATTAATATATTTCATCTACTGGGAATATTCCCATTCCTTATATCTTCCAATAATTGTCTTCTTCTTTTTTTAAATATGTTCTTCTGGGACACTAGTTACATAGAAGTTAGACAATTTGATATTATAACACATATAGAGACATATTTTATTTTATTTTATTTTTCAACTTTCATTTTAGAACCAGAATACATGTGCAAGTTTTTAGAAAGATATATTGTGTGATGCTGAAATTTGGAGTACAACTAAATCCATCACCCAGGTAGTGAGCATAGTACCCAATACGTAGTTTTTAAACCCTTGCCTCCCTCTCTTACTCATCCTTCTAAGAGTCCTCAGTGGACTATTGTTCCCATCTTTATGTCCATGTGTACCCAATGTTTAGCTTCCACTCATAAGTGAGAACATTAAGTATTTTAGGTTTTCTGTTTCTATGTTAATTTGTTTAAAATAATGGCATCCAGCTACATACATATTGCTGCAAAGGGCATGATTTTCATTATTTTTAATGACTGAGTAGTATTCCATGGTATATAGATACCATATTTTCTTTATTCCATCCACCCTTGATGGGCACCTGTGTTGATTACGTGTCTTTTCTACTGTGAATAGTGTTGTGATGAACATTCAAGTGAATGTGACTTTTGGCTAGAATAATTATTTTCCTTTTGGTATATACCCAGTAATGGGATTGCTGGGTTGCATGGTAGTTCTGATTTAAGTTATTTGAGAAATCTTTGAACTGCTGTTCATAGTAGTTGAACTAATTTACATTCCAACCAACAGTGTATTAGTGTTCTCTTTTCTCTGCAACTTTGCCAACATTTGCTATTTTTTGACTTCGTTTGTTTGGTTGGTTGGTTGGTTGGTTTTAGATGTAGTCTTGCTCTGTTACCCTGGCTGGAGTGCAGTGGCGCGATCTCGGCTCACTGCAAGCTCCACCTCCCGGGTTCATGCCCTTTTCCTGCCTCAGCATCCTGCGTAGCTGGGATTACAGGCACCGGCCACCACGCCTGGCTAATTTTTTTTTGTATTTTTAGTAGAGATGGAGTTTCACCGTGTTAGCCAGGATGGTCTGGATCTCCTGACCTCGTGATCTGCCCGCCTCAGCCTCCTAAAGTGCTGGGATTACAAGAGTGAGCCACCAAACCCCGCCTATTTTTTGACTTTTTAACCAAAACCATTCTAACTAGTGTGAGATGGTACTGCCTAGATACATTTACAGATTCAACATTATGCCTATTAAATTATCAATGTCATTTTTCACAGAATTAGAAAAAAAAACTTTTCTAAAATTTATATGGAACCAAAAGGAGCCCAAATAGTCAAAGCAATCCTAACAAGAAGCAAGCCAGATACATCACATTTCTTGACTTCAAACTATATTACAAGGCTACAGTAACCAAAAGAGCATGGTTCTGGTGCAAAAGTATACGTATAGATCAATCAAAGAGAAGAGAATTCAGAAATAAAGCTGCACGTCTACAGCCATTTGATCATCAAATTAAGCAATGGGGAAAGAAATCCTATACAATAAATGATGCTGTGATAACTGGCTATCTATATGCAGTATAATGAAACTGCGGTCCTACCTATCATCTTATACAAAAATAAATTCAAGATGAATTAAGACTTAAATGTAAAACCTCAAACTATAAGAATCCTAGGAGAAACATCTGTATTAACTAATTATATTAATCCATTTGACCATGCTTTAAGACCTGTATTGTGTAATTTTCTCTGAAATTTTCAAATTATGTTCACTACTTTTTATTAAAAAACAAGAAGGTATCATAAAAGTTATGGAATAACTCAGGAAACCCAAAAAGTGTTCAACTAAAAGCATATTTTAAAAATATTTCAAACTCTATTTGTGTACATCTGTTATTTCACATACTTTGTTTCACCTGTTGGAAACCAATTTCATTTTTAAATCTACATTGGCTCACATCAATAACTCCTGAATTGAAATCTCCACTGTATTAAAGGGCACAAATAATAAGGGTGATCTTAAAATGCTAATTCAATTACTTAAATATTTAATTGTATATGCTATGTCTGTTTCTCACCTCTGCATCAATAATTTGTGAGCAAGTGGTAGTGTCACCCTATTCTAATGTGGACAGGCAAATATTAAACCATAAAGCTATAATTAAGATAAAAAAGAAAGTTTCCAAAATTGCATGGGGAAAGGGAGTTTTTACAGGAAAAAAATTTTAAAATGTAAATATAATTTGTCATTCAACCGTGATTATAGATTTTGTTTTCATTGCAAGGTACCTTTTCAATGTTTCCTTAGACCTTTCATTAATGTGGAAAACTACATTAATGAATGACTAGCCATCAGTGTTTTTAATTTTACAAAATGGATACCTTAGCGAATAAAAATTATTTTCATTTTCCTTCTAAGAATTTTTAAGAGAAATAAAGGGAATAAATATGTACAAAAAAAAACTTGTTAAATAAGTTTAAAAATTAGTCTTTAAAATTGTTATGCTGTTTTCATTTAAAAGTAAATGAGGATAAATATGTGTGTGTGTGTGTGTGTGTGTGTGTGTGTGTGTGTGTGTATGTATTAGTATTGTCTATAGTAACTTTGGTAATAAGCCTATGCTATATATATTGTCTACATACATGAACATACAAATTTCCTTATCTATCTTCATCAGGTATTAGTTTTCACAACTAATTTCATTTTATTAATTATTATGTTAATAATTAATAGATCTAATAGTTTTAATAGATCTGAAATACATCAAAGTAACAGAATTCCTTTGTTTTTCATTAAAGTACCAAGATGTTGATCCAGGAACAATCATAAATATTTTTAAAAGATAGCTGTATTAGGTATACATAAATTTGTATTCCTGTGTTAGAAAACAAAATAAAAAGGTGCAAGTTAAATACAGAAAAAATATTTTTAAACAACTTTATTAAGATGTAATTTACATATCGTAAAATTTACCCCTCTAAAGCATATAATCCAGTGATTTTTAGCATGATCAAAAAGTTGTACAACCATTAGTACAGTTTTAGAGCATTAATACCTGACAAAGAAACTCCACAACCATTAATAATCATTTCTCATTTATCTCCTCACTATAACCTGGACCAGGGCAATCACTTATCAACCTTCTATTGCTATTTGTCTATTCTGTGTTTTTAAAAATTAATCTTATCTAACTATAATTATGTATTCTTTGACCAAGACGTCCTCATGTCCCCTTCCCCTTAACTTGTTTTCATCACTCTTCTTCAAGCTTGAACTATTTATTGTATTGTATTGTACTGTATTGTATTGTACTGTATTGTATTGTATTGTATTGTATTGTATTGTATTGTATTGTATTGTATTGTATTGTATTGTATTGTATTGTATATTTTGGTGGAGTCTGGCTCTGTCGCCCAGGATGGAGTGCAGTGGCCTGATCTCAGCTCACTGGAACCTCGGTCTCCCAGGTTCAAGAGGTTCTCCTGCCTCAGCCTTCCAAGTACTTGGGATTACAGGTGTGCGATACCATACCTAGCTAATTTTTGTATTTTTAGTGGAGATGGGGTTTCACCATGTTGGCCAGACTGGTCTTGAACTCCTGACCTCAGGTGATCCACCCACCTCGGCCTCCCAAAGTGCTAGGATTGTAATCCTACAGGCATAAGCCACCGTGCCTGGCCTCAAGCTTGAACTTTGTAAGGGATAATGTGGCGTTGCATATCTGGTGTCAAAAAAAATGAAGTTGATTGGATAAAGCAGAGTGCATTAGACAATTTATGATGGCAGCTTCCCCTCCTGTTTGTAGGGAGTAAACATTACAGTATCATATGAAAGGTAGTAGTAGACTGATCCCAAAGGCACCAATGTTCAAATACATGTAAACATGGCACTTGATCCTCTTTTTTTTTTTTCTGCCAAAATTGACTTGTTTGAAATACATATGTATTTTCAGGTTGAGTAGTTCAAACTGTGTTTTCAAAAGCTGTTGCTGTAACTTCTGCCATTAGTGTTTTATGGAGTAGCTACACACTTAGAAGAATCTTATTCCCGATGTGGAAATACCGTATTCATACCAAACCAGAGAATTTTCAGAGAAATCTTCAGCAACTAAAGTCCATAATAAGGTATCTGCAGAAAATCATTTTCAAAACATACTACTTTATTTTACAGTATTTAGTAGAAAAACAAAATGGGAAGTGTTGCTACCCACAGAATACATAAAATGCTAGGTAGTTGGTACCAATTTGTCTTATAGCTGTACTTCAAAGTGCCTTAATTTATCATTTAAAATTTTATTTAAACTATACTGCCACAATCTTTTAACTTATTTTATTCTTACCCGATAATCAGAGGGAAACTGTATGTTGGTGTCACTAATCGCAGTTAACTAAACAAACAAACAAACAAAACCCTCCAAAGACTCATGAAGTTTTATTAGTCTACTGTGATGGAAGAAGGAAAACTGGAATGCAAAGTCTATGTTCATTTTGAGGTAACTATCTACTGCTGTTCCGCTCTCTGTCGTAGAAATTCAGTGAGAACTAGTGCTTATTTTTGAGAAATATTTGGGTGAAATGTCTACAAAACTTTTAAAATCTATTATGTTAATTGCTTGTATTGATTTTGTCATATAATATGCTTAGAATCATCTATAATTAAATATATGAGAGTACTTTTGTATATTTTTATATTTTACTTATTTTCTCCCAGGATTTTTCTCTTTGAGAGCATGAACTTATTCAATAAAAAAAAGTCCATCATCTCAACATTAAACGCTGATTATTCTGTGCATCTTCAACAAACAAAATATAATGCATGATACTAATGTAAGGGATACTGGTTGTTAGTATGAGAATAAATAATGTCACAGATAAGTAACAATAACAATAGTGTTTATAGAGTGCTAATATTGTGCCAGAATACTTCCATGTGACATATATATATATATATATATATATATATATATATATATATATACTCTTTACATTCTTAAAAAAATTAGAGTGATCCTCTTGGTACCCATCTTCTAGAATTGAGAAATCAGAGTCCGGATAAAAACAAAAGCCATCTGCCCCGTGCTCTTATCTTGACCTTCATACTTACCTGCATGTTTTGTCCAATTCCCAAATCTGTTTCTCTCCAATTTGCAAGTGGATTGAAGCAAGACTTGTCTGTGCCTCTATAAAAATTAGCAATTTCTGGCCAGGCACGGTGGCTCACGCCTGTAATCCCAGCACTTTGGGAGACTGAGGGGGACAGATCACTTGAGATCAGGAGTTTGAGACCAGCCTGGCCAACATGGTGAAATCACGTCTCCACAAATATACAAAAATTAGCCAGGCATAGTGGTGGGCACCTGTAATACCAGCTACTCTGGAGGCTGAGACAGGAGAATTGCTTGAACCTGGGAGGCAGAGGTTACATTGAGCAGAGATCATGCCACTGCACTCCAGCTTGGGCAACAAAGCGAGACTCCATCACAAGAAAAAAAAAAATGCAATTTCTTTTTACTTACATCCAAACGTATCATATTTTCTGTCATTTGGCTGTATCACTCTAGGCTCCTTGACCTTATTTATATTTGCAGCCCTAGTCCATGCTTGGGAAAGAGCATACTCAATTAACCGTGATTGATCCACAAATGATAGTATGAATGTTCAAATTTTATAGAAAATCTTCCAGGTCTGAGCATGATATAGATACTGTGAAAGCAGCATTTAGCAAAAACTATCAAAATTTCACACAGACATGGTGATTATATTTGTTACTAAGCACTTAGTTACATTAATATGGTCTTGAGAGATGACATCTTATCTCGTTATTTTAGTTTTCTGATAATTGAGGTTTAAAGTAGACTATACTCTTTTCAAAATGATGTAAATGTCATTGCATTTCATTCTCAAAAAGCCTAAACTTAGATCTAAGCTTGTCAAAGTGGTTCAAAATAAATCTTGCTTCATATTGTTTAATTATGTTGAGTCATTTTTGCTTTTAATTAACACTGTTTATCAGATATTAAACAACGTTATTCTGCTATTCTTACTTGCTTTCTCTGTCTGTCAGTATTCTGCCTCCACTCTAAATATCTAATCCTTCATGATTTCAGTTTAATCATAGACTGAGATAGTTAAAAAAATAATATTTCTATGCATGATCAAAGCCATTTGAAAGAAGCCCAGGAATCATAAATCATCGTCCAGCTCAGTCTCATAATTTATTTAACAGAATTAATTTTACCACTGTGAAGGAAACCAAATGATTTTTGAAAAATTACATGGGCATCTTCTAAATAATCTCAATGTACTTTTGTGGTTCAACTCATCACAAATTCCTCTACAATTAAAACATAATACGGCTTCTTTATTTTAGGGAGCTTACTGGAAGTCACAGGCATTTAAGATGATGGTACAATACAATATGTTGAACATTAGAGTAAGATTACAGATAATTCCACAGGTATGCAGTTCCATTAATACAGACACACAAATGAGAGACATCAGTACCAATTAGAGAGATGACGGGGAGAAAAGGAGAAGAGACAGTGGTATAAATTAGGAAGAACAAGAAAATTAAATATATGAGAAAAGAAATGATGTGGTGAATTCTAAATTTCTCTATCTAGGTAGAGAAATCTAGGGGTTGAAAAACATGTCAGAATCTCAAGGATTGTTTTACCCAGGAAGTATATTTGGAAATGTAATTGACATCAGCAATGAATTATAAGGGAAACGGGCAAATTGAATGAAACAACCAGTTAATGGCTAGAAAAGGGAATGCTAGGGAACCCTAGTATTTAAGAAACATGAAGAGGAATGCTTGAAAACGTCTAAGAAGAAAAAGTCAGCCAGGCGCAATGGTTCACTCCTGAAATTCCAGCACTTTGAGGGGCGAGGCGGGCAGATCACAAGATCAGCAGTTTGAGAGCAGCCTGACCAACATGGTGAAACTCCATCTCTACTAAAAATACAAAAATTGGCCGTGCCTGCTGGCGCGTGTCTGTAATCCCCGCTACTCAGGAGACTGAAGCAGGAGAATCTCTTGAACCTGGTAGGCAGAGGGTGCAGGGAGCCGGGATCGCGCCACTGCACTCCAGTCTGGGCGGGAGAGCGAGATTCCATCTCAAAAAAAAAAAAAAAAAAAAAAAGAAAAAAAAGAAAAAGTCAGAACAGTCTTGAAATTATTTCATGGGCATAAAGTTTCCAAGATATCAAAGAACTGAAAAGTGAAAAGTTTTGCTGACGTCAAACCATTTAAATAAGAATTGAAAAGTTTTAGGGATTACAGTAAGAACTTAAGAATTTTGGAAATAAAAATAATTCAGTAGATTATCTTAATAGAGTTATTTCGTACATTATTTTATATGGTCATGTCAATAGAATTTTAGTCCAATTTTATTCTACTAATTTAAGGAGCAAATTGAAAGACACAGAATGTAAACATAAACTACTCTCTCAAAACAAAGGATGAGAAGGAAGAAAGGATGATAATTGACCATTGTCAGTTTCTTTACTTGGCAATAATAACCTATTTTTTATGCATATTGTTTCTCTTGAATCCAGTATCTTAAAGTTTCCTCCTTAATTTAAATTTTCCACTATAAAGCCCATTCACAGAGAGTCTACACTTCTCTTCTTCCAAGGAGACTCGATATTTCCATGTTTGTCCTCGTTGTAGAGTGTGTTTTTCTCATGTAATCCCTCTTTCAGAGGTTTTTCAATGTAAAAATCAAATGAGCTCCCAGTGTAATCGTTGGTGAACATGTAGGTAAATTCTTCCATTCAAAACAGCAGGCAACAAATATCGATTACATTACATTTAAATTCCTGTATATATTATCTGATTTCCTATTTCATATCCCTAGATATGAAACTGTAAAATATATAAATCTAAAATACAGAAGTTGCAAATGTATAAATGTCAAGTTAAATAATAAGTAAAATGTAATCTAAAAACTGAAGAAATTCCCTTTAAATTTCCTGCCCAAAATATCCTGTTTGATAAATTTCCTAGTTAGGAATTTAACTGAATTATTCTTCTTTTAAGTGTTGTAGTTTTCCTACATAACATTTAGATGATTGTCTTTCATTTCTGAATTATATTTCTTAATCTTTAAAATATATTTTGTTTAAAAAATAATTAACTTTCCATATACAATTTATATTCCATTTTTCAGAGAAAAGTTTGAAAAGTGTCAGGATATCAAATTATAGCAAAAATTTAATGTATTAATAATTTTGGCTTTGCTTTTCTTACAGTGTCTCTCTTATTTTTTTTTTTTTTTTAAACACCCATTGTTTTCTGCCCCAATAAGGTAGTAGCTCTATTTTATCTACAAATGAAGAGAGGAATTCTGAAATTGTAAAGTTTTTGTGTTTTCTAAAAGTCAAATGGATGCAATTAAAAACGATTTGGAAGCTTAATTTATAATATCACTAACTGAATATTGTGCATGCTGGGGTGATGGTCATGGATTTTTTTTTAAACCACAAACCAAACAGGTCAGATCTTTTTAGGCTTTCAAACTTTTTCTGCACCTATTTATTGTTCCTACATTGCATCTTATTTTAATTTTTTCTGTAAGTTACAAAAGAAAGTCTTTGAAAAATTGAAGGGTGAGAACTGGGGTGAGGGATAAAAGATTGCATGTTGGATACAGTGTTTGCTGCTCAGGTACAACAAAATTTCAGAAATCACCACTTAGGAACTTATCCATGTAACCAGAACTACCTGTACCCCCAAACTATTAAAATAAAATAAAATAAAAATAATACAAAAATTTATCTCTCTAATGTCTACCTCTTACTCTCACTAACTCTTGTTATTTCACTCATCCATCAGTTTAAGCCTGTAATTACCTCCCCTCTGGTTTCTTTCTTTCTCTCTTATTTTCTAAATCAGCTTTTTCTACCAGAACTCTCTGCAACAATGCAAACATACTTCATCAGCATTCTTCAGTATGATGACAACTAGTCATGTGTGACTATTAAACACTGAAAATGTGGCTAGCAAGGCTGAAGAGCTGAATTTTTAAAATTTTATTTCAGTTAATTGCATTTTAAATAACATCATGTGGCTAATGGCTATGACATTGGACAACAAAGTATGACATCCTCTCATTCTTTCTAATTCTCTCCCTCTTCTATGCCTTGGTTTCTATTTCCTCTCATCTCTGTATCTAAATTCTGACTCTAGCTACTTTTGCAGACCTTAGGGTTACTTGCTTAATGCAACTGAAAGGCAAAAACTATATTTCAAGTGCAACCACAAGGCACTGGATCTTTTTCGTAACATTAAGTTTTCCTTGAGCATCTTGAGGAACTGCTGACTGAAACTGTTTGAGTCTTTTGCTAGTTCCATTGTGATAAGCTCTGAGAGGTTTTGTCATACACACACATTTTTCTTTTGGTTATTACTCTCGAACCCCACAAAATCAGAACCTTTCAGGGCACTTTCAAGTTCATGATTCCTGAAGTGAATTTCTTGAAAGCAAATACATCTTATAAATGACTTTAACCTTATTCAGTGTAAGACTACTCATTGCTTTCATTTATTATTATTTTCTTTTTACCCTTGCCAACAGTGTTCTTCACACCATTTGACCAAGTCATTCATGGATCTTAAACATTTTGTGTTTTCTTATATTTCAGAGAACACATGTATTAAAATATATTTTGAGCCTATTCTTATAAACCTTAGGACATTTTCAAAATTTGATATGTCTGATATTTTAAAGATCAGTCTAAACTTTGAATTAAGCAATAAAATCCAATGTAAAATTTTAGGCAGTGAGTAAAATCAGCAAGATGGAGGAATAGGAGTTTCAGCACTCATGTCTTCATGAAAATATCAATTTGAATAAATACTGGTTTGCAAAAATAGCTTCACAAGAGCTAAGAAATTCAGGTGAGAGATTACAGTACCTGAGTGGAACACAGAAATAGGAAGAGATGTCTTGAAGATGATAGGAAAAACAGTTTTACATTATTCATGTCACGCTTTCCCCAAGCCCATTTGGTAGAGCATGAAGAGAGTTATCTTCCATGTGGGGGAAAGAGATTGAAGTTAGCAGCTGAAGCCACTGCAAGCCCTGGCATCAGACCTGTCTCAGTGTTCATTGCAATAGGCTGGCCCCTGGACCAAGCTGGCATCCATAATCCCAGGCTTCATGCTGGTCCCTGTGGCCCTAGGTTCCAAGACCTTCTGATACCAAGCAAAGCACTGTGGCCCCTAGCTCGAGGCCCACCTCCATAACTCCAGACACTAGGGTGGCCCCTGCAGACACAGGCCCAAGGCACACTCTTACGTCCCCAGGCACCAAGTCAGCCCTTCTCAGGATTCTAGCACCATAACAACCTGAGAACCCCATGAATTGACCTGCCATAATCTCTGGAGGGGCTAATTGCTAAGTGTTTTACGTACCAAATCTAGTCTGTTAATACTGGAAGATGTGTTTAGTTCTTCAAATCCACAAACACCTATAAAAATAATAAGATTATGCATAATCGTGGAAACATAACAATACTGAAGGAACAAAGTAAGGCATCAGTAGCCAACCTTTACAAAATGACGATCTACAAAATGCCTGAGAAAGAATTCAAAATAACCTTCTTAAGGAAGTTCAATTAGGTATAAGAGAAGAGAGGTATACAACTAAATTAACTCAGGAATATAATACAGAAACAAAATGAGAAGTTCAATAAGGAGATTAAAAAACACAACAAAGAACTACACAGAACTTTTGGAGCTGAAGAACACAATGACTGAAATGAAAACTTCCATTTCAACAGCAACAGCAGACTCATTCAAGTAAAGAGAATAAGCAAGCAAAAAGGGAGATCATTTGAATTCACCCAGAGGAGAAAAAAAATAGAATGATAAAGTATGCAGAAAGCCTCTGAGACTTTTGAGTCACTACAAAGTAAACCAACAAGTACAATATGAGATTCCTGAAGTAGTAGAGATAGAGAAAGGGCAGAAAACTTATTCCAAAGATCAATAACAGAAAACTCCCCAAATATGTAAAGAAAAACCAGCATTTATAAGAATACCAAATAGATTAAACAGAAACAGATCTTCAGTAAGTCACATTATAATCATACTCTCAAAAGTAAAAGACAAAGAAAAATGTGAAAGCAGGAAGAGAAAAAGTGAATGTTACATAGGAAGGAATCTCATTATAAGACCTGTCGTCAGAAATGATGGAGGCCAGAATAGAAAAAAATAATATATTCAAAGTATTGAAAAACAGTAAATAGAAAAGCATGAATATTATACCTGACAAAGCTGTCCTTCAGAAATGAAAGAAAGATAAGCACTTTTCCTGACAAGCAAAGGCTTAGGGAATTCATCAACACCAGACTTGCCTTACAAGAAATGATAAAGGAAATACTTAAAGTTGAAGTGAAAGTGTTGTTGTTCCTCCTTATCCATGAAGGATACCTTCCAAGACCAGGCACCAGATGGCAACCACAGTGGAAAAATATATTGTTGATATACAAAAGACAAAGAGAAGGGAATCAAAACATACTATTTTGAAAATCCCATCAAATCACAAAGGAAGGCACCAGGAGAGAAAGAAAGAAAGAACCCACAAAACAGAAAATATTTAACAAAATAATAATACTGAGTCCTTAACTATCAATACTTACTGTAAATATAAATGGAATAATTTTTCAAGAGAAATAACATCATTATATATTGATAAAGAGGTCAATTCATCAAGAGGCTATAACAATTATAAATACATATGCACCCAAAATGGAAGACCTTAAATAAATAAATATTAATTGAGCTGAAGAGAGAAATAGATCGCAGTATAATAATAGTAAGAAACTTCAGCACTCTATTTTAACAATAACCAAGACATAAAATAACATAACATAACATATTGGTTAATAACATAACCAAGACAGAAAATCAATAAGGAAATAGAGGACATGGACAAAATTGTAGACTTAATGGAACTAAAAGACTTGTACAGAGTATTCCATCCAAGAGCAGCAAATTCCTATTTCTTCTCTTGTGCACATAGAAAATTCTTTAGAATAGACCATACGTTAGGCTACAAAAGTCTTTACAAATTTAAGAGATATAAATTATTTAAAGTATTTTTTCCAACCACAATGAGATGAAATTAGAATAATAGAAGAAAAAAATAGAAAATTCACAGATATGTTTAAATTCAACAACATGCTCCTCAACAACCAAAGAATAAAAGAGAACATTATTTTTGTTTTTGTTTTTATTTTTGTGACAGAGTCTAACCACGATGCCCTAGTTGGAATGCAGTGGTGCAATGTCGGCTCACTGGAACCTCTGTCTCCCAGATTCAAGTGATTCTCCTAACTCAGCCTACCGAGTAGCTGAGACTACAGGCATAGACAACCATGCCCGTATAATTTTTGTATTTTTAATACAGAAAAGGTTTTGTCGTGTTGGCCAGGCTGGTTTCAAACTCCTGCCCTCGGGTGATCTGCCCTCCTCGGCCTCCCAAAGTGCTGGGATTACAGGTGTGAGCCACTGTGCCCAGCCAACAAAAGCAGTTTTAAGAGGAAGATGTAAACTGTACTACAGGGCTACAGTAACCAAAACAGCATGGTACTGGTACCAAAACAGAGATATAGACCAATGAAACAGAACAGAGCCCTCAGAAATAATACCACACATCTACAGCCATCTGATCTTTGACAAACCTGAGGAAAACAAGAAATGAGGAAAGGATTCCCTTTTTAATAAATGGTGCTGGGAAAATTGGCTAGCCATAAGTAGAAAGCTGAAACTGGATCCTTTCCTTACTCCTTATACAAAAATTAATTCAAGATAGATTAGAGACTTAAATGTTAGACCTAAACCATAAAAACCCTAGAAGAAAACCTAGGTAATACCATTCAGGAAATAGGCATGGGCAAGGACTTCATGTCTAAAACACCAAAAGCAACGGCAACGAAAGCCGTAATTGACAAATGGGATCTAATTAAACTAAAGAGCTTCTGCATAGCAAAAGAAACTACCATCAGAGTGAACAGGCAACCTACAGAATGGGAGAAAATTTTTGCAATCTACTCATCTGACAAAGGGCTAATATCCAGAACCTACAAAGAACTCAAACAAATTTATGAGAAAAAAGCAAACAACTCCATCAAAAAGTGGGCAAAGGATATGAATAGACATTTCTCAAAAGAAGACATGCATACAGCTAACAGGCACATGAAAAAATGCTCGTCATCACTGGCCATCACGAAATGCAAATCAAAACCACAATGAGATACCATCTCACAACAGTTAGAATAGCAATCACTAAAAAGTCAGGAAACAACAGGTGCTGGAGAGGATGTGGAGAAATAGGAACACTTTTACCCTGTTGGTGGGATTGTAAACTGGTTCAACCATTGTGGAAAACAGTATGACGATTCCTCAAGGATCTAGAACTAGAAATACCATTTGACCCAGCCATCCCATTACTGGGTATATACCCAAAGGATTATAAGTCATGCTGCTATAAAGACACATGCACACGTAGGTTTATTGAGGCACTATTCACAGTAGCAAAGACTTGGAATCAACCCAAATATCCATCAGTGACAGACTGGATTAAGAAAATGTGGCACATATACACCATGGAATACTATGCATCCATAAAAAAGAATGAGTTCGTGTCCTTTGTAGGGACATGGATGCAGCTGGAAACCATCATTCTCAGCAAACTACCGCAAGAACAGAATACGAAACACCACATGTTCTCACTCATAGGTGGGAATTGAACAATGAGATCACTTGGACTCTGGAAGGGGAACATCACACACCGGGGCCTATTATGGGGAGGGGGCAGGAGGGAGGGATTGCATTGGGAGTTATACCTGATGTAAAAGACGAATTGATGGGTGCTGATGAGTTGATGGGTGCAGCACACCAACATGGCACAAGTTAGTGTGATTACATGATTAACCCGCACATTGTGCACATGTACCCTAGAACTTAAAGTATAATAAAAAATAGATAAAAATCAAAAAAGAAGAAGATGCAGAGCCATAAATACCTATATTAAGACAAAAGAAAAATCTTAAGAAACCTGACTGCATATTTTGAAGTGGAAAGAGAGAGAGAAAAAAAAAATTAAGCCCAAAGTTAGCAGAAAGAAGCAAATACAAAAGACTTAAACATCAATTAAAAACAACAACAACCAAAAAAACAGATTTGAGGATACAGAAAAATATCGATAAAAGATCAATGAGTTGTTTTTTGAAATAATAAACAAAATTGAAAATCATTTAGCTAGATTAAAAAAGTGAGCGATCACTCAAGTAAACAAAGTTATAAAGAAGAAATATTACAATTGATACCACAGAAATGGAAATGATAAAAATAAATTATTATAAATAATTACATGCTGACAAATTTGGTAAATTCAAAGAAATAGATAAATTTGTAGAAACACACAGTTTACTGATACTGAATCATAAAGAAATATAGAATGGATGTGGTGGCTCACACCTGCAATCCCAGCACTTTGGGAGGCCAAGGAGGGTGGATCACAAGGTCAGGAGTTCGAGACCAGCCTGACCAACATGGTGAAACCTCGTGTCTATTAAAAATATAAACATTAGCCAGGTGTGGTGGTGAGTGCCTGTAATAACAGCCACTTGGGAGGCTGAGGCAGGAGAATCACTTAAACCTGGGAGGTGGAGATTGTAGTGAGATGACATCATACCATTGCATTCCAGTCTGGACAACAGAGTGAGAACCTGTCTCAAAAAAAAAAAAAAAAAAAAAAAAAAAAAAAAAAAAAAATAGAAAAGCTGAAGACACCAATAACAAGTAAGGTGATAGAAGCAGTTATGAAAAGCCAGCAAACACAGAAAGTTCAGAATGACTTCACAGGTAAATTCTTCGAAGCATTTAAAGAAGAAACAGTATCAATAATTTCAAACTTTTCCCAAAATAAGTAAAGATAACATTTTCAACTAAATTTATAAGACCTGCATTTCCCTGTTAACAAAGCAAGACTAAGATATTACAAGAAAAAAATTACAGACTAATACTCCCGATAAACGTAGATGCAAAATTCTTCTATTAAAGAGTAGGAAACAAAATTCAACAACACATTAAAAGGATTGTACACCATGATCAAGTGAGATTTAGCTCTGCCGTACAAGGATGGCTCAACCTACAAAATATAATAAATTGATATATCACATTAACAGAAAAAAGCATACAAATCACGATCCTCTCCATGGACACATAAAAAACATTAAACAAAAATCCTTTCATGATAAAAGTTCTACATTTTTTTCAAAATTAAACCTATCAACAAATTAGGTATATAAGGTATCTACCTCAACATAATAAAAGGCATATATGACAAGCCCACAGCTAATACTATACTGAATTGTGATATGCTGAAAGTTTTTCTTCTAACATTAGGTGCAAAACAATAATGCTCACTCTCACCATTTTTATTGATAATAGTAATGGAAGTCATAGCCAGAACAATTAGGCAAGTAAAATAAATTAAAGGCTTTCAGATTAGAAAGGAAAAAGTCAAATTGTCTCTATTTGCAGAGACATGGTCTTATCTATAGAAAATTTTAAAGAGTATATCAAAAATAAAACTGTTAAAACTAATAACTGAATTCAGTAAAGTTACATGATATAAAATCAACGTTCAAATATCCATTGTGGTCGTATATACTAATAAGAAACTCTGAAAAAGAAATTAAGAAAACAATGCTATTTACAACAGTGTAACAACAAATTAAATACTTAGGAATAAATTTACCAAGGGGATGGAAAATCTGACCACTGAATACTGTAAAACATTGATGAAAGAAATGGAAGAAGACACAAACAAGTAGAAAAACCATTGGTATTCATGAACTGAAAGAATCAATATTGTTAAAATGTTGACATTACCCAAAGGAATCTGTAGATTCAACACATTCCTATCAAAATTCCAATGACATTTTTTCACAGAAGTATTTTAAAAAATTCTAAAATTTGTATGAAATCACAAAAGACCCTGAATAACCGAAGCAATCTTGAGAAGGAAAAACAAAGCTAGACGCATTATACTTTCTGATTCCAAACTATGTTACACAGCTATTGTAATCAAAGCAGTATAGCACTAACATAAAAAACTGACACATAGACCAAAAGAACAGAGTAGAAAGCCCAGAAATTAGCTCATGCATATATGACCAACTAAACTGATAAGGGCACAATAGAAAACTGATAGTGTCTTCAATAAATAGCATTGGGAAAACCACATGCCAATAAATGAAATTTAACCCTTATCTTACGCTATAAATAAACATTTACTTGAAATAGGTTAGAGACTTAAATATCAGTCCCAAAATCATAAAACTCTTACCAGGAAACACAGGTAAAATATTGCTTGACTTTGGTCTTGGCAAGGATGTTTTATGGATGACACAAATGACATAGGCAAAAGAAAGCAAAAATAGACAAGTAGAAATACAACAAACAAAAAGCTTCTTCACAGAAAAAAATAAACAATAAAATGAAATAGCATCTAACATGATTAAATTGTATGTAATTATGATTAGGCATAATTTTCCTATGGAAGAATCACGTCTTCCTTATTTTTCAGTCTCTAGGTACTTATTTATCATTGTTACAATATAAGCCATAATGCATAATGTCTAACAATATTTTGTCATGTAGTCTGAGACTTGGTATATATATGTACACATAATTTCAATGTGCTACCATCAGTGGTCCCAGTTTTTCCTAATAAAAACTCACAGTCTTTTTTTCCTAAATTCAATATTGCCCATAACTTGAAATGATGTTTTTGTTATTTGATAAAATAATATTCATATTATTGAGGAATAAAAACCTAAGTTCTAAAAATAAGCTCATATTTTTCTCTAATATCCTAACTCACAAGTACTATATAATGTAACAGATGCTGAAGAACTGAAAAATTTCCACTAACCATAGCTAAACATTTGTCCCAACTGTTTCATCTCATCCTTCTTCTTAGCCCAAATTTGACTCACCAATGGAGATTAAAACATGGTGACAGACCTGCTGTCTTTATATTTGATCCTGTATTTATCAAAACCTCATAAAAATACTCAGAAAAAAGTGAATTTGACAAATCTTCTACAATCTATAACGTATATACATTAGTACAGTGGTCTATCCTATACTGTATCTAAAGCTCACCCAACAGAGTGGTCTTGAAATAATTTCACCTTGCATGATTTAATGAAGGGCTGAGATAAGGGCTTTTGGATGATACTTCTTATTACACAGTATATAACTACTCTAGGCTTCCAATATTTGTTTTCAATAGACTTCAGACTTTATACTACTAATGAGGCTTGTCAAAAAGTTTATAGTGATTTGCGGCAAAATTTGGAAATGTGTTGGTAAAACTTAAGTTATTTCTAACTCACAGAAACATACCACTGCTCTCAGGAACCTATCTTCAAAATGTTCTACCTTTCTAATACTTTTGTTATTTTTGTGCTTATATTGTGGTAATTATAATTACTACATTATTCATTTATTATATATTCAAAGTAAGAGAGGCATTGTTAGAAAAAGCCATTTATACATTTTCAAAGGCACTAAGTAAAACCTTCATCATTGATTCCACTTCACTTTAAGTTAATAGCTCTATTTTAAGATATAAAGACACAGGCTACTTGTTTTGTTTAAATAATTTTATTATCCATAAATCTGTGTCATATTCTCTAAAATTTCACAAGACACGTTGTTAGGTACAACAATTCAAATAATTTCTTCTTCTGTATTAAATCATTTTATTATTTTCTTATTACAGATAGTATAGTAGTGAATGGTAACTGAGTAACTACTAGTTCTATTTATAACCAGTTTCAAATATTAATAAGAAAGGTAACCTAACATAAATAAAAAGCCTGTAGGACAGTATGTTTCACAATGTTGTGGGAGGAAAGTGCACAATGAATACCTTGAGGCTCTGCTGCTCTATTCAAGGTGTCCCCTTCCTATACAGTCATGTAAATATCATCAAACTTTTTGCCAGGATAAGCATTATCCTAGATTTTAAAATGAGAAAATTGAAGTTCAGAGAAATGTAGTGATTTTCTCAAGGTTGAGTGCAACTTAATGGTGGAATTAGGAATAGAAAACAATTTTGTACCTCAATCTCAGTATATTGCTCTTTTTTCCATAAAGTTGTGCCTATATGTAATTGATGTTCACCTACTTTTTCAAGGAAGACCGTAATATGATGTCCTTATCAGATCCCTTTGACAACAATGACAATAATGCCTGATGACACTTTAAACAGTTGTAACATAAATATTCCATGTGCCATATTGGATTTACTTGGTAAAAGGGAGTGTGGCACACATTAACAACTGTTTGAACAAGTACTATCAGTTTTATACTTCCTGTTAAAGATCGCAGGATTGTAGTAGGCTATCACTTTCGTTAATAACTAGAAATACGGAGAATTACAAAAATCTTATTTTAGAGGCAACAGAGTGACAAAGGAGCAAACGAGTCATTAGAATAAAATATTAGAATGAAGAAAATCATTCAGAAGTAAATTCCCAGGAATCGGTGTATTTCACTCCCTTGGCTTATCATAAGGATCTGGACTTGGCCTAGGAAGACAAAAAGAGGAACTAGGAAGTGTTCATCTAAAATATAGTGTATTGGTGATGAAATTAGAAAGTTGAATTTACATACTTTAGCATTAGCATAACCACCATTATCAAAATTGTCTATATTCTTAATTGCTGAGAAATTTTTAACCAACTCCCCAAATTGAAATCAAAGTATACATTTAAATTTGCATGTGTATTTATTATTACCCTTTTAAAAATAACAATTATTTACCTATCAAAAAGACCCATATATTTTTGTCATATAAAGAAATGACCAAGGCTAAATTTAGGCAAAATTTTAACAACAGTTCAAATGATTTATCTTTATCACTCTCATATATATATATATATACACACACACACACACACACACACACATACACACACACGTAGGCATATTTGTCTGTTTATTTATATGTGAGTGCATATTTATACACGTCTCTATAAATGTAAGTATATACACATATATATGTAAAGATTCCCTTTAGCTAGAAATACATCCCAAATATGCTGTCTCTACACTTTTTCCAAGTGTGTATTACGCTGAAGTTAGCTTACTTTGACTCTAAGGACAGTGCAACTTGTTGAAAATAAATGTATTTATATTAAACATTTTTTTTTATCTTTACATGTCTTTTTAGAGATACTGGTGTTTTTATAATCAAAAGTAGTTAAAGTCAATACAATCCCAGTAGTAGCAACCATATATAGTGCCCATATCTTGGTTTCTAATACCATCCTCCATAAAAGAATCCAGGGCTGTTGGAGAAATGACTGATTTTAGGGTGGGGACAGAAAATTTGCAAGATGAGTATAGAGCATTCCACAGTGTCACAAAGTAAGAAATTGAAAACACGCAGACACACATGTACACATTGATAACAGAATAGAAAAGTAAAGGAAGACTGAAATTTCTGGGAAAAGTTTGAGGAACAAAATAAATAATATAATATTAGAATATAAGTAGAATAGTTTCAATAAGATTGGATTCAATAAGTTTCAACCAGATCTTCTTTGTAGATCTCGTAAAATTCAGCTGTTAATATATCTAATCATAGGCCTTTTGGTTTTTGTTGTTGGAACATTTTTTCTTTTATTAGTGCTTCAATTTCATTACTCATTATTGGCTTGTTCAAGGTTTCTGTTTCTTCCTGATTCTATCTTAGAAGTTCATCTGTTTCCAGGAATATATCCATTTCTTCTAGGTTTTTCTAGTTTGTGCACATAGGGATGCTTTTAGTAGTCTCATAATCTTTTGTATTTCAGTGCTATTTCTTGAAATGTCACCTTTATCATTTTTAATCGGACTTAATTGAATCTTCACATTTTTCTTTTGTTTATTTTTTCAAAGATGCTATTTTTTGTTTGATTTATCCTTTGTATTTTCTTGGTTCTCAATTTTACTTTACTCTGAACTTTGTTATTTTTTTGTTCTGCTAGCTTTGTGTTTACTTTATTCTCATATTTCTATTTCATTGAGGTGTAGCAAATAATTTATTATTATTTAATAAATGATGCTGGCTAAATTAGCCACATGCAGAAGAATGACACTGGACCCATATTTCACACCATATATAAAAATTAACTGAAGATGAATTAAATACTCAAATGTGAGACCTAAAACTATAAAAACTTAAAAGAAATCCTAGAAAAAATCTCTTCAGGACATTCTAAAACCTTTGTAAAAACCTAGGCAAATAAATTATGACTAAGAACTTAAAAACAAATGTGACAAAAACAAATATAGGAAAATGAATTTAATTAAACTAAAAAGCGGCTGCACAGCCAAAATAAAAATCAACAGAGTAAACAGCCAATTTAAAGAATAGAAGAGAATATGTACAAATTATGCTTCTTACAAAGTATTACTATCCAGAATCCACAACAAACTCAAATAACTCAATGAGAAAAAAAAAAAAAAGAAAAAAACACTGAAAAGTGGGCAAAAGACATAATGAATGTTTTTCAAAAGAAGACTTATAAGTGACTAGTTAAAAAAAAAGTTAACTATCCCACATCATCAGAGAAACATAAATTAAAACCACAATAAGATACCATCTCACACCAGTCAGAATGGCTACTATTAAAAAGCTAAAAATCCAACAGAAGTTGGCAAGGGTGCAGAGAAAAGGAAATGCCTACACAATGTTGATGGAAATGTAAATTGGTACAACCTCTATGGAAAAATATATGGAGATTTCTCAAAGAACTAAAAACAGAACTACCATTTGACCCAGCAACCCAATTACTGAATATATAACTAAAGGAAAATAAATTGTTATATAAAAATGATATCTGCAAGTGTATGCTTATTACAGCTCTTTTCACAATGGCAAAGTTATGGAATCAACCTAAGTGTGTGTCAATGGATGAGAAAATAAAGAAAATGTGGTATATATACCATGGAATAAAGCCATAAAAAGGAACAAAACTATGTCTTTTGCAGCAACGTGGATAGAGCTGGAAGCCATTATCATAAGTCAAATAACGCAGAAACAGAATTTAAAATACATGTTCCTACTTACAAGTAGGAGCTAAGAAATAGGTATCCATGGAAATAAATAAGGAAATAATAGATTCTGGGGACCTCAAAAAGGAGCAAGGTAGGAGAGAAGTGAGGATTTAAAAATTAAGTATTGGGGATAATGTTCACTATTTAGGTGGTGAGTAGACTAGAAGCCGAAACCCCAGTATTATGTAATGTATCCATGTAACAAAACTGCACTTGTACCCGCTAAATCTATGCAAATAAAAAAAACATATAAGTAGAAAATACATATTACTGAATCCAGGTTGGTATAAAAATTATTAAATAAATAAACAAATGAAGAAAAGACTGATTTTCCATATAGAAGAATTTAAAGTTATCTCTGGAAATATGTTGTCCTTAAGGAGATGCAGCATAACTCCCCAATCCTTTAGTATGATCATGCATAGTGACTTGCTTTGAAGAAGTACTGTAAGAAAATGAAGAAAAAATAGAGTAACTTTGGGCAGACCATGTCTCACTAATTCAAGCCTCCATTACAACCATCCCAACACTGACTGAATAGCTAAGATAAATATTAAAAGCTGATTGAGGCCAGGCACGGTGGCTCATGCCTGTAATCGCAGCACTCTGGGAGACTGAGGCAGGCAGATCACATGAAGTCAGGAGTTTGAGACCAGCCTGGCCAACATGGTGAAACCTAATCTCTACAAAAATACAAAAGTTAGCCGGCCATGGTGGCAGGTGCCTGTAATCACAGTTACTGGGGAGGTTGAAGCAGAAGAATTGCACGAACCTGGGAGGTGGAGGTTGCAGTGAGCCGAGATCGCGCCATTGCACTCTAGCCTGGGAGACTGAGCAAGACTCCGTCTCAAAAAAAAAAAAAAAAAAAAAAAAAAAAAAAAAAAAAAAAAAAAAAAAAAGGGTGATTGAGCCAGCGCCCTTATACAAAGGCTAGAATATAACAAAGAGCCCACCAAGAGTTTTGCCTAGGCTTTTCCTGGGCCCTGAAGCATGACAAGATAATGAAGGAATTCTCAACAGGATCCTTTTAGGATTAAACAAGTTTTACTGAGTGTCTGAAGAAACTCCCCAGGCCTCCACAAACAAGTTCATTTGGGTCTAAAGGGACTCCCTCAAACATTACAATTTGGCAGGAGACAAGAGAAGGGTAATTACCCCAGCATCTATACCCATTTAGATTAACTAACTTTCTAAGGCTCCAGAAGAAGGTCTTCAGGACTCAGACCTTAGATATAGATTAAAAGAAGTTAATCACTTATGACTTTAGATGAATGCACACTTACAAGTAGACATGTAGTTCTGAAGGTATATAAGCTCTGTAAAACTTTGTAGTATTGAGTTGATCTGGTGATAATTTCCAGGCCTTCCCCCGTAACTGGTTACAGGAATTAAAACTCTCTTCCTCCCCAGTTCATCTGCATCTCATTATTGGGCCATGAGAAATAGCAGCCCAACCCTCAGTTTCTCCTAGGAACAACTTGACCTGAGGCCACATGGTAATAACATAGAAAGTATGTCATATTGATGATACATATCCTTGATATGACATAATGAGACTGGCACTTTACCACGTGATCTTCCTCCCCAAAACACAAAGCTCCAGTCTAATCACACACACACACACACACACACACACAAAAAAAAAATTCAGAAAGAATTCCAATTGAGGGACATTCCATAAAAAGATTAAACAGTGATCCTCCAAGCTGTCAAGGTCATCAGAAACAAAGAATGTTTGAAAAACTGTCATAGGCAAGAGGAGTCTAAGGAGACATGACTACTGGATGTAATGTAGTAGCTTGGATGGAATTCTGCAAAAGATAAAGGACATTAGGGAAAAAGTGAGGGAATCATAAAGCATGAACTCTATTTAATAATAATAGATCAATATTAGTTGCAACAAATGTACCATAGTGATCTAGGACTTTAATATTAAGGTATAAGGAGCATGGAGTATATGAGAATTCTCTGTTCTATCTTCACAATGATTTTGTAAAACTAAAACTGCTCTAAAATAAGTTTCTTAATAAAATAATTCAAGTTTTACTAGAAAATAGCAGGTATCAGGCATTAAACAGAGACCTGCTTGTGTGTGCATACATGTAAATATTTTTTGCAAGTGTTCATCCACTTTTGTATATTTTTCAGGGTGCACTACAATTTCTTCTGCCCGGGTTATGGACTTGTCTTGTGAAGTGGTTTGTCCAATAAGCAGTTAGGTTCTTGTCTGATTTGATATCTGGTTTTTTATTTTTTATTTTTTTGACAGTGTCATTATGTTGTCCAGGCTGCAGGTTGGACTGAAACTCCTGGAATCAAGCAATTCTCTCCACTCAGCCTCCAGAGTAGCTGAGACCACAGGCATCTGCCACTGTGTGTCCACTTTCTACTCTATGTCCATTATGAGAAAAATGTGCCCTGGCAAGTGTTTGTCCAAGGAGATCATGGACACTGTGGAATTCTTTTGAACCCTACTCAAAGCCCAGAGCCAAGTCCAGCTCCCTGAAATCTGATGCAGTGATGCTCCAATTGTTGCACAGACCACGAGTACAAAAGATAATTGCTTACTATTATAGATAACTAAATTTTGAGTAGTTTGTTATCTAGTTTACTGCAACAGTAGCAGAATAATTTAGCGTGGAACTCAAATCAAGTAGATGGTCATTGCTCTTTGCTGTAGAATAAATGCATCTCTGCCAATTAAGTTTTGTCTATGCATTCAATGACCCTAAACAAGATACATGAAACATCTTAAAAAGTAGTTCTGTAGTTTAAAAAATTATCTGAGAGTGTATCTATTTTAATTATTATTCAGAAAAGAAGAAAAATCCATATGTAGCTGAGACATCTTTTATTATAAAAGCTCATCATGGTTATGTGTTTCTTCAAGATTTTGTGCAGCAATCTCAGTCCAACTTCATTGTTATGATATTTATACAATTGTGTGGGCCAATGAATTATGAATGTTCAAATGGGTTCGTATATTCAGGAACTACCCGTGTTTTTGTGAAAACGAAAACATTATTTTGTTGATCTTAAGTGATAATAATGGAAAAGGAAATTTAACCAGCATCGGCTGTAAAAATAGTACCACTTCAATATACATGGGGCGTATTTAAGATATTCTTTTGTGCACACGCAAAAAATGTGTGTGCACATCCAGAAACGTACACACATACACATGCATAAGCATAAAAGTTAATACCTAGGCAGTGAGCTAGATGGCGATAGAGGATATAAAGACATAAATTTGCCTTAGTATAAATGGATTATGATGCCATTTAAGACTTGAGAAAGTCTAGCAACAATAGTCTATATGAGACACATTGGGTATGATTTTTTGTATATTGTATAGAACTATTTATTTGCAAATATGTGAAATGTAAGCTTCTATCTCCCTAATCCATCTATAAAAATGGCACTGATAATAATTGGAAACAATTTTGGCAAGGAACATTTTTATTGCTCAGTAAAAGTTGAAATATTTTTATGACTCTGTATAGTTAAATATTACGCTGTCCAAAATGTTCTATTATTTATGGCAATGTGCTTTGCTCAGTAGATAAACTTAATACTATTAACAATATACATATACTTTTTGCCAGATTATTTATTTATCAGAATAATGAAAAAATATTTGGGGAATAACATTTAATTTACTATAATATGATTATTACATGGAATGATGAATAAAATCATTGGAAATGCTTTTTCTTACTGTGCTTAAGTAGCCATAATTTCAGGGTTCAGTGTCAAAAGAAGGATATCTTTAAAGCAGTATTTCACTGTTTTTCATCCATTTTTATTTCTATGTTGTCATCCTGTTAATATATCTCATGTCAGGTGATTGTTAGTTAAATGCAGAAAATTGGCAATTTTGATTGAATGTTAAAAATTATTTTATATTATATATAAGTAAAAATATGTGTGACAGGGAACTAAATGTCATTAATAACATGAGTATGTCAAAACACATGGTGATTTGAAAATGAGTCTAAAACAAGATACAGTTCACACACACCCCCATCCACAGAAGAATTAATTCTATTATTTGCTTTTCAGTTGTATCTGGCATCCAGTAGGTATCTAATAAGAATAGCAAGTCCATTTCCCTTTTTAGAAATATCTGATTGCCCAAGGGATAAATTTAATAGTAACAGGAATATATTAATACAAAAGCTTATAAGCAAAACATTTCCTGAGCAGAAATAAAGAAAAGAAGTAGTGAATATAGGTTGTGGATGGTCAAGAATCATATGAAAAAAAGCTCAACACTACAAATCATTAGAGAAATGCAAATCAAAACCACAATGAGATACCATCCCACAGAGCCAAAATGGCTATTATTGAAAAGTCAAAAAATAACAGTTGCTGGCAACATTGTGGAGAAAAGGAAAACTTATACACTATTGGTGGGAGTGTAAATTAGTTCAACCATTGTTGAAGACCATATGATGATTACTCAAAGACCTAAAGACAGAAATACCATTCAATCCATCAATCCCATTGCTGGGTATATACCCAAAGGGATATAAATCATTCTGTTATAAAGACACATGCACACATATGTTCACTGGAGCACTATTTACAACAACAAACACATGGAATCAATCTAAATGACCATCAATGATAGACTAAATAAAGAAAATGTGGTACATATACATTACGGAATACTATACAGCCATAAAAAAGAAGACGGTCATGTCCTTTGCAAGCACACTGATGGAGTTGGAGGCCATAATCTTTAGCAAACTAATGCAGGAACAGAAAATCGAATGTTACAAGTTCTCATTTACAAGTGGGAGCTAAATGATGAGAGCACATGGATATATAGAGGAGAAAACCACACAATGGGGCCAATTGGAGGGTGGAGGGTGAGAGAAAAGAGAGGATTGGGAAAAATAACTAATGGGTACCAGGTTTAATATCCAGGTGATGAAATAATCTGTACAACAAACCCCTGTGATACTAGTTGACCTATGTAACAAACCTGAAGATGTACTCTTGAACTTAAAAGTAAGAAAGAAAATAGTGTTGTTTTACAGAGAACAGGACATTTATTTGTGTAGTCCTGGGTAAGGTTCTTAATATTAGTTATAATTATATCACACCTTTTCTCATATTTACTTTCAGATCATTTTTGAAATGTTTCACTGAGAATTTAAGACATCTCCAAAATAATTTTAACATGCGTATTGTGATACCACATATGATAAAATGTGATCATGTATGATAAAATACACATATATTTACCATATTGTGATATCACATATAATAAATACACATATAACCATCACTGTCACAGAGATGAAAATTGTTGACTATATTCTTTAAGGATGCTAGATTTCAAAAGCCTATGTTCTCATGCTGCATAGCAGGAGATGTGAACTTTTTTCCTCCCTTTTTTCACACACTCGGTTACTCTTGTCACTCTGAACTCTCATTTTCCAATTGGCTCTAGGCTCAGGGCCACAGAGAAATCATTTAAATACCACATTTAAGCCACCAGCTGCACCCTGTTAAACAATCTACTGAGTTGTGAAGTTGGAGCTCAAGGCTTGTTAATAATTGAGTGCTTTTGCATTTTGTTTTTGTTCTTAATTTGCCCTTAATCAGAGTCCCAATACTCTGTTGAGAATCTCAGGAGAAGAAATGCTGTCTTAACTGGTAACAATCCAGTATGCATGAGTTCTAGGATAATTATATTTAATATTACATTGTGTCTGAAATGTACAATAGTATAATAACATGGTTTCCAGAATACATCTTGCTGATATTAAAATACAATTGAAATCCAATGCATAAACTGCATTTCTGAGAGCCATCCCACAACAATCTTTTTTATGACTTTCTCTAAAACAGATATTTTCTGAAAGATATATGGGCAGTATCTGAAAGCAAAACTTTGTAATTGTTTGGAAAATAACAATAAATTAATTACAATTAAAACAATTTTATGTGTGTTGTCCTAATTTGCTTTTTATTGCCTTTGCTCATTTATGTGTCTTGCATTTTGTAGCTTTTTTTTTTTTCCTTCCTTTGGACTCAGCTGTCATCTCTCTTAAATGAACAATCTTAGTTATATGGACAAGTTAAGGTTAATTATTTAATTGTAATGTTTGCATCACAGTAGTATTATGGGTTTAACTGTGTTCTTCTCAAACTCATATGCTCAAATTCCAACTCCTAGTATTGAGAATTTGACTACATTTGAAGATAAGGTCCTTAATGAAGTGATGATGTTAAAATGAGGACTTCAGTTTGTTCCCTAATTCAATCTGACTAATGTGTTCATAAGAAAAAGAAATTTGGACAAACTAAGAGACACCAGAAACGTACATGCACAGAGGGACAAACACGTGAGGATAGAGCGAAAAGGTGGTCATTGGCAAGTCAAGGAGAGAGGACTCAGAAGAAACAAAACTTGCCCCCAAGTTCACCTTAAACTTCTAACCTCCAGAACTGTTAAAAAAAAAAAAAAAAAAAAATGTGTTTTTAACAACACAATCTGTGATAGTTTGGTAAGGCAGCCCTAACTAACACGTATAGTAAACAGGAATCTTACCATTTTAGGGTTTTGGCTAATTGTCTTATTTTAGGAGGTGAAGTTCAAGTGAAAAGTAGTGTTTCAAATACATAGCACATTTATCTTCTCAAGGAATGAGAAGATGCACTGTTTTTCACAAAAATTGCAATAATTATAAAACACTGGAAACAACTAAGTCCAGCGACATGGAAGCAAAGGATCATGGGCATAGTTCACATTTGATAAATGTTCTTGATTGTTTACCTATTAAATCAGGTAAATAAAGAGCAAATGTATCTATCAGGCACCAGTCTAAACTCTTTATATTGATTTATAACTTGGTTACGACAAATATATTATTAAAAATGCATGTCTTATATGACTATGATATCAATTTATCCTTTCTTGTGTCTATATTATAAAATATAAATTGTATTAATTTATATTTGTATTAATTGGTAAAAATATTTTAAAACTAAAATAAAACTAAATATTTTAAATAAAACTAAAATGAAATTCTCTACATGTGAATGTGTATAGAGTTTTATAGTAATACTTTAAAAGCAAACAAAAAACCTGCCTCTACAAACAAAAAAAGTCTTTTTCCTTAAAATAAAATTTGTTTGTTTCTCTGTTTACTAATTTCTTAAAATATCACAAGAATATGAGAAACAAGTTTGAGAAATAAATTTCTAATAAAGCAAAACTAACTTTAATGTTACATAAAACCTATCAGTATTTATTCTTTTGCCTGTTCAATCATTTATTCAGTAGATATCACTGATGACCTATTATGTGCTTTATACTGTGAGGAGAACTTTGAAATATTCTTACCTTTGAAATGGCCCCTTATCTTCTAGAGTACAAACCACATCTAAAAAATAGATCTATCATTTCTCCCCAACCCTGGCAAATTATAGAGTTTTGAAACAATGCCATTATTTCATAGACATTTGCAGCTAATAATAATCTAATTCATTTATATTACTTACAAAATCAAATATTAACAATTTAACTTTAGTTATCATGATTTAAGGAGAGAAATTGCAGATTCCGGAGCAGAACATTCCTTAGTTTGCATACTGGCTTTGCTTTGAAAACATTTCATTATTTCGAACAGGTTTCTTAAACTGTGCTTAAAACTTGATTTTATGTGTAAACCCTGAGACTAACACTTACTTTGAAGCTTGATTTAAAGTCAGAGATCATGGAATTCAGTGCTCAAGTGAGAAGACTGTCACATCTGGAGGTACCAGGTGATTCCAGCTCCAGCCAGGATGACCAATGTTGTTTGCACAACTTTCTGGGGAAGAAGGTCCACATTAAATGCAACACGGATGACACCATCGGGGACTCTAAGAAGCTGACTGTGGATCAAGCTGGCACCCTACTGGGACGAGAGTGTCCTGAACAAGTACACGATTTTTAAGAATCACCTGTCCTTGGGGGACTATGAAATTGAAGACTAAGCTCTGATTTTTATCTTGCCCAAATTCCTACCTACGGGGTCTAGGAAATCATGCCCTACAAACCATAAATTCTCATTAGATAGGTTTTATTTGACCCTATATATTGTAACTTAGTTTTCAATCTATCTCTGGCATAACATAACACATAGAAAATATAACACAAAGAAACATATTTAACACCAAAATATATTTCTTTGCCATACCTTGAAATTGCTCTGCAAAGTCTCTTGTGAGAAAAATCCACATTCTCTAGAGAATCCCGTTTCTCCTTCCTTTCTTTCCAGATCCAGTAAATGATCAACTAAGAGCTAGGCCCCTTTTAGGTCTGAGAAGTAGCATTTTACAACCTGTTCTCTCTCTGAAGCCTGCTATCTGAGAGACTCTTCTACACAATAAAACTTGGTTGCCACAATCCTTTATCTTAACCTGAACATTCCTTTCCATTAAACCCAGGTCTTCAAATAAACTCAGCCAATTGTCAACCAGAAAATGTTTAAATTTACCTGTAGCCTGGAAGCCCCTGCTTTGAGTTGTCCTACCTTCTGAACCAAACCATTGTATTTCTTAAATGTATTTGATTGATTTATCATGCCTCCCAAAAATATATAAAACCAAGCTATATCCCGACCACCTTGGGCACATGTTCTCAGGACCTCCTGAGAGCTGTGTCATGGGCCATGGTCACTCATATTTGGCTCAGAATAAATCTCTTCAAATAATTTACATAGTTTAACTCTTTTCATCAACAAAATCCACAGTTGGATGAACCTGGAGCTTTACTATCTACAGAGTAGAATTCCTTCCCACTGCCTCACGTTCCTCCTCTTCCACCCTCCCCCAAATACTGGTATAGATGCTTTTGTGTGTGGGGGGGGGCAGGGTCTCACTCTGTCACACGGGCTGAAGTGCAGTGGTACAATCTCAGGTCACTGAAGCCTCGACCTCCCTGGCTCAAGCAATCCTCTCACCTTAGTCTCCAAAACAGCAGGAACTATAGGTTTGCTCCAACACTCCAGTCTAATTTATTTGTTTTTATTTTTTATTCCTAGGGACCAGGCTGTCCAGGCTGGTATCGAACTCCTGAGTTCAAGCAATCTGCCAAATTCAGCCTACATGAAGTGTTGGGATTATAGTCATGAGCCACAGACCTGCCCTGGTAGGATGCTTGGTGTTAAAAATTCATGTTAATAAAAACTTACTTGTTGAAAAAAATATTAAAGATAGAGTCAAAGATCATTAAGTTCATGACACCTACCATGCATGTATTAATAAATTATATTTATTTTTATTTTGAAAAATAATAGTATTCAACTTAGTGTATTAATCAGGGTTCTCTACAGGGACAGAACTAATGGAATGTGTATGTATATGTGTGTATGTATATATATATATAGAGAGAGAGAGAGAGCGTGTGTGTGTATCTATCTACCTACCTACACACACACACACACACACACACGAGTTTAAGTATTAACTCACATGATCATAAGGTCCCACAATAGGCCATCTGCAGGCTGAGGAGCAAGGAAAGTCAGTCGAGTTCCAAAAATGAAGAATTTGGAGTCTGAAGTTTGAGGGCAGGAAGCATCTAGCATGGGAGAAGGATGTATGCTGGTAGGTTAGGCCAGTCTCTTTTTTTCACATTTTTCTGCCTGCTTATATTCTAGCCACTCTGGCAGCTGATTAGATTATGTCCACCCAGATTAAGGGTGGGTCTGCCTTTCCCAGCCTACTGACTCAAATGTTAATCTCTGTTGGAAACACCCTCACAGACACACCCAGGATCAATACTTTGTATCATTCAATGTGATCAAGTTGACACTCAGTGGTAACCATCACAATTTAGTCAAAACGTAATTATAACAGAACACATATATTAAAATAACTTTAGGGGGTATCAGTAATAGTAATAAAATAACTTTAGGACGATCAGTAATAGCAAACTTCTCCAAGCTAAAGGAGGATTTTTGAACCCATCACAACGAAGCAAAAATTACCTTGAAAAAAGATTAGACAAATGGCTAACTAGAATAAACAGTGTAGAGAAGACCTTAAATGACCTGATGAAGCTGAAAACCATGGCATGTGAACTACGTGACTCATGCACAAACTTTAGTTGCCAAATTGATCAAATGGAAGAAAGGTATCAGTGATTGAAGATCAAATGAATGAAATGAAGTTAGAAGAGAAGTTTACAGACAATAGAGTAAAAGAAACAAACAAAGCCTCCAAGAAATATGGGACTGTGTGAAAAGACTAAATCTACATCTGACTGGTTTACCTGAAAGTGACGGTGAGAATGGAGCCAACTTGAAAAACACTCTTCAGGATATTATCCAGGAGAAATTCCCCAACCTAGCAAGGCAGGCCAATATTCAAATTCAGGAAATATGAAGAACACCACAAAGATACCCCTTGAGAAGAGCAACACCAAGACACATAATTGTAAGATTCACCAAAGTTGAAATGGAGGAAAAATGTTAAGAGCAGCCAGAGAGAAAGGTTGGATTACCCACAAAGGGAAGCCCATCAGACTAACAGTGGATCTCTTGGTAGAAACCCTACAAGCCAGAAAAGAGTGGGGGCCAATGTTCAACATTCTTAAGGAAAAGAAGTTTCAACCCAGAATTTCATATCCAGCCAAATTAAGTTTCATAAGTGAAGGAGAAATAAAATCCTTTACAGACAAACAAATACTGAGATTTTGACACCACCAGATCTGCCTTACAAGAGTTCCTAAAGGAAGCACTAAACATGGAAAGGAATAACTGGTACCAGCCACTGCAAAAACATGCCAACTTGTAAAGATCATCAATGCTAGGAAGAAACTGCATTAAATAATGAGCAAAATAACCAGCTAACATCATAATGACAGGATCAAATTCACACATGACAGTACTGACCTTAAATGTAAATGGGCTAAATGCTCCAATTAAAAGATACAGACTGGCAAATTGGATAAAGATTCAAGACCCATCAGTATGCTGTATTCAGGAGACCCATCTCACATGCAGAGACACAGATAGTCTCCATATAAAGAGATGGAGGAAGATCTACCAAGCAAACGGAATACAAAAAAAAACAAAAAAAAGTGGGGGTTGCAATCCTAGTCTCTGATAAAACAGACTTTAAACCAACAAAGATCAAAGACACAAAGAAGGCCATTACATAAGGGTAAAGGGATCAATTCAACAAGAAGAGCTAACTATCCTAAATATATATGGCCCCAATACAGGAGCACCCGGTTTCATAAAGCGAGCCCTTAGAGACCTACAAAGAGATTTCGACTCCCACACAATAATAATGAGAGACTTTAACACCCCACTGCCAACATTAGACAGATCAATAAGACAGAGAGTTAACAAGGATATCCAGGAATTGAACTCAGCTCTGCACCAAGCAGACCTAATAGACATCTACAGAACTCTCCATGCCAAAGCAACAGAATATACATTCTTCTTAGCACCACACCACACTTATTCCAAAATTGACCACATGTTTGGAAGTAAAGCACTCTTCAGCAAATGTAAAAGAACAGCAATTATAACAAACTGTCTCTCAGACCACAGTGCAATCAAACTAGAACTCAGGATTAAGCAACTCACTCAAAACTGCTCAACTCATGGAAACTGAACAACCTGCTCCTGAATGACTACTGGGTGCATAATGAAATAAAGGCGGAAACAAAGATGTACTTTGAAACCAATGAGAAAAAAGATACAACATACCAGAATCTCTGAGACACATTTAAAGCAGTGTGTAGGGGGAAATTTATACCACTAAATGCCCACAAGAAAAAGCAGGAAAGATCTAAAATTGACACTCTAACATCACAATTAAAATAATTAGAGAAGCAAGAGCAAACACATTCAAAAGCTAGTAGAAGGCAAGAAATAACTAAGATCAGAACAGAACTGAAGGAGATAGAGACACAAAAAACCCTCCAAAAAATCAATGAATCTGGGAGTTGGTTTTTTGAAATGATCAACAAAATTGATAGACTGCTATCAAGACTAATAAAGAAGAAAAGAAAGAAGAATCAAATAGATGCAATAAAAAATGATAAAGGGGATATCACCACTGATCCCACAGAGATACACACTACCATTAGGGAATACGATAAACACCTCTATGCAAATAAACTAGAAAATCTAGAAGAAATGGATAAATTCTTGGACATAAACACTCTCCCAAGACTAAACCAGGAAGAAGTTGAATCTCTGAATGCACCAATAACAGGCTCTGGAATTGAGGCAATAATTAAGACCCAACAAACTAAAAAAAGTCCAGGACCAGACGGATTCACAGCCAAATTCTACCAGTGGTACAAAGAGGAACTGATACCACTCCTTCTGAAACGATTCCATTCAATAGAAAAAGAGGGAATCCTCCCTAACTCATTTTATGAGGCCGGAATCATCCTGATACCAAAGCCTGGCAGAGACACAACAACAAAAAAGAGAATTTTAGACAAATTTTCCTGATGAACATCAATGCAAAAATCCTCAATAAAATACTAGCAAACCATATCCAGCAGCACATCAAAAAGCTTATCCACCACAATCAAGTACGCTTCATCCCTGAGTTTCAAGGCTGGTTCAACATACGCAAATCAATAAACGTAATCCGGTATGTAAACAGAATCAAAGACAAAAACCACATGATTTTCTCAATAGATGCAGAAAAGGACTTCAACAAAATTCAACAGCGCTTTGTGCTAAAAATTCTCAATAAACTAGGTATTGATGGGACCTATCTCAAAATAATACGAGCTATTTATGACAAAGCCACAGCCAATATCATACCAACTTGGCAAAAACTGGAAGCATTGCCTTTGAAAACTGGCACAAGATAGGTATGCCCTCTCTCACCACTCCTATTCAACATAGTGTTGGAAGATCTGGCCAAGGCAATCAGACAAGTGAAAGAAAGCATATTCAATTAGGAAAAGAGGAAGTCAAATTGTCCCTGTTTTCAGATGGCATGATTATATATTTAGAAAACCCCATCATCTCAGCCCAAAATCTCCTCAAGTTGATAAGCAACTTCAGCAAAGTCTCAGGATACAAAATCAGTGTGTAAAAGTCACAAGTATTCCTATACACCGGTAACAGACAAATAGAGTCAAATCATGAGTGAACTCTCATTCACAATTGCTTCAAACAGAATAAAATACCCTGGAATCCAACTTACAAGGGATGTGAAGGACCTCTTCAAGGAGAACTACAAACCACTGCTCAATGAAATAAAAGAGGCCACAAACAAATGGAAAAAACATTCCATGCTCATGGATAGGAAGAATCAATATTGTGAAAATGGCCATACTGCCCAGGGTAATTTATAGATTCAATGCCATCCCCATCAAGCTACCAATAACTTTCTTCACAGAATTGGAAAAAAAAAAAAAAAAAAAAAAAAAAACCTACTTTAAAGTTCATATGGAACCAGAAAGGAGCCCGCATTGCCAAGACAATCCTAAGCCAAAAGAACAAAGCTGCAGGCATCACGTTACTTGACTTCAAATTATACTACAAGTCTATAGTAACCAAAACAGCATGGTACTAGTACTGAAACAGACATATAGACCAATGGAACAGAGCAGAGCCCTCAGAAATAATGCCATACATCTACAACCATCTGATCTTTCACAAACCTGACAAAAACAAGAAATAGGGAAAGGATTCCCTATTTAATAAGTGGTGCGAGAAAACTGACGAGCCATATGTAGAAAGCTGAAATTGGATTCCTTCCTTACACCTCATACAAAAATTAATTCACGATGTATTAAAGACTTAAATGTTAGACCTAAAACCATAAAAACCCTAGAAGAAGACCTAGGAAATACCATTCAGGACATAGGCATGGGCAAGGACTTCATGTCTAAAATACCAAAAGCAATGGCAACAAAAGCCAAAACTGACAAATGTAATCTAAGTAAACTAAAGAGCTCTGCACAGAAAAAGAAACTACCATCAGAGTGAACAGGAAACTTACATAAAGGGAGAAAACTTTTACAATCTCTCCATCTGACAAAGGGCCAATATCCAGAATCTACAAAGAACTTAAACAAATTTACAAGAAAAAATCAAACAACCCCATCAAAAAGCGTGCAAAGGATATGAACACACACTTCTCAAAAGAAGACATTTATGCAGCCAACAGACACATGAAAAAAAATGCTCATTATCACTGGCCATCAGAGAAATGCAAATCAAAACCACAATGAGATACCATCTCACACCAGTTAGAATGGCGATCATTAAGAAGTCAGGAAGCAACAGATGCTAGAGAGGATGAGGAGAAATAGGAACACTTTTACACTGTTGGTGGGACTGTAAACTATTTCAACCATTGTGGAAGACAGTGTGGCGATTCCTCAAGGATCTAGAACTAGATGTACCATATGACCCAGCCATCCCACTACTGGGTATATACCCAAAGGATTATAAATTATTCTACTACAAAGACACATGCACACATATGTTTGTTGTGGTACAATTCACAATAGCAAAGACTTGGAACCAACCCAAATGTCCATTAATGATAGACTAGAGTAAGAAAATGTGGCACATATACACCACGGAATACTATGCAGTCATAAAAAAGGATGAGTTCCTGTCCTTTGTAGGGACATGGATGAAGCTGGAAACCATCATTCTGAGCAATCTATCACAAGGAGAGAAAACAAAACACCGCATGTTCTCACTCAGAGGTGGGAATTGAACAATGAGAACACTTAGACACAGGGTGGGGAACATCACACACCAGGGCTTGTTGTGTGGTGGCGGGAGGGTGAAGGGATAGCGTTAGGAGATATACCTGATGTAAATGATGAGTTACTGGGTGCAGCACACCAACATGGCACATGTATACATATGTAACAAACCTGCACGTTGTGCACATGTACCCTAGAACTTGAAGTATAATACATAAAAAAAAAAATAAAATAACTTTAAAATAAATATTGGCTTTCAGATCTTTATGCTCAGTTTTAAGAATTTTGTTTCTAACTCTTCTGCATTTTATTTTGCAAATATGTGAACCTATTATTATAACTGGCTATATTTACCATATTTAAACACAGTATTCTGTTTGCTCCTTTGATCCTAGTCTTTGATTTCCAAGTGCCATTTAACAACATTCAAATAATGACAACATTTACTTGTGAGAACTTTTGTAAATTTATGAATGAGAACGACTGCATTTTTAGCTCATTTTTACTCTTTCCTCGTATGTCTCACAAGGTTTTTTTGGTGTTTTTGTTGTGAGGGGTGTGTGTGTGTGTGTGTGTGTGTGTGTGTGTGTGTGTGTGTGTGTGTTTCAAGTGAATGTCCTATCAGATTCCATTTCTCCAGGGCATGAGTTTCTTTTGTGAGTTTTTATATTCCACAGGAAAAGGATTACTTTCAACTTGCAAATGTTCTGCCACTTTACATTTACTTGAAGCAGGTGCAGTTTTAGCTTCTTTCCAGTTGTAAGATTTAATTTTTGGAGAGTTTGGGTACGGATTTTGAATGTGTAAAAGAAACATATTCAGTACTTGTCATTTTACTTGTATTTTGATAGGAAAAACATAGAACAAATTCTGCAGCATAATGCTAGTCAAGGGATTTAACCTATAAGACAAATAAACCTTATCATGAAGAACTTTAGTTTTATTTTTGTTTTTATTTTGGGGAGGGGAGCAAATGCTAATAGAGTTTCAGCCAATTCTGTGAAACCTGTAAAACAAATTGTTGTTTTCTTATACAATTATGCAAATTTAATGTCTGGAAATATTTAAAATTTATCATTTAGGATAAATACTAATAAATCACAGCCCTCATAGTCCTTTTACATAAAGTTGTGCTGTGACAAATGATCTTTCCTCAGTATCTTCTGGAAAGCGGTATCAACATCACTGATACATTATAAAAGGAAAAATAGGCAATTAACACTAGATGAGTTGCATGACAATAACATGCTTTCTGCACTTCATTAAAAGATATTTTATAAAACACTGAAAACACTCAGATAGTCCTATATGAGTCTCCCGAGCCGTCTTTAAGCAGACTGGCTATGCTTTGACTGTCTTGTGAAGCCTCCTTTAATTATCACGTGACTTTATGGATATGCCCATATAATTACTCTTTGACAATTCTATCCAAATTTAAGTTGTACTAAGGACCATGTCATTTAGAAGAACTGGTTCAAAATATTTTTTGAGTAATATACACTTCTCTAATTTAGGACAGTGTTTCCATTACTTTGTATACTTTTTTGAACACCTAGTTATTTTTCTGTTTTGTATTCTAAATAGCATTTTACTTGTTCTAGTTTTCAAATGACCTTTAGTTATGTTAGAATATCTAATTATTTTAAAATTAAAAAGTAATTGCCTCTTCGAGATAAAAATTTTGGACCTCCTAGAGGAAACAAATGGACTCAGGTTAGAAATCCCAACTTAGAAAAGTTTTCAGACTTAGAAAGCGATAAACCATTTATCTTACCTATTTCTAATATTTTCTAAAATATGTTTTCAAGACTGCTAAACATGCTATACATTGTTTTATTATTAGACATACTGTGATTAAAATTAACCAGCCCCCAAATCTGAGGGCTAGATGATGTATCATATGGTTTTTCTTTTATTTCAGAAAATGAAATTCCCTTTGCATATAAAGAAAATATATGTAGATTCTAGACATTTTAAATACTGTATCTAATATAATATTTATTGATTTATTATAAAATAAAACAATTCCATTTCATTGAGGAAGATTTTATTCTTATTTAGCCTTTAAGAAAATTTCAGTTACATTATTAGGTCAATTTTACTTTTTTCCATAAAACGTAAGCACATATGCATTATTGGATGTCATTGACAGATCTAAAGGTAAAATCTGGCCTTTGAATGTAAAAAGAAGGTATGTTTTTCATTGTGTTGATGCTGGTAAACCATAATATTTTATACTTTCATAGTAATTTAACGGTATGTGCTTTTTACTTGATGTTTTACTATATTTTTTTTCTTTTGAGTTGTTATTGTAACTTGAGTCTTCACTCTCATAAAATTGCTCTTTCATTTGTTTTATTTATAAAAGTTGTTGAATAGTTTGATAATTTTAAATCATATTGTTTTATTATATTGTGTCCCTGTTGAATAGCTTTTGTATTGAATTTTGGATTTAACAAAATATATAATTATGCAATCTGCTAATAAATATGATTGTATTTAATTTTCAGTTATTCAGACTAAAACTGCTTTTTCTTATCTAATTGCTTTAGCTAATATCTCTATTTCTGAGTAGAATTTTACTAATTCTTGATCAACTTTCTCTTATTCTTAACCTGAGTGGAAATAAGAATCTTTTTTCTGATACATAAAAAACAAGAAGAGTATTTCACTTTTTTCTTGGCAAATCAGTAATTTCAATTTTATTGATATGACGTTGGAAAATGGAAAAAATAAGGTGGAGTGCTCTTGTTAAAGAAACCCATGAGTTTTGTCTCAATAAATTTTATTATACACAAGAATTTATTTCTCCACATTAGAATTCATTTCAAATGGCACAGTAAATTTAAATTATAAAATCCACAACAGTTCTAGATTTACAAATAATAACCTTTTGTAGTTGCTTTTAGGAGTATTCCATTTCTATAAGTTCTATAACAAATTAAGGGATAGTCAAGTCCAAAGACCGAAGAACTCTACCACTCAACACTGAAGAGAAAACAAGGCCATCAAAAATACTCAATAACATTTTTTCATTTGCAAACTATAAGTGGGAGAATTGGGAGATGGAACAAGCACGTAGGTTTTTGTTCTAAAATAATAGATTAAACAGCAACAAAGCCCCTCTGATATAATAAATATAACAGCAGGATTAAAGAGTTGTTTCACCTCTTTAATAAAAAGAAATACTGTGTAGAAAAACCTGTTCAAATGTGGGTCCTTACTATTCCGTTTTTCTCTATTGAACCATGGGGCAAAGACATATTTTTTTTTTCTTATCAGAATTTGTATCTATACCTAGGGAGAGAGATTCCATAGTTAAGTAAGAAAAGCAGTGTAAGTACCAATATTGATCAAGCAAGCTTTGAACTATAAATAAGAAAAATATATATTTGACATACCAAAAAATATATTTTAAAAATCAGAATACCTTAATTATAAAATATAGACACAATACTGTAAAAACGCTTTTAGGAAAAAATGTAATTTTTGAAATGTGCAGAGTACCATCATCCATATTGTGTCATAAACAACCACAATGGAAGCAAAATTAAGTAGATGATGAGATATTTGCTTGGGAAAGAAGCGATTAGAGGTTTCATATAATAAAGAAAAAAATTGGAATAAAAACTCCACAAATGGTATGAATAACAGAATGTACAATATAAAGAATAAACTGGGATCCATGGACAATAGATTCAGATAATTTTGAATACATGTGGTAGGAAATATAGTAGAATATATCAGATGGAAGATGGAAGGTAATATTTAAATTACTAAAACATTCATAAATGTTCATTTTTGTATAAAATTTTTACAGCAGTCAATTGTTCACATGTTGCCAATTTAAATATTAAAATGCAAATCTATTCTGTTGTTCCTGAGTGGTATCAAGTAGATTATGCTGCTACCTGACACAGTGATATATTCTAAGTGTTACGTAAAAGTAACATTAACCTCTAAAACTCCTCGATACAAAGAGTTTAACAGAAGATTTCATTACGTAATAGTACTTAGAGATAATTTTTTAAATGAATGAATTCTAGAGACTTTAAAAATCTTCAAAATAGTAGTTCAATACATTTCTATAGATACTGTAGCTCACACTACTTTTAATGTGCTCATTAAAAAAATTATTACTATCCAAAACATTCCTTAATCTCTTAGCACAACTTGCTAAGTATTTCTTGGGGTTAATAAAAAATTAATAGTGGCTTCTTTATAACCAGGAAAATTTTATAAAACTGTAATTGATAGTCTTATTAAAGTACATATTATTTAGTTTTCTATGTATTACAAGAAATGTGCTTTTTACCAAACGAAGATGATTATTTTCTGACTCATTATTATCAGACTCTGAAATTTGAAGTTTTGATTATTTTATCTGTAAGTCATAGATATAATGTTGAAATATATGAATTAAAGCTTAAAAAATCACTCATCTGTCCTAAGTCTGAAAACATAATATTTTAAAGATTGTTAAGCATAGCTAAGAAATAATTTACAAATGATTGTGAAAAGTAGCATACATAATGGAGAGTTCTTTTTAACAGACATATCCTAAATTTAATAAGTTTGTACTAAAGCTACTGTTATTTGATTACCAATTTTATTATTTGATAAATCTATTAATTAATAACTTTTAATTCCATTTATAATTTTGATAGTGGAAATGCTGTACCAGTCTTTTCAGTTTTTGATAAACTAAACATCATGTGCTGTGATAGAAACACATCAATTATTGATAAACATGGTGAAAAGTTTGTCATCCTCATCTAAATCATGGTGTTTTTTAACTTTGTATAAATATTTTTAACTTTTTGCATTACTTTCCCTAGGCTAGATATTTATTATGATTATATTATTACACAATGAAGTGCAAAAGAAAAAAATGAATGTGTTTTATTTTCTTCTTCTTTTAAAGTCAGAATTATTGAGATATAATTTACATAAAGTAAAATTCGTTCTTGAAAGGTTTACTTTTCTTTACACATATAGTCACTTTTTTCTTAAAAGTTAATGTTGCCTGATGTATCATGAAAAGGCCCAATAAATGGGAATTATCCCAATTTCCTCTCTCCAGTTCCTCCAGAATATGTTCTTATTGTTCCTTCTTCTTAAGTTATTAGACTGCTGTCTAGGAGGAGGAGTCCTTCTTTCTTCCTACTAAAAAACCCTTCCTTTCCTTTCCACCCCTCACCTTTCACCCCTCACTTTCCATCCCCTGGCTCTGGGCCCCATTCCATCTGTCATCTCGGCAAACTTGGTTACCATTTACCTGATCTTTCTTTCCATCAGCATTGTCAGGTCTTTCTTCTCTACCATTTCTATTAGCTCCATTTATTTTGATCTAAAGACAAGTAACAACAACAACAACAAAAAATAAACTCTAAAACGACACATATGTTGTTATTTCAGATCTACCTTCTGAAAGTATTATCTCTTTTCACAGCCCCAGCTGCCAACTGCTTCACCTCCTATTTACTCCACAACTCCTCCTCCATTTCCTCCATCCCTTTACTGAAAACATTCTCATTCAGGTTTGTTCTAGTCATTCGAAAAAGGAGTCAAAGGCCAGGCGCGGTGACTCATACCTGTAATCCTAGCCTTTTGGGAGGCCGAGGTGGGCAGATTATCTGAGGTCAGGTGTTCCAAGCCAGTATGACCAGCATGGTGAAATCCCGTCTCTACTAAAAACACAAAAATTAGCTGTGCATGGTGGTGCATGCCTGTAATCCCAGCTACATGGGAGGATGAGGCAGGAGAATTGCTTGAATATGGAGGCGGAGGTTGCAGTGAGCCAAGATCACGCCACAGCATTCCAGCCTGGGTGATGGAGTGAGAGACTCCATATCAAAAAAAAAAAAAAAAAAAAAAAAAAACTAATAAAATAAAAATAAACAAATAAAAAGGAGACAACGACAGAAATACAGAATGTGTAAGACAAGCCTGCATTAGTCAGCTAGGGCAGTCACAATAAAATACCACAGGCTGGGTGGCTTAAAAAACAGAAATGTGTTTTTCACAGTTCTGAAGGTGGAAGGCAAAGATCAAAATGTCAGCAGATTTGGTTTCTCCTGAATTCTCTTTCCTTGGTTTGTACTCCCTGCATCCTCCCAAAGATTTTTCTCTCTGCACCAGCATTTTAGGTATCTCTTTTTTCCTTTTATGAGTACATCAGTTGCATCAACTAAGGACACCACCCTATGGACTCATTGAATTTCAACTACTTCTTTAAAGGCCCTATGTTCCAGTACAGTCACAATGGGGGTTAGCTCTTTATTATATAAGCTTTGGGGTACATAGTTCAGTTGAAAATGCAATCTCGTGAATGTGATCGCTTTCTTGTTACATTTACTGAGATGCCAAACACTCCTACAGGGTGTGTTATTGCCCCTGAAGACCTTCCAGATGTGGAGGTGGCAGACAGTGATATTGTTGATTCTGACTCTTTTTAGATCTAGGCTAATGTATGTGTTTGTGTCTTAGCTTTTAACAAAAGAGCTTAAAAGAAAAAATAATAATAAAAATAAAAATAGAAAAAAGCATGTAGAGTAAGGGTATGAAGAAAATATTTTGTATAGCTATACAATGTACTTGTGTTTTAAACTAAATATTACTTCAAAAGAGTAAAAAAAAAAAAAAAAAAAAAAAAAACTAGATTAAAACTTTATAAAGTAAATGGTTCCAGTAAGCTAAGGTTAATGTGTTATTGAATAAATATTTTTTTTGTAAATTTAGAGTAGTCTAAGTGTACAGTGTTTACAAAGTCTTCAGTACTGTACAGTATTGTCCTAAGCTTCACATTCACTCACTGACTCAAGTAAAGCAACTTCCAGTTCTGCAAGCTCCATTCACAATAAGTGTCCTATTCAGCAGTAGCATGTATTGGTCTTTTATACTGTATTTTTAATGTACCTTTTGTATGTTTAGATGCACAGCTCTTCACCATTGTGTTAAATCAACAACAGCATTCAATACAGTAACCTGCTGTACAGATTTGTAGGCAAAGGACAACATGCTACACTATATTGCCTAGATGTGTAGTTGGCTATCCCCATCTAGGTTTATATGAATACACTCTGCGAATTTCCCACAACAATGAAATCACCTAATGATACATGTTTTCAGAACATGTCCTTATGGTTAAGTAACCATGACTATCTCTTAATAGAATATCGTACTACATTCTATCTAGTATTTCTGTTCATAGTCAATAATTTTTATAATGTGTATAAAACATGGAAAGGGTATTTAGTTTACCAAAAAAAAATTTTTATTTGTATATTTGTATTTGTATTTATTTGTGTGTATATATACAAACATACATACACAAATATATATTATATGCCTATAATATATACACAAAAATATATACATAGATAATATATGTATATGTTATAATATAAATATATATTTACATATACTGTATATGTAGTTGTGTAACAAATACATATATGTGTGTGTACATATAAATAAAATAATTATCTTATCATGGTTTATTAAAAATTCTGTTTTATCCAACTGATTTACAATGCCCAATATGTTGACTATCACACATATCATCTACAGAGTACACTTGTTTTAGCATTACATATTGCTTTCCTCGGATATCATCACATAACATAACACTGTTTCACTATTCCAGCTTAAAAAATCGTATTATTTATATTGCTTTAATTATTCTTGGTAATTTGCTTTCCTAAGAAATTTATTATAACTTTGTGAATTTATAACTAATGTCATGTTGGAGTTATAAAAGCACTAGTGTTTAAGAAAGACATTAAGAGTAAAGTCTTTTGTTTCTATCTTTAAGAAAATGATTACATGCACTTACATACTGTCTGTCTTGAGTTCAGAAGTAAGAAAGTGCCTATCTATAAAGCATAATTCTTTAATTTTATTAGTAAAAAATCTAACACTTATCTGATATGCATTGTTTTCAGTTCTATGAACATATGTAATTTGTTCTATTATCTGTTAGTGATAAAATAACATTGATAATAACATGATAATAATACTATATAAATATAGTATTTTATATTGAACTATCTTTGCATACCTGGGATAAACACTAATTGCTAAGGAGATATTGTAGCATATCATTGTGTTGTTTAATTGTATTTGATAACATTTTAATAACTACATATTGATAGAATAATTATAATTTGCTTATATCTTCCAATAAAAACTTGTAAACCTTACAAACTGACTCTAAAATTTACTTAAACAGCAAACAATAGCTAAATACTTGGAAAAAAAATAAATTGAGAGGACTTGCTATAAAGTGGCAATAATCAAGATAGTGCCATTCTGGGCAAAAGTTTAGAAAGATGGATAAAGTGAGGAGAATAATGTCCGGAAGTTCATAAACAGATATATGGCCGAATGATTTGTAACAATGATATCCAGTAATTTCAATGTCAATATGAAAGTCGTTTTAAGAAATGGTGCTGAAACAATTTAATATCTGCATAATTAAAATTTGACAATTGGGCCGGGCGCAGTGACTCATGCCTGTAGTCCCAGCACTTCGGGAAGCCGAGGCAGGCGGATCACGAGGTCAGGAGATGGAGATCATCCTGGCTTACACGGTGAAAACCCGTCTCTACTGAAAATACAAAAAATTAGCCGGGCGTGGTGGCGGGCGCCTGTAGTCCCAGCTACTGGGGAGACTGAGGCAGGAGAATGGCGTGAACCCGGGAGGTAGAGCTTGCAGTGAGCCTCGATCGCGCTTCTGCACTCCAGCCTGGGCGACAGAGGGAGACTCCGTCTCAGAAAAAAAAAAAAAAAAAAAAAAATTGACAATTACCCCTCAGGATGTACATAAAAACTGAAAATGTGTAAGAGATGGAAATATGAGCACTAAAATAACAAAGCCTCCAGTAAAAGCATAGGAAAAAAAGCAATAACAATTACTTTGTGATCTTTGGACAGGTAAATGTTTCTTATAGGATAGAAAAAGAAAATGAATTAGGAAATAGAGTCTTTGGGGGGAAAAAAGAAAGAAAGACATTTTTGCTCTTTGAAAACACTTTTAAGAAAATAAAAAAGCAAGTCACATATTTGGTGGTGTTTTGGAAATTTGGAAGTCTGAATAAGACTTTTGTCATATAAAATATATACACAAATTATATATGTATATGATCTACCTATGTGAGTATATATATAATATATATGCCCATACATATATAAAAATTCAACTCAGTATTTTTAAAGATACCCACTTTTTAAAACGTGACCGAAACATTTAAAGAGATAATTTACAATTGGAGCTAAATTACAAAAACCATAAACTAATGATAAACAATAGTACTCCATAGCTTGACTATTGTGAATTGTGCTGAAATAAACACAGGAGTGCAGATATATAGATAGATAGATAGATAGATAGATAGATAGATAGATAGATAGATAGATATTTTGACACACTGTTTCCTTCCTTTTGGAGATATACCTAGTAGTGGGATTACTGGATCGTATGGTAGTTCTATTTTTCGTGTTTTGAAGAACCTCCATACTGTTTTCCATAATGGCTGTACTAACTTACATTCCCACCAGCAGTGCATAAGAGCTCCTCTTTCTCTGCATCCTTGCCAGCATTTTTTTTTTTTTTTTTTGCTTTTATTAACAATAGTCATACTAACTGGAATGAGGTAATATCTCAATATTATTTTGATTTGCAGTTCTCAGATGATTAGTCATTCTGAACTTTATAAAAATATGCCGGTTGGTCATTTGTATGTCATCTTTTGAGCAATATCTATGCAGATCTTTTGCCCAACTTTTAATTGGATTACTTGTTTTTTTGTTTGTTTGTTTGTTTGTTTTGCTACTGGGCTGTTTGAGTTCCTTAAATATTCTGGATATTAACACTTGTCAGACTTACAGTTTGCAAATATTTTCTCCCATTCTATATGTTCATTTTGACATCCTGATTTCATTTTTTTAGATAGATAAGTACTCAGAAATTGAATTGCTGGAACAAGGATTGCTTAAAATGGCATAATACATACGAGAGTTCTCTTTTTAATTGTCTGAGGAATCTCAAAACTGTTTAAATACTGGCTACACCATTTTACACTCCAACCAACAGCGTGCAAAAGTTCTAAAATCTCCAGATACCTGCCAACACTTGTATTGTGGATGCTTTTGCTGTTTTGTTTTGTTTTGATAATGGTCATCTTGATAGCTATGAGGTGATATCTCATCGCAGTGTTTCTCTGATGATTTGTGAGGTTGATCCTCTTTTCATATAACTGTTGGCCACATGTCTTTCTTCTTTTGAGAAACATCTTTTCTGGTTCTTTGCCCAGTTTTAATCAAGTTTTTGTTTTTGTTGTTGTTTCTTTTGTCTTTTGCTATTGAGTTGTATAAGTTTCTTATGTATTTTGGAAATTAACCTCTTATCCGATAAATGATTTGCAAATATTTTCTTTGATTCTGTAGGCTTCTCTTTTACTTTGTTGATTGTTTCCTTTACTGTCCATAAACATTTCAGTTTGATATAGTCCCACTGGTGTATTTTTGTTTTTGTTGCCTGTGCTTATGGTGTCATATCCATAAAATTATTGTCCAAACCAATGATAAGGAGCTTTTCCCTGACTTTTTTTCTAGAAGCTTTATAGTTTTAGATATTACGTTTAAGTAACTAGTTCATTGTGAGTTAATTTTTGTGCATGGGATAAGCTAACAGTATTATTTCATTCTTTTGCATGTGTAATGCCAACATTTGTTGAATAGACAATTCTTTTCCCATTGTTTATTCTTGACAACTCTGTGAAAGATCAGTTGCCCATATGTTCATGAATTTATTTCTAAATTTTCTGTTTTATTCCATTTGTCTGTATGTCTGTCTTTATGTCAGTACCATACTGATTTAACACACTGTGCTTTGTAATATATTTTGAATTCAACAAATGTAATGCCTCCAGCTTTGCTTGTCTTTCTCAAGATTCCTTTAGCTATTGGACATCTTTTGTAGTTTATTTTAATTTTAAGATTGTTCTTCCTATCTCTATACAAAATTCTCTATACAAAAATTCCATTGAGATTTTAATAGTGGTTTTTGAACACAGATGTATCCATTTGTTTGTATCTTCTTTGATTTCTTTAAGAAATATTTTATAACTTTCCCTGTCAAATGTTTTACCTTCTTAGTCAAATTTATTCCCATTTTACTCTCTTTGTGTCTATTGTAAATGAGATTAGGTGTTTTTTTTTTTTTTTAATTTCTTGTTTTGAACCGTTCATCATTAGTGCAGAAAAACACCACAGGTTTTATATATCAATTTTGTACTCTGCAGATTTACTTAGTTTACCTATTCTACCTTTTGTTTTCATAGAGTCTTTAAAGCTTGCTATACATAGAATCAAATATAGAGAGACAGAAACACTTTTAGTTCTTTCGTCATGAAGAGGATGTCTTTTACTTCTTTTTCTTGCCTATTTACTCTTATAAAAGTTTTTAGTAACATTTTGAATAAAAGTAGTGAAACTGGAAGAGTGGACACGTCCTTGCATTGTTGCTGATTTTAAAGGAAAGGTTTTAGTTTTTCTCTCTTTTGTATAATATTAGCTGTGGGCTTTTAATATACTGCCTTTGATACATTTTTATCCTTTCCTTCTATGCTTAGTTTGTTGGGAGATTTTATCATGAAGCATTATGACATTTTTTTCTAACAATTTTACTGTATCTATTGAGATGAACATGTAATTTTACTCTTTATGTTGTCAATGTGGTATGCCACATCATCTAATTTTTATATGGTGAACCATCCTTTTATCCTGGATATAAATTTCACCTCGTCATGTTGTAGTATCATTTTAATGTGCTGTTGAATTTGGTTTGCTAGAATTTTTCAAAAATGTCTGCATCTATATTCATCTATATGTTTTTACATGCATGAAATTTAAATTATTATCAATTTAAAGTAACTGTTGTAACTATAATATATTTTATGTAAGCCCCATGGTAATCACAAAGAAAATACATATACAAGTCGTGCCAAAGACAAAGGAATAAAAGCATATTCATGCAAGAAATCAGCAAACACAAAAGGAGAAAATAAAAGAGGAAGAAACATACAAAACATTGTTAATAATAATAGAAAACATTGTTAAACGTCAATAGAAAATTCTTTCCTATCAGTAATACTTTAAATATAAAAAATCAAACTAACTTTCCAATTAAAAGACATAGAGTTGCTGAATGGATGAAAACACATAACCCAACTATTGAAGGTCTATCAGAAACTCACTTTAGAATCTCATGTTGCAATCTCTAAATCTCTTCTTGAAATGTGATTCTCAAGGTTGGAAGTGAGGTGAAAGAGAAGCAATGGAAAAAGATATTACATACAAATAGTAATCAAAAAAAAAAAAGCACAAAACAGACTTAAAGAAAAAAATAAATAGCTTCAAGAAACAAATAAGGAAATTATATGGTAACAATAGGGTCAATTTTCCAGGAAGATATAACAATTACAAATATAGATATACCTAATGTCAAGACATCTGAATATATTGAATATTCATTGGCAGATCTGAAGGAGAAAAGACAAAAGTAATAAAACAATAGTAAAAGACTTTAATACTCCCTTTTCAATAAAGGATAGGACATTTAGACAGAAAATCAATAAGGAAATAGAGCATTTCAATAGCACTCACCAGAGAGACTAACAAACACGCAGATCTTTCCATCCAACAACAGAGAATTCACACTCTTCTCAAGTGCATACGCATTATGCATCAGGGTAAATCTTATATTATGTCACAAAACAAGTCACTTAATTTGAGAAGATTAAAATTATATCCATTAATTTTTATGACTACAATGTAGTGAAACTAAAGATCAATTGCAGAAGGAAAAGGGGAAAATTGAAAAATATGGAAATACAATAACATACTGCTAAACATACAATGGATGAAAGAGAAATAAATGGAAGGAGAAATGTGAATAAAAGTCACAATGAGCTACCAGCTCACACCAGTCATAATGGCTGTTACCAAAAAGACAAAAAATAGCAGATGTTTGTGAGAAAAGGGAACACTTATATGCTGTTGGTGGGAATGTAAATTAGTTCAGGCACTAGAAAAAAAAAGCAATTTTGAGATTTTTTGAAATACTTAAAACAGTACAGTACTACCATTTGACTCAACAATCCCATTACTGAGTATATACTCAAAGGAAAATAATTAATTCCATCAAAAAGACACATGCACTCATATTGTCACTGCAGTACTCTTCATGATAGCAAAGACCTGGAGTAAATCATGTTGTCCATTAACACAAAAAGAAAATGTGACATATATACATGATGGAATACTATGAAGCTATAACAAAGAATGAAATTATGTCCTTTGCAGCAACATGGATGCAGCCGGTGGCCATTATCTTAATTACTGCAGGAACAGGAAACCAAATACTGCAAGTACTTACTTATAAGTGGGAGCTAAATACGGAATACATATGGATGGAAATAAGACACTGGGGACTTCCAAAGAGGGCAGACAGTGGGACAAGAGTTGTAACACATACACTTTTTATGTGTGTATGTGTCAGTCTATTTGCATCACTCTAAAAGAATACCTGTAGCTAGGTAGTGTATAAAGAAAATATATTGAATTGGCTCATGTTTCTGAAGGCTGCACAAGCATGGCTCCAGCATTTGCTTCTGGCGAGGGCCTCAGGAAACTTACAATCATGGCAGAAGACAGTGAGGGAAGAGACATGTCACATGTTGACAGCAAGAGCAGGAGAGAGAAGGGAAAGGTCCCAGAAACTTTAAAACTACCAGATCTCACATGAGTTAACTGAAGGAGAACTCACCAAGAGAATGGTACTAACCCATTCAGGAGAGATCTGCCTCCATGATCTGATCACTTCCCACTAGACCTCACTTCCAAAATTGAGAATCACATTTCAACATGAGATTTAGAGGGGACAAACATTCAAACCATATCAGAGTACTATGCTCACTACCTGGATGACAAGGTCATTTGTACCTCAAACCTCAGTGCAATAAAATATACCCATGTAATAAACCTGCAAACATACCCCCTGAAACTACAATAAGTTAAATTTAAAAAAAGAAATTAGAAATATCGGATACAAATAAAAATAAAAATACAACATATTCAAGCTTATGGGATACAGCATAGGCAGTTGTAAGAGGGAGGTATATCATGATAAATGTTTGCATTATAAAAAGAATAAAAATCGCAAATGAATAGCATAACTTAACGTCTCCGGGAAAATGATTGATAAAGATTAAAGTGGATGTAATAAAATAAGGAACTGAAAATTAATGGCAAAAATCAACAAAACCATGAATTGGTTTCTTGAAAGAATAACAAATTGACAAATCTTTATTTAGACTTCCTTAAAAAGAGAGAGAAGACAAAGAAATGAAGGAGAAAATGCTAAAACAAATACCACAGAAATAAAAAAAGAGCATAGGATATTACTATGAACAATTATACATCAACAAATTGGATGACCCAGAAGAAACATATATTCCTAAAAGCAAATAATGTAGCAAGACCAAATCATGAAGAAATAGAAAGTTGGAACAAACTGTAACTAGTATGGAGATTGAACCATTAATCAAAAATCTTTCAGCAAAGAAAAGCCCAGGCCTGGATGGCTTTACTAGTGAATTCTATCAAACATTTAAAAACTAATTAATGCCAACCTTAACTCTTTCAAAAAAAATCGAGTAGGAAAGCACACTTTCAAACTTATTTTATGAGGGCAACAATACTCTAATACCAAAGCCAGACAAGGACACCATGGGAAAAGAAAACTTCGGGTCAATAGATAAATCTGTCTTAAAATATTAATTTATAATCTGTCTATTTTATTTTCCCAATTATATAAAAAGTAATACTTTTTTTTTTTTTTTAAACAGAGTCTCAGTCACCCAGGCTGGAGTGTGGTGGCATTATCTCAACTCACTGCATGCTCCACCTCCCAGGTTCATATGATTCTCCTGCCTCAGCCTCCTGAATAGCTGGGACCACAGGTGCCTGCCACTAGGTCTGGCAAATTATCTTATTGTCTTTTTTTAATAGAGTTGGGATTTTGCCATGTTGGCCAAGCTCATCTCACACTTTTGATTTCAAGTGATCTTCCCTCCTGAACCTCCCAAAGTGCTGGGGTTACAGGCACGAGTCACCACGCCTGGCCAAAAATAACACTTTTTAGCATAACATTTAGTAATAATATATAAGAATGAGATAGGGAAATAATAAATTTTATGTCTCCTAAATTACATTTATTTCCAATACAGAGACAACAATGCTCTTATATCTTAATAATTACCACACATTAATATGATGTAGAATATCTTTTCATTAAGACTGAAGTCATGATGTGAATAGTCTAGTAAGACTAGAGTTAAAATTTTAAATATTCCATACTGATTTTAAAATATTTGTTAAAAATTCTGATCCTAAATTAGTGGCAGAAGCAAGCTTGGAAAATAGTAAAATGTTCTGATTCAGAGAACATTTATTTACTTTTAATATATGATGGCTTTAGTACTTCTGGTGTATGCAGGATTTGGGGACATTGAAAATGTAGAAGAATTAAAGAGGATGATCAAAACACCATTTTAAGGACAATAGGGAAATGAATCCAAGTATAACACATACCCAGAAAAATACTTTTAGTTGCTCACATTTTTTCTATAGTATTGTTTTTACATCTTAAAAAGAAAAAACCATGCTTTAAATGTTTTATTTTTATATAGAGAACTTTGGTGGTTTAAGTTATTTTAATTGTCATATTAAGAAGAAGATAGACACAATGACCTTACAATGCCTTCCAGTTTTATGCTTCTTTATAGCTTTAGAATAAATAAGTCTTGGTTATTGTTCCCTTACAAATAACATGTGGGAGTATGATTGCTGACATTCCATGCATAGTAATCAAGGTAATTTCTATTTTATGAGGGTGCAGATCTTAATTAAGTTTGATCCAATTGGGTCACCTTAGAAGAATAATTACAAGTCAAAGTGCCAGTGTTCAAGGTTATACTACTTATAAAAAGTTTCTTATTTCATATTACTATAGTTTTCATATTACTGTTATCAATATAATTATCTTTGCATAATACATTTTTTAAAAAATTTTATTCACATTTAGGCTGTAACTTATTTTGTTCAATCCTTGGAAAAACTACTTAATAGATTATCAGAAGAACATGGAATCCCATCAAAAAGTAAGAACACATGAACTAGTAGATATTTTGTAATGAACTCTATCTTTTTAACACTATGCAGGATTTGTATTGTATCACATAAGAAAATTCATGAACACATCTTAAATAGCTATTAAAATAAAGTTTATATTGTTAAGATTCATTTTGAATTTTAAATCAATAACTTACAAAAAAGACCCTATAAAAGATCTTTTAAACCTGTTCCTTGCAGAGTGTGTGTGTGTGTGTGTGTGAGAGAGAGAGAGAGAAAGAGAGAGAGATAAAATAGCAAATTATTCAAACCCATTTAGCAATGAAAATATAAGGTTAATTTAATGCATACACTAACCATGTAATAGCTTCCATAGTCAGCTATCAGATAGAGCAGAAGCAGTAAGGAAGGAGATAAAGATAAGTAGTGCTCAGAGGGATCAACATAGGCAAATCTCAGAAAATTTTACAAAACACCCTTCCCGAAAATGTGGGCCCCTTTAATTTTTCAAAAGAGAAGGTACAGAAACTAGAGTTAAAACTGGCAGCATAGGTCACCTAGGGCTTGCTTTATTTTAGAGGCACAGAGTAGGCAGGAATAGGTACAGAATATCCTAAAAAAGCTATATGTAAAAGACAAAGACAATCTTTGGAAATAAATAGGACTTTTAGGTTAAAAACAATTAGCCTGAAAGAATAATATGCCTTCCACCAAAATAATTTTATTGTGAGTACTAAAAATGGGCTTTCATTATGTACACACCCAAAATCTCTTGGATAATAATAGGGAACAATGAAATTAGGAAAATGGGAAACCATATTAAGCCCATTACAACAGGTTATCAGGCAGCAGAGAAAATAAAATATGTTACCAATTACTTCACCTTCAATTCCAAAACCATAAAAAAAAACAGGAAAGAAATAAATACAAAAGTTTAAACAGGCCAGGTGTGCTGGCTCACACCTGTAATACCAGCGCTTTGGGAGGTCAAGGCAGGTAGGTCATGAGGTCAAGAGACTGAGACCATCCTGGACAACATGGTGAAATCCCGTCTCTACTAAAAATACAAACATCAGCTGGGCGTGGTGGTGCGCACCTGTAGTCCCAGTTATTCAGGAGGCTGAGGCAGGAGAACTGTTTGAACCCAGGAGGTGGAGGTTGCAGTGAGCTAAGATTGGGCCACTGCAGTCCAGTCTGATGACAGAACGAGATTCCATCTCCAAAAAAAATAAAAGCAACTATGTCCATGAAGGTGAACCATCACAAAACCAAAAAACAAGAATTCAGCAAAAAGTTGATAAGTTGACAGTTAGAAATAAACTTTGAGATCAAAGAACACTTGAAACAGGTAAAAAAAAAACACACAAAATAAAGACAATGATGTTGAAACTATAACAAAGAAACAATAGTTTTTAAAACACCACAAGGAACACTTGGATTGCAAAACAAAAATCAATATCGAATAAAATAATATGAAAATAAAGAATTTTAAGTTTAAACAGAATTAATAGTTGTGGAAGGCAAAAACAAAGAAATTTTTAAAAAAAAATTCTGCAGGTATTTTTGAATCCCCCAATTAAGCAAATACAAAAGAAAATCTAAGGGCAATATAATGGATTCATTTAGTATGACTGTGGAAAAGTGGTGTACTCATCCATTGCTGGAGATAATGTAAATGCATTGTAGCACTGAATTGCCTTCAGCAAACTATAGCCTGTAGATTAATCATTATTTTCATAAACAATGATTTATTGGAAAACAGCTATTTCTACTTTGTTATATATTGGCTATGTACAGCCAAGTTTACTAGTTTCAACAAGGATCATATGCTGAAAGTCTAAATTATTTATTGAGTGGCACTTTAAGAAAAAGGTTGACAAGCTCTGATTTATAATAAAATTATTAAAATGTGTATTTGTACAGGATAATTTAAACAAATTATAGCATATCTGCATAATAGAATACTATGCATCTGTTAAAAGAGTGAGGGTGCTTTTTTGTACTTTTATGAATAAACCTACGTGTTTTGAATGGGCTACTATTTTGTTAAAATGAATATAGTAATTGCTACCTATTTGGTTTTATATCCATAAAGAATATGTAGAATAAAAATAGATATTCCCATGGTAACCACCTGTGGGTGTTAGAGCTTAAGTGTGGATGAGAACCTGGAAGGTAAGGAAATTGAATTCCTGTGTGCCTTCTAGGACATGTGTTTGTTTTGTTACTAAAACATCAGAGATTTTGTCTAGGTTCTGCTGCTCACTTCACAGAAAGCCAATCACTGAGACCAGAAGTATTGCTAAAAAAGAAGGCTTTAATCTGGAGCTGCAGCGAAGAAGACGGGAACTCAGTCTCAAGTCCATTTCCCTGACTAAAACTAAGAGTTTATATAGCAGGAAAGAAATGTTACCATATGTAAGAAAACAAGAACTAGTGAGGGGCAAGGAAGGAATCGTGATGAATGAGAGGTCTGCATCTGGTGCTGTGATTTGATGAGCTTCATTTTTTTGATACAAGTTGCAGTTATTTGACACTTTTTTTGAGAGTCCTGAAAGTCCTGTTCGGAGGAAGAAATTCAGGTAAAACAAATATATTTCAAGCTTTAAGACAAGAATGGTCAATTTCTACATGTATCCAAAAGAACAGTCTATGGGACTATTGGGTCAGTTTCAGCTTTTAAGCTATATATATGTAGTAGCTATACAAAGCTTTAAACACATTGCATTGGAAAAATAAAGATCCCTGTGATTTTTTTTCTTTACACAGAGCCTCCCTTCATTCCCCAGGCTAGAGTGCAGTGGTGCAATCACTGCTAACTGCAACGTTGATCTCCCAAGCTCAAGCAATGCTCCCATCTCAGCCTCCCAAATAGCTGAGACAACAGGAGAGCACTGCCACTCCTGGCTAATATTTGCATTTTTTGTAGAGATGGAGTCTTGCCATGTTGCCCAGGCTGGTCTCCAACTCCTGTTCTCAAATGATACACTGCCTCAGCCTCTCACAGTGAGATTTCAGGCATGAGCCACCAAACCCAGCCCTGTGATCTTCCAAAACAAAACTAAGGAATAAAATATACTATATAGTAATTAATTAGTAAATATTTATTGAAAGTCTCATCATAGTTTATTGGCAAAATGCCTATACAAAGAAACAATTAATCTTTATAACATAATAAATGAATGAATAATCTGCTTTGATGACTTTTCTAATATTTGCATTTCTAAGATAAATAGTTAGTATAGTAACTTGACACTGTTAGTACCAGCTAATAGTTTCAAAGATCATGGTGCTCAATTAATTATGAAAAGTCACAGAAACCTATTTGGATTGCCTTTTTCAAAATATCAGGTCATTTAAATTTTTTAAAAATCCCACTTCTTTTATGTGGTAAGCATCAGTTAATCAGATTTGTTCTCTGCAGTTCCTTTGGCTTACAGAAGTATTAAGAATAATGTCAAATTGTCTAAATGTTCTTACCTTTAAATTTTAAGTAATATGATTTAAGTACTTGTAAAAAAATTTGTTTAACGTTTCACCTGTTTTCTACTTTTTAATTTACTTACAACTTAAAAGTTGTCTACCATAAATGTACTGAAAATTATCTCAGCTTTCAGAATTGTATCACGTGATGCTTGAATTATTACAAAAGTGATTTGAGTAAAAAATAGGTTGAAAATTGTAAACCATCTATTTTGCAGTGCAGAAAGTTTAACCCCTTTGAACTTCTGTTTTCTCGTCACTGGATATAATTAAAATACATACCTAGAAATGTCTCGAATGGAAAACATGAGGTAGTAAATGTGCTCAGTATAGTGCCTGGCACGTGGTACTTATTCAACAAATGTTAACTCTTATTCAAATAGTAGATATAATAATGTCATAATGCCTTTTATATAAATACTTAGAAGTCCATTAAAACTTTAGTTAAATTGTGTGACTTCTCTTTGTGAGACGAATTGTTTTACTTGGCAGAGTTTCAGTTTCAGAATCTTCCTTGTAATAGTATCTAACAAATGTGTAATGTGTATCTCATGTAAATTCCGTTTTTATATTTAAGGGTTTTTTTTGTATGTTGGATTTTTTCACAGAAAATTATAAATTCGCATTAGCACATATGCATGAAGAGGTAAGACAGTGAATGATAAACAAAATATATTCTATTGCATCTATTACAGAAGTTAAAATATCTAAACAAAAAGAAAATATATTTCCATTCATTACAAATGGTGATAAGTCTATAAAATAAAACAGCTTCACTTTGCTTTCGGATTTGTTTACATTTACTACTATTTATCACGCTACCACAGTCCAGAAGTTAATTTCAGAAAACCACATGAATTTGACAGCAAAAGCTTCAGTTTGCTACACGTGATTTTACAGATACATGGGAGAAAGGAGAATCTGAAAAGAAATTATGTGGCCTCTGTATTGGTACCCTGGCAGAGAAAAAGTGAGAAAAGGAAGGAGGAAAGATGACGTCATCTAAGAGGCAAGTCACAAGGAAAAATATATTTTTAGAACTGTATTTGTTTTTTAATATTCAATTGTATTGTGAATTATCTCATTGAGGCCATTCTAAATTGAAATGTGGTTTGCTTATTTCTCAGCATACCTAGAAAGCATTTTAAACTGTAAGGGCATGGTCTTATATTCTTCCTTGGACAATTTTATTTTAAAGTCTTAAAAATTGATTTTATTATAAGATTAGTCTTTTCAAATAGCAAAAAAAAAAAAAAAAGTATCTACAAACTGATTGACAGTGGTGAAAGCAATGTACGAAGAAAACAGGATTAGTAGAAATATGTTGGGTTACTGTGCAATGGAGACTTTCCCATAATAAGACAGAATAACAGTAGAAAGGTTTATTTTGGTGGGGGGAAAAAAAACTAGAAAAGTGAAGCAAACTTGCAAACAACACAAAGTAAATTGTGGGAAAAAAAAAAATGACATGTCACATCGATTCAGGCTGGTTATTTTTCGCCTGTTAAGATCAACGGAAAATTAAACCTAAGAAGTAAAATTTGATTAGCAAGATGATATGGTAATGTCACACTTTTAAGCATTTCATTATTCTTTAAAATCCTCAATTTTGGTTCAAACGTAAGAAAATGTCTTTTACAGTGAGGGCATATCAAGGCTTTACACAGAAGGCATGGTTTAACATGTCTTTAAAACCTAAGTTAAACGCTTAGAGAGAATTGAAAACATGGAATTGTATGCGTGGGTTGGGATCATTGTGTCAATCAAAATTGGGCAAACAATTATTTTTTAAAAATCAAGTGATGAGGAAAATATAATTTAATTCTATTTTATTTTATTACATTGAGATATATTCTAATTTCTTACGCTATTATAAAAAGTTAGGGGTACTTTTTAAAGTTCCTTTTATAGATGTTGTAAGTTTTATTTTAACATGTACCAATGCGTTCAAATTATTTTCTTGTTTAGCAAATTTATACAAGCATAAAATTAAGCAATTGTAATTTGCATTTATAATCCAAACGTTTATTTGGAAACTTCTCTCTCTTTTTTTTTTAAATCTTTGATCACCTTGCCTGCCTTAACTATTGCAACATAAAAGAGGCAAGAAATATTTGAATTGTACTATATGTTGCAGTGTTGGCTTTTGGAATGACCCTACAATGTCCTCTGCGTTAAAAATAGTGGATATCAGCTTCATAGTACCTACACTCTCTTGACACTCCAAAAACAATTTAATCTTAGTAACCTTTTTTTTTTTTTATTATTATACTTTAAGTTCTAGGGTACATGTGCATAACGTGCAGGTTTGTTACATATGTATACTTGTGCCATGTTGGTGTGCTGCACCCATCAACTCGTCAGCACCCATCAAGTCATCATTTATATGATGTATAACTCCCAATGCAATCCCTCCCCCTCCCCCCTCCACGTGATAGGCCCCGATGTGTGATGTTCCTCTTTCCGAGTCCAAGTGATGTCATTGTTCAGTTCCCACCTATGAGTGAGAACATGCGGTGTTTGGTTTTCTGTTCTTGTGATAGTTTGCTAAGAATGATGGTTTCCAGCTGCGTCCATGTCCCTACAAAGGATGCAAACTCATCCTTTTTTATGGCTGCATAATATTCCATGGTGCATATGTGCCACATTTTCTTAATCCAGTCTGTCACTGATGGACATTTGGGTTGATTCCAAGTCTTTGCTATTGTGAATAGTGCCGCAATAAACATACATGTGCATGTGTCTTTATAGCAGCATGATTTATAATCCTTTGGGTATATACCCAATAGTGGGATGGCTGGGTCATATGGTACATCTAGTTCTAGATCCTTGAGGAATCGCCATACTGTTTTCCATAATGGTTGAACTAGTTTACAATCCCACCAACAGTGTAAAAGTGTACCTATTTCTCCACATCCTCTCCAACAACTGTTGTTTCCTGACTTTTTAATGATTGCCATTCTAATTGGTGTGAGATGGTATCTCATTGTGGTTTTGATTTGCATCTCTCTGATGGTCAGAGATGATGAGCATTTTTTCATGTGTCTGTCGGATGTATGAATGTCTTCTTTTGAGAAATGTCTGTTCATATCCTTTGCCCACTTTTTGATGGGGTTGTTTGTTTTTTTCTTGTAAATTTGTTTGAGTTCTTTGTAGATTCTGGATATTAGCCCTTTGTCAGATGAGTAGATTGCAAAAATGTTCTCCCATTCTGTAGGTTGCCTGTTCACTCTGATGGTAGTTTCTTTTGCTGTGCAGAAGCTCTTTAGTTTAATGAGATCCCATTTGTCAATTTTGGCTTTTGCTGCCGTTGCTTGTGGTGTTTTAGACATGAAGTCCTTGCCCATGCCTATATCCTGAATGGTACTACCCAGATTTTCTTCTAGGGTTTTTATGGTATTAGGTCTAACATTTAAGTCTCTAATCCATCTTGAATTAATTTTCATATAAGGAGTAAGGAAAGGATCCAGTTTCAGCTTTCTACTTATGGCTAGCCAATTTTCCCAGCACCATTAATTAATTAGGGAATCCTTTCCCCATTTCTTGTTTCTCTCAGATTTGTCAAAGATCAGATGGCTGTAGATGTGTGGTATTCTTTCCGAGGACTCTGTTCTGTTCCATTGGTCTATATCTCTGTTTTGGTACCAGTACCATGCTGTTTTGGTTACTGTAGCCTTGTAGTATAGTTTGAAGTCAGGTAGTGTGACGCCTCCAGCTTTGTCCTTTTGACTTAGGATTGTCTTGGCTATGCGGGCTCTTTTTTGGTTCCATATGAACTTTAAAGCAGTTTTTTCCAATTCTGTGAAGAAACTCATTGGTAGCTTGATGGGGATGGCATTTAATCTATAAATAACCTTGGGCAGTATGGCCATTTTCACGATATTGATTCTTCCTATCCATGAGCATGGTATGTTCTTCCATTTCTTTGTGTCCTCTTTTATTTCACTGAGCAGTGGTTTGTAGTTCTCCTTGAAGAGGTCCTTGACATCCCTTGTAAGTTGGATTCCTAGGTATTTTATTCTCTTTGAAGCAATTGTGAATGGAAGTTCATTCATGATTTGGCTCTCTGTTTGACTGTTACTGGTGTATAAGAATGCTTGTGATTTTTGCACATTAATTTTGTATCCTGAGACTTTGCGGAAGTTGCTTATCAGCTTAAGGAGATTTTGGGCTGAGACAATGGGGTGTTCTAAATATACAATCATGTCATCTGCAAACAGGGACAATTTGACTTCTTCTTTTCCTAACTGAATATCGCTTATTTCTTTCTGTTGCCTGATAGCCCTAGCCAGAACTTCCAACACTATGTTGAATAGGAGTTGTGAGAGAGGGCATCCCTGTCTTGTGCCAGTTTTCAAAGGGAATTTTTCCAGTTTTTGCCCATTCAGTATGATATTGGCTGTGGGTTTGTCATAAATAGCTCTTATTATTTTGAGGAACGTTCCATCAGTACTGAATTTATTGAGCGTTTTTAGCATGAAGGGCTGTTGAATTTTGTCAAAGGCCTTTTCTGCATCTATTGAGATAATCATGTGGTTCTTGTCTTTGGTTCTGTTTATATGCTGGATTACATTTATTTATTTGCGAATGTTCAACCAGCCTTGCATCCCAGGAATGAAGCCCACTTCATCATGGTGGATAAGCTTTTTGATGTGCTGCTGAATCTGGTTTGCCAGTATTTTATTGATGATTTTTGCATCAATGTTCATCAGGGATATTGGTCTAAAATTTTCTTTTTTTGTTGTGTCTCTGCCAGGCTTTGGTATCAGGATGATGTTGGCCTCATAAAATGAGTTAGGGAGGATTCCCTCTTTTTCTATTGATTGGAATAGTTTCAGAAGGAATGGTACCAGCTCCTCTTTGTACCTCTGGTAGAATTCAGCTGTGAATCCATCTGGTCTTGGACTTTTTTCGGTTGGTAGGCTATTAATTATTGCCTCAATTTCAGAGCCTGCTATTGGTCTACTCAGGGATTCAACTTCTTCCTGGTTAATCTTGGAAGAGTGTAAGTGTCCAGGAAATTATCCATTTCTTCTAGATTTTCTAGTTGATTTGCGTAGAGGTGTTTGTAGTATTCTCTGATGGTAGTTTGTATTTCTGTGGGGTCCGTGGTGATATCCCCTTTATCATTTTTTATTGCGTCTATTTGATTCCTCTCTCTTTTCTTCTTTATTAGTCTTGCTAGCGGTCTGTCAATTTTGTTGATCTTTTCAAAAAACCAACTCCTGCATTCATTGATTTTTTGGAGGGTTTTTTGTGTCTCTATCTCCTTCAGTTCTGCTCTGATCTTAGTTATTTCTTGCCTTCTGCTAGCTTTTGAATGTGTTTGCTCTTGCCTCTCTAGTTCTTTTAATTGTGATGTTAGAGTGTCCATTTTAGATCTTTCCAGCTTTCTCTTGCAGGCATTTAGTGCTATAAATTTCACTCTACACACTGCTTTAAATGTGTCCCAGAGATTCTGGTATGTTGTATCTTTGTTCTCATTGGTTTCAAATAACGTCTTTATTTTTGCCTTCATTTCGTTATGTACCCAGTAGCCTTTCAGGAGCAGGTTGTCCAGTTTCCATGTAGTTGAGTGCTTTTGATTGAGTTTCTTAGTCCTGAGTTCTAGTTTGATTGCACTGTGGTCTGAGAGACAGTTTGTTATAAATTCTGTTCTTTTCCATTTGCTAAGGAGTGCTTTACTTCCAATTATGTGGTCAGTTTTGGAATAAGTGTGATGTGGTGCTGAAAAGAATGTATATTCTGTTGATTTGGGGTGGAGAGTTCTATAGATGTCTATTAGGTCCACTTGGTGCAGAGATGAGTTCAATTCCTGGATATTCTTGTTAACGTTCTGTCTCGTTGATCTGTCTAATGTTGACAGTGGAGTGTTGAAGTCTCCCATTATTATTGTATGGGAGTCTAAGTCTCTTTGTAAGTCTTTAAGGACTTGCTTTATGAATTTGGGTGCTCCTGTATTGGGTGCATATATATTTAGGATACTTAGCTCTTCCTGTTGAATTGATCCCTTTACCATTATGTAATGGCCTTCTTTGTCTCTTTTGATCTTTGATGGATTAAAGTCTGTTTTATCAGAGACTAGGATTGCAACCCCTGCTTTTTTTTGTTCTCCATTTGCTTGGTAGATCTTCCTCCATCCCTTTATTTTGAGCCTATGTATGTCTCTGCATGTGAGATGGGTCTCCTGAATACAGCAAACTGATGGGTCTTGACTCTTTATCCAGTTTGCCAGTCTGTGTCTTTTAACTGGAGCATTTAGTCCATTTACATTTAAGGTTAATATGGTTATGTGTGAACTTGATCCTGCCATTATGATATTAACTGGTTTTTTTGCTCATTAGTTGATGCAGTTTCTTCCTTGCCTCGATGGTCTTTACATTTTGGCATGTTTTTGCAATGGCTGGTACCGGTTGTTCCTTTCCATGTTTAGGGCTTCCTTCAGGGTCTCTTGTAAGGCAGGCCTGGTGGTGACAAAATCTCTAAGCATTTGCTTATCTGTAAAGGATTTTATTTCTCCTTCACTTATGAAACTTAGTTTGGCTGGATATGAAATTCTGGGTTGAAAATTCTTTTCTTTAAGAATGTTGAATATTGGCCCCCACTCTCTCCTGGCTTGTAGAGTTTCTGCCGAGAGATCTGCTGTTAGTCTGATGGGCTTCCCTTTGTGGGTAACCCGACCTTTCTTTCTGGCTGCCCTTAAGATTTTTTCCTTCATTTCAACTTTGGTGAATCTGGCAATTATGTGTCTTGGAGTTGCTCTTCTCGAGGAGTATCTTTGTGGTGCTCTCTGTATTTCCTGAATTTGAATGTTGGCCTGCCCTACTAGGTTGGGGAAGTTCTCCTGGATGATATCCTGAAGAGTGTTTTCCAACTTGGTTCCATTTTCCCCCTCACTTTCAGGCACCCCAATCAGATGTAGATTTGATCTTTTTACATAATCCCATATTTCTTGCAGGCTTTGTTCATTTCTTTTTCTTCTTTTTTCTTTTGGTTTCTCTTCTCGCTTCATTTCATTCATTTGATCCTCAATCACTGATACTCTTTCTTCCAGTTGATCAAGTCGGTTACTGAAGCTTGTGGATTTGTCACGTATTTCTCGTGTCATGGTTTTCATCTCTGTCATTTCATTTATGACCTTCTCTGCATTAATTATTCTAGCTATCACTTCTTCCACACTTTTTTCAAGATTTTTATTTTCTTTGCGCTGGGTACGTATTTCCTCCTTTAGCTCTGAGAAGTTTGATGGACTGAAGCCTTCTTCTCTCATCTCGTCAAAGTCATTCTCTGACCAGCTTTGATCCGTTGCTGGCGATGAGCTGTGCTCCTTTGCAGGGGGAGATGCGCTCTTATTTTTTGAATTTCCAGCTTTTCTGCCCTGCTTTTTCCCCATCTTCGTGGTTTTATCTGTCTCTGGTCTTTTACGATGGTGACGTACTGATGGGGTTTTGGTATAGATGTTCTTCCTGTTTGATAGTTTTCCTTCTAATAGTCAGGACCCTTTGCTGTAGGTCTGTTGGAAATTGCTTGAGGTCCACTCCAGACCCTGTTTGCCTGGGTATCAGCAGCAGACTTTGCAGAAGATAGAATATTGATGACGAGCGAGTGTACCTGTCTGACTCTTACTTTGGAAGCTTCCTCTCAGGGGTGTACTCCACCCTGTGAGGTGTGGGGTGTCAGACTGCCCCTAGTGGGGGATGTCTCCCAGTTAGGCTACTCAGGGGTGAGGGACCCACTTGAGCAGGCAGTCTGCGCGTTCTCAGATCTCAATCTCCGTGTTGGGAGATCCACTGCTCTCTTCAAAGCTGTCAGACAGAGTCGCTCACGTCTGCACAGGCCTCTGCTGCTTCCCCTTTTGTTGTTTAGCTGTGCCCTGTCCCCAGAGGTGGAGTCTACAGAGACAGACAAGTTTCCTTGAGCTGCTGTGAGCTCCACCCAGTTCGAGCTTCCCAGCGGCTTTGTTTACCTACTTAAGCCTCAGCAATGGCGGGCGCCCCTCCCCCAGCCTCTCTGCTGCAGTTTCGGTTAGATCGCGGCAGACTGCTGTGTTAACAATGAGGGAGGCTCTGTGGGCGTGGGACCCTCCCGGCCAGGTGTGAGTATAATCTCCTGGTCTGCCTGTTTGCTTAAAGCGCAGTATTGGGGTGGGAATTACCCGATTTTCCAGGTGTTGTGTGTCTCAGTTCCCCTGGCTAGGAAAAGGGATTCCCTTCCCACTTGCGCTTCCCAGGTGAGGCGATGCCTCGCCCTGCTTGCCCTGCTTCAGCTCTCGCTGGTCGGGCTGCAGCAGCTGACCAGCACCAATTTTCCGGCACTCCCCAGTGAGATGACCCCAGTACCTCGGTTGAAAATGCAGAAATCACCGGTCTTCTGTGTTACTCGTGCTGGGATTTGGAGACTGGAGCTGTTCCTATTCCAGTAAGCTTTAATAATATCACTGTGATTCCACAGTCCTACTACTCCCATGGTCCTCTCATAAAGAACTTCTCATAACATTCCTTATTTTTTATCATCCTTCCAAGAATTCAGAATACATGGTAAATTACAGTAATGTATCTAAGTGAGCAACATACAAACTAAGGTGAGTTATTACAACAGAGAAAGCAAAATTTGTTGAGCAGTAACAATTTGTGTAAAGTATTTGTGCACATTGTAACTTTGTTTATATGTCCTTTAAATACTATGTACTAGCCTGCTGATTACAAACTTGTTTAGGTAATTCTAATTATTTAAAAATATTATTAATAAGTTATTTCACTTTGGGAAATAGGTATGTAAAATCAAAATTTTACAAACTTATTTTGAATTCAATATTGTTCATAGATGAATGATAAATTACTAGGTTTTATACAGGTCATTGAGATAAGCATACACAAATGCTTTCGTGTTTAGTTTTAGTTAAATTGTGCTTCTCCTCAAAAATCATCAAAAAAACTTGGGCCAATGGTGATTGAGCAAAGCTGCTCTCACTTTCTCCAAGCTTTTGATTTATCAAATCAATCAGTTGTAAAATGTGAAGACTCAGTTTTCTTTTGATGGACAGAAGAAAAGTCTGGGTGGTCAGACACACATAAACTGTGTATTCATTATCAGTGGAGGTACTCTTGTCAATTCATTTACTCTTTTGAAATGGCACCCTAGAGCCATACCTCCAGTTACACCAGAAGAGATTCTTTAGAAAGGCTCACAGAAATGAGCCATGGTTCAAAGGTAACAATGTTTTTGCATGTGACCAAAAGTGATAGAATAATATTCATCACTCCTTTTGTTCATTAGCAGCAATAGCAAATGAATAGATCTTCCATCTTTCCTATCTCAATGTTTTGATGACTGTAATACATTTTTATTCTCCTAGGTAACAGAGCAATCATTTGAAATATGACTTACTTATTCTTTCAACAAACATTTAGTGACTTTTTATTTTATTTTATTTTATTTTATTTTATTTTACTTCATTTTATTTTGAGACGGAGTGTCACTCCGACACCCAGGCTAGAGTGCAGTGGCATGATCTAGGCTCACTGCAACTTCCCCCTCCCTGGTTCAAGTGATTCTCCTGCCTCAGCCTCCCGAGTAGCTGGGATTACAGGTGTCCACCACCATGGCCAGCTAATTTTTGTATTTTTAGTACAGACGGGATTTCACCATCTTGGCCAGGCTGGTCTCGAACTCCTGACATCGTGATCCACCTGCCTCGGCCTCCCAAAGTGCTGGGAATTACAGACGTAAGCCACTGCACCAGGCCTAGTGACTTCTTAGTTGGAATAATACTGAGCTAAAATTTTTGAAGCATGTTGTCTCATTTAATATGTGTTACATAATTAAAGTAGAAAAGGCTTCTATAAAGAAGGATTGAAGACATTTCATTTGTACCCCTAGTGTACATAAAATTACCCCTAGTGTATGACTCAATCTGCATGTCAATTTCCATTTGCCAACTATAGTTTCTTTTTGCACACCTTACCTTAGTTACTGAAAGACTCAATCTTCACCTAAAGAAATAGAAGTATTTTCCACATGATTGAGAACTTGTACCTCTGGACATATATGGGACCTCAAGTCAATGATCATTAAGAGGGTTTCTCCCCTAGTATATATATTATTTTAGCTGAATTTTGTGTCTTGGCACTCAAATCAACAGATAAAATTCCATTTTCTGGATTAGTCATAGAACTACCTTTTTTTGTCAGTGTCTTCCCCAAAACCTAACTGGGAATTGTTACTACTATGTGGTTTGAAAGCGTAGAAAAGCCAGGAACGGTGGCTCACACTTGCAATCCCAGCACTTTGTGAAGCCAAGGTGGATGGATCACCTGAGGTCAGGAGATCGAGACCAACATGGTGAAACCCTGTCTCTACTAAAAGTACAAAAATTAGCAGGGCATGATGGTGGTGCCTGTAATCCCAGCTACTCAGGAGGTTGAGGCAGAAGAATCACTTGAACCTAGGAGGCAGAGTTTGCAGTGAGCCCACATTGCACCACCGCACTGCAGCCTGGACAACAAGAGCAAGACTCCATCTCAAAAAAATAAATAAAATAAAATAATAAAAAATAAATAAACAAAAGGGTAGAATGTTGCCGACCATTTCTTGTCAGAGAGTTTTTCCCTGTGGTCTCTATCTGACTGCCACTTTCTCTTATACATGATAATTCCCTTCTATTATCTTCTTGGTTCACTCACTATAACAAATGTTTTATGTTTTTGAATTGAGAGTTCCAGTTTTGAGATATCCTCTTGTGACATGACATGTGGAATATTACAATGTAGACAAAATTATTTTGATTTTCTTGCTCATTATTAATAACTGAAATGATACAAAAAAATTAGTGCACTGGACACATTATATAAAATGTATTAGTTATTTTATGAGTTTCTAAAGTATGGCTGTTTTAATTACTTCTTTTTCAAGTTGGGGAATTTATATTAAACATTGCAAATAAATAATCACCTCAAAGTCACTTAAAATGATTTTTAAAAAGAATATTATCTATGTTGTAGAGTTATTAATGTTAATGTAAAACATTAGTAGTAGTAATAATTAATAAACATTTACTGTGCCATGACTATATTAAGTATTTCACATCCACTAACATTTTGTAAGTCTGTAAATACTAAGCTAAATATTTCACATCCAGTAATATTTTGTAATTCTTAACACACATATAGTTTGTGATAATTATTTTTATCTTCTTTTTATTTGATTTGATTTTATTCTTGTGTTCTAGCCTGAGACTAGAGAAGATAAGTGGGTGAAAGTTGTATGCAGTGGTCTCTTTCCATATAGATTAAAAATGCATTTTTTATGTTGATATAAGAAAATCATCCTATACTTATCATTAACTATTGATTATAAAAAGTATGGTGTGCTATTTTTACATCCAGAATGAAAATAATGATACCTAACATTTATGGTATCTTTACTTGCTATGTGCCAAGCCCTGTGCTAACATTTTTAAGGGTTTAACTCAATTTGTCATTAAAAAAAAGGAAAATTTCAAATATTGGTCCTTTAGTTTATCTATAGATGATAAACTAAAGCATTAGAAAGTTAAGTGACTTTCCCTGTATTTTGCAGTTTCTAAGTGGCATAATATAATTGGAAATTCTATTTGAATCTGGAGTCCAGAGTCTTTCATAAGAAAAGAAAAACACTTTGATCCAATGAGTTTTAAGCCTCCACTTTTAACGATGATCATTTTAGGAGTCAATGAATAAAAATTTTCAAAGTCTTCTTGCTTACAGAGATAACCAAAGGAAACATGGACCAATGAATTCAGTAGAATTCTCCTTTTGATCAGTGTCAATGGCAGAGGACTGAGCACTGGTCTCTGCATTGGGCTGAATGGGCTGGTGGTTGGGTGATGGTGTGAAACCCAATTTAACTACTTAGCTTTTAAAAAGTACTTAATAGAAATAAGTAACCTCAAAGTGACCATAATGCAGACCAAAACATTGAAGCTATTATCAGACACATAGTTCATAAGGGAAGATATTCAGAGTATGAGCGTATCTTTAAAGACAAAATTTAGAGATACAAAAATTCGTAAATGTGGCTTTTATTCCTTGTCTACTGCCTCCTAATAAATGAGCCATTACTTTAGAAGGTTAGATTTCACAGATTTATTTGATTACCGTATGTAGTTAAACAGAGGTGACCGTGATAAGCTTTTTTTCAGTGCCCCACATCAGACCCTATATCTCTAACTGCCTTTCAGTTTATCTGGAACTGATGGCTATTAATATATTTATTTTATAAATGGATCAACAACTGTTTGACAATATTAAGTAGTTGCCCAATATCATATAACTACTAAATCAATGAAGTTTAAACCCAACTTAGGATTGTCACAAATATATCAATGTTTCCACTTAGTGAATGCGCCAGTAAATCAACCATCAGATTCTACTTGAAAGCTACTACTGTAAGGCAGAAGGATGAGCATGATAAATAAGATTCGTGAGTCCTCTGCCAGGGATTCAAATGCATTAATATATTGGAATTAAACTGGTTTCATCACTGTTTATAAACCAGTTTACAAAACTTTTATACTTCTTCTTAAAATGGCTTAAATCCTAAAGTGTAGAAGACAGCTAGAACATTTACCCCCTTTCCCCACCTTTTTAACCTTCTTTGTTTTATGATCAGAAATTTTCATTATCTCATAAAAGTTTCACAAAACTTGTTTTAGAGTTCCTGTATTTTGAATTCCAAGAAAAAAGAGTTTTTAAATATTTATTGCAAAAAAAATGCTTGGATTGTATGATTCTACAAGAAGTCTGAGAGAAAGAATGTGTTGAGCCTTTGGATATTTTATGTTTTAATCGTTATTATTATTTTAATCTGCTTTCAATTGACATATTTCTATCTTAAAAAAAACTTTGTTCTAAAGAGATTGTTTAATAATTTCATTTTGGACTCATGTTTTCCTACAAATTTTAGATGCATGTAGGGAGAGCAAGAGACAAGGTGAGGAAACAATCAACTTGCTCCCGCAGACAATAAAAAGTACATAAAAGCAGATTATGAAAAATGGGATTTTATTGTGTAGGAAAGGACTAATTGTCAGCCCAGTCACTGATGAATTGGTTCATTTGTTTTTACCTATTGGTATGAAAGAGTTGCCATCAATTTTTATATATTATTTATATGCATTAAGCACTTTTGCAGATAGCATTTTCTTATTCAAGTCTCACCCCAACACTGACTTATTTTCTAACTGTGGAAATTGAAGTTCAAAATAAAGATTAGCAACTTATCCCAAGAAGGCTAGCTGGGAAATTGTAGAGCTTGGACAATCCTGGTGGCTACCGAACGTATCATCCTCTGTCTGTTCAACTCTTCATACATGAAGTGTATCTGAATCAAAAAGCTGTTGTTTCGGAGAAGAATGCAAAGTGAGATGGATGAAGTAATATTGTAAGGAAGGGGACCAAAGCTGTAATACAGTTTTATTTTCTAAGTATCTGTGAAAAATAGAAGAAAATGTGTATTATGAATGTCACTTTTCAAGAAAAAATGTACTGTACAAAACTTTCAAGTACAGGAACAAACACAGCACAAGAATAACCTTATTTCTAGAAGAAGCTTACTTCATGTCAAATGTGCTATACATTTTACAAAAATGGCTTTTCATTCATAATCAAAAATAACGTCATAGTTCTAGTTTATATGTAACATGCTATATAAGGCAGAAGGTTGTGATTGATTCAGGCCTCCTGATTCCTTTTTCCATCCATACAGATTCATACATTAGGCCATTTAATTTTTGCAAATCAAATGTCTCAAATTTCACAGTTAATTTTCAAGTTAAAAAAATTACTGATGTGTTTTCCATTTCCTCCTGAATAGCTTTGTGCTGTTACCTTTTATGTGCAATAATGAACAATTTTTTGACACATTCCAATATTTTTTTCTCACATGCCTTTCCTCATTTCAGTTCTAAATAATGAAATCATCGCTGACCCCATTGGCATTCATCTCCACTCTGATTTGTGTGAAGACCTCTTAGAATGAAGTTTTACACTGTCAACAACTAGAGGGGCTTGCTGTGATCTTGTCATAATCTATTTGATTTATGTTTTTTCTCCTTTCCCTTCATATATTCCTTTAATCTAATTTCATGTGAAAATATAGTTAGTGGGCTGCTTTTACTTATTTTTCTGGCTCATCAATAGAAATATTAACCTTGACAAAAGTAAATACAGTATAGGCCTCCACACCACCCAATTGATACTTACCTTCATTAGTTTATTATATATCATCATCCATTTTCAAAACCTGCCAGTTATTTTTATAGTGTGTGTGCATGTTTTACTCTAAGAGCCTCCTATTGATTTTGCTCTTAAGATTTAAGCTCTTCTATAGTTTGATGTAAATATAAGAAGGGGAAAAAGTAGCTGTTATTTTTCATAATCAGACTTGACTTCTAGGACTGAGAATCTGTTGTCCTTATCACATGATATGGGTTTTTAGAAGAGTATAAAACAGGTTAATTTTGTGTCAAATGTGTTTATCATGTGCCTATTATCAGGATTCCATTTTCGTGGGTATTGTTTATTCAAAAGAAAACTCAAGTGATTTTTAAATACTTTAAATATATAAGATATAAAATGTCAGTAGATTCTTTTTTCGAAAAAAATCTTTAGAAGTCATTACTGGTAAATTGCCAAATTCTAACTGAATGAAGAATTTTTATGACAGTTTTATCCTAGTAATTATATATTTATTGTTCTTTTAGTGCACACTATCTGGTATAATTACAGGTCTGTTGTCAATGTCTGTAGATGGTTTGAATTTTTTAAAAAAGTGGTAAGTGCCAAGTTTTAATGTGACTTCTCAAGAGGTAGAAAATGACCATTGACAATTAATTTCTGTTTAATAATTGAACAATAATATAATTTTGGGGTTAGAAATAACTATTACGTTTTAATTGACACTGAAGTTTTTGCATATGCTTTGCAGAAGAGCAAAGTGATATACAACAGAAAAATGAGAAGATTAAAAGAGATTTCAACTCCATCTTAGACTGTAACACAGCTCTTCAGACATCCAGAACTCTGGAATGCCACACCCAAATTATGAAAGCAGAAATGGCTACATATTATTTTTCTGTTGCTGCATTACAGAAAACTACAGACTAGGAGGTTTAAAACAACCTGCATTTATTATATCCCACAATTCTCCTGGGTCAGGAGTCTGGACATGGCATAACTGCTCAGGGTCTCAGAAGGCTGCAGTCAGGCTGTAAGCAGACAACATTCCCATCCAGAGACTCAACTTGGGGAGAGACTTCCAACATCATTCAGGTTTTTGGCAGGAGTCATTTCCTCCTGAATATTTGCCTGAGGGCTTTCTACTGTCCCTCTGCTGGGGACCACCCTCAGGTTTTAAAAGGTGCTTAAATTTCCCAGAGGTCATCTGCAGTTTTTTGGCATGTGGACCTCTGTGGTTAGACTGCTTATAATCAAGGCAAAAAGGCCAGTATTTCGCCTCAGGGAGGTTCCTCATCCCTCTCTTAAAAGTGTTCTCCCGATTAAGTCAGTCTATCACAAAATAATCTACATCATTATTAACTTTAAATGAATTGATGGGGATATTTAATTACATCTGCAAAACCTCATCACCTTTGTCATCTTCTCTTAGCTAGAAGCAAGTTACAGACCCATCTCCACTCAATGGAAGTGATTATAAAATGTGTGAGAGCCAGGGCATGGGGAGCGTGAGGAACCCTATGATGTATCTATTATAGCTTGCTGCCATGATTCAAACTAGCAATTTGTTGAAATTCTGCTATATATATTAGATACAGAAAGCATAACAGAACTTTAAACTTTTCCTGAATAATTCAAGAATCCTGCTTGACTCTCCACATTCTGTACTTTTTCTCAAAGTTTAAACTATATCAACTTTACTATCTCGTCTCTTCTTTGTCTTCAGAATTTTAGAGAATCTATTACTCTTTTCCTTTTCTCTCTCTTTCTCTCTCTCTCATTACTCCTATCAGCACCCAAATATATTCTAGGTAAGCTCTGTTCAATACAAATATAACACAAGCTTCACAGGCAAGTCACATATGTAATCACATTAAAGGTAAAAAGGAATATGTGATATTAATTTGCAGAGTACATTTTAACTCAACATATAAAAATATAATCTTGACATGTACTGTATATGAACACTTCTTAGGAAACTATTTACTTTTTTTTCTTCTTACTAAGTCTTCAAAATCTGATGTGCATTTTACACTTACAGCACATCTCAATGTGTGGTGCTCAATAGGCCCATGTGAAACAGCACCTACCTTACTGGCAATGTAGCTCTCTCTTATTGAAAACATTATTATAACAGTCACATCAGGAAGATGGTGTAACAGACGGTGACCTGCTTATAGCCCTCCACAACAACAAGAATTCCACAATCACTCACAGACAAAAGTCTCTCTTTGGGAACCTTGGGATTCATGTAGGAGGCTATAAAACTGTGATGGAGCCCAAGACCTTGGAAAGTTTTTTGAGAATGTGCACCAGGACCTGTGTTGCTGATCTACTGAACCTGCTCCCAGATACAAGCCCAGAAACAACTTCATTCCCAAGGGGCTTACCTATAACCCCACTTGGTCTGGAATTTGCAAACCTAACCATCTATCAAGGGGTCCATCCAGGAAGACTTGTGCCCACTAGTGTCTTAGTGAATAGGCTCATATGTCTGCTGACATCAGTCTCAGCAGTAAACATGAAAGTTACTATGTGGCTTGGCTCCAGTCTTCCTCAGCTGAAGTCTCAGCTCAGAACTGCTTACACAGGAACCCAGAGAAAGGCACAGTGTATCTCACAGTCTGGAAGTCTTAGCCTCTGTGTCATGCTCACCAACTTTCAGCCCACAGCTGATCCTGAGGGTACCCAGTCTCAGTTCCAGCCCATATTGTTGCAGTCGAGGACTTATTCAGCCTTTGTGGGAATCTGTTGTGAGATGTGTTTATCTGGTACATCAAGACAAGCTTTCAGACCGGAATCCCTGGCCACTTTTCCCAACTAGCCTAGGTAAACTTTTTGAGTCTCCCCCAGGTCTATAGAGGCCAGAGGGCTGCATCAACCTCAGAGCCCTTGAGAGACTTTCAGAAAACCTGGGTTTATGTTTAGTCTAGTGCTGCAATGGTTGCAGTGGTTGCAGGCTCAGGAAACACAATAGTCACTCTGCTTAGAATCTCTGAAAGGCCTTGGGAAAAAGATGAATACAAACAAAGCAAGATCACAAAGCCAGGAATAAATACCTAATCCCTCAATGCAGAGAAATTGTTACACATCCACAAGCATCAAGAATATTCAGGGAAATATGACCTCATCAAACGAACAAAATAATGCATTAGATACCCACTTTAAAGTGATGAAGATGTATGATCTCTCAGAAAAATAATTCAAAATAGTTACTTTGAGGAAGCTCAACAAGCTTCAAGAAAACACAAGAAAACCATACAGGAATTTATCAGAAAATTTTGACAGAGAGATTGAAATAATAAAAACCAGAAATCTTAGATACAAAAAATACAATAAAAAAATTAAAAGTTCAGTGGAGAGCATTCACAAAAAAATTGATCAAACAAGATAAAGAATCAACGAGACTGAAGAAAGGCTATTTTAAAACACATAGTTGGGATAAAAAAGAAAATAAACAATAAAAAATGAAGAAAGAATATGAGATCTATGAGACAACATCATAAGGGCAAGATTTTGGTTATTCGGCTTCAAAAGGGAATCAAGAAAGACAAAGAAGTATAAAGTCTTCTTCAAAGACATAATAAGAGAAGTTTCCAAACCTAGAGAAAAATATAAACAGCCAGATACAGAAAGGTCAACAGTCAGCAATCAGATTCACACCAAATATTAATACCCTAAGACCCTAATCATCAAGCTTGTAAGTCAAAGACAAAGAGGATTTTAAAGCAGCAAGAGAAAAGAAGGAAATACCATCTAAGGAAGATCCAATATACCCGGCAGCAGACTTCTCAGCAGACACTTTGCAGTCCAGGAGGAAAGGAAAAAATATATTCAGTGTTAACATTGCTTAGCAAGAATACTGTACCTAGCAAAGCTATCCTTCATAAATGAAAGAGATAACAACTTTCTTAGACAAATAAAAGCTGAGGAAATTAATCAGTATGAAGTCTGCCCAAATAAAAATGCCAAAGAGCTTTAAAACGAAAGATTGCTAGTATAATTTTATTTCCAATATAGTGATCATATATAGAAATATATATATATGTGTATATAAAGAAATACATCTTAGATATGAAGACTGGAAGATAAAACTGTTTAAAGTAGTAACTACGATAACTTGTTAAGAGACAGGCACTGTAAAAAAAAGTGCGACTTCAAAAATTCAAAATGTGGAGGGGAGATAAAGTGTTCAGCTTTATTTGTTTTAATTTTTTTTGGCAAACACGGTAAATTTATCAGCTTAAAATAAATTGTTATAACGTAGAATGTTTTCATAAGCTTCATGGTAACTAAAAGCAGGATCCTATAATAGATACACCAAAAATAAAAAGCGAGAAATCCAAATACACTACTAACCATAAATAAAGCCTGAACAAAGGAAGAAAGGACTGCAAAAACAATTAGAAAACAAGCAACAAAATGGCAGTAGTTAGTCCTTATCTATTAATACATACTTCGAATGTCAGTGATTAAATTCTCCAATTGAAAGTCATAGAGTGATTGAATAGATTAAAAAACAAACAAAGAGACATAACTGTATAATGCCCATGACAAACTCACTTTACATGTAAAGATACACCTGGACTAAGAGTGATGGGGCAGAAATAAAAATATTCCAGGCAAATGGAAACCAAAAAACAGTAGGAAGAGCTACACTTATATCAAATAAAATAGACTTCAAGCTAACAACTACTAAAAGAGATAAAGAAGGCCAACATATAATAATAAAGTGGTTAATACAGCAAGATGTTATAACAATTATATGAGTGTATATAATCATATGCCCCCAACTTTAGGACACCTAAATATATAAAGCAAATTTTAATAGTCCCAAGGGGAGAGATAGGACTTTGACATCTCACTTTCAGCAATAGATAGATCATCCAGACAGAAAAGAGCTAAACCACACTCTAGACCAAATGGACCTAAAAAACATTTACAGAACATTCCAACCAACAGTTGCAGAATGCATATTCTTCTCAACCTCACATGGGCATTATCTAGGACAGATCATGTGTTAGTCCACAAGACAAATCTTAAAATATTTTTAAAATAAAAATTATATCAAATATAATTTCTGACAGATAGAATAAAACCAAAAATTAATAACAGGAAAATTCTTTAAAATGTACAAATAAATGGAAATTAAACATTATGTTCTTGAACTAATCAACTAATGAGTTGATGAAAAAAATAAAAAACAATATTAATAAATTTTTGAGACAAATGAAAATAGAAACACATATCCAAACATATAGGATAAAGGTAAAGCAGTTCTAAGAGAGTCATTTATAGCAATAAACACTGAGATAAAAAAACTATGAAGATATTGCAGCTGCAGGAACTACCAAAACAAGAAAAACCAAACCCAAAATTAGTGGAATAAAGTAAATACTGAAGATAAGAATAGAAATAAATGAAATAGACATTAAAAAATCCAGAAAAATTAAAAAATGAAGAGTTGGTTTTTTGAAAATATAAATAAAACCTATAAATCATTAGCCAGACTAACCAAAAACAAACAAAAATAAATACTACAAGAAATGAAAAAAATGAGACATTACAACTGATACTAGGATCATAGGAGACGATTATAAACACATATAAGCTAAAAAATATGACACTTTAGAAAAAAATGGATTAATTCCTGGACACTGAAAATCTACCAAAATTGAATCCTTCAGAAGAAGAAAACTTGTACAGACCTATGATGAATAACAAAAAGTTATTTTTTAATTAAGTGCCCCACATTTAATCAGTAAGATAAAATTTCCCATCATACAAAAGCTCAAGAACCAGTCATTTCACTGCTGAATTCTATCAAACCTTTTAGTAACTAATACCAATTCACATAAAAATTCAGTAGCGTTTCTTCATGCCACTAGCAAACCATATGAAAAAGTAATTATGTCAGCTATTTCATTTACAATAGTTACAAAAAATATATTTAGAAATAAATTAAACAAAGGAGTTGAAAGATCTCTACAATGAAAACTATAAAATACTGTGGAGTCAAGTTGAGGAGGACACAAATAATTAAATGTATCTTTCATGTTCACAAATTGGGGAAATTAATATTGTAAAAATGTTTGTACTACACAAAGCTATCTACAGATTCAATGCAATTCTTATCAAAAGATAAGAAAAGTAATTTTTAAAAATCCTAAATTATGTATGAAAACACAGAAGAACCTGAATGGCACAAACAATCTTAAAAAAAAAAAAAAAAAAAAAAAAAAAAAAAAAAAAGAACAAGTCTAGAAGCATAACATTATCTTACTTCAAAATATATTACAAAACAATAGTAACCCAAACAGCATGGTACTGGCATAAAAATAGACACATACACCAGTGGAACAGAATAGAAGCACCAGCACTAAATTTACAGATTTATATTCAACTCTGATTTTTGACAAAGGCATTAAGAACACATACTTGGGAAATGACAGTGTATTTAATGGTTCTGGGAAACTCAATACATGCAGAACAATAAAACTAGGTCCCTCTCATTGTTTACAAAAGTCAACTAAAATGAATTCAATAATTAAATGTAAGATCCCATACTACGAAATTACTCAGAAGAAAACATAGTGGAAATGCCTCATGACATTTGCCTGGGCAATGATTTTTTGAATAAGAACTCAAAAACAAAAACAAAAACAAAAACAACAACAACAACAACAAAACAGGCAACTAAAACCAAAATAGGCAAATAGAATTACATATAACTAAAAACCTTCTACACAGCAAAGGAAACTATCAAGAATTTCAAGACAATTTGCATAATTGAACCTACGAATCTGTCCAAATGTGAATACCCCAAATATATAAGAAATTCAAACAATTCAATAGTAATTTTTTTTAAAAAAATTGAATAATGTGATTAAGTAATGTACAAAACACCTAATAGACATTTATCAAGGAAAACATACAAATGACCAACAGGTATATAAAAATATGCAATATATTCAGCATCACTAATCATCAGGAAAATACAAATCAAAATCACAATATAGCTCACCTCAATTAGAATAAATATTATCAAAAAGACAAAAAATAAAAAATTGGTGGTAAGATTGTGGAGATAGGAGAACTCTTACACACTCTTGGTGGGAATTAAGTTAGCACAGAAGTTCCTCAAAAATTAAAAATAGAACTACCATATGATCAAGCAAGTTCCCTACAGGGTTTACACCCCCCAAAAAAGAAATGAGTATGTCAAGGAGATATCAGTACTTCCATGTTTATTTCAACACTATTCACAGTAGCTAAAATATAGAATCAGCAAAAGTGCCCATGAATGGATGAATACGTTTAAAAATTGTAGTATGTATACACGACTGAATACTATTCACCCATAAAAAGAATGAAATCTTGTCATTTGTGACAAGATAGGGATACTATATGAAATAAGCAAAGCACAGAAGAACAAATTCATCATGATCTCACTGATATGTGCAATATCAAAAAATGACCTTATAGAAGGTTATTATAGAAATAGAGAGTAGAATAGGGGTTATCAGGGCTGAAGAGCAGTAGAGGGGCTAGTTGGTCAATTGGGACAAAATTACAGTTAGATGGAATAAGTTTTGATGTTTATAATAGGTTGAATATGGTGAACAATAGTGTACTGTATATTTCAAAGTAGCTAGATGAGGGGTTTTGCATGTTTTATCACAAATAAATTATAAATGTTTATGGTGATATATGTCAATTACCCTGATGTAGTCATTATGTATTGTATACATGTATGGAAGCTCCATAACTATATTCAATTATTATGTGTCACTTAAAAATAACATATATCTAAATAATAAAAATAATAAAACACAAAACAAAAATATTAAAAATCCCTGCCCAGCTATGATCTTTGTCATTGACTCTCTGTTACTATTCTAGAAAATGTTTTTTAAAAACAGCTTCTATATCTTAACCTATCAATTATTCTTTTACACTTTTTCAGCTGACTTCTACACTTAAAACTCCATCATCATTTGTATTATTCCATTTTCAAACTGAAACTGGATAATTTATTTTAAAAAGAGGTTTCATTGACTCACAGTTCCACATAGGTGAGGAAGCCTCAGGAAACTTACAATTATGATGAAAGATGAAGGGGAAGCAGGCACCTTCTCCCCAAGTTGGCAGGAGAGAGAGAGCTTGAGCAAAAGGGAAGTGCCACACTTTTAAGACCATCTGATCTCGTGAGAATTCACTCACTCTCATGAGAACAGCATAGGGAAACTGCCCCCGTAATCCAGTCACCTCCCACCACATACCTCTCTCAACACATGGAGATTATAATTCATGATGAGATTTGGGTGAGGAAACAGAGCCAAACCACGTCATCACTATTTTGCTAAAATTGCTATATTGCTAACTGAAATGGAACTTTTAATGGGAATTCTCTTCAATTTGACATACAGTTGATATCTTACTTCCTCACAATTATTTTCCCTTTAAATAATGTGGCACCACTCATGCCTAGTTTATCTCTACATCTCTGATATCATATTAATCCTGTCCTTTATAATATTCAACAAGCTACATCTAAAGTGAAACTTTCATTCTTGTCTAAAACTAGATCGTTTTTAAATATTTCCCATAGCAATAAATGGGATCATTATTGCCTCAAAAATTTGCATAATCATGTAATTTTCCTGCTCCTCTAAAAGCACTGAAAGACACACACATGAGGGGACCTTAAAAAGTCTGTGGAAAAGGGAATTAAAATTAAAAAATGTTATTGTTCAAATAAGTTCCTTCAAGTTCAAGACACTTTGGTAAGTGGTGATACCCGCTCTTTAGTCCATACCAAAAGACCTGAGAGTTCTGGAAATTTAAACATGTAAATATAGTCTTTTTTACACTATTAACTTAAGGAAAATGGGTGGTCTTCATATAATTGTTTTAAGATTAGGAAACAAACAAAAAAAAGTCAGAAGGAGGCAAATCAGGACTGGAAGGTGGACGCTTATTATTTTTCATCAAAACTCTAAAAAAAACTGCCCTTGTTTGAGGAGAGGAGTGAGCAAGAGCATTGTCATGGTGGAAAAGACTCTGTGATAAAACTTTCCTGGTTGTTTTCCTGCTAAATCGTTGGTTAACATTCTCAAAACACTTTTATCATAAGCAGATATTAGTGTTCTCTGGAGCTCCAGCAGGTCAACAAATGAAATGCTTTGAGTGTCCCAAAAAACTGCTGCCATGAGCTATGCTCTTGACCAATCCACATTTACTTTAACTGCATCATTTCCACCTCTTGGTAGCCATTGCTTTGGATGTGCTTTCTCTTCAGAAGCATACTGTTTCATCCCCCATTGCACTTCTCTGAAAAATTGCTTCAGAATTTTAATCTCACTTGTTTAAAACTTTTGTTGAAAGCTCTGCTTTTTTTCTGAAGCTGAAATGGGCACAACAGTTAGGGCACCCATTGAATAGCAAGTTTGTTTAACTTTAATTTTTCAGTCACAATTGTATAAGCTGGACCAATTGACATAACTATAATGCTGGCTATTGTTTCCATTGTTAATCACCATTCCTTTTCAATTAGGTCATGAACAATATTACTATTTTCCTTGAAAATTGATACAAATTATCTGCTGCTGTAGGATTTATCTTCAACATCCTGCCTTAAAATGAGTTATCTATTTGTAAACTGTTGGTTTCTGTTAAGTACTTTCCCTAAAAACTTTGTACAAAGCATCAATGATTTCACCGTTCTTCCCCTCAATCTTCACAATAAGTTTGATTTTTGTTGTTCCTTCAATTTAGCACAATTCATGTTGCTCTAATAGGGTTTTTTTTTTTTTTTTTAAACTGATGTCTTTTCCCTTTTAGTGTCTGAAACTAGATCCTGTTGAGACGTAACAAATTAATATAATTTAGTGTCAAAAAAGTTGAAAGTCATGCATAGATTTTTAAACAAAACATACATTTTCCATTAATATTTTGATGACATATCATGTATCTATAGTACATATTCATATATAATTATATATGTAAATATGAATTCTGGAAGCCCTTACTGACCTTCAACTATTTGCCAAGCATTATTTTAGAGAGTAAAAGGAATAGTTTAGGACTGCTGAGGATGGCTTTTATATGCATGTGCTGAAAAGAACAAGATAAAATAAATACATAATTAATATATCATAGTGATACATAATGATGGAATGACATAAAATAACAGGCAATAAAAAATAGAAAATTGAGACTACCTTGAATTAAAAAGCTTTTACTCAGCAAAGGGAATGATATGGTTTGGCTCTGTGCCCTCCCACATCCCATCTTGAATTCCCACATGTTGTGGGAGGGACCTGGTGGGAGGTAATTGAATCATAGAGGCAGGTCTTTCCCATGTTGTTGTTGTAATAGTGAATAAGTCTCCTGAGATCTGGTGGTTATATAAGGGGGAGTTCCTCTGCACAAGCTCTCTCTCTGCCTGCTGCCATCCATGTAAGATGTGACTTTCTTCTGCTTGCCTTTCACCTTCTGCCATGATTGTGAGGCTTCCCCAGTCATGTGGAACTGTAAGTCCGATAAACCTCTATTTTTTTTTTTTTTTGTAAATTACCCAGTTTCGGGTATGTCTTTATCAGCATCATGAAAATGGACTAATACAGTAAATTAAACTGGTAGAGTAAAACAGGTAGAATGGGGTGTGGCTGGAAAGATACTTGAAAATGTGGAAGTGACTTTGAAACTGGGAAACAGGGAGAGGTTGGAACAGTTTGTAGGGCTCAGAAGAAAACAGGAAAATGTGGGGAAGTTTGGAACTCCATAGAGACTTGTTGAATGGCTTTGAGCAAAGGGCTGATAATGATATGGACAACGAAATCCAGGCTGAGGTTTCAGATGAAGATGAGGAACTTGTTGGGAACTGTAGCAAAGTTGACACTTGTTACGTTTCAGCAAAGAGACTGGTGACATTTTGTCCCTGCCATAGAGATTGGTGGAACTTTGAACTTGAGAGAGATGATTTAGGGTATCTGGTAGAAGAAGTTTCTAAGCAGCAAAGCATTCAAGAGGTGACTTTCATGCTATTAAAGGTATTCAGGTTCATAAGGGAAGCAGAGCGTAAGAGTTTGGAAAATTTGCAGTCTGACAATGCAATAGAAAGAAAATCTCATTTCCTGAGGAGAAATTCAAGCCTACTGCAGAAATTTGCATAAATAACGAGGAGCTCAATGTTAATCTCCAAGACAGCGGAGAAAATGTCTCCCGGGCATGTCAGAGGTTTACATGGCAGGCCCTCCAATCACAGGCCCTGAGGCCTAGGAGGCAAAAGTGGTTTTGTGGACTGGGCCCAGGGTCCCTGTGTTGTGTGCAGCCAAGGGACTTGGTGCTCTGCGTCCCAGCCACTCCAGCTCTGACTGAAAGGTGCTAATGTAGAGCTTGGGTCATGACTTCAGAGGCTGCAAATTTCAAGCCTTGGCAGCTTCCATGTGGTGTTGAGTCTGCCAGTGCACAGAATTCAAGAATTGGGGTTTGGCAACCACTGTCTAGATTTCAGAGGATGTATGGAAACCCCTGGATGTCCAGGCAGACGTTTGCTGCAGTGATGGGACAGACGTGGAGAACATTTGTTAGTGTAGTGCAGAAGGGAAATGTGGGGTCAGAGCCCCCACAGAGAGTCCCTACTGGGGCACTGCCTAGTGGAGCTGTGAGGAGTGGGCCACCATCCTCCAGACCCCAGAATGGTAGATCCACCTGCAGCTTGCACTGTGAGCCTGGGAAAGCTACAGAAACTCAACACGAGCCTGTAAAAGCAGCTGGGAGGGAGGCTGTATCCTGCAAAGCCACAGGGGTGGAGCTGCCCAAGACCATGGGAACCCACCTCTTGCATCAGTGTGATGTTTATGTGAGACATGGGAGTCAAAAGAGATCATTTTGAAGCTTTAAGATTTGACTGTCCTACTAGATTTCTGACTTGCATGGGGCCTGAGGTCCCTTTATTTTGGCCCATTTCTCCCATTTGGAATGGCTGTATTTACCCAACGCCTGTACCCCCATTGTATCTAGGAAGCAACTAATGTGCTTTTCATTTTACAGGCTCATAGTCAGAGGAGATTTGCCTTGTCTCAAATGAGACTTTGGACTGCAGACTTTTGAGTTAATGCTGAAATGAGTTAAGACTTTGGGTGAATGGTGCAAAAGCATGATTGGTTTTGAAATGTGAGGACATGAGATTTGGGAGGGGCCGGGGTGAAATGATATGATTTGGCTGTGTTCCAATCCAAATTTCATCTAGAATTTCCATATCTTGTGGGAGGGAGGTGTTGTGGGATGGACTTGGTGGGAGATAATTGAATCATGGGGGCAGGTCTTTCCCATGCTGTTCTCATGACAGTGAATACGTCTCACAAAATCTGATGGTTCTATACGGGGGAGTTTACCTGCACAAGCTCTCTCTTCCCCTGCCACCATCCATGTAAGATGTGACTTGCTCCTCCTTGCCTTTTACCATCCCCCACGATTGTGAGGTCTCCCCAGTCACATGGAATTGTAAGTTCAATATACCTCTTTTTTTGTTGTTGTTGTTTTTGTAAATTGCCCAATCTAAGGTCTGTATTTATCAGCAGTGGAAAATAGACTAATACAGGGAAAACTGACAAAGTGAAGAGACAATCTGTAAAATGAGAAGAAATATTTGTAAACTATTCATCTGACAAGGGACAAATATTTAGAATATACCAGGAATTCAAATAACTGAATATCAAAGAAATCAAATAATATTAATAAGTCAGCAAAGGATCTGAATAGACATTTCTCAAAAAAAGACATATAAGTGGCCAACATATAATAAAAAATACTCTGCATCACTAATCAGGAGGGAAACACTAATTGAAACTGCAATGAAAAATTGAAATATTCTAGTACTGAAATATTACTCTGAATCCCATAAATATGTTTAATCATTATATATTATTATAGGTTGACTAAAAATAGAAGGAAAGAATAGGATATCATTAGTAGAATGGTTAAAAATTATAAGTATTATAGTTTTGTCAATCAGTCCAAAATATTTGTGTATGTGTTTGCATGTATACCACATTTAATGCATATGTGATATAAATTCAAAAGTACGTGTATATGTATATATGTATATATTTACAAGTAATTTATGTATCTAATACTAATTTATTTCTCACTCTAACCATATGAGATAAAATTTTCTACATTTATGGGAAGTTAATGTGTTAAGCTAAAAGTGACTTTCCCAAAGTCACATTTTGTAAATGACAGAGCCTGAATTGAAGGAGCCATCTGACTCAATAGCATAACAAAGGTAAGGTAATAAGACAAAAGTTGGATAATGAGAATAATCTTCATCTGGGTGCAGAAACTAAGGAGATGCATTGTCTGTATAAATTTTTAAATTTTAACTTGTATTTTAGATTCAGGTGCTACATATGCAGGTTTGTTACATGAGTATGCTGTGTGATGCTGAGGTCTGCAGTATCATTGATTCCGTCACACAGATAGTAAGCATAGTACACAATGGGTGGTTTGTCAATCCTAATCCATTTTCCTTTCTCCCCTTGTAGTTTTCAGTGTTTATTCCCACCTTTATGTCCATGTCTACCCAGTATTTAGCTCCCACATCTAAGTGAGAACACACTATTTTTGGCTCTCTGTTGCTGTGTTTATTTTCTTAGGATAATGGCCTCCAGCTGCATCCATGTTGTTGCAAAGACATAATTTAGTTACTTTTTAATGGATGTGCAGTATTCCATAATTTATGTATACCACATTTTCTTTATCCAAACCATCCCCAATGGGCACCTCAGTGGATTCAATGTCTGCTATTGTGAACAGTGTGGTGATGAACACATTTATATTTCTTTGGGTAGAATCACTTATTTTCCTTTGGGTGCATACCAAGTAATGACAATACCAAGTAATGACAATGCTGGGTCAAATGATAGTTCTATTTTCACTTATTTTGGGAATCTTCAAAATGCTTTTCACAATGGTTGAACTAATTTACATTCCCACCAACAGTGTATGAGCATTTCCATTTTTCTGCAGCATTGCAAACATCTGTTATTTTTTGGTCTTTATGATAGTAGCCATTCTGGTTGGTATGAGATGGCATCTCCCTGTGGTTTCGATTTGTATTTGTCTGATGATTAATAATGAGGAACATTTTTTCATATATTTCTTGGCTGCTTGTATGTCTTTTTTTTTTTTTTGCAAATTTTCTGTTCATGTCCTTTGACCGTTTTTAATGCGGTTATTTATGTTTTGCAAGGCCAATGGTACTTCCCATGTTATCTTCTAGGATTTTTATAATTTTAGGTCTTACCATTATAGCTTTCATTCATATTAAGTTAATTTTTGTATATGGTACAATTGAGGGGTCCAGTTAATTCTTCTGCATATGGCTAGTCAGTATCACAGCACCATTTATAGAACAGGGAATTTTTTCTTCATTGCTTATTTTTGTTGACTTTGTCCAAAGATCATATGGTTATAGGTATATGACTTTATTTCTGGAAGCTCTATTCTGTTCCATCAGCCTATATGTCTACTTTTGTAGCAATACCATGCTGCTTTGATTACTGTAGCATTGTAGTGTACTTTGAAGTTGGGTAGTGTAATGCCTCCAACTTTGTTCTTTCTGCTTTGAATTGCTTTGATTATTCAGGCACTTTTTTATTTCTATATGAATTTTATAATAGTTTTGTCTAATTCTGTGAAATATGATGTTGGTAGTTTGATAAAAATCACATTGAATCTATAGATTTCTTTGGGCAGTATGGTCATTTTAACAATTTTTTTTTTTTTTTTTTTTGAGATGGAGTCTCTCTCTGTCGCCCAGGCTGGAGTGCAGGGGCATGATCTTGGCTCACTGCAAGCTCTGCCTCCCCAGTTCAGGCCATTCTCCTGCCTCAGTCTCCTGAGTAGCTGGGATGACAGTCATCCCCCACCACACTTGGCTAATTTTTTTGTATTTTCAGTAGAGACAGGTTTCACCATGTTAGCCAGGATGGTCTCGATTTCCTGACCTTGTGATCCACCCATCTTGGCTTCCCAAAATATTGCGATTACAGGTGTGAGCCACCACACCTGGCCAACAGTATTAATTCTTTTAATCCATGAGCATAAAATGTTTTTCCATTTGTTTGTGTCATCTATGATTTATTTCAACAGTGTTTTGAATATTCCTTGTAGAGATTTCTCACTGCCCTGGTTAGACATATTCCTAGGTATTTTATTTTTGTGTGTGGTTATTGTAAATGGGATTGCAATGTTTTTATATTTTTTATTTCTGTAAGTTATTGGGGAACAGGTGTCGTTTTCTTAGTTCTTTAGTGGTGATTTGTGAGATTTTGGTGCACCCATCACCCAAACAGTAAACACTGCACTCAATTTGTATAAGAGACATACCTCGATGTAATACAAGTCATCTATGACAAATGCACAGACAACATAATACTGAATGGGAAAACTTGAAACCATTTCCTCTGAGAACTGGAACAAGACAAGGATGCCCACTCTCACCTGTTATCTCCAACATAGTACTGGAAGTCCTAGCCAGAGCAATTAGACAAGAGAAAGAAAGAAAGGGCATCCAAATTGGTAAAGAGAGATTGCATTCTTGATTTGGCTTTCAGCTTGACCATTATTGGTGTATAGATATGCTGCTGATTTTTGTACAGTGATTTTGTATTCTGCAACTTTACTGCAGTTGTCAGTTCTAGGAGCCCATTGCCAGAGTCTTCAGGGTTTACTACGTATATAATCATATCCTCTTCAGAAAGATAATTCTGCTTATTTTTTCTATTTCAATTCCACATATTTATTTATCTTTCCTGATTGATCTGCTAGGACTTCCAGTACTACATTGAATAGGAGTGGTGAGAGTGGGCATTCTTGTCTTGTTCCTGTTCTTAATGGGAAGGCTTCCAGCTTTTGCCCATTCAGTATGATGTTGGTTGTGGATGTGTCATAGGTAGTTGTCAAACTGAGGCATGGTCATTTAATGCTTAGTTTATTGAGAGCTTTTAAACAATTGCTCATTATGTTGATTTTAGGAATATTTTGCACATGTAAATTGCATTAACACGTTTAAATTATCTTTTAATAAATATTGTAATATACATGACAATTGATCTGGAGAACTCCCAGTTATAAACCTCTCCCTCCAAAAGCCTCAGTTTCAGCTAAAGATCTTTGTTGTAAGTTTGTAACATTTTGAAATTCTTTCAGTTTATTTCGATTAGTTGCAGTTCCTGTTCTTAAGCCATGTAGTCCAATAATCTAGTACAGGTAGTGATTTTAAAAGAAGCAATAATAGTTCCGTGTTCATAAAGATGAAGAAACAGAATTTGTTTTACTCCAGAGCTGTCAACATATGTGGAAATCATTCTGTAAGCTTTGCAGAGTTTATTATTTTAGAAACATATTTTCATATTGTTTTTATTTATTTTGAGAAATGTTATCACTGTAAGTAAAATGTATATTTATCAATTTCTCATTTTTCCTTCATTATATGCACATCATTATTTTACTCTTTATTTAATTTCTAATTTATTTTCTTACTTGATTATAGATATGGAGTTCAGTAAAGACAGTGCTCATTTTCTACATTTTCTTTAATAGCCACTATTATTATTCTTTTCATCCCATGATTATTTGGGAAAAAAAGTGCAAAGTAGAAGAGGGAATGTTACAAATGATCCTATCTCTAGGTGTCAAATTCATGAGGTACAAGAATAGTCTCATGCCATGTCAGTGTTCTAGCCTTTACATTACATCATCCAAAACCAGGTAAGCAGAGATACGAGGAAAGAAATTTCCAGTCAAAAACATGATAGGAATAAAGGACCCGAAAAGGAAATAAAATTGGTTGTATCAATACATAAGGAGCATTTTACTGGAGCTAGAAAATGGCTAGTGAAGGCCGGTTGCAGGGGCTCATGCCTATAATCCCAGCACTTTGAGAGGCCGAGGCGGGTGGATCACAAGGTCAAGAGTTCGAGATGAGACTGGGCAAGATGGTGAAACCCTGTCTTTACTAAAAATAAATACATACATAAAAATAAATAATTACAAAAATTAGCTGGGAGTAGTAGTGGGCCTCTGTAGTTCCAGCTACTCGGGAGGCTGAGGCAGGAGAATGGCTTCAACCCTGGAGGCTGAGGTTGCAGAGATCCAAGATTGCGCCACTGCACTCCAGCCTGGGCGACAGAGCAAAACTCTGTCACGCACACACACACACACACACACACACACACACACACACACACACAGCAAATGGCCAGTGAGGAAGATTTTCTCGAGGTTGAAATAAGCCTATTCAATGTAGACGTTTGAAGATCCTGCTAGGCAGATTGGTTTTCTTGCATTAAAACAAGAAACACTGTATAAAGCAAACTAAGTCAGGCACAGAAAAATAAATACCACATGTTCACTCTTACATGGAGACTAAAAAAAGATTTTGTTTCACAAAAGTGGAGAGTGGAATTATGTCTATGGAGGATGAGAAAGGTAGTGAGGAGGGGAGGATAGAGAGAGGTTGGTAAGCAAATACAAAATTACAGCTAGATAGGAGGAGTAAGTTCTAATGTTCTATAACATTGTAGGTTGAATATAGTTAACCATAACTTATTGTTTATGTTTAAAAGCTAAAAGAGAAAATTTTATATGTTCCCAACCCACACAAAATAATAAATGTTTGAAGTTACAGATATTCTAATTACCCTGATATGATCTTTAAATATTGCATTAATATATCGTAATATATCTCTGTATCCCATTAATACATACAACTATTACAGGTCAACAACAAAAAAATGAAACACATGAAAGTAAAGGGGTATTTTGAGTAGATTTTTAAGAAAGAAAGTTATATCTGCTTTTCATTATGCCAGAAACCTGTAGTTATCATTTAAACCAAGCCCTGCCAGCTTTTTCTGCTAAAATTGAGGTAGATGATGTGACACGTTGCCAATACTATTAAACTAATATAAGCTATCATCACTGTGAATCAGACAGCTGGAAAAGCCAACTGGCCTCTCTTTTGTAACCTTCAAGAAGAAGAAGCAAATGTAAGTTTTTTAAAATGTAATTCACGCTGTCATAAAACAAAGCCACTAAGAACAAACCTTTAAAATTGTTCATCACATTTTCCCCAAATTGTGAAGAAATCTAATTAGATCCCCTGTATCAGCATAAAAAAAAAAGTTAAAACAACAAAAGCCAAAACAACTGGCAAAAATAAATTGAGAAAAAAATGAGTATAGCAGCTATCATATACCTAAGTACTTTTTCAGTGCACATTACATTTCCTACACACTCATACACATATGGAAGTTTTTTCTGGAATGTAATTTAATTTTAACCTATTGTGTTATTATGGATTTCAAGCCTTTTACAAAAATAACAAAAAATTGTCTGCCAGAGACATCATGATCTGACTTACTTCTCTAGCATTACCAAAAGCCATTGATGACACTGACCTCCACAGTTACCACCTCACTAGATTCTACCATGATCCACTACATGAAGGTTCTTTCTTGCACAAGAAAAATTCCCACTTGGCCATTATATAAAACATGCACTGGCTGGGCGCGGCGGCTCATGCCTCTAATCCCAGCATTTTGGGAGGCCTAGATGGGCAGATCGTGACATCTGAAGTTTGAGACCAGCCTGGATACTGGGTACTAAGGGTGGATAGTACATTTTTTCCTGTACATAAATACTTACGATAAAGCTTACTTTGTAAATTAGGCATAGTACAGAATTAACAATAATAATACAAAACAATTATAGCAATATACTGTAATAAAAGTGAGAGAGAATATGGTCTCTTTCTCGCTTTCTCTCTCTCTCTGTCAAAATATCTATTGTTCATTTAATATATTTGGACCACTGTTGATGAGTAACTGAAACTGCAGAAAAGAAAACCATGATTGAGTGGGGAAACTACCATATATATAATACAAAATAGAAATATATGTGTTTATATATATATAAATGACATAAACACAATAATAATATACAATCCAAGAAACACATGACAAACACTTGTTACAGATATGCAAATATAATCAATCAATAATACTTATAATCCATAAAAGTATGGGAAATCCCAACATGTAAATGGGTATTTCTTTTAAATTAAACAGTTTACACATAAAAGTAAAAACTGTGAAGTAAAAAATTTTTAATGTGCTTAATAATAGAATGGAAATGAGAAAGATAGTAAGTCTGGATTTATCTGCAGTCTTAAGAAATCCATCAAAACTAAACAGAATTTTAAACGTGATTATGGCATTGTCATAGTCAGATAACTGAAAACAGCAGTTTATTTTAAAACTTCTAAGTGCCAAACAGAAATAATATGTTATATTAGGGAAATAAATTTTCAGTGGTTAAAGACTTCTTATCAGAAATAATAGAGGGCAGAAAACAATTAAAAATAAATTTTAAAAAATATCCAAACAGAATTTTATCTGTATTATCCAAATATTTCTCAAAAATAAAGGCAAAAGGAAAAAAGTTTCTAATAAAACACAACTATAAGCAATTGTTACCAGCAGACCAAACAATTCTAGAGGAAGTTCTTTATGAAGAAGAAAAATGACATTGGAAAAACATAAAGAGTACCAGAAATGGTATATGTGAGTAAATATAAAATACATTGTTTCCTTTTGATTATTTATGAGTATTGTTTTATGGGAGTTGCACTGCATACAGATTTAATTCATGCAACAAGCATGGATAAAAGACAATAATTAGAAGAAACTATCTAAAATTTCTAGATCTTATGTGAGTGGGATTATTGATTCCAAATAAACTATGAAAAGTTAAGTATATACAGTCATTCTCTCACATCAACTGCTATGCAATAATACAATAAAGTATACCTGAAAACCTAAGAAATGAATTGAAATGTCAGTTGAGAGAGAAACACTAACTATATGACCCAGTTATTTCAACTATCCCACTCCAATATATTTATGAGTTTTGTTTGTTTGTTTTGTGTGTGTGTTGTTTGTTTGTTTCGAGACTGACTCTCATGCTGTCACCCAGGCTGAAGTGCAGTGTCTCGATCTCAGCTCGCTGCAACCTCTGCTTCCCTGGTTCAAGAGATTCTGGTGCCTCCGCCTCCCAAAGAGCTGGAATTACAGGCATGTGCCACCATGCCAGGCTAATTTTTGTAGTTTTAGTAGAGATAAAGTTTCACCATGTTGCCCAGGCTGGTCTCGATTCCTGATCTCAAGTGATCCACCCACCTCAGCCTCCCCTACTGCTGGGATTACAGGTGTGATCCAAAGCACCCAACCTCAATGTATTCACATAAGAGAAATAAAAACATATGCCTCACACAAAGACTTGCATGGTTTTATTTGTAAAATTATTTAGATTGTTTTATTAACAATCACAAAATTGGAAGAAACTCCAATGTCTATCCACAGGTGAATGTACATACAGAATGAGATATATACATACAATGGAACACTATTCAAAAAAAAAAAAAAAAAACTCTAGGCTGGGCACGGTGGCTCACTCCTGTAATCCCAGCACTTTGAGAAGCCGAGGCTGGCCAATCACCTGAGGTCAGGAGTTCGAGACCAGCCTGAGTAACATGGCAATACCCCGTCTCTACTAAAAATACAAAAATTAGTCTGGCGTGGTAGTGGGTGCCTGTAATCCCAACTACTCAGGAGGCTGAGGCAGGAGAATCGCATGAACCCAGGAGGTAGAGGTTGCAATGAGCTGAGAGTGTGCCATTCCACTCCAGCCTGGGTGACAGAGTGAACACTGTCCCAAACAAACAAAACAACAACAACAACAAAACAATCTATGCGTAAATACAATTTCATCAATGGATCTCAGAATCATAATGTAGAGTGCAAGAAGTCAGACACAAAAGTGTATATGAGATATGGCCCTCTTTATATATGATTCTAGGAAATTCAAACTATTCTATAATGACAATGCACTCATAAGACTGATACAAACAAAATCAATGTAGCAAAGTACCAATATAATGAATGAAAAAGTAAAAAACTATAAAAATAAACATATTAGAAAAATAAGTTGATGAGAATATAAAACTTTTTCATAAGAAAATTGACATCGAGAATGAAATGGACAAATTTCTCAAAAAAAGTATTACAGGATAATAAAAACATTTCTCAATAGTTTTATTTCTATTTGGAAATAAGAAGTAGATGTTATTATTGACACCCTTTTAAATTAAAACAAAAGTAAAAACAAATAATAAGTCAAGATAACTTTAGAGAGGAAGAAAACAGGGTGTACTTCCAATGTATTCTTATGAGGCCAGAGTAAAGGAAACTTCACAAGGACACTATTAATCGCACACACATACATACACACACACACACAAACACAAACACACACACACACAGAGAAACCATTTGTGAACTGGCAATAATTGTATAGTAATTGTATTGTGTGGTAACTTACCACAAACCATAATGTTTTCCAGATGTGTCTTAGTTCACCAACATTTGGAAATATTGCTTGCTGTTTATACTCAGATATTTGCAAAAATACTGCTTTATGTTTACCTTAAGCTGACGTGAGAGCCAATAATCTTTCATAAATATGATTTTAGCTTCTAGTCAATCTGTATTACATTATTTAATTCTGAGCAAAATATTGCTAACATTAAAAATTGTAGAATTCTCTAATCTCTGCATTAATAGAATAGCCCTGAGTCCCGAGAGAATTTGCTATATGTTTATTTGTAGATTTCATTGACTGCAGCCTGCAATGGAAAGCAAAGTTATAATTCTTAAGCTTTTCACAATGTTATTTATGGTAACTCACCCTTATCTAAATTCATGGAAAGTAATGCGACGTAGCTAATGGATTTTAAGAAATGCCCAAATTTTACATGCTTGAAAATTAACACCATGACAAAAAAAAAAAAAAAAAAAGGATTATGGTAACGCTTTCACTATTTTATTATTAAGTGGTCCTAGTTACTGGTAGTTATACTGACCTCTCTGACAGGAACATTGAGGGAAATGTTTTATTAATGATTGAAGAGCACTTTGAAAATGTAAAGTGCCACATAAATGCTAAATTATTCCTGACATAAGGAACTAGACAATACCAGCTGTCCTGGCAATAAACGTCAGATCATAAGATTATTTCTGGAAAGTAACTAGTACCTAATCTCTGTCCTTTCTGCCTTTTGAGGGGACTGATGATGTATGTATTACTCAGTAAAATTCAATAAACTTTAATGGCTTTCTGTTACTTTAGAGTACTTATTAAGATCAAAACAATGTTTAAATAAACAATCGAAGAAGAAAAAAATACCACCAGGATTTTTAAAAATGTGAAATTTAAAATAGAGCAAAAAATTAAATCAAGTATTATGATATGAAGAGACTAAGGTATTATATCCAATGAAATGTATACCTAATTATGAAGAAGATATGAAGATGATGGAAATTGTGATTAAACCTGACATATATACATGTCCCAAATCTCGTTTCACTGAAATGAAAATTTAAATGAATAAAAGAAACAAACAGAAATAAACAGAATAAAAAAGGCTGCCATTGGTGTCACTTGTTGAAAGACTTGAAAATGATTCAGAAAAAAATTGGAAAGGGTTATGTTGACGAAATATACAGCAGAGGGTTGCAAAAAGGCAGACTAATTTTCAAGTCCAGCTGGAAAAACAGTAAGAGACTTTGGACCCAAAACAACAAGTATTATCCTTGAGAATGAATAAGAAGTGCCACTGCAGACCAATGAGGTAAAAACTGTCTTTCTGTGTGCAGAACATAGGAACACAAGTGTTTATTCCCTGGCAGAGAGGGGTGTGTGTGTGTGTGCGCGCACGCATGTGTGTGTGTGTTTGTGTGTGTGTGTGTGTGTGTAGTGGAGGGAAGATAAAGAGCATGTGTGTATGGAGGAGCAGCAATAATATTATTTAATGTGGATGTGGTGCCTTACATATATTCTTTTTTATTTTCCAAATTTTGGAGGCCCTAGTGTGATAATGAATCCTTCATTCATTCATTCATAAATGCAAATAATACCAATTGACATAAAACATGCTCAGGCTTTCTGGTAAGAGTGTAACTCAGAAAACAACTTTTTAGAGAGACAGACAGATATACACAGGGCAAAGAAAAGGTACATAACTACCAAGTTCTTCTTTCTGAGGGACTACTGTTGTTATCAAAAGAATTAATTGGAAGAGAAGAAACCACAAAAATAACAAACAATGGCAAGATAAACATATGACACTTTAAGAAATTAAACATATGTCTTCTTTTGAAAAGTGACTGTTCATGTCCTTTGCCCATGTTTTTTGGGGTTGTTTCTTGTAAATTTGTTTATGTTCCTTATAGATACTGGACATTACCTTTTTGGATGCAGACTTTCCAAAAATTTTCTCCCATTCTGTAGATCACCTCTTTACTCTGTTGGTTGTTGATAGTTTATTTTGCTGTGAGGTTCTTACGTTTAATTACATTATATCTGTCAATTTTTGCTCTTGTTGAAATTGCTTTTGGCAATTTGTCAGGAAATCATTGTCCATGCCTATATTCTGAATGGTACGACCTAGGCTGTCTTTCAGGGATTTTATAGTTTTGGGTTCTACATTTAAATATTTAATCCATATTGACTTAATTTTTGTATATGGTGTAAGGAAGGGGTTCAGTTTTGATCTTCTGCATTTGGCAAGTCAGTTATCCCAGAACCATTAATTGAATAGGGAATCTTTTCCTATTGCTTGTTTTGGTCAGGTTTCTTGAAGAGCAGATTGTTGTAAGTGTGTGGTCTTATTTCTGGGTTCTCTATTCTGCTCCATTGGTCTATGTGTCTGTTCTTGTAACAGTACCATGCTGTTTTAATTTTTGTAGCCCAGTAGTATAGTTTGAAGTCAGGTAGTATGATACTTCCAGCTTTGTTCTTTTTGCTTTGGATTCCCTTGGTTCTTCAGGCTCTTTTTTGGTTCCATATAAATTTTAAAATAGTTGTTTCTAGTTCTGTGAATAATGTCAATGGGAATAACATTGTATCTATAATTACTTGGGCTAGTACTGTCATTTTAACAATAACCATGAGTACATATACAGACACTTTTCAAAAGAAGACATGCATGTGGGCAACAATCACATGAAATAAAGCTCAACATCCCTGATCATAAGATATCATTAGACAAATGCGAATCAGTAACCACAATGAGGTATCTCACACCACTCAGACTATTTTTAAAAAGTCAAAAAAGTTATAGATGCTGGTGAGTTTGTGGAGAAAAAAAAATGCTTGTACACTGTTGGTGGGAGTGTAAATTAGTTTAGCCATGGTGGAAAACAGTATGGAGATTCCTCAAAGACCTGAAGACAGAAATACTATTTTACACAGCCATCTTGTTACTGAGCATATACTCAAAGGAATATAAATTATTCTGTTATAAAGATACATGTACACATATATTCATTGTTGTAAAGTTACAATAGCAAAGACATAGAATTGACCTAAATTCCCATCAATGAAAGACTGGAAAAGAAAATGTGATACACATACACCACGGAATACTATGTAGCCATAGGAAAGAATGAGATCATGCCCTTTGCAGGAACATGGATGGAGCTGGAGGCCATTATCCTTAGCAAACTAACCCAGGTACGGAAAACCAAATACCACATATTATCACTTATAAGTGGGAGCTAAATGATGAGAACACATGGACACGGGGGAACAACCCACACTGGGGCCTTTCAGAAGGTGGAGGGTGGGAGGAGGGAGAAGATCAACAAAAACAGTTAATGGTTACTAGGCTTAATACCTGGGTGATGAAAAAATTTATACAACAATCCCCCATGACACAAGTTTACCAATGTAACAAACCTGTACTTGTACCACTGAACTTAAAATAAGCATTAAAAAAGAATAAAAAATAAAACAAAATAATGATAATGTTGGAGGAGGGCCATGGTGGAAAAAAATTAAAAATAGGATAAAAATAAAATTTAAAAAATTATGGTAAACATTAAAAACACACAAACCTAACAGTTGGAAAATGAAAAAAATTTTTAGTGATCATGGAAATTGACCAATATCACAAATTTACATTCTAGGACACAGCTTTCATGCTATTTATTTTCTGTTTTACAATAGATGCTCCCATATAATTTCTCCTTCAATGGAAAATACGTGTTTATTATTTCTTTCCTAGTACTGGTGACAACACTGAAGTTCTGACTAGATCACTCTTATGCTTTAATGGAGCAATTTAATATTTATATACTATGTGAGGATTCTGAAGCAGACCTAGATTTCTTAACCTGGTTGTTCTCCCTTTCTTCATGTCTTCTGTAAATTTTATGACATTTATGAAAACAATGTTATTAAATGCAAATGTGTAGCAAATATTCATATTTTAAATAGAGACATGCAAAAAAGTTCAAATTAACCTTTGTGGTTCAATTCCCTCACCTATAAAGTGGGATAATAGTAGTATGTATCTCATAAAATTACGGTGAGAATTCAATGAGTTAATATATGTAAGATATTTAGAACAGTTTCGTGGTCATTACTAGTACTAACTACATATTTCCTATTAGTATCAATTTTTGTTTGGTTTTACTCATGTAAAAACATGCATTGGCTCTCTGAATCTTAGTCAGTTCCAAAGTTCTGAACCTCCAGATATCTGTCTGCATTCTTTCCCTGATCTGCCACAGGGTAAGAAAAAAAAAGTTCAATGAATCAACTGAGTGTAGTAATGGCATTATTACATTTTTCTTTTGAAAAGTAATCTGAGGAACTGTATTGAAGATTTGGTAAGTGGTAAATTGCACAGGAAAAGGTCTGGAAAATAAACTTTAATTAATATATGTAAAATACAAGAAGGTATTTAACTGAAGATGCTGCTAAGAGAATATAAAGAAATCAGATGCCAAAAACAGTTCAAGTAAAGATTGATAGATCTATAGAGAGTACGTGACTCTGAAATTCTCCTTTCATTAACCTGAGAAGTTAATATAGGAATGAAAATACATGACGAAGTAGGCAGAGTAAATGATTTAGTTCAGTCTGAATTGCTTGTGAAAGTTCTAGATAGAGAAATCCAAAATATTTAATCCCCATTAAGATAATGATTGTAGGACAGGCTGGGCATGGTGGCTCACGCCTGTAATCCCAGCACTTTGGGAGGCTGAGGCAGGTGGATCACAAGGTCAGAATTTTGAGATCAGAATGGTCAATATGGTGAAACCCTGTCCATACTAAAAATACAAAAACTAGCTGGATGTGGTGGCGGGCACCTGTAGTCCCAATTACTCAGGAGGCTGAGGAAGAAGAATCGCTTGAACCCAGGAGGGAGAGGTTGCAGTGAGCTGAGACCGTACCACCACACTCCAGCCTGGGAGACAGAGTGAATTCCATGTCACACACACACAAAAAAGATAATGATTGTAATTCAAGGTAGGTGTATTAGTCTGTTTTCACACTGCTTATAAAGACATACCCCAAAATGGGTAAATTATAAAGAAAAAAGACGTCTAAGGACTTATAGTTCCACATGGCTACAGAGGCCTCACAATCATGGCAAAAGGCAAGGAAGAGCAAGTCACATCTTTCACTGATGGCAGCAGGCAAAAAGAGAGAGATTGTGCAGGGGAATTCCATCAGATCTCACGAAACTCATTCACTTTCATGAGAACAGCACAGGAAAGACCCAACCCCATAATTCAATCACCTCCCACCAATTTCCTCCCACAACACATGGGAATTGTGGGAGTTACAATTCAAGATGAGATTTGGGTGGAGACACAGCCAAACCATATTAGTAGGTTAGAATCCTGGATAATAAAACTTAAATGGATGCCAAAGATGGGCCAGGTCTATGTCTATATTACCGGGTATATTGTATTTTAGCACAAGTATAGTGCATTTGCTATGATGGATAGATGTCTGGTGTGTACAAATCTGTTCCAGTTGTTTGTTGCACTACAAAAAAATAATGGCTAAAAACAAAAATACTGCTTTCTATCATGCTTCTGTGGGTTGACTAGGATGGCGGAGCACTTTTTTTTTTCTTATTGAGGCAGAGTCTCTCTCTGATACCCAGGCTGGAGTGCAGTGGCAGATCTTGGCTCACTGCAACCTCCGCCTCCTGGGTTCAAGCAATTCTCTGCCTCAGCCGCCTGAGTAGCTGGGATTACAGGAACCTACCACCATGCCCAGCTAATTTTTTGTAGTTTTAGTAGAGACAAGGTTTCAGCATCTTGGCCAGGCTGGTCTTGAACTCCTGACCTCATGATCCACCTGCCTAGACCTCCCAAAGTGCTGGGATTACAGGTATGAGCCACCACACTCAGCTAAGCACTTCTTAACTACAACCTCTCACAGTGGTAGCCCTTGAAAAGAAGTTGGGACTGGAATCATTTGAAGCTTGGCATGACTGGATATGCATAGTATTTCACATACATTGCTGAGGGTTGACCCTGTTGTTGGCTGGCAGCTCAGCCACAGCTCTGGAATGCATTGCCTCCACATGGCCCCTCAAGTATTTCAGGATGTCCATGGCATGGTAGCTGGGTTCTAAAGATGTTTGTTGTAAAAGACAGAAAGCTAAAGCACCCTGGACTCAGAATATGGTACTGAACCATCTCCTCCATATTCTATAGATGAAGTTGTCACAGAGTCCCCCATATTGGAGAGAGCTTCGCTGGAAGATTGAAAAATAATACATGGTAAACTTTAGTTCATCACACAAGCTTAAAATGGAAGTGATTACAAAACATCTAAAACATTGTACAAAACATAGGGCTCACTCTCTTTTCCCAGGTTTTCAAAAACTTTGTTTATTTGATATGTTCACTATTACCTATTTTTATTTACCAAAGGAAAACAAGTAAAATAATACTGACTAGTGTGGATGAGGAGAAAATTCTGGAGCAAAGAGCAATGCCATAGCCTCCTGTGAGTGCCAGACTGAATGGCCCTCAACAGTGAGAAGACAGAGATAAATAGGATACTTCTGAAAAAGAAAGGAAGTGACACATTCTAGATGATTCCTCATTTATTATAAAAATTCTTGGCCGGGCGCGGTGGCTCAAGCCTGTAATCCCAGCACTCTGGGAGGCCGAGACGGGCGGATCACGAGGTCAGGAGATCGAGACCATCCTGGCTAACACGGTGAAACCCCGTCTCTAATAAAAAAATACAAAAATCTAGCCGGGCGAGGTGGCGGGCGCCTGTAGTCCCAGCTACTCGGGAGGCTGAGGCAGGAGAATGGCGTAAACCCGAGAGACGGAGCTTGCAGTGAACTGAGATCTGGCCACTGCACTCCAGCCTGGGCGACAGAGAGAGACTCCGTCACAAAAAAAAAAAAAAAAAAAAAAAAAAAAAAATCTTCACCCCCCTCCATTGACCTCTACATTATTTGTTTGAAGCAAACATAATGCTGTGCAAAAGGAAAAGCTTGTGGACTATGTGTGAAATCTGACAGTCTGGTGTTAAAATCATGTTCCATAAATTACTAACCTATACAGGATACTAAATTTCTTTAAGGCCATTCTTCCATCAGTAAATGAGATCTAACTATATTTGCATTTTATGGTAGGTCCTATTCTCTCTATCTCTCTTATTTCATATCTCTAATCAATTATCAATAGAGTAAACACAATCTAAGGAATGGGAGAAAATATTCACAAACT